>NC_092712.1:138670848-139295848 GCF_047496885.1 Scyliorhinus torazame | reverse complement strand
CAGCACCAAGAGGATCCGGGAATCATATGCCCAGTACAGTTGTGGAGCAGATAATACTTGCAGTCCCAGTTATGAAGCGGGAGAAGTCGGTCCGACTCTGTGGAGATTGCAAACTCACGATGTCTCGGGATTGTTGCCTGGACCATTATCATAGAATTTAGGGCAGCACCGTGGCGCAGTGGATTAGCCCTGTTGCCTCACGGTGTGAGGTCCCAGGTTCGATCCCAGCTCTGGGTCACTGTTCGTGTGGAGTTTGCACATCCTCCCCGTGTTTGAATGGATTTCGGCCCACAGCCTAAAGGTGTGCAGGGTAGGTGGATTGGCCATGCTAAATTGCCCTAGTTGGAAAAAATGAATTGGGCACTCTAAATTTTTTTTAAAATCATCGAATTTACAGTGCAGAAGGAGGCCATTTGTTACATCAAGTCTGCACTGGTCCTTGGAAAGAGCACTCTACTCAAGCCCACACCTCCACCCTCCCCATGACCCAACCCAACTTTTTTTTTGAACACTAAGGGCAATTTAGCATGGCCAATCCAACTAACCTGCACATCTTTGGACTGTGGGAGGAAACCGGAGCACCCGGAGGAAACCCACGCCGACACAGGGAGAACGTGCAGACTCCGCACAGACAGTGACCCAAGCCGGGAATCAAACCTGGGACCCTCGAGCTGCGAAGCAACTGTGCTAACCACTATGCAACCGTGCTGCTCCAGGGTACCTGATGCCTAGGGTAGAAGACTTGTATGCGAAACTGGCTGAAGGGTATTATGTTACAAAACTTAAAATGAATTATGCCTATTTGCGGATAGAACTGGACTTCACCTCCAGGGAATATACACCTTTAGACACTCCCGCTCGATGTCTTGTCAGCTCCAGCAATCTTCCAAAGAGCAATGGAAGACAGACTTCAAGGACTGCCAAAAGTAGCAGTGCACATCACGGTTACCACCGACAAGGAGCATATGGAAAACCTGGAGGAAGTACTCAGTCGTTTCTCCCAAAATGGTGCCCGGCTGAAGAGGAGCAAATCTGTGTTCAGAGCAAAGGTGGCAATGCATTTGGGGTGCAGGGTGGACAGAGATGGCTCACACTCTGTGGAAGAGAAGATTCAGACAATAAAATGGGCCCCAACTCTGAGGAACACCACCAAAGTCCGGTCATTCTTGGGCCTATTAAATTATTATGGAAAATTCATCGCAAACGTAGCCACACTGTTGGCACCCTTTCACATGCTTATTAAAAAAAAGGTTGGTTTGGGTGCCTCACAGGGAGAAGCATCCACGGGGGTGAAGAGGCATCTGCCATCCTCGCAAGTCCCCACCCATTATAACCCATCTTGACTGCCAGTCCTGACTTGCGATACCTCCCCCTATGGCATCAGGGCTGTGCTGATCCACAGATGGGACAATGAAACCCATGGCAATATTGCTTTTGCAACAAGAACTCTGGCAGACATGGAACATCACTATGCCCAAATCGAAAAGGAGGGCTTGCAGTGATATTTGGGGTCAAGCTGGTTCATCAGTATGTCTACGGGCGACACTTTTTTATCATTACTGACCACAAGCCTCTGCTGGGCATTTTTAAAGAGGACAAGCAGATTCCCCCATTGCATAGGAATGGATTCAGTGTTGGGCAATCTTGCTTGCAGCATATGTGTACTCGTTCCAACATCGTCCAGATACACAGATAGCCCAGGATGATACCCTTTGTAATCTCTCACTGCCCGTGAGTCCCCTGTCCCCACCAGTGACAGATGAAGTTGTGGTGATCCTGAATTTTATGGATACTCTACCGGTAATAGTGGTTTAGGTTCGAGCATGGACCCAAAGAGATCCTAAATTGGTGATTCTCCACCACATGATATTATATGGCACATCGCATGGGGTCCCCCATCACCCCGACAGCCCTATGCCCAGAAACTCAAAGAGCTAAGTGTTGTGTTGGGTGCTCTGGATCCGTGGAACCATACAGGTCACCAACACTTGAAATAGTGCAACACTATTTTATTGAATCATTAACTGTTGTAACATACTCTGAATGTGGGTTAACACAATACTAGCTTCAACTAAAGACCTTTGCCTTGTCCTAACCAGTCAATGCACTCAGCACATGGTGAATGTCTGTGCTGCAGGCTGTGAGCTCTGTCCTCCTAGCTAGCTGCAGCTCGAATGAGTGGGAACTCTGATGCCCCCTGTCTTTATAGTGCGTGTGCACTAACTGGTGATTGGCTGCGGTGTTGTGTGTATTGATTGGTCCCATTGTGTGTCCATCAGTATATGTCTGCACCATGATATACTGGTGTACATTATGACACTAAGCATGGAGGATGGTATCATTCTTTGGGGACTCACATGGTCATCCCAATGCTCGGTCAGGAGTCACTCCTAAAGGGTTTACACAATGGCCACCCCGAAGCCTCTAAAATGAAGATGCTGGCACAAAGCAATATCTAGTGGCCTGGAATCAATGGGAACATAGCGCAAGTCATATGTAGGGTGACATAACCCCCACGAGGCCCACGGGAAACCATTAGTGATCTCCCCATGGGACACATGAAGTACGAGCTTCCCAGTTAAAGGATGGAAGACCACTCGGCTGGGGCTCATTAATACAATTTCATTCATGTCACGTCAAGCCCTTTATATCCTCAGTCCAACATGAAGGTTGAGAAAGGTATGGCTATCATGAAGAAGTTGTTGAATAAAGCATTAGGGCAGCACGGTACCATTGCGGATAGCACAATTGCTTCACAGCTCCAGGGTCCCAGATTTGATTCTGGCTTGGGTCACTGTCTGTGCGGAGTCTGCACATCCTCCCCGTGTGTGCATGGGTTTCCTCCGGGTGCTCCGGTTTCCTCCCACAGTCCAAAGATGTGCAGGTTAGGTGGATTGGCCATGATAAATTGCTCATAGTGTCCAAAATTGCCCTTAGTGTTGGGTGGGGTTACTGGGTTATGGGGATAGGGTGGAGGTGTTGAGCTTGGGTAGGGTGCTCTTTCCAAGAGCCGGTGCAGACTCGATGGGCCAAATGGCCTCCTTCTGCACTGTAAATTCTATGATAATCTATGATATGAGGTGAGACAAGATTTTTTTCTTGCTTTATTAAGTTATCGAGCGACTCCTTTATCGACAGGTCTTTCGCCAGCGCAACGTCTTATGAACAGACAGCTGCGCACCACATTACCAAGCCTAACTGTACCAAATCTTGATGATAAACCAATTGTAAACAAGATTAGACAGCAGCAGCAAACTCAAAGCTTGTATTACAACAGGTCAGCCAAACAGCTGATTCTGCTAGTTCCAGGAGATTGTGTACGTGTACAGGGTCCAACAGGTGGACAGTCCTGCACTGCTCATGTTTTAAATCAGGCAGCTCCACTCTCCTATCTTGTAAAGACGTCTGACAGTTCGATATTCAGGAGAAATCGTCGTGCATTGCTGAAGGTGAAGCAATCTCCAACCCCAATTCAACCTCCAATTAAGCCTCAATAGATGTTTTCCAACAGTAGGTTTCCTGGACATTTGTTAAAACTGTGTACTTCATCATCTGATACAAATATCAATCAGAAATCAGAAAATTCTGACTCAATGACAGTTGGATTGAGAAGATCAACGAGATCAAGAAAGAGACCTAATCATCTCAATTTATGAACAATAAAACATTAATCACAGTAACTTCATTGCAGTGTTAATGTAAGCCTACTTGTGGCAATAAAGATTATTATTATTACTTCACGCATGTGTAACTTTTAATGATGTTCATTACTGTACATTATCCATACACTGCCTGTATGTATATCTGAATGCAAGATTCAAATTTTTCAAAGAAAGCGGGAAGTCATAATATGTGGATATTGTAAAGCACATAAAGGGTTAATGTACTATTACTACTCTAGCCACTAGATGGTGTTATAGAGCAACGATATAAATATCACATGCCTCTTTGACTTAGGGGAGAGAGTGGAAGGAAGTAAGACAGAGTAGGTGTGAGATGGCTTAACTAATAGCATAGTTTAATATTGTAGAAGTGTAGTATAATCTTTACTTATCTAATTTCTTAGTAATATGTTCAAATCTAATTAAGTGTTGTGTAATAAATTAGCTTTGTTTGTTAAACACTACTTGCTATTCTTTGTTAACACTACAACCTTCACCATCCTGAAGGAACAAAAACAAAGAACACAACAGGTGCCATGGATCACCTCCTGAATCTGGGGCATCCCAGTAATGGCTGCACCTGTGGGCTGTAAATGGTGAATTCTCATATTTCGAGTCCTGTAATGACCTGGTGACATGAATTTTGAGGGCTGCGGTGACCTTCACAGTTACAGGGAGCCAGTATCCTCCTCCTCCATGGGGTGCCACGTCCATGAGAATGTGACACAGGTGCCACACTGTCTCTCTGCTGAGACATCGTCTTCCACGGCACATGGTATCCATTAGCTCATTGAATGACCAACAACGCCTGAACACCTTGGGCCATCGCTGGCCTTCCCTTCTAGGTGCCTCCACAGCCTGATGGGTGGCTGGGTTTTCAGGGTGTACAGCGGCCCCTGCACATGGGCTGCTGTCTACAGTCTGCAGCATCACTTCTCCAGCCTTCTCCAGTGTCTGCTCGCCTTGGCAGCCACCAGCAACGCGAGGGCAGCCTCTGCAGGATTGACACCAGTGAACAAATTTTGATCTGGAAGGAAATTAGAGAAGGAAATCGACAATCAGTTAGGGCCTCCATATCGAGACCCTAAAATATTCCCAGACTCCCCCGCCCTTACGTGTCCCGCCTTCTCCCAGAGTGCCATCCAGCAAGCCAGTTGTGCTGACAAATCTTGGTCTGCACACTCGCCCCGGGCACATCTGGAGCCCCTAGACTCCAGACCCAAGACCTCTGGTGGGAACATTAGGGACACTGTGCTCAGATGTCCTCCTCTGATGCACACATTCACCCTTTGGTCACGAGAAGATCCACGGTGCTGAATCCTTGTTCTTTAAGGTTGAATTATTTGCAGCTGCCTCTATGGTGTTGATGCTCCTCGCATTCAGGCATACTGGTCATGCATCAAAGGTTTCTTGACATGCTATGCACTAATCATCCCCTGAGACATGGCACGTGTGCCTTCAAGGAGGCACTTTAGAGTTGAGGCGTGTGAAGTTCTATTACAACTAACAAAGCTACTTCCTCATTTGAAATAGCCTTCACTTGTGTCATGTGAGGGTCCCTTTAAGAAATGTGTTTAGCAAATAGCTGCAGTGATATAATTGTGTGGGTGGAGCTGAACTGTGTTGGCTTTTCACTATCGGTTTGAGCTGGAAGCTGATTTTTGGCTCTGAGTTTTAGTTTCATTTTCAGTTAGGGGAGCTGCATGCAAACCAAGGAGGTGTTCTCTCTCTCTCTCTCTGCCTACGAAAGAATGTCTCCAGATCACTTGATGATTTCAAAGTAATACCTGTTTCTGTAAGGAATGCAAACCGACTGGGCGGGATTCTCAGACCCAAAATGCCAAATGCTGGGTGGGAGAATTCCCAGGGGGCGGCGTAAATCCCGCCGCTCCGACGCCGGCTGCCATATTCTCCAGCGCCGGTCGGGGGCCGTTGGCAGCGGCCCCACCGGCAATTCTCTGGGCCTGATGGGCCGAGCGGCCGTCGGTTTCTGGCCAGTCCTGCCGGCGTGGATTGGACATGGTTCCTCACAGCAGGACCTGGTAGGTAAGTTGGCTGGTGCGGTTGTTGGGGGGCCACAGAGGGATCCGACCCCAGGGGGCCCCCATGGTGGCCTGGCCTGCGATCGGGGCCCACCGATCTGCGGGCAGGCCTGTGCCGTGGGGGCACTTCTTCATTCCACACTGGCCCCTGTAGGGCTCCTGCATGGCTGGCGTGGAGAAGACACCCCACTGCGCATGTGGCAGAATACGCCGGTCGGTCTGCGAATGCGCTGAACCACGCCGGCGGTCCTGCACATGCGCTAACTCGCGCAGTCCCTTTGGCACTGGCTGCCGCGACTCCAACCCCTCCGGCACCAGCCTAACTTCCGCAAGTGCGGAGAATTCCGCAACTTCCGGTCAGTACGACGCTGGAGTGGTTCGCTCCGTTTTTTATGCAGGCGTCGGGCCATCGCGCGGATTCGGGAGAATTGTCTTTGTTAAAAGGGTTTTTGACTTGTAGATGTTGTTAGGAATGTTATTAAGGGGTACCTATAGAGAATTGTATCTGTGGGGATTATCAGTGTCGGTAGTTGATAAGATGTTTACTGTGTGTTTATAAAATGTTATCTGGACTTCCGGGTGCGGCGATGACCAGCTAAGTCGCACGTTTCGGCAGCTCCCGGTGGAACGGACTTTTGGGCTCTTGATAGGAGCCCCAACGGCAATTTTAACGGCTAAAAACACCGTGCGGTAAACCAGAAGGGTGTTCCCCCTGGACACGGATGGAAAAAGGAGAGGAAAGTGGCCGGATTGCAGCGGATCCTTTGGAACAACGGCAAGGAAGGCAAGCAGAAACCAAGATGGCGTCGGAAGGTGGCAGTTTCATATGGGGCCCTGAACAACAAGTGTTCTTGAAATGCTGCGTGGAGGAGATAAAAAAGGAAATGAAGAAAGAGTTGTTGGCCCCGATATTACAGGCGATTGAAGGGCTGAAAGAGGAACAAAAGACCCAGGAGCAGGAGCTTCGGGTCGTGAAGGCGAAAGCAGCCGAGAATGAGAACGATATACAGGGCCTGGTGGTGAAGTCGGAGATACAGGAGGCACACCAGAAACGATGTGTGGAGAGGTTGGAGGCACTGGAAAACAACGCAAGGAGGAACAACTTGAGGATTCTTAGCCTTCCTGAAGGTGTGGAGGGGGCGGACGTCAGGGCATATGTGAGCACGATGCTGCACTCGTTAATGGGAGCGGAGGCCCCAACGGGTCCGTTGGAGGTGGAGGGAGCATACCGAGTTATGGTGCGAGGATCGAGAGCAGGAGAAACTCCCAGAGCCATAGTGGTGAGATTCCTCCGTTTTAAGGATAGAGAAATGGTCCTTAGATGGGCGAAGAAAACTCGGTGCAGTAAATGGGAGAACGCGGTGATCCGCGTTTATCAAGATTGGAGTGCGGAGGTGGCGAGAAGGAGGGCGAGCTTTAATCGGGCCAAGGCGGTACTTCACAAAAGGAAGATAAAATTTGGAATGCTGCAACCGGCAAGACTGTGGGTCACATATCAAGGGAGGCACCACTACTTTGAGACGGCGGATGAAGCGTGGACTTTTATTGTAGAAGAAAAATTGGAATGAGTGGATTATGAAAATGAACGTTTGGACAAAGTGGTGGGGCGAATGGGGGGGGGGGCGAAGAGGGGTTTTATGTTTTAATCCTGCGGTATGGTAACTTTTCTTTCTCCCACAGGTGGTGATGGGGGGAGGTGGGGAGGGAGAGGAGATGGGGCGTTGGCCATGGGAGGCGGGGCCGAGGGAGAGGCGCGGGCTTGGTTCCCGCGCTATGATAATTATGGCGGGAATAGAGAAGCAGGAAGGAGGGGGCGTCGCACGGTGCGAGCCGTGATCACGGGGGGAAGCCGAGGTCAGCCAGAGTTTGCTGACTTCTGGGAGCAACATGGGGGGAGTAATCACGCTAGCGGGGGGTCTAGCGGGGGGGGTGGGAGGGGGGAATTACTGGGTTGCTGCTGCTGGGGAAAGGGGGGAGTGGGTACGGGAAAGGATGGGCGGGAGGGCACCGCCTGGGGGAGATACAGCTGCGTGGGAACTGGGTGAGAAGCTGGAAAAAGATGATGGCTAACCGGCAAGGGGGGGCGGGGTGGGAAGCCCCCCAACTCGGCTGATCACGTGGAACGTGAGAGGGCTTAACGGGCCGATAAAGAGGGCACGAGTACTCGCACACCTTAAGAAACTTAAAGCAGATGTGGTTATGTTACAGGAAACGCACCTGAAACTGATAGACCAGGTGAGGCTGCGCAAAGGATGGGTGGGGCAGGTGTTCCATTCGGGGCTGGATGCGAAAAACAGGGGAGTGGCTATATTAGTGGGGAAGCCGGTAATGTTCGAGGCAAAGACTATAGTGGCGGATAACGGGG
Organism: Scyliorhinus torazame; assembly: GCF_047496885.1. Classification (NCBI taxonomy): domain Eukaryota; kingdom Metazoa; phylum Chordata; class Chondrichthyes; order Carcharhiniformes; family Scyliorhinidae; genus Scyliorhinus; species Scyliorhinus torazame. Next base: position 139,287,779 of record NC_092712.1, on the reverse strand, counting down.
GCAGATACGTGATGGTGAGTGGCAAATTACAGGGAGAGATGGTGGTTTTGGTAAACGTGTATGCCCCGAACTGGGACGATGCCAACTTTATGAGGCGAATGCTAGGACGCATCCCGGACCTAGAGACGGGAAAGCTGATAATGGGGGGAGACTTTAACACGGTGTTGGAACCAAGGCTGGATAGGTCGAAGTCCAGGACTGGTAGGAGGCCGGCAGCAGCCAAGGTGCTTAAGGATTTTATGGAGCAGATGGGAGGGGTGGACCCGTGGAGATTCAGTAGACCTAGGAGTAAGGAGTTCTCGTTTTTCTCCTATGTCCATAAAGTCTATTCGCGCATAGACTTTTTTGTGTTGGGTAGGGCATTGATCCCGAGGGTGAGGGGAACGGAATATACGGCTATAGCCATTTCGGATCATGCCCCACACTGGGTAGACTTGGAGATAGGGGAGGAAACAAGAGGGCGCCCACCCTGGAGAATGGACATGGGACTAATGGCGGATGAGGGGGTGTGCCTAAGGGTGAGGGGATGCATTGAAAAGTACTTGGAACTCAATGATAATGGGGAGGTTCAGGTGGGAGTGGTCTGGGAGGCGTTGAAGGCGGTGGTGAGGGGGGAGCTGATATCAATAAGGACACATAAAGGGAAGCAGGAGAGTAAGGAACGGGAGCGGTTGCTGCAAGAACTTTTGAGGGTGGACAGACAATATGCGGAAGCACCGGAGGAGGGACTGTACAGGGAAAGGCAAAGGCTGCATGTGGAATTTGACTTGCTGACTACAGGCACTGCAGAGGCACAATGGAGGAAGGCGCAGGGTGTACAGTATGAATATGGAGAGAAGGCGAGCAGATTGCTGGCACACCAATTGAGGAAAAGGGGAGCAGCGAGGGAAATAGGGGGGGTGAGAGACGAAGATGGAGAGATGGAGCGGGGAGCGGAGAGAGTGAATGAAGTGTTTAAGACATTTTATAAAAAATTGTATGAAGCTCAACCCCCGGATGGGAGGGAGAGAATGATGGATTTTTTGGATCGGCTGGAAATTCCCAAGGTGGAAGAGCAGGAAAGGGTGGGACTGGGAGCACAGATCACGGTAGAGGAAGTGGTGAAAGGAATTAGGAACATGCAGACGGGAAAGGCCCCGGGACCGGACGGATTCCCAGTTGAATTTTACAGAAAATATTTGGACTTGCTCGCCCCGCTACTGACGAGGACCTTTAACGAGGCAAAGGAAAGGGGACAACTGCCCCCGACTATGTCAGAAGCAACGATATCGCTTCTCTTAAAGAAGGAAAAGGATCCGCTACAATGCGGGTCCTACAGACCAATTTCCCTCCTAAATGTGGATGCCAAGGTCCTGGCCAAGGTAATGGCAATGAGAATAGAGGAATGTGTCCCGGGGGTGGTTCATGAGGACCAAACTGGGTTTGTGAAGGGGAGACAGCTGAACACGAATATACGGAGGCTGTTAGGGGTAATGATGATGGCCCCACCTGAGGGTGAAACGGAGATAGTAGTGGCGATGGATGCCGAGAAAGCATTTGATAGAGTGGAATGGGATTATCTGTGGGAGGTGTTGAGGAGATTTGGTTTTGGAGAGGGGTATGTTAGATGGGTGCAGCTGTTGTATAGGGCCCCAGTGGCGAGTGTGGTCACGAATGGACGGGGATCGGCATATTTTCGGCTCCATAGAGGGACAAGGCAGGGATGTCCTCGGTCCCCATTATTGTTTGCACTGGCGATTGAGCCCCTGGCGATAGCGCTGAGAGGTTCCAGGAGATGGAGGGGAATACTTAGGGGAGGAGAAGAACACCGGGTATCTTTATATGCGGATGATCTGCTACTATATGTGGCGGATCCAGCGGAGGGGATGCCAGAAATAATGCGGATACTTGGGGAGTTTGGGGATTTTTCAGGGTATAAATTGAACATGGGGAAGAGTGAGCTGTTTGTGGTGCATCCAGGGGAGCAGAGTAGAGAAATAGAAGACCTACCGTTGAGGAAGGTAACAAGAGACTTTCGTTACCTGGGGATCCAGATAGCTAAGAATTGGGGCACATTGCACAGGCTAAATTTGACGCGGTTGGTGGAACAGATGGAGGAAGATTTCAAGAGATGGGATATGGTAGCACTGTCAATGGCAGGGAGGGTGCAGGCGGTTAAGATGGTGGTCCTCCCGAGATTCCTCTTTGTGTTTCAGTGCCTCCCGAAGATGAAGGAGGGGTGATCACGAAGGCTTTTTTCAAAAGGATAGAAAAGAGTATCATGGGTTTTGTTTGGGCCGGGAAGACTCCGAGAGTGAGGAAGGGATTCTTACAGCGTAGTAGGGATAGGGGGGGGCTGGCACTACCGAGCCTAAGTGAGTATTATTGGGCCGCTAATATTTCAATGGTGAGTAAGTGGATGGGAGAGGAGGAAGGAGCGGCGTGGAAGAGATTAGAGAGGGCGTCCTGTAGGGGGACCAGCCTGCAGGCTATGGTGACAGCCCCATTGCCGTTCTCACCGAGGAACTATACCACGAGTCCGGTGGTGGTAGCTACACTGAAGATTTGGGGACAGTGGAGACGACATAGGGGAAAGACCGGAGCATTGGGAGGGTCCCCGATAAGAAACAACCATAGGTTTGCCCCGGGGGGAATGGATGGGGGATATGGAATGTGGCAAAGAGCAGGAATAACGCAATTGAAAGATCTATTTGTGGATGGGAAGTTCGCGAGTCTGGGAGCGCTGACCGAGAAATATGGGTTGCCCCAAGGGAATGCATTCAGGTACATGCAATTGAGGGCTTTTGCGAGGCAACAGGTGAGGGAATTCCCGCAGCTCCCGACACAAGAGGTGCAGGACAGAGTCATCTCAAAGAAATGGGTGGGGGATGGTAAGGTGTCGGATATATATAGGGAAATGAGGGACGAAGGGGAGACTATGGTGGACGAACTAAAAGGGAAATGGGAAGAAGAGCTAGGGGAGGAGATCGAGGAGGGGCTGTGGGCAGATGCCCTAAACAGGGTAAACTCGTCGTCCTCGTGCGCCAGGCTAAGCCTGATTCAGTTTAAGGTATTACACAGGGCACATATGACTGGAACACGGCTCAGTAAATTTTTTGGGGTGGAGGATAGGTGTGCGAGGTGCTCGAGAAGCCCAGCGAATCATACCCATATGTTCTGGTCATGCCCGGCACTACAGGGGTTTTGGATGGGGGTGACAAAGGTGCTTTCGAAAGTAGTAGGAGTCCGGGTCGAACCAAGCTGGGGGTTGGCTATATTTGGGGTTGCACAAGAGCCCGGAGTGCAGGAGGCGAGAGAGGCCGATGTTTTGGCCTTTGCATCCCTAGTAGCCCGGCGCAGGATATTGCTAATGTGGAAAGAAGCCAAGCCCCCGGGGGTGGAGACCTGGATAAATGATATGGCGGGGTTCATAAAGTTAGAGCGGATTAAGTTCGTCCTAAGGGGGTCGGCTCAAGGGTTCACCAGGCGGTGGCAACCGTTCGTCGAATATCTTGCGGAAAGATAGATGGGGGAAAAAGAAGGCAGCAGCAGCAGCCCAGGACTTGGGGGGGGGGGGGGTGGAGGGATGGGGGGGGGGTGGCCTGAGACAAGGCAGTTGCCAATTGGGGCTAGTTTTTATTTTTGTTATTTAATATTTATTTATTTGTTGTTGTTTTTTTTTCTTGTTTAAATAAAAAAGGTCATTGTTATCTGTATTGTTGTAATGTTGTGTAGAGGATGCACAATGTACTGTGTTGGTTGACCAAAAATTTTCAATAAAATATTTATTAAAAAAAAAAAAAAAAATGTTATCTGGATTCATAACATCAACATTGTTTTTGTTTAAACATACTTTCGATCTCTGTTGCATCACACCTGTGAAGTGGGCCCTTGTGCTCCCCATAATCAAAATCTATTAAAAATTGTGGGTCAGGTGAACTCCATGATATACTTTGGTGTTCTCTAAACCCTGGCCCATCATACTTATGAAGCTGGAGATTGCTCACAGTCAATGGGGATGAAATGACTTTCAGGACAGAAGCCACAGCAGGGCTCTGCCCTGGAAGGGTTTGGTAAGACAGACAGGCTGCAGTCATTATGAGTCTCCACAATATTTCAGAATGGATTGAAGGCCTCACAGATGCAAAGTCCCCCTTCCTGCTGGTGGGAGCTTCCAGTCCCACAAAGTTCATGAAAAGCACTAGACGGTGGTGGGACTCGAAGATCCCACCATGGACAATGGCTCATCACCTCCACTGTGAGGAGATCCGCCAAAGGGAGGGCTGGAAAATCCGAGGCACTGATGAGAACTTGGCTTCCACAAATCACCTGACATCTGATTCTGTAAGTTGACCATTTTTGTGTAAAGCTTCATGAATTACAATGCAGATATGTTACATGGAATTTCATACCTGGGAAATATCAAGGCCCACTTCAAACAGTGTCATGCTTGAAAGGAAGGTATTTAAAATGGATCCTCTGCCCCGCCAACAGTGCACACATGCCTGCGCATTTCCCAATGGCGTAGTTGGCCCACAATGGGAAACCCCATTGGCCAGCTGCGGGAACGGAGAATCAGCTGTAGTTCTATCAAGACCATGGAAACTGCTAACCTGCCAAAAACTCATCAGACATTCAAATCCCTAAGTGGAGGATAAATACCTCCATCACATGTTGATGTCGAGCTTGAAATGTGTCAAATATTTTGGAGATGAACAGATCAAGGCCAAATCTACCTTTCTCGTTTGTGGCTGGGATTTTCCGGTGTCACTGGAAGTGAATGGAGTTTTGGATCGCCAAACTTTCTGTTCTTGCTCACATTGGGTCTCACCACGAACGAGATCGGAGAATCCCACCCCAAGAAATGGGATTACTTGGGCTGTAACAATGACTGCAAGGGATATTAATCAAATCCTGTTGGGGAACATCCAGGCAGGAATTTTAAAAATGGCTGTACTAAGCAGAAAGAGGAGGTGGCGGTGAAAGAAACGCTACAGTCATTTAAAGCATTGCTGGAAGAGAGCAATAAAGACGTCTCTCTCTCGCTCCATCTGTGAAGTGAACAGAGTGTCTTCAACAAAACACACACCTGAACCAAGTCAACACTAGATTTGACAGGAAACAAATTAATTCCAAACAGCCGCAATGTTCAACAATTTACATATTTCTAGCTCGAACGTTATGTTACGGGTGTCATACTCGCAGGTTGTATTTTACAGAAAGCAATCAGGATGCTGTTCCAATTCACACAGAACAAGAACCAAAAGAGATACATGTTACAGGAAAACAAGGAAAACAGGAAAACAAGGAAATGTAACAATAGTATTACTGAGAAAGTTAAAGAAAGTTAAACAGGTTCACCTGCGTGCGAACAGACTAGATCCGCTGTACACATGTACAGCTGCCTGCTTTGTCTCTCTTTGCTGGCTGTGTATTTTATTTGGCCAGCCAGTTGCCTGCTGTTGGCTCTGGCTTGTGCTTGATTGTTTGTTCCTATGCCCTCTAGCCCTCCTTTTGCCCATGGGTTTATCCCCTTGCCTCTGTGCTCCTTGTGTCTCTTGGCCTTCTTGTGGGTTTTTACCCCCTCCTCCTCCCCTGCTCCACCCCCCCCCCTTCTCTTCCTTTTGCTAACCATGGCTCGTCTGTGTCCCCCCACACCCCACACCCCACTCCTCCACTCTATTGGCTGCTGGCTACAAACAGGTCCTGGGACAAATTGGTGAATGGCTTCCACGTCTTGTGGAAGCCCTCTTCCGACACACGGCTGGCGAATTTGATTTTCTCCAGTTGGTAAAATTCCGACAGGTCGGACAGTCAGTCTGCAACATTGGGTGGTGCTGCTGATCGCCAGCCGAGCAGGATTCTTCAGCAGGTGATTATGGAGACCCAAAAGCAAGCTCGCCGCACCCCCCCCCCCCCTTCCCATGAATAGTTCTGGCTGGTCTGATACCCCAATGACTGCCACTTTCAGGATTGGCTCCACCCTCACCCCCACAACCTTGGACATTGCCTCAAAGAAGGCTCTTAAGCACCCAGAACATCTGGGTGTGGTTGCCCGGGACTCCCTGGCACCATTCACATTTTCTCCACCTTCAAGAAGAACCTTCTCATTCTGGTTCTAGTTAGGTGTGCTCTGTGCACCACCTTTAACTGCATTAAGCTGAGCCTTGTGCATGTAGTTTGCCATGTTCAGTGCTTCGCTCCAGTGTCCCCACCCTATTTCTATCCCTAGTTCTTCCTCCCATTTTCGCTGTGTCTCGTCCAGCAGGGGAACGTGCCTTTTCTAACAGTCATTCATACAAGTTCCCGCAGTTTCCCCACCCAATTCGCCCGCGTCAAACAGTTCCTCTACCATTGAGTGTCTTGGCGTCCATGGGTATGGAAGTTTTGACTTGTAAATGCCTGATTCATTCCCGTTGGGCAGTTGCAACCTTTCCGTGAATTCCTCTAATATTGCTAGCCCGTCAGCATCCCTCCCCTCCGTCCTGTCTCCATCTCTTAAAGGTGGCATCCATTGTGGCTGGTATGAACCTGTGATTGTTGCAGAGGGGGACCACAAGCGACATTTTGGTCAGGCTGAAGTGCTGCCTTAGCTGGTTCCATGACCGGAGTGTGGCTATTACTAACGGGCTTGTAGAGTGCTTGGCTGGCAGAGAGGGAGTGTTGCTGTGACAAGAGCCCAAAGGACATTCTTCTGCAGGAACTCTCCTTCATCCTTACCCATCCTGACTCTGGCTCCCTGACCCATCTCCTCACTCTTTCCGCTATGGCCTCCCAGGGGTAGTATTGCAGGTTTGGGAGATCCAGGCTGCCCATGCTTCTCTTTCTCTGTCGAACTTTTTTGGGGATTCTTGGGTTCTTCCCTCTCCCCCCAACCCATCCCCCCACACAAACACCATGATCATTTTGTCTATTGTGGAGAAAAAAGCATTGGGGGTGTAGAATGGTATGGATCTGAACAGGAAGAGGAATCTAGGCAGAACATTCATTTTGATTGTCTGCACTGTCCCCCCCAGGGAGAGTGGGAGTGTGCCCCACCTCAGCAGGTCCTTCTTTACTTCCTCCATTAGACTTGTCCGGTTTCATTTGTGGATCCGTATCCAGTCGTGGACAATTTGGATATCCAGGTAACGGAATTTGTTTTGGGTTTGCTTTCACAGCATTCTCTCCAGGTCTTCCCCTATTCCTTGCGGGTTCACAGGGAAGACTTCACTTTTGCTCAAGTTGAGTTTGTAGTCCGAGAAGGCTCCAAATTCTTTCAGGAGGGTCATGATCCCCTTCATGCTGCTTTGGGAGTCCGAGACGTAGAGTGAGACTCTGTGCTCTCCGCCCTTTCTTTGGATCCCCTTCCAATTCTGAGGGCGATCGCCAGTGGTTCTATTGCCACGGCGAATAGGAGCGGGGACAGCGGGCATTCCTGCCTTGTGCCTCTGTGCAGCTGGAAGTATTTAGAGCTGGTGGTGTTAGTCCGCACACTCGCTGTGGGAGCGCTGTACAGGAGTTTCACCCAGGCGGTAACCCTACTCTGAGCTCAAACCGCCCCAGTACCTGGATGAGGTACTTCCTTTCGACTCTGTCAAAAGCCTTTTCTGCATCCAGGGAGATGATCACCTCTGGTGTTCTCTCCTAAGTGGGGTCATTATCATGATCAGCAGGCACCTGGGGCGAAATTCTCCGTAATCGGCGCAATGTCCACCGACCGGCCCCAAAAACGGCGCAAATCAGTCCGGCATCGTGCCGCCCCAAAGGTGCGGAATCCTCCGCATCTTGAGCGGCCGAGCCCTAACCTTGAGGGGCTAGGCCCGTGCCGGACTGATTTCCGCCCCGCCAGCTGGCGGGAAAGGCCTTTGGTGCCCCGCCAGCTGGCGCAGAAATTACATTGCCGGGCAGCGTATGTGCGGGAGTGTTAGTGGCCGCTCACGGCATCCCCGTGCATGCGCAGTGGAGGAAAAGTGTGCCCCCACGGCACAGGCCCGCCCGCGGATCGGTGGGCCCCGATTGCGGGCCAGGCCACCGTGGGGGCACCCCTCGGGGCCAGATCGCCCCGTCAGGACCCCGGAGCCATCCGCCCCACCTTGTCCTGCCGGTAAGAGAGGTGGTTTAATCCACGCCGGCGGGACAGGCATTCTAGCAGCGGGACCTCAGCCCATCCGGGCCGGAGAATCGCCGGGGGGGGGGCTCGCCAACCGGCGCGGCGCGATTCACACCCCCGCCGAATCTCCGGTGCCGGAGAATTCTGCAACCGGTGGGGGCGGGATTCACGCCAGCCCCCGGCGATTCTCCGACCCTGCGGGGGGTCGGAGAATCTTGCCCCTGATGTTTGATGATAGCTGTCTACTCTTAACAAAACCCATCTGGTCCTATGCAACCACCTCTGGCACACAGTTTTCCAATCATTTGGCTAAGATCGTGGCCAGTATTTTCACGGCAACATTGAACAGCGAAATGGGTCTGAAGGACTCGTATCCAGTCGGGCCTTTGTCTTTCTCGGTTATCAGCACGATTGAGATTTATGCTAGTGTTGGTGCCAGCGTGCCCCTTGCTCGCGAGTCTGTGAAGATCTCCCACAAGTGCGGGGCCAGTGCTGGTGCGAATCTTTTGTCGAAATCTGTCGGGAATCCGTCTGATCCCAGGGACTTCCCAGCCTGGATGAAGTTGATGCTCTCTGTCATAATATATATCTATGTATACAATGGAGTGCAGACAGGCAGTGATTGACACACAGGATGACCAGTAAGCACACAGAACAGAGCAGCCAATCACCAGACAGGACACAACCACTATAAAGCCAGAGGGCACCAGTTTTCCCGATCTCTCGGGGCCCAGCCTCTGAGACAGTCAGAGGTCGTGAGCTCACCCGTGCCTACACCATGTGGTAGCTAAGTTAGTCTGGTCAGGCTAGTGTCAGGTCTCCAGTCAAGTCAGCATAGTGTCGACCCACAGTTGAACATGTATAATCGTTTGGATGTTGAATAAAATCGTGTTGCGTTTAATCAAGTGTTGGAGGTCTGTCTCTCGCTACATGCAGTTCACCTCGACCCAGCCTACCCAACACATCATGGTACCAGCTGAGTGATGCTGAAAATTTGACGGACCTACCTTGAGTGAATCAGCGCTGACCAGCAAACAGCTATCCGGTGACATGGAAAACGTCCGCCCTCCTCCGCAGCTCCGCATCGCCGGCAACCTCAGTGCAAATTGGAGGATCTTCAAACAAAAGTTCCAACTCGATCTCGAAGCCACTGATCTTGAGGCCGTATCGGATGCCAGGAGAATCGCACTATTCCTCTCCACAGCCGGGGACCACGCCATCCACATCCACAACTCCCTTACATTCGCTGAAGGCGAAGACAAGACGAAATTTAAAACAGTCCTACTGATGTTCGACAGCCGCTGCGACATTGAGGTGAATGAGAGCTTTGAACAGTACGTTTACCAGCAGAGGCTTCAGGGTAAGGATGAACCTTTTCTATCCTTTCTGACCCATCTCCGCATCCTCGCGCAGTCATTAACTATGACTCGACCACTGATTCCATGATCCGGGATCAGATCGTTTTCGGGTGCACTCCGATTCCCTTCGCCAGCAGCTCCTGAAAGTCAAGCAGCTCACCCTCACCATCGCCATCGAAACGTGCGTTCTCCACGAACATGCTGACAATCGGTACTCCCACATCAGGGCGGCAGAAATGGCAAAGCTAACCTCCCACAAGGCGGACGGGTGCAGGCCATCGCACAAATGCAGAGCCTAAGTATCGACGAGAGTGGCCATTCCGCGCGCTTTTCCCGGGCCCCTGCGCATGCGCGCCACGACCGAGGGGACGGCGAGACCGACGACCAGACTGCGCAGGTGCATACATCATTCGACCACACTCCGCATGCGCGATGGCGCACAGAATGTGCTGACGTTGGTGTCATGACATGTCCGAATTGTGGCTCCGCCCATTTAAAGAAGCAATGTTCGGCAAAATCACGACGGTGTCTACAGTGTGGCAAGCTTGGCCACTACGCAGTCCTTTGCAAATCTGCTCCACTGCCCAGCATCCAGCGATCCCAGTAGGCCATGCCAGACTCTGACCCCGACAGCCCAACAGATCCTGATGCTGCGTGCCTCAAATCTCCATACCGGGTGGGCATCATTACGAAGCATGCGCTGCCTTTCTCCAAGACAGCGACGCACCTCCCGATCCTCAGCGTGGATCCCGACGAAGAGTGGTGTGCTGTCCTCACAGTCAACAAGGCTTGCATTCGGTTCAAACTGGACACCGGCGTATTGGTGAACCTCATCTCCAAATCCGATCTCGACACCATCCGCGTCAGACCAAGCATTCTTCCACCGGCCTGCCAGCTCCTTGACTACAATGGCAATGCCATAGCTGCCAGTGGCTCATGCCAACTCGGAGTTTCCAATAAGTCATTTAAAGCGACACTGTGATTTGAGATCGTGGGACCTGACAGAGCATCCCTGCTCGGTGCTCGGGCCTGCAAACCCCTGAACTTGGTTCAGCGAGTCCACACCATGTCATCCTCACAGACGACGGCCTCACCTGATGGGAACTTCCAGGCTGCAATTGATGACATCATCACGCAGTACCACAGCGTGTTCGACGGAATGGGCACACTCCCACACCGATACAAAATCCTGCTCAGACCGAATGCCACCCCTGTGATCCACGCACCACGTCAGGTGCAGGCACCCCTCAAGGACCACCTCAAGCAGCAGTTACAGGACCTCCAGGACCAGGGCATCATATCAAAGGTCACAGAACCCACGGACTGGGTCAGCTCCATGGTCTGCATCAAGAGGCCGTCAGGGGAGCTTCGAATCTGCATCGACCCCAAGGATTAAAACCACAACATCATGAGGGAACATTACCCGATACCAAAACGAGAGGAGTTGACCAGCGAGATGGCTCATGCCAAACTCTTTACGAAGCTGGACGCCTCCAAGGGGTTCTGGCAAATACAGCTGGATGCATCCAGTCGCAAGCTGTGCACATTCAATACTCCGTTCGGTCGCTACTGCTACAACCAGATGCCTTTTGGCATCATCTCTGCCTCAGAGGTATTTCACCGCATCATGGGACAGATGATGGAGGGTATCGAGGGGGTGCGCGTGTATGTTGACGATGTCATAATGTGGTCCACAACTCCTCAAGAACACATCGATCGCCTCAAGCAGGTATTCCACAGAATCCATGAGCATGGCCTCCAACTCAACAGAGCCAAGTGCTCGTTCGGTCAATCAGAAATCAAATTCCTTGGTGACCACCTGCAGCCAGATGCTGACAAGGTCTCGGCGATCAATGCCATGAAGATCCCAGAGGACAAGAAGGCGGTCCTCCGCTTTCTAGGGATGGTCAACTTCCTCGGGAAGTTCATTCCCAACATTCCGGCACACACCACAGCCCTCCGCCATCTCGTCAAAAAGTCGACGGAATTCCAGTGGCTTCCCGCTCATAAGAACGAATGGCGTGAGCTGAGGGCAAAACTCACCACAGCCCCAGTTCTGGCGTTCTTCGACCCTACCAAAGAGACCAAAATATCCACTGACGTGAGCCAGGACGGTATTGGGGCGGTGCTCCTCCAACGGGATGACTCCTCCTCATGGGCCCCAGTGGCGTATGCCTCCAGAGCCATGATGCCCACTGAGCAACGGTACACTCAGATCGAGAAGGAATGCCTGGGCCTCCTAACGGGAATCGACAAATTTCACGACTATGTGTATGACCTCCCAAAATTCACGGTTGAGACAGACCACAGGCCACTAGTCCACATAATCCAGAAGAATTTGAATGACATGACGTCTCGGTTACAACAAATCCTTCTCAAGCTACAACGCTGTGACTTTGAACTTGTCTGCATGCCAGGCAAAGAACTCAGTGTTGCAGATGCCCTTTCCAGGTCTATCACCACACCGTGTGAACAAACTGACTTTGTCTGTCTGCCAAATCGATGCGCAGGTGCAATTGTGTGCTTCCAACCTTCTGGCCACTGATGAGAGGGTCATCCAAATTTGTGAGGAAATGGCCAAGGATCCTCTGCTACAGCGTGTGATGCAGCACCTCATGAATGGCTGGCAGAAGGGACAGTGTCCCCAGTTTTACAACGTCAAGGACGACCTGGCGGTGGTGGACGGCATCCTCATGCAGCTCGATAGGATTGTGATTCCGCAGAGCATACGAGCTATGGTGCTCGGCCAACTCCATGAGGGTCACCTGGAGGTCGAGAAATGTCGACACAGAGCTCGAGAGGCAGTCTATTGGCCGGGCATCAGCCAGGACGTTGCCAACACGGTCCTCAACTGCCCCACATGTCAGAAATTTCAGCCAGCTCAACCCAAAGAAACTGCAGCAACATGAGATAGTGACCTCCCCATGGTCCAAAGTCGGTGTCGACCTTTTCCACGCCAAGGGGTGTGACTATATCCTCCTGGTCGACTACTTCTTCAATTACCCAGAAGTGATGAAACTGTCCGACCTCACGTCGAAGGCGGTGATTAAAGCATGCAAAGAAACGTTTGCCAGGCATGGGATATCGCTCACGGTGATGGGTGACAACGGTCCCTGTTTTTACAGCCAGGAATGGTCTGATTTTGCCCACCTATACAACTTTTGTCACGTAATCTCCAGCCCCCTCTACCCGCAGTCAAATGGGAAGGCCGAAAAAGGGGTCCATATCGTCAAGAGATTACTATGCAAGGCTGCAGACTCAGGCTCCGACTTCAACCTGGTGCTGCTGGCATACAGAGAATCCCCGCTGTCCACTGGGTTGTCTCCCGCGCAGATGCTCATGAATTGCACTCTGCGAACCACGGTTCCAGCCATCCATGTTCCAGACCTTGACCACCTCACGGTCATACAAAAGATGCAGCAGTCTCTGCCCCAACAAAAATCAGCATACGACGCTCATGCCACGGATCTCCCCGAGCTGGTCCCAACTGATCATGTTCGTGTGCTGTTGGCTGACGGCGGCTGGTCTGCCACAGCTGTGGTGGTCAAGCAAGTGGCCCGAGATCGTTCCTCGTCCGCATGGCTGATGGCTCCTTCCTACGACACAACAGATGGGCGCTGCGCAGAGTTCCACGCCCGCCACCTAACCATGATGTCCCGCCTCACACAATGCTTCCTCTGGATGTGCCCTACCACGAGGCCACCGATCTACCAGCAATCCTGCCGACCACTGCGACCACCGCATTGGCTGCGGTCCCGCCTATCCAGGTGCAGGCGGCCCCTGAACCACCCTTGAGGCGATCAACTAGAATTTGTCGCCCGCCGCAGAGACTAAACTTATAGACTGAAATTTTGCACAACTGTGTTACCTTATCGTTTTGACCTCTGTAAATATTGTTGTTACCATTTCATCTGCCCTATATCTGCGCTAGCGACACCTTCCTGTGTGCATAAAGTCATTTTAACACATTCTGTATATAGTCACGCACATATACACATCCACACGCACATGCACCTTAATATTTATTATCTCAACACATACAATATAAAGAAGAAAAAAAAGGGGGGGAGATGTCATAATATACATCTATGTATACAATGGAGTGCAGACAGGCAGTGATTGACACACAGGATGACCAGTAAGCACACAGACAGAGCAGCCAATCACCAGACAGGACACAACCACTATAAAGCCAGAGGGCACCAGTTTTCCCGCTCTCTCGGGTCCCAGCCTCTTAGACAGTCAGAGCTCGTGAGCTCGCCAGTGCCTACACCATGTGGTAGCTAAGTTAGTCTGGTCAGGGTAGTGTCAGGTCTCCAGTCAAGTCAGCATAGTGTCGATCCACAGTTGAACATGTATAATAGTTTGGATGTTGAATAAAATCGTGTTTCATTTTATCAAGTGTTGGAGGTCTGTCTCTCACTACACTGCATCAAGTGCAGTTTACCTCGACCCAGCCTACCCAACAAATCACTCTCTATGACTTCCCCCATTTCTTGCTGTGTTTGCAGCCCCTGCTTTCTATCCTCCCCCATGACTGACATGTCCAGTCTATCAAGAAACTACTTCACCTTTGACTGCCCGTCAGGGATCTCGGAGGTGTACAGTTCCCAGTAGAAGGCCTCGAATGCCTCGTCATCCTTTTTAGGCTGGGTTACTAGTCTGCCGTTGTTGTCCCTAATCTGAGCTATTTCCCTTGTGGCTGCCTGCTTTCTCAACCGTTGAGCCGGCAAGCGGCTGGCTTTGTCTCCGTGTTCGTAGAAGATCCCCCGTGTCTGGCAGAGCTGGTGCACTGCCTTCCTAGTGGAGAGCAGGTCAAATTCCATTTGTAGCTTTTTCCTTTCCGCCAGAAGCTCTACGGTTATTGCCTAGCCGCTCTCTCGTGCCCGTCTCTGCGTGCTTTATCAATGATTATCTCAGCCCTAATTATAGCCTTCAGTGTCTCTCAGAATGTGGAGGATGAGACCTCCCTAATCTGGCTGTTGGTGATGTATCCGTTTGACCTGTGATAATTTCTTGAAAAATGTGTTATCGACAAGGAGGGCCGTGTCCAACCGCCATGTGGGGGTGATGGCACAGCCTGTCTCCAACCTCACATCCATTAGGTGTGGAGCGTGGTCGGAGATTACTATCGCGGAGTATTCTGCTCTTACTAGCCCTGTAAGCACCAATTTCCCCCACTACAAAGTAGTCGATGCGCGAGTATACCTGGTGTACTCGGGAGAAGGAGAACTCCTTCTGCCCTGAGTGTGTGAACGTCCATAAGTTCAGAACCCACATCTGCTCCATAAATACACATAGATCTTTCATATTATTTGATGTTTTCCCCGCTTTGGGGTTTGTTCTGTCCATCTGTGGGTCCTGTACACAGTTAAAGTGATGATTAATCGATGGGTATTTATGTCAGCGATTCCTGCCATAGTCTTTTTATAAACTCCGTGTCGTCTCAGTTGCGAGTGTACATGTTAACCAGGACCACTGGTGATCCATCCAGGACACCACGGACCATGGACGTACCGTCCTCCTGGGTCCAGAGCCGTCCTTGTCATGGTAAATGCATTCCTCTTATTAAGTAGTATGGCTAACCCTTAGCATTTGTTCCATAGGTAGAATAGTGGGCGGGATTCTCTGATCCTGAGGCTAAGTGTTGACGCCATCATAAACGCCGTCGCATTTTACGATGGCGTCAACAGACCCCCAGGATCAGCGATCCTGCGCCCAACAGGGGGCCAGCACAGTACTGGAGTGACTCACGCAGCTCCAGCTGCCGATACCAGCTTCAAATGGGTGCCGCGGTCTGCGCATGCATGCAGCGGCCGGTGTGAATTTGCGCATGCACCTTACGACCGGTGCCAACTTGCGCATGCACGCTAGTTGCCTTCTCCGCGCCAGCCCCGACGCAACATGGCGTAGAGCTACAGGGGCCCGGCACAGAGTAAAAGAAGCCCCACCAGGAGAAGCCGGCCCGCAGATCGGTAGGCCCCAATCGCGGGCCAGGCCACGGTGGAGGCACCCGTCCCACCCACCAGGCCGCCTCCCGCAGGTTGAATGGCGAGGTCCCACCGGGTAGGACCACACGTGAATGGCGCCAGCGGGACTTGGCCGATCTCGGCGGCCACTCGGCCCATCGCGTGCGGAGAATCGCCGGAGGAGCCGCGTAGAGTGGCCCCCGACCGCGCCAATGACGCTGATTCTCCGGTGACCGGAGAATTGGCGGACCGACGTCGGAGTGGCGTTGCATGAATCACGCCCCCACCCCCACCGGCGATTCTCTGACCCGGTCCGGGGTCAGAGAATCCTGCCCAGTATGTCTATCCGAACCAGGCCTCTCTTACCTGCAGTCGGTCCTTCTCCCTCAGGTGTGTCTCTTGGCGGAAGATGATGTCAGCTTTCATACTTTTCAGATGGGCAAAGAATCTGGATCTTTTCACTGGACCGTTAAGTCCCATGTCGGTCCAGGTGACTATTCTGATGGGGGGTTTTGCCCCCACCCTCTGCAGGATCAACCATACTTATCTTGAAAATGTGCCCCTGCACTTCAGGGTTTCCCTTTGTTAGGGGGCCATCCAAAAGGCCGCGGTCACCGTACTCATCCTGAGGCTGGGCCTCTGTGCTCCTGGATTTCTCTTTGTCCAGGGGCCACACAACATGGCTGCCAACTGTGGGTGAGCCTTTCCACTCCGAGGTTTCCCGTTGTTTGGGAATCTCCCAAACGGTGGCTGCTTACGGTACCGTTCTGTTCCATGTCGCCACATATGGTCTGTTGTAGCCAGCTTTCCCCCCTTGTCCCTATATTTCCCCTCTGATTCCGTTTTCCCCCTTGTCTTCTCACCCCCTCACCCTATTATTATTGCCCCTCACTACACCCCCTCTCCCATTTATCCCCCTACATATCCCTCTTCCTCTGCAGGAAATGAGCCGCGGATCCCCCTTACTCACATTTCCTGGCGCTAGCTTTCCAGCTAGTGTGGTGCCCTCCCCCTGTGTTCAGTTATGAGCCTAACCTTCACCCGCTATATGGTTTCCCCCCATTTCATCTTCCTCACTCTGCTGCCCTCGCCCCTTCCTTCATACGTTTTGGATCCCAGATTCAGAGCGAGGCGGTACAGTCCCGCGCAAACTGTCTCATAGATCATTTCACCCTTTGGGTGAGCTTTTCACTGCTATCGTTGCTTCTGTTTTTCCAGCCCATTCTCCTGGATCGTGAAAAGATGCTCCCTGTCCTGGAATGTAACTCAAAGTTTGGCTCGTTACAACATCCCAAACTTCACTTTGCTCTTGTACAGAGCCGCCTCTGCTCTGTTGAATTCCGCTTGGCACATGGCCAGGTCTGCTGCAATGCCGTGATATATTCGGGTGTCTTCCCAGTTGCAGGACTTTGTTTGCCTGGCCCATCGCAGGATTCCTTTCTGGTCCAGGTACCCGTGCATTTGGTGATTATCGCCCTTGGCTGCTCTCCAGCCTTGGGTTTCGGCTGGAGCGATCAGTGGGCTCTGTCTATTTCTGCTGGGTTGGGGAAGCTGTCCCTTCCCACCAGGCTTCCCAACATTTGGGCCACATAGTCCGTAGGGTCCCTACCTTTGGTTCCCTCCAGCAAGCCCACTATACTTAAGTTCTGGCGGTATGACCGGTTTTCTTGATCGTCTATTTTCACCTTTAGACTTCCTTGCATCATCGCTAACCTCACTATCTCTACCTCTAGGGCAGCGATCAGGTCACTCTGATCGGTTGAGGTTTTCCAATTCCTTGATGGTGTTTCCCTGGGCCTCCAATCATCTCTCTGCCTTGTCCAGGGCCACCTGCAATGCAGCTAGGGCCTCCGTAACCGCCGTCTGACTGCAGTTTTAATGTCGGCCTTGATTTCTTCCTTGAGCTCCTTTATCTCTCTAGTGAGGAACCCCCTCCATCCAGCCTCCGGTGAGGGGAGCTCTGCGTGTGGTTTGCCGGTCCCTCGCGTTCTGTTGTGGCCCGCACGTCGGCTCCTCATGGGCCTATTGTCTCGACCCCTTGAGGGGATACTTTTTCCCCTGTTCTTGCGGGCTATTTTGAGTAAAGGAACCTAATTATGGGTTCTTAGGAGCCAGCTCAGCACATCCCTGTCACCGGAAGTCCTCATCGGTTGTGAATTCCTGCAAATCTTTTCAAAGGGAGCATACGAGATTCTTAAGTGGAAAATATATTTTTGGTTAAAGAGGATAAGTTGCTAGTTATTTTCCATTGTGAAGAGTTATCAGTTAACCAGTCTCCTGGAAGTTTCTTCAGGGAGTCAACGAGGAATCTTTTGAAAGTTTGACCTCGATTAGCTGCAGACTTCTTTTCATTGTTGGTTTTGGCTGGATCAGACAATTGTGTGGTGAGGGAGTGGGCCAATGACGTACATGGTTTCAGCAAGTCTGAATGGGGGGGTGGAGCTGGCACTTGACAGACCTGATTTTCTTTTTCTGACCATTTCAGTTGCATGTGACTTGTAGATACTGTAATATAGAAACATACATCAGCAAACTACCCAGCCTTCAGAACAGCGACCACGACACCACACAACCCTGCCATGGCAATCTCTGCAAGTCGAGCCAGATTATCGACATGGATACCACCATTACACGTGAGAACACCACCCACCAGGTATGCGGTACATACTCGTGCGACTCGGCCAACGTTGTCTACCTCATACGCTGCAGGAAAGGATGTCCCGAAGCGTGGTACATTGGCGAGACCATGCAGACGCTACGACAACGAATGAACGGACATCGCGTGACAATCACCAGGCAGGAATGCTCACCCACCATCGAGAACATCCTCCCTGCATTCACCCTATCTAGTCCTGTTAGAATTTTACAGGTCTCTATAAGATGCCCCCTAATTTGTCTGAACTCCAGCGGAAACAATCCTAACCACTCAGTCATCCTAATACGTCATCCCCGGAATCAGTCTGGTAAACCTTTGTTGCACACCCTCAAAAGCAAGAATATCAGAAAAGGAGACCGAAACTGCACACAATATTCTAGGTATGGCCTCACCAAGGCCCTGTTTAATTGCAACAACACACCCCTGTATAATCTGTGTCGCCATTGTGATTGTATCAGCAAGGATACTATAAGGAATAATTTAAAATCTCAGTTCAATGATTCTTTGAAGCAGTAATCAATACAACAATGCTAACTTTGATTAAAATATAAGGGCAGAAATTATGTTGGACCAACTTTGAGCCCAGACTCAACAAAGTAAACACGAGGTGAGAATCCCAGGGAGAGTTAGCACCTGATCCTAGAGCTTCATTGACATATCCTTTGCCAACCGGCATCTCATCCAAGGGAAGATTTCAATTTTGTTCCATCTGCCTCATCTGGACTTAAGATAAGATGGAGTGGGCTGCAGGGTAATGTGGTGGAATGATGGATAAGGAGAAATTGGGTTGTGATCATGTCTCCCGACGAGTAATAGGGAGCAGATCTGCTCCTTGAGTTCTGCGGAAAGGCTTTAGGTTAAATATATCTTTTCCTGCAGCCTATTATAATTGGGTTGGAGCCACTAGAGTAGTTGAGGATTCCTGAGTGAAGCAAGCCCCAAAGTCTGACCCTCTGAAATTTTGAAAATTCGTTCCTAGAAAACATTATGGGCAGCACGCTGCCACAGTGGTTAGTACTGCTGCCCCACAGTGCCAGGGATCCGGGTTCAATTTCGGCCTCGGGTGACTGTCTGTGTGGAGTTTGCACTTTCTCCCTGTGTCTGCTTGGATTTCCTCCAGGTGCTCCGGTTTCCTCCCACAGTCTAAAGATGTGCAGGTTATGTGGATTGGCCATGCTAGATTTGCCCTTTAGTGTCCAGGGATGTGCAGGTTAGGTGGGGTTACAGGAGTAGGATGGAGGATTGGGCCTAGGTAGGATTCTCTTTCAGAGGGTCGGTGCAGACTCGATGGGCCAAATGGCCTCCTTCTGCACTGTAGGGATTCTATGATACCATGATTTGGGGAAGGCAGGAAATGTGTTTGTGTAGCTCAGCTTTTAAGGTTGCAAACAAATTTATGTGAACTCCGCAGGGGCAGACAGAACTGTAGTTGCCACCTGCATGATATGCATGGGTCCTTATCCATGCTAGCCAGAAGCAACACCACTTGAATGAATTTCTCCCCATGTTTCCTCACATACATAGTCAAGAGGTGCAACACCTTTCCTTGGCATTCACTTTTCAATTCATCAATTCAATAGTTGACCAACGCCTGCGTAGATTGGGTGCTGACCTTTCACTGCTAAATTGGCACTTTTTGTACCCATTTTATGTCCAAAAAACAAGTACATTGCATCCCAATTCCAAACAAAAATGTTTTAATATCAAAACTTATGCAGCAAGAATAATGTGATTGAGTTCATTGTTGGGTCAATTCCCTGTTATCATTGAAGATCAGGTTTTAGAAGCAAAGTTATTTTGTGTTCAAATTGTGCAATCCTTAAGTGTTGGTGAACTGGAAATATATGCCTATAATGAGTTACCTGACATTTCCTTAATTTTTAAATTGAATCACTATTTGTGACATTTTAAGTCACCTCCAAATTCTGAAATCTATATTGTAACAAGGAATATCTGAACTTATATTTGCTCCCATCAGAATTATATGAAATGACACCAGAAAGCACACATTTATTCTTCATTTACTTTCATGCCCTATTTGCAGTATAAACGAAACAAATACACTTGATTGAGAGGCTAAATGTGGAATTAATCTGAACCAGAAGGGGAATGGGGGAAGCGATGACACAGCTCCCTCATGATTCCATTACTGGTGAACTATTTGGTTCCTCCTCACCCATAACTTAGCTTTATGAGTAATTTCTAATTGTCTTGAAGCTTGTTTTCCTGAAAGGAATAATAGTGGATGAAGAAGGATGTGCAATTTTGCCCAACCAGTATAAATTATGTACTTTCTGACAGAAGGTTCACAAGATGCATTTTGAAATTTTTGAAACTTGCTCACCATTATACAAATATCTAGGAGCTCAAACTGCACTTGATGAGTAAGTACAAATGTGGTTACAGGTACGCAAACATGTTCAAAGATGAGCTCAGTGTCTGTGGTGTGTGTTGTCGTTAAATTCCCTAATCTGCACCCTACACATATTAAAAAAAAAAACACTCTGTCAGTACAGGAACCAGTTTTATTGGACTAATGTTGACAAGAAAAAATATTCTTTTTTTAAACTTAAGAAATTCTGGAAACACGAAGTAGGTCAGCTGACATCGCTGGGTACAATAGGCAAGTTGACATTTTGGGTGTGCATACATCTTCAGAAGTCTTTAGCTGTTCTTTCCTCAGATGCTTTTACTGAGAAAAGGAATAAACGTGAATTCCATTGCAATCAGCTCCCATATCCTTTGCCATTGGTCAATGTGGCTCTTGAATGCCAATGATATCATCTCCATAATGTGACACTAAAATTGACAATACTCCATTTGCCTTTCATTCAAGGGAATACAGTTGATTTACTAAACTATACCAGCATATATTCACAGTGGTTAATTTATACGATAGTGACTCCAAAGAGTCTGTGCCACAAAACCCAAGTGAAATTATTGATGAACTACACCAGCCACATGTGGAAAATAATGTTCTGCTTTCCATTGAAAGGAATGAGCAGTCGAAGATTATAAATGGTTCCATGCTGCA
Source organism: Scyliorhinus torazame (assembly GCF_047496885.1). Lineage (NCBI taxonomy): Eukaryota > Metazoa > Chordata > Chondrichthyes > Carcharhiniformes > Scyliorhinidae > Scyliorhinus > Scyliorhinus torazame. The sequence goes on along the minus strand of NC_092712.1, from coordinate 139,266,691 downwards.
GGGGATGATGAAGTCAGTGGCATGCTGAAGCCACAAATGGAACATTCCAGGTAACGTGGGTTGCTGCCACGACTGGAAAAAAAAGGGAAGAAAAAAATCAGATTTAAATTTGATTTGTATAAATTCGTGCTCCATCACAAAACTGTTCAATGCTGCCAGAATTTTCAACTCTTCTTCACTTTTCTAAGGAAGCAGAAGAACTCTAATGTTCATTTAATTTTGAATGGGAGAGGAAAACAGAAAAAAACGACCATCTAAATTAGAACAGGAGCAGAGTAAACAGCCTAGAAACTCAGCTGTTTAGTGTGCATTGTTCAGGTGCTGAGTGACTTCCTAAACCTCCAATATGGTGGGCAGGAAGCACACACAAACCTAAAGTATACTGCCCACTATATGAAGTTTTGTAAGGGCCATGAAGAATCCACAACAAGTTTGTCCAAACAAAAACTTACTTCATTTTACAATTGTCTTTATGTACAGCCCCAGTAGTTCCCTACTGGGTCTTTTCTAGTCAGTGTCTTACTGGCTGACTCTATTTATACATTGCCAGAGATTGTTAATGGTTCCCTGCCCCCTTATTGGAGGCGCTCGTATTCTGCAAGATCTCGGTGATAGTTCATTATCCCTACCCCAGAAGACCCGTGTGGTTAGAACATTGACATTAACAGAAAGTGGATATCTATGGTTCATATTGTGTTTTCAACATCCCTGTTTGTTTCCTGTTATGCGCCCACAACTTATTGGCTCAATGAGGCCTGAGGACCAATATTTCATGGGTCTCGGGTCCGTTTTCTGATCGTCCTATGCACTCAAAAATGATTATTCTCAAATATCTGGGCCGACATTCTCCGTCTTTGACATCATAGTTTATACTTTACTGCTGTTGCCTTTGCTCAAAGCATATATAAGCTGTGTGTGCAACAGTCAGTCATAATTTGTGCTGTCGCTTACATTTTTAGAATAGAAGGGATGCCCCTCATTAAACGTACTTGAAACTTTATTGAAATAATCCTTCACAACTAGTGTCATCATATCAGATACACAAGCAGCATAACGTTACAGCGAGTTTAGTTTGATGTCCATTTTTTGATTACACCGCTGTGAAGTGTGCTGAAACGTTACTCTATGGCCTCAATTTTGCACTCATCTAGCACACCTGGAAGTCACCTGGAAGTGGCCACAGTGCCTGCTTGCACCCACGAGCTCTAGAACAACGTGATTTCACACTGGCTGGCCAATTAAGGGCCGGTCGGCGTGAGACGGGGCCAGACTTTGGTGCAGAGCTACCAGCGTGGGAGAGTAGCGGGTGCGGATTGAATGGTGACCAGGACAGGGATATGAAACAAGCCCAGCGAGCTCCCAGAAGGCTACTGGGATCTGGGGAGGAGCCTGCTTGAGCTGTCAACGAGAGAGTGTAAGATTTAGCAAAGTGATGAACTCAGAACCTGGTGGGCATGGCAGGCAAGCTTCCAATGCAGGTGGGTATTCAGCCCCATGATTTTTAGGTGGCAGTATGCACACTCCAGTGCAGTGTTTCTCAAACTTTCTTTCCCAGGGCCCACTTTAACCAATCGGAGGACCTTCGGGATACGTGCTGGCTGACGTTCGCGACCCATGCCGGCTGACCTTAGCGACCCAGGCCGGTCGACCTTCGCGACACACCATTATTGCTTACCTTTAATGCGGCAGGTGAGCCTGCTTGGTCCTCATGATCTCACTTGCTTCTTCATTCAACGTTACATTTCTGCAAAGGACTTCAGCTGACAATCTAAGTTCTCCCTGCATCCTTTGAAAAAAATTAAGAGGTTTGTCCTCTTAATCTTCAAATGCCTTTGAAGGTTTAAGGGTTTTAAACTTTCATTTGCCAGTACTTCCCTGCATATAGCACATATGGGCTTTGCAACCTGATTTACATTGGCACAATGAATAATGCCAGACCTCAATAATTCATCTTTCTACTGCTCCCGATTTCAGTTTCTTCTTAATTGCTTGTTCACAAGAGGCCGTGGAGCTCTGGATACAGTTCATACCAGCACTGCTTTGTCCTGCCAAGGACTCTCCTGCGAAGCTCTCTCCAGCATATTCAATTGTGAGATCCTAGCCGGTTTGTGTCTCTGGTCCTCTCTCGCTTATTACAAAATAGTCCATCTTCAGTTCTTCACACAGTCTGTTGCTTGCTGCCAAAATATGGATGTAAAGGGCGCGTGGCTCAGTGTATGAGCTTGGCGCATGACCTTCTCTCTGCTGCTGCTGTCATAATATCCACTCATGTGTATAATGAGATGCAGACAGGCAGTGATTGACACACAGGATGACCAGTAAGCACACAACACAGTGCAGCCAATCACCAGACAGGACACTACCACTATAAAGTCAGAGGGCACTAGGTTTCCCGCGCTCTCGGGACCCAGCCACTGAGACAGTCAGTCCACGGGCTAGCAAGTGCAAACACCATGCGGTAGCTAGTAAGTCTGGTCAGGCTACTACAAGGTCTCCAGTCAGTTCAGTATAGTGTCGACCCACAGCTGAATATGTATATCACTTCTCTCATTGAATAAAACAGTGTTGGATCTTCTCCAGTATTAAACGTCTGTTTCTAGCTTCCCTGCATCGAGTGCAGTCCACATCGAACCTGCCTGCCTAACACGTCAGCTGCCTCTGGCGGAAAGATTCAATCGTTCATATTTAAAGGCCGGCTGCGGTTGGCATTCTTTTTTTACATTGAAACTTTATTTCCAAGACCTGATTTTTCCAAATTCATGACTTTTTACGACTGAAAATTAAAACAACTTCAGTTGAACTTGCGCATCCATATATTTACCCACAAACTTTGTTTTAAATATATTCCTATTTCTTTAGAAATTTAAACAAGTATGGAAAAAGGTACAATCTTGTATTTACTTTACAAATTATGACTTTAGACAAGATAAAGTAGCTTGTCAAACTGACTTCCTGGTTTCCAGAGAATGGGGACACAAAGTAATGACTGTAGGTTTCTTCCAGTGTTAATATGTGTCAGCCCTATTGACTGACTCGTTAGATCAGTACTCCTCACTGACAAACCTCGCCTGGCGCTGACCAACACACAGGCCAGCCTTGTGCCGCCCCCCCAAATGCAGCAACCAATCGGGGACTGCCCTGGGCCGGCATTCCTAAAAGCCGGTCGCGGTTATTGGGGACTTCTTCACGCGGTCGGGAACGCCACAACCGATCGACCTGCATCCCTCCCGATACCCGTCGGCAATCCACCCGTGGGTCGCAACCCTGAGTTTGAAAAACCACTGAAAAGGGCAGTGCCATCTGATGGTTCCTTTGGCATCAGTGACAGGTGCCAGGGCCAGAGGCCCCCACAGTGCTGGGCAACGACGGAGCCAGGGGTGCAGAGATGGGGGGGGGGCATACCAGGGCGGAACCCGCAGTGCCAACGGGGCCACTAAGTAGCCCGTTGGACCTGGTTGGGAATGGGGGTACGCACATGTTGCCCTTTCACCTCCTGCAGACGATGGGTATCGATGGGTATTCCTGGTGGCCTTCCTGCTCGTCACCGCAGCCCTGGACAATGCTCTGCTGTTGTACGAGTTGGCGCTGCTCGAGGAGGAGGAAGCTACAGCAGTAGAGCGTGCCGCAATGGAGCAAGCAGAAGAGGAACAGGAGGCAGCCGTCCAGGATGGAGAGCCAGCTGCCCAACAGGCTGAGGAAGAGGAGGTGCCAAGGAGGCGCCACATGAGACCTCGTGTGTACCGGCGGCGCCTGTCATTCGAGGACCTGCTGGACCGGGCATGCCGTCGAAGACTCGGCTGAGCAGGGAGACAATGCGATCTATCTGCCAGATCATAGCATACCTGAAACATGGGACCGTGCGTCTTGCTGCCATCTTGTTGGCAGGGATGGTGTGTGTGGGGAGTGAAGTGTGTATATGCGGCTGCAGCTTGTCAATCTCGGACCCGGCAAATCCCGCATCGTTTCTCACTGGAATTGATTTGTTCCACGTGGCGCCGGAGCTAGCCCCTCAACAGAAGCAGAATCAGTCCAGGTGTGGTGCTATTGTTACTGTCGTGGAAGTCCACGAATTCTGCACCGGCAGTAACACTTAGTCTCAGAAATGGAGAATCCTGCCCAGGGTCTCTCTGCAAGGTGCCCATCCACCATTGGGGCAGGGGTTCCAAACTTGACTCTGTAGTGATCTCTGTATATGTAAATACATGATTGGTTAATGTACAATCAGTACAGTCAGATAATCACTGGATGGCAACACTAACATGAACTATATAAGGAGTTTCCCACTCTTTCTTAGTGTCAGTGTGAGTATTGCAGCGAGAGGATAGACGTGACCAGCTCAGAGTGCAGTGTATTATATTAATTGTAAATTTAATCTAATCTTAGTTAATTATATTACTAGTCAAAGTATTAAAGTAAAAGTTAAATACTGGGGCAGCACAGTAGCATTGTGGATAGTTTCACAGATCCAGGGTCCCAGGTTCGAATCCGGCTTGGGTCACTGTCTGTGCGGAGTCTGCACATCCTCCCCGTGTGTGCGTGGGTTTCCTCCGGGTGCTCCGGTTTCCTCCCACAGTCCAAAGATGTGCAGGTTAGGTGGATTGGCCATGATAAATTGCCCTTAGTGTCCAAAATTGCCCTTAGTGTTGGGTGGGGTTACTGGGTTATGGGGATAGGGTGGAGGTGTTGACCTTGGGTAGGGGGCTCTTTCAAAGAGCCGGTGCAGACTCGATGGGCAGAATGGCCTCCTTCTGCACTGTAAATTCTATGATAATCTATGAAAAGAACTCACAAGTATATTATTTTGTTACTCAATAAATAATTTGTCATCAACTGGAAGACTTCGGCTGTTTATCATCAAGTTAAATACAACTCGGCAAGACAAATGAGTAATATATATATTACATCTCTGTAATATAACAGACTCGTGGTCCAGGATGAGCTGACTGGTGTGTCTGTCTGGTCCTCTCTCAATGCTCCAGGTGGGAGTAGCAGATCCTCTGTCCCTCTGCCAGTAACCGTGGCAGCTCATTAAGCTGCGATGACTGAGGAGTGTCCAACCTTGTTGCAACTGCACCCTCACAGGCAGGGCCTGCTTTGCCCCCTACAGCCAGAGGATGATCACCAAGGTTATCAGGGCCAACATAACAGCAGAGTCACCAATGTAACTCCAATGCTGCTGAGAGCGAGAGTGGGCATCATGATGCAGCACTTGCTAAGTTTAAGGGACCATGAGCACAAGATGGGGTTTTCAGACGTGACGCTTTTTCATTTCATCAAAGAAATGTTTTAATTCTGAGTAAACTGTGCCAACCAGCTTATGTTCTGATCCTCGTCTGCTAAAGATATCAATAAGCATTGTAGTGTCCTTCATATCTTCCATAGGTGCAGGTATCATCAGTGCCTTATGTTGGATGGCAGCAGCAGCAAGCTTTATTACAGAGGTTGTGAGGCAACATTGGAGTCATGGCATTGCCGTCTCAGAATGTTTGTGAAGGAGGCAGTGCCCTTGCAATAAGATGGAAGGCAGGCCTTGGCAGCCTGACAGAAGTAGCTTTGAATCAATGTCCTCTAAGTGCCCTTGCCTCCCTGAAGGTTCATCAAGGCTGCTTCCTCATTCTCACCCTCTGCCTGCCTAGGTTCCTCACAAGACCATCTGGGGAGTCATTCTCTGAGACATGTGAAGCTGCCTCAGTGTCCTCATCCTCGAGTTGGTCCCCCTTTGCCAGTGCCAGATTGTGCAGAGCACAGAATACCATGCAACAGACGGTTTGGAGGATATTGCAAGGACCTCCCGGAACTATCCAGGCAGCGGAACTTCATCTTCAGAACTCTCTTGCCTCTTGATCACCACCCTTGCGGAAGCGTGACTTCGATTGTATCTCCCCAACACCTCTGTCCTAGGGATCCAGGGTGGCGTCATGAGCCACCTGTTCAATGAATGCCCTTTGTCACCCATCAACCAACCATCCAGCCAAGCTGGAGGCACAAACAGCCTTGGCACTGGGAGGGTTGCTTAATATATGAGAGCTGCCAGGGTATTACGCACAGACTTGCTGAATCTGGGTCCTAGGGTCACAGACGATTTGAATGTTCATGGAGCGATAAATCTTCCCATTCACAAAGGCACCCAGCTGACCCACTGGTACCTTGATGGCCACTTGGGTGCAGTCGATCACACCCTGGATGGGAAGGAACTCTGCAATAGAGGCAAAATCTCTGGTTCGCTCAGCCTGGCTGGCTTGGTCCATCCAGTAATAGATGAATGTTTGGACCTATCTGAACAGAGTACCATTATGGGCTTGGCACAACTATGGACAGCAGATTGGGGGATTCTTCACAGGTACAAACTGACCCCTGGAAAGATCCAGATGCAGAAAGATTGAGGACAACTGTGACTTTCAGAACGACTGGCAATAGGTGTTCACCCACAAATTGGTGACAATCTCCAGTCCTTGGATGAGAAAAGTGAAAAAAATGGGATGGTCGCTGCCTGAAAAATCACTATGGGCAACATAAAATTCCAGTCAAGTGGACTTTTAATCCCCTTAACTGGAGACGTAATTAATGGCGGGATTGCAGCTGACTCCTGCTCGTGTTTGCTGACTGCAGTATCATTATCGTGCACGATTTCGACGGAGCGCGCAGCTGACATCATTTTGTGCAATTTCACATGCTTCGGGGTTGGGTGCATGCCAGCCCGACCAACATAAAATTCTGGCCCATGTTAAAGGCAATGTACCAATGCAAGCTGTTGTGGCTGCCTATATCCAACAGGCTTAGATTTAGATTTTCAGATCCAAGGCTTATGCAATCCCAAACTTGTGCAATTGTACTAAAGGTGCATTTGTAAATGTCTCACTTTTTCTCCAGCCCAGACCATTCTGTTCAGGAGGGAATTCACTTTCAGAGTTACCTGGAAGAATCCCACTCCAGGTGACAGGGAGTTTTGTTACTCGAGTTTGCGGGAAAATGATGAGCCATGCCCTGGAGTAATGTGGACTTGTCAGTACATATATTAGTGTATGAAATCTGGCAAAGGAGGCTGACCTGGTTCCAAACTTATGTAATCTATGATATGTCAATCCTGTGGCGGGTAATCAGTCATTGGTTATTAGACAACTTACAAGTACAGTCTTGAGTTCTCATTGTTCGACAGCAGCGTGCTCTGTCTCTTCACCAATGGCACAAGTAGCAAAGTTGTATAATTGCATGGCGTCCATCTCCTGACCATAGCATGGACACATACCATACCTCACTGAACATTGGCTTTACCAAATGGATGTGTGAAGTTGCAGCAGCAACCCAGTCATAGATACATGATTCTGTATTCTCATATGCTGCCTGCAGAGAAAGCCTCTGACTGTTGTCATTCTAACTCTCAGATTTACAATATCTGTATGCCTTCATAAGATCATTAAAAATAGGAGTTGGCCTTTTGGCTCATAAAGCAGACTCTGGTAGTTGATAGTTTATAGCTGATCTTGTTGTAGTCTGAGCTCCACTTTCCTATTCCCCATCACCCTCAACTCCCTTGTTAATCCAAAATCAGTCCAACTCAGCCTTGAATGTATTTAATGACCCAATATCCACTATTCTCTTTGGAAAAAAATTCCAAAGACTACCAGCCTACTGAGGAACAGAATTATTGCTTAACTTCATTTTAATTAGGAGACTGCTTATTTTTAAACCATGCCCCTACTTCTAGATCTCTCCCCCCCCCCCTCCCCCACTCTCCGCCATAAGAGGAAATATCCTCTCAGCATCTACTGTGTTGAACCCAGTCAGAAAATATGTTTCAATAAGATCACCTCTTATTCTTTTAAAATCCAGTGAGTATCGGCTCAACCTGAACAACCTTCCCTCATCGGACAACCCATTCATCCCAGGGATCTGCCTTGTGAACCTTCTCTGGACTGCTCCTGATGTCAATATATCCAACTCTCTTTAAGGAAGGAGAGTAAAATGGTACACAAGGGTAGTAATTGTCCTGTCCAGTTGTAGCAAGACTTCCCTAGTTTTATATTCTAACCCCCTTACAATAAAGGCTAACATTCCTTTTGTCTTCATTTTGGAAATCTAAGTATAATACATTTACTGTTACTCTATTATCCACCCTGCTTGTTACATCCTCATGGAACTGCAATAAATGTCAAGCATTAGGTGCCTTTCACAAAACCATTTTGACTCTGCCTGATTGTTTTATAATTTTCTCAATGTCCTTCTGGTAGTGGTGTGTTACTGTTTACTCAGGGAGTCTGACTTGCTCTGGGAATAACACTTTGACATACATCTTGTATTCTGGTGCTATTGACAGTGATGGTAGATGCTCCAACTTTCTTTCCATTGCATGGCTGACCAGGAATCTCTCTCACTCTTACCACCTGCCATTGGCATCTGTTGAAAGGATTTGCAGGTCCCTAGTTCCTGTTTGTCCACGCTTTTTCCTTGGTCATCAGGTCCTGGGATGGGAGCTTCTGGTTTAAGGACAGGGACCTCCCAGAAGGTTCCTGCTATTACCTCCTTGATAATATATTCAAGCGTTTTCCTAACTTACTGAGAGATTCCTGCTTACTCTCTCACTCCTTCCTTGAATAGTGGTGCTTTATTTGAGGTTTTCCAATCCACTGGGACCTTTTCGGAATCTAGGGAACTTTGATAGATTACAACCATTATCTCGGCAGCCACTTTGTTTGAGATTCTAAGCCATTAGAGGACATGTCAGTCTTTAGTGCCATCAGTTTTCCTCGTAATTGTTTTCTTATCATCATGATCGTTTCAAGTATCTCCTTTCCTTTCGTTTACATAGGACCATAGAATTGCTAAAGTGCAGAAGGAGGCCATTCAGCCCTTCACATCTGCACCGACCCACTGAAAGAGCCCACACCGCCGCCCTATCCCATAACCCCATCTAACCGAAAAGTTTGGACACTAAGGGGCAATTTAACATGGTCAATCCATCGAACCTGCACATCTTTAGACTGTGTGAGGAAACTGAAGCACCCAGATGAAACCCAAGCAGATGCGGGGAGAAAGTGCAAACCCTACACAGAGTTCCTGGTTTCTTGGTGTTGTGAGGCAGAAGTGCTAGCGAGTGTGCCGCCGTGCCGCCTCTCCTCCCCTGGATGTTTTGCCATTCTTTGGATGCTTTGATGAACAGATTTTTAATCAGGAAGGGAATCAAGGATTATGACAATAAGGCCAGAAAATGGAATCTAGGATTATCACATCAGATCAGTCATGATCTCAATGAATAGTGGAGTAGACTCATTGGGCTGAATGGCTTACTTTGCTCCTATAACTTATGATCGTTTTATATCTTCTATTGCAAAAGCAGACAAAATGTCTGTTGAAGCTCTGCCATTTCCTTGTTACCCATTATTAATTTTCCAATCTCACTTTCTAAGGGACCAAGGTTAACTTTGACTCTCTTTTCCTTTTTATATACTATTTTTACTGACTAATTCTATATTTCTTGCTATTTTTCTCTCAATTCCAGTTTCTCTCTCTTTCTTCTTTTTAGTTATCCTTTGCCGGTTTCTAAAATGTTCCCAATCTTCTGGCCCACCACTAATCTTTGCAGCATTGAAAATAATCATGAAGGCTGCAAGCCCAAATATATGTATGTACATAATAGTGTACTAAAATGCATGTAATATTCAGAGTAGTGTATTACTTGATTAGAGATACTGACGGAAGGCGAGGAAGAACTTTAGTTAGGCAATGAGCCGTCATGACCTTGACGTCATGCCTGTGAGGGTGGTGGAAGTAGAGCTGGTCTATGATTGCAAAATTAAATTGGTTAGGTACTTGAAGGGCTATGGGGATATAGAGGGGAATAGAACTGACTGGATTGCTCTACAGAAAGCCAGCATAGACTCAATTTACCAAAAGGACTCTTCCTGTGTCATAATGGCATTATCGTCACTGAATCCCCCCACGAACAATATCCTAGGGGTTGATCAAAAACTGAACTGGACCAGTCATATAAAGAGCAGGCCAGAGGCAAGAGACATTGAAGGACGTAACCCACCTCTCGACTCCACAAATGCTGTGTATCACTGACAGGGCGCAGATTAGGAATGTAATAGGATACCCCAGCGAGGAGACTAGCCAAAGACAAAAAAGGTCTGAATTTGTTTTTACACATTTTGTACAAAGCAACAAACTCGCTGCAGTGTGAGGGGCCAGAAAACCATCACACATTTTAATGATCTGTGGTGAAATGCAAATGCATGTCTGCCTTTTCAAATGGGTAGATTGTAAACATACCTTGAGAGAAATGCAGCTGGGAACATTTCTGGGCTGTAAATCTAACAGCCAGCTGATTCAACCAGGATGCTGACTTGCCAGTTTTCCCAAGGTATCAGTTTCATAGATAGAAGCTTTCATAGAATTTACAGTGCAGAAGGAGGCCATTCGGCCCATCGAGTCTGCACCGGCTCTTGGAAAGAGCACCCTACCCAAGGTCCACACCTCCACCGTATCCCCATAACCCAGTAACCCCACCTTACACTAAGGGCAATTTTGGACACTATGGGCAATTTAGCATGGCCAATCCACCTAACCCGCACATCTTTGGACTGTGGGAGGAAACCGGAGCACCCGGAGAAAACCCACGCACACACGGGGAGGATGTGCAGACTCCGCACAGACAGTGACCCAAGCCGGAATCGAACCTGGGACCCTGGAGCTGTGAAGCATTTGTGCTATCCACAAGGCTACCGTGCTGCCTGTTGGGGGAAGAAGAGGAGGGATGGTGGACAAATGGGGAGGGAGGGGTAAAAGAGGAAAGGAGCAGAGAGGTAGGGTTGGGTAGAAATAGAGGGGAGCAAAGAGGGAGGGGAGGAAAGATGGAGGAGAGAGTCCACAGTGTTCGTTATGCATTGACCACAGTGTGAGCCTCAAAGTATGTCAATCGCTGACTTCTGTGTCCTGTCAGATGTGTAAGGACTGCCAGGTTTGCGATTTTGGGAGTCAGTGCGAAGTAGAGTTCTGAAAAAATTAACCTCCCTAGTACCTTAATTGCACATCCCTGCCACCACAACACCACCCCGTTTCCCCCTCGTCCCCACTCCGACTCAATAGGCTGCATGGCTGAGCCTGTACTTTAGCAGCAATTGGACCATAAACTGACAAATCTCACACCTCACACAATGTCGCAACACCCAGTTAACGGATAACTCACTAGTGGCTAAATGCAGTGTCACACAGCAGTGGTTCAAAAATGCAGCTCACCACCATCTTCTCAAGGGCAATTAGTGATGGGCAACAAATGCTGGCCACATCTCATGAAATAATTAAAAAATGTACTGAGTGATTGAGTCGCGGTGATGGTTCAGGAGGGAGGGAAGGTCTAAGTGAATGGGTGTGGGTGATTTGATGGGAACAAAACATTAGATATCGTTTAATGTACCATCCATTTTGATGCTTTAAACATTTTGATTCAGTGGCATATATCAGGCTAATTCCCGCCAACCATTTAAGCCAGGTTGCTATGTGTGGGGCATTGGGCAGACATGAAGCTGAATTCCTCTTCTCGGTGGAGGTCAGTGTGCAACCTCCCTGTGACTAATTGCAGTTTTGTCACAAATCCACCTCATTGTTCCTTGATCTCATGTGCTGAAGGAAGACCTCCTTTTGAATAACTAGGTGGATAAATTAGACTTTGGGTGACAGTATGAAACAGGTGATTAAGGATCAGGCAACCATTATACACATCAATCTATTATTTAAAACCGAACATTGCTCATTTTACACCATCAAACAAAGTCAAATTTACAACCAAATAACTCAGAAGCATCTGCCATGTTATTATAATGATATAATACCTTAGGCTTACTTCCTGTACAAGACACAAGTTGCTCAAAATGTTTTGGATAAACACATTGTGGTTTTATTTATTAAGATATAGAAACATAGGAACAGGAGGAACAGGAGGAGCCTGTTCCACAATTCAATGAGATGTTGGCTGATGTGTGGCCTAACTCCATATACCTGTCTTTGGCCCATATCCTTTAATACCTTTGCTTAACAAAAATGTATCCATCTCAGATTTAAAATTAACAGCTAATCTAGCATTAATTGCCTTTCGTTGGAGAGAACCTGTACCACCCTATGCATGAAGACGTTCTTCCTCACATCTCTCCTGAATTGTCTAGCCCTAATTTTTAGACTATGCCCCCTAGTTCTCGAATCTCCAACCAGTGGAAACAGTAATTTATCTTTATGTACCCTGTCTTTTGCTGTTTATCTTGAAGACTTTGGTCAGATCAACCCTTAACCGTCTAAATTCTAGAGAAAACAGGCCTAATTTGTATGTCTAATTGTATAAATTGGGCTGTATTCTCCATTTCCTCCCATCACCAGTAGTAGAGCTCCCGATGAGGCAGAGGCTTCAGCGCAGGGCAAAAAACGAGATCGACGCCATCCCATTCCAATGCTCTGGTCCCCTGCTGGTGGCGGTATTCGGCTTTGTGTTTTTGTATCCTATCAACGGGATTCTCCATTGCCCGACGGGCATGTTGTAATTGCCGATCGGGTGGAGAATCCATTCCGACAACCATATCAGGGGTGGCGCCGGTTTGACGCCTGTCAGCTATGCTCCGCCTCCTGGAAACCTGCCTTCTATCCTGGGAATCTATGGCCTGAGTAGTGCCTCTCGGTATGATTTTTGAGGTGACACAGAGAGTGTTTTACAACAGAGGTAGCACATTGAGACATGTGGGGCGAAATTCTCCGTTATCGGCGGAAAGTCCGCCGATCGGCGCAAAAAACGGCGCAAATCCGACTTGCGTCACGTCGGAAAAATGGGTCAAAAGTCTCCGGCCCGAAATGGGCTAGCAGCGACGTAACGGGATCCGCGCTTGCGCAGTGGTTCACGCCGTGCAGCGTCATACGCGCCGCACGGCGTGACGGCTCATAAGGCCGCGCTGCTCCCCCCCACCCGACCGGAACACCCGACCGGAACACCCGACTGGATGGCTGGCCGCCGCTCAGCCCCGAGGTTCGAGTCACGGGATGTGGAGGCACTCCTGGACGCGGTGGAGCAGAGGAGGGACGCCCTGTATCCCGGGCACGACCGCAGAGTTGCCCCATGCCACAGCCGGCGTCTGTGGAGGGAAGTGGCAGAGGCCGTCACCGCTGCTGCCCTGACACCACGGACAGGCACCCAGTGCCACAAGAAGGTGAATGACCTCGTCAGAGCAGGAAGGGTGAGCCTCCCCATATCCCCCCTCCCCCATATCCCCCCTCCCCCATATACCCCCTCCCCCATATCCCCCCTTCCCCATATCCCCCTCCCCCATATCCCCCCTCCCCCATATCCCCCCTCCCCATATCCCCCCTCCCCATATCCCCCCTCCCCCATATCCCCCCTTCCCCCATATCCCCCCTCCCCCATATCCCCCCTTCCCCCATATCCCCCCTCCCCCATATACCCCCTCCCCCATATCCCCCTCCCCATATCCCCCCTTCCCCCATATCCCCCTCCCCCATATCCCCCCTTCCCCCATATCCCCCCTCCCCCATATCCCCCTTCCCCATATCCCCCTCCCCCATATCCCCCCTCCCCCATATCCCCCTCCCCCATATCCCCCCTCCCCCATATCCCCCCTTCCCCCATATCCCCCTCCCCCATATCCCCCTTTCCCCCATATCCCCCTCCCCATATCCCCCTCCCCCATATCCCCCCTCCCCATATACCCCCTCCCCCATATCCGCCCTCCCCCATATCCCCCCTCCCCCATATCCCCAAGTGAATCCAGCCCTAACATTAACCTCTGCAATGCACGCGCAACCGATGGCGTGCATTCATATACCTGCCTAACAGTGTTGCCTTTTACCCCTGCCACCCCCCCCCCCCCCACCACAGGATAAGCGCGCACACAACAGGAGGGAGCATGTGAGGACTGGAGGAGGTCCCGCTGATGAGAGGCCACTGACCGAACACGAAGAAAGGGCCCTGGAACTGGCTGGCGGACCTGAGGACCGGGAGGTTGCTGATGCAGAGGTCGGGGGCATAGTAGAAGTGAGCCACCGACAGCCCGTCTCCATATCCCCCCTCCCCTATATCCCCCTCCCTAATATCACCTGATCACTGCCTGATGTCTAACCATGCATGCTTCATTGTGTATCGCAGGACCAAACGCCCAGGCACCCATCCCCGCAGATGCAGACCGCCCGCAGGATGCCCCTCGGAGGCCACAGGAGACGGAGAGACACAGACCCTCCAGCATGCGACGCCCGCAGGATGCCCCTCGCACACCACGGGAGAAGGAGAGACCTGGAGCAACAGGGAGACGACACCCCCGTCACGTGCGGGAGCGACCACCCAGCGACGAGGGGGGCAGCCACAGGCCCCTGTCACATCCGAGCCAGGACACCACTACCCAGGACACCACTACCCAGGACACCACTACCCAGGACACCACTACCCGGGACACCACTACCCGGGACAGCACTGCCCAGGACACCCCTACCCGGGACAGCACTACCCAGGAAGACGAAATACCGGACAGTGACTCCGAGTGGATGGGTGGAGACGAACCCCCACCCCAAAGTGCCATGGACTCAGAGTGGGACGAAGAGCACGACTCAACGCCACTGCTGTCACCAACACCCTCCACCATCGCAGAAACACTCACCTCGGTTGGGCACTTTTGTGATGAGGCGTCTGGTACACTCACTGGTGCGCACAACACAGCCGTCCCGGTACAGCAGGTGGAGGTAGGAGCAGCAGAGAGGCCGGGCGGTCGGAGGGCAGCCCAGCCCAAGCGAACATCTGCCGCCCAGATGGATCCCGGGTTCCTGGAGTTACCACACCCACACATAGATCCGATGCAACCACCGACCCGGAGACGAGCGAAGAGGGTGACGGGCGGCTTGCGGCGGCTGCAGTCATAGGTGGAGGAGTCCACCCGCGTCCAGGAGCTGGGAGTGGTGCCGGTCTTGCGTGCCACCCAGGCCGACACCGCACGGGTGCGTCCGCGGTGGAGGCAATGGGTGCGACGGTGTCAGACATGGGGAACGGCTTGCGAGGCCTGGGGCTTTCCGTGCAGGCGGCGTCTGTGGCCCAGGAAATGGCTGCCCTCTCACAGGAGGCCATGAGCCAGTGCCAGCGCCAGATGGCAGAGGCGCTCAACGCCATAGCCCAGTCTCTGCAGGCCATGGCCCAGTCTCAGCAGGCCATGGCCCAGTCTCTGCAGGCCATCGCTGAGGGCATCGGCGCCAGTGGCCATGTGCGAGCCGGCGTCGCACTGTCACAGACAGGGTTTGCCAACCCCCTGGGCTCCATGGCTGCAAACCTGCAGACCCCTGTCGATACCAGCACGGGCCTCCAGAACTGGCAGCGCCAGATGTCGGGGGGGCGTCGGATGGCCAGTCTGTTTGCATTCCCCACCCATGTAGAGGCCTGGGGGCCATCGGGCACCCCGAGGGAGGAGGAGGTGGTGTGGTCCGTCCCGGCTCCCCCTGTAGGGGAAGTCTCGGTCCACCGCGACACTTCGGACTCCCCCCCTTCCGTCCCAGGTGCACCGGGTGGGCAACGGGCAGGACAGGCTGGCAGCTCACCATCCCAGTCGCCCGGGCCGCAGCCTGGCCCATCTAGGCCAGGACGCCCCAGGAAACGGCTGCCAAAGGGATCCAGTGTCAAAGGGCAGGAATCACAGGAGTCCACCTCCAGTTCTGCTGTACCGTCTGGGGAACCACGTAGAAGTAGTCAAAGGGCCCGTAAGGCCAAACAATTAGACACTGAGTAACTTGGCACGGGTGCAGGGCACAGATGAGTTTTAGGGGCTAGGGCACATGCATGAACTCCTTTGGTTATTAAAGTCAATGTTACACCTGCAGAAGCTGCCTTTGTGCTCTGTCCAAAGCGTGCGGGGGTGTCATGTACGTTGAGCGCAAATGTGTATGTGAGGGGTGGTCTTACCTCAGCCCCAGGTGAGTCTGCCCCCTTCCCCCTAGGCCGCCATCAACATCCCCCGGGCAGAGGACGGGACTGTGCGCTGCAGTGTCACAGCTGCATGCAGGGATGGTCCGGGTGGATGGTGGTACTGTGGCCATGGGTCAGACATAGTCCAATGATGTAGGGCCAGGAGCTCACCGCAGGGCGGGTTGTCATCATCCTCCATGGCCTGCAGTAGACACGCGTCCACCCGCAACTGTGTGAGTCCGGCCCGTTGTGCCGCAGGTGGATCGGCAATGGGGGGGGGGGGGTGGTGTGCATGCGGTTGGGGTGGGTGGGGTTGGGGAGGGGGGTGAGGGTGCTGGGTGGGTGGATGGGTGGGGGGTGTGGGTGGTCGGCTGTTGCCATGGTGTGCGGTCTGTGGCCATACTACCCGATTCCCACGCCCATCTAGTCAGTGAAGCGGGCGTCTATCAGTCTGTCCCGTGCCCGCTGGGCCAGCCGGTAACGGTGGACAGCCACCCGCCTGTGTCTACCCCGTCTGCCCTGACCATTAACCCCATCCCCCTCATCTGGGGAGGACTGCGCCTCTTCCTGCTGCTCCTCCACTCCGCCCTCCTCTGCCTGCGGCACATCGCCACTCTGCTGGGCTATGTTGTGCAGGACGCAGCACACCACAATGATGCGGCCGACCCTATCTGACCGATATATCTCATACCTGAAACGCATCTTCAGCATCTTCAGCACGCCAAAGCACCTCTCTATCACTCCCCTTGTCGCTACATGGGCATCATTGTAGCGGTTCTCCGCCTCATTGCGTGGCCTCCGTATAGGCGTCATCAGCCACGATCGCAATGGGTAGCCCCTGTCGCCCAGCAACCAGCCCCTCGGCCGGGGATGGTCTCCCTCGTACATGCCGGGGGTGGATGACCGCGACAACACGTATGAGTCGTGTACACTGCCTGGATAAAGGGCGCAGACGTGCAGGATCATCATGTGGTGGTCGCAGACCACCTGCATGTTCATCGAATAGGTCCCCTTCCTATTGGTGAACACAGCCCTGTTATCTGCAGGTGGCCGCACGGCGACGTGCATCCCATCGATCGCGCCCTGGACCATGGGGAACCCGGCCACGGCAGAGAAGCCCACGGCCCGGGCATCTTGGCTGGCCCGGTCCACGGGGAAGCGGATGTAGCGGTGCGCCATGGCATATAGGGCATCTGTCACTGCCCGGATGCACCGATGCACCGATGTCTGCGATATGCCGGACAGGTCCCCACTCAGTGCCTGGAATGACCCCGTTGCATAAACGTTCAGGGCCACCGTAACCTTGACGGACACGGAGAGAGGGTGTCCCCCGCCAGTGCCACACGGTGACAGGTGTGCCAGCAGGTGGCAGATGTGTGCCACGGTTTCCCGCCTCATCCGGAGTCTCCTCCTGCATTCCCGGTCCGTGAGGTCCTGGTATGACTGCCGGGGCCGGTACACACTGGGCGCCCTCGGATGCCTCCGTTGCCGTGGGGCCGTGACGTCCTCCTCATCCTCCTCGTCCTGTCGGTCAGGTGTCCCTCCAGCCTGCGCCGCCTCCCTGGCACGCTCCTCCTCCTCCTCCTCCTCCTCATCCAGGGCAACATAGACATTAGCGGCTGCCGCCATGGCGGCCAACATCGCTGGATGATCGGGAAACATGACGGCCTGGTGGGGGGGAGGGGAACGACGGCATGTCATCATTGCCCATATCCCCTCCTCCCCCCAGCCAGGTGGCATGGACCGCATGGGTCCAACTGTTGGAGGCTGGCACCTGGCCAGGTGGACCAACTCACTTGCCCTCGCATCCCCCTCCCCGGTATGGACCCCCCCCCCAACCTCCACCCCGGCATGGACCCCCCCCAACCTCCACCCCGGCACGGACCCCAACCTCCACCCCGGCATGGACACCCCATCCCCGTCCCCGGCACGGACCCCCCCCCCAACCTCCACCCCAGTACGGACCCCAACCTCCACCCCGGCACGGACCACCCATTCCCCTCCCCGGCACGGACCCCCACCCAACCTCCACCCCGGCACGGACCCCCCCCCAATCTCCACCCCGGCACGGACCCCCCCAACCTCCACCCCGGCACGGATCCCAACCTCCACCCCGGCACGGTCCCCCCATCCCCCTCCCCGGCATGGACCCCCCCCCAACCTCCACCCCGGCACGGACCCCCCCCAACCTCCACCCCAGCACGGACCCCAACCTCCACCGCGGCACGGACCCCAACCTCCACCCCGGCACGGACCCCCCATCCCCCTCCCCGGCACAGACCCCCCCCAACCTCCACCCCGGCACGGACCCCAACCTCCACCCCGACACGGACCCCCCATCCCCCTCCCCGGCATGGACCCCCCCCCCAACCTCCACCCCGGCACGGACCCCCCCCCCAAACCTCCACCCCGGCACGGACCGCCCCCCAACCTCCACCCCGGCACGGACCCCCCCCCATCCCCCTCCCCGGCACGGATCCCCCATCCCCCTCCCCGGCACGGACCCCCCCCAACCTCCACCCCGGCACGGACCAACCTCCAACCTCCACCCCGGCATGGACCCCAACCTCCACCCCGGCACGGACCCCCCCCCAACCTCCACCCCGGCACGGACCACCCCCCAACCTCCACCCCGGCACGGACCCCAACCTCCACCCCGGCACGGACCGCCCCCCAACCTCCACCCCGGCACGGACCCCCCCCCATCCCCCTCCCCGGCACGGATCCCCCATCCCCCTCCCCGGCACGGACCCCCCCCCAACCTCCACCCCGGCACGGACCACCCCCCAACCTCCACCCCGGCACGGACCCCAACCTCCACCCCGGCACGGACCCCCCCCAACCTCCACCCCGGCACGGACCACACCCCAACCTCCACCCCGCCATGGACCCCAACCTCCACCCCGGCACGGACCCCCCCCAACCTCCACCCCGGCACGGACCCCAACCTCCACCCCGGCACGGAGCCCCCATCCCCCTCTCCGGCACGGACCCCCCCCATGCCCCTCCCTGGCACGGACCCCCCATCCCCCTCCATGGCACGGACCCCCCCCCAACCTCCACCCCGGCACGGACCCCCCCCCAACCTCCACCCCGGCACGGACCCCAACCTCCACCCCGGCACGGACCCCTCCCCCAACCACCACCCCGGCACGGACCCCAACCTCCACCCCGGCACGGACCCCCATCCCCCTCCCCTGCACGGCCCCCCCCCCAACCTCCACCCTGGCACGGACCCCCCCCCCCATCCCCCTCCCCGGCACGGACCCCCTCCCGGCACTCCCCCGGAGCCCAGCCCACTCTAACCACCCCCTCCCCCGCCGCACACACACACACACAACCCGAGACACACTTCTCCTCACGCATTCAGACTGCGGCCACGCCATCGCCTGCCCAGAGCCAACCCCCGAGGTCGTCACTCACCTCCACGCTGGTCGGCGTGAACCTGGAGCACAGGGTCACGCCGATGAAAAGGAGGTTTAATTTACGTCGACGTGAACGGTCATCACGTCGGCGGGACTTCGGCCCATTCGGAAGGGAGAATATCGGCAGGCCGAAAATCGGCAGCCTTGCGCAGACCCGTGACATTCTCCGACGGCAGCGGCGACATTAACGCCCCGCCGACTTTTCTCCCTTTGGAGTCTTCGGCAACTGGCGGGGGCGGGATTCACGGCGGCCAACGGCCATTCTCCGACCCGCTGGGGGGTCGGAGAATGACGCCCGTGATTCTGGGACAACCTACTGCAGGTAGTACCCATCTCAGGAAGGACATCTTCTCCCAAGGTCTAACAATTCATCAAAGGATGAGTACAATGTGAGCCTCATGTGTAAATAGTCACACTCAGAGTGAAGTGGATGGCTGAAATGTGAAGGATAGCCACACTGGTGTTCATGTGGACCCATGATGAAGGGGACTTGTCCGAGAGGATAATCACTACTGCTTCTCATACTCCTCCTGGAATATGTTGGCTATAAGGGTCTCACTTGTATGTTTGCCTCATATAGCCCGTGATATGGTTTCTTCCCTTCATCCTCACCTTCTTCAAGCTCACCACCCTCAACCCTTGATGTTCACCTCATCGGAGGAGATCTGCAGCTTTTCAATCTCAGCATCGAGCAGCTCCCCTGTCCTTTGCTTTGTCAGGTTGTGAAGCACGCATCAGGCCATGATGGTCAGTGAGACCCTGTGGAGATTGTACTGCAGTGACCTACCAGATCTGTCCAGGCATCGGAATTGCATTTTTAAAATGTCTATGGTAAGCTCCACCAATTCTCAAGTATTGGTATGAGCATCGTTGTACTTTCTCTCAGATGCAACTTTTTGGCTTCTAGCTGGTGTCATCAGCCATGTCCTTTTCAGGTACCCTTTTTATCGAGGAATCAAACGCTGGATACTCGTGATTATCGTGATTATCGGAGATCTGTGATCTGCCTGAGATGTAGGAATCATGGGGATGGTTCTGGAATACCTCGCACAGATCTGCAGGATTTGTTTGTTGTGGTTGCACATCCGCTGCACATTCAGTGAATGGAAGCCTTTCCTGTTGATGTAGTGCAATGCCTACTTGGAGGAGATCACATGTGTGCAGATGGTGGCTCCCTACACCTGGGAGGACCCATAAAACGCTGCAAAACCCAGTGCCCTGGCATCCAGTCTTGCTTGATCTCTTGCAAAGTGCACATAATTGTGGGCCTGGACAGGAAGCTTATGAGAGCCCACAGAGGTCGTTAGTTGAGCTTTGGAAAAACCCTCTGGCATCAGAGTTCAAGGCAGTTGTTACTTTCACAGCCACTAGCAGGAGATGTCCTCCCAGTCCCTATGGGGCCAAGTCCTGGAGAATGTGACATATGTGAGCCACTAGATCCCTGGACATGCAAAGGCGACAGCGCCAGTGTCTTTCATCTGCAGGAAGGACATTGCATGTTCTGTACAACCTAAGTCTTAAGCATAACATTTTTAGGAGCCTCATCCTCAGTGTGTGGAGGGGCTTTGCTGTTTTGGGCTTCTGAGGGTGAATCTTCTCCTTTTGTTGAGCCTTCACAGCTGTCATCATCTTCCCCTCCCCCTGTCCATAGAATCCATAGAATCCTAAATTGCAGAAGGAGGCCATTCAGCCCATCAAGTCTGCAGCGACCCTCCAAAAGAGCTCCCTACCTAGGCTAACACTTCTGCCCTATCCCCGTACATTGATCATTGCCAAACCTGCACGTCTTTGGACTGTGGGAAAATACCTGAGCACTCGGAGGAAACACCACCATTGATGACGGTGAGACCAGTAAATACTCATGGCGGGCCGCCTCTGCCGCCGAAAAACACATGGCGCGTTGGTCAGTAAGTCCAGTAAATGTGGTGGCTTGACATCAGTGATCCTTGGGAGGGCTGATGTCAGTGATCCTAGGGGCTGTGGTCGATGCCAACAATTCTTGGGTGGCTTGTTGCTAGCGATCCTTGCGGGGGGGGGCGGGGTTGATGCCAGTGATCCTTGCGAGGGTGGGGGAGGGTGTTATTGCCAGCGATCCTTCGGGGGGTGGGTTGATGCCAGTGATCTTTACGGGGCGGGGGGGGGGGGGTTGATGCCAGTGATCCTTGCGGGGGTGGGGGGAGGGTGTTATTGCAGTGATCCTTCGAGGGGAGGGGGGGGTTGATGCCAGTGATCTTTACGGGGGGGTGGGGGTTGATGCCAGCGATCCTTCGGAGGGGTGGGGTTGGTGCCAGTGATCCTTGGGGGGGGGTTGGTGCTAGTGATCCTTCGTAGGGTTGTTGCCAGTGATCCTGGGGGGCGGGGGGGGGGGGCGGCAGGCGGGGGGGGGGGGGGGGGTTGGTGCTAGTGATCCTTCATAGGGTTGTTGCCAGTGATCCTGGGGGTGGGGGGGGGGGGGGTGGTGGGGGGGGGGGGTGTGTTGATGCCAGCGATCCTTGGGGGGGGGTATGGTGCTAGTGATCCTTCATAGGGTTGTTGCCAGTGATCCTTGGGGGAACAGGGCGTTAATGCAATGATCATTGGGGAAGGGTCTGGATGCTCGTGATCCTTGTGGGGATTGATGCCAGCGATCCTTGAGTCGGGGGGTGGCAGGGGGCGGTTGTTGCCAGTGATCCTTGGGGTAAGGGTGTTGATGCTTGGAATCCGTGGGGTGGATTGATGCCAGTAATCCTTGGGGGGAGCAATGTTGATGCTAGTGATCCATGTGGGTGAGGGGGATATGTGTTGATGCTCCTGATCCTTGGGGGCGGAGGGGGGGTGTTGATGCCAGCGACTCTGGATAGGGGAGATTAATGCCAGAGGTCCTTGGTTGTGGTGGGGTGTTGATGACAGTGATCATTGGGTGGGGGGGGCGTGTTGATGCCAGCGATCCTGGGTGGGGGGGGTTTAATACCAGCAATCCTTAGTGGTGGTGGGAGGGGGGAGGGGTTTAATGGCAGTGATCATTGATGGGGGTGGTCCGATGCTTGTGTGGGGAAGGGGGTCTTTAACTTCATTTTGAGATTGTCGAGCCCTTTAAAAAGGATTGTTAATCTCTATGGAGCCGGGCTTTCTGCTTTCTTTAGGCCCAACCCCCTCACAATGATGACGCAAAACACACCCGGGCCTTCAAAATAATGGTGAAGTGTGGGAAGACCTCGACAGATATGTTTCTCCAGCAGGGAAACACGTTGGCTTTTAGTCAGAACCTGACACTTCACCCACAATCTTTATGTAACAGCCTAACAGTGTAGAAAACATTAAGATCAAGAAATACTGCACATTAATGAGAATATTAATTTTCCGGCCTCATAGGCCCAGCTCGAATCCCGTTATGTCTGAAAGTCTGGCGTGAGGCTGAAAACAATTTGAGCCGGATGCAAATCAGTTTGCGATCTCACCGATCTTCACACTTGCGTGATCCGGATCTCACCCAGAAGGGGTGAGAACATAATTTGCATGCATTTGAATTAATTGTAATCTCCTTAGGCAAAATTAAAGTCAGATGCTTCGGCCTCACAGAATCTTCCCACCCACCAGTGGGATGTCACACATGGGGCTAATTACTACTGGTCCTTAAGTGGTAAGGGACTAGGCGCCATGGACCCAGAGAAGGAGGAAGGAGGTGAGTACCCCTTTCCACTTACTTCCAGGCTGCACAAGGGCAAAGCAGCTGCTGGCCACATGCTGAGGGGGCCGTCTCTCGGGGAGCTGGAATTGGGGAGTTTGGGCTGGGCTGGAGGGGGCCAGGTTAGGAATCTCCCCTGGGAGGGGATCGCAATGGGTCTGTGCAACATCGAGCCTACTTTCTTTCAGGTATAACAACCCTTTGCAGCCCAGAAGACAGCTGCAGCCTATCTGTCCAAAATTCCTCTCAAAGGACAGAGATCGTCTCCAACTTGTCTTTGTGAGAAGCATTATCAAACCGCTTGAAGTTGGAAAAGGCAGCGTCGTCTCACTGTTGCAGTCATCCTGCATTGAATCCTTTTTAGTTGTTTATTTGAAGTCAATTTCACCTCCTTTGAAGTTTCAAAAGGCTGTGTGATTTCACTGGTGCTGTCCACCAGCATGAAAGACTTTGTCGTTCTTTGTTTATATTTGATTTCATGCCAATTAACTTTTACGAGCCTCTGCAGTTTAGCTAGCTGCTCTCTGCTTCATCGGACCTTTTGAGATTGTTTGTTTACGCTGTATTTCATGCCCCCATAAACTCTCCAAGTGTTTCCTCGATTGTGTACCTGGGGCTTGGTTCAACTCAGGTTTTTTTCAATGGGAGTTTTTTCACCCTTGGTTAAGACAGAGCTCTGTGGCTTGCGTGGGAGGTAATTTATTTTCAATCAAACAGCCGGCTTCACTCAGATATTAGAGTGTGATGGTTCATGAACGGTGATCTTCTCACAGCCACTATTGAACTTTTAGGCCGAGGGACAGAGAATTGAGCATAATTCCCCAAATTTCACCTCCAATGGCGGGGGCATCAGGGCTACAGATATGGGTGGAAATAAGTAATAAGGTTGAATAGCCATCCTGAGGGTTGGCTGAATGTCAGCCAGAGAGCGAAGTGGGACAGTTATGTTCAAGGCGGAGG
Source organism: Scyliorhinus torazame (assembly GCF_047496885.1). Classification (NCBI taxonomy): domain Eukaryota; kingdom Metazoa; phylum Chordata; class Chondrichthyes; order Carcharhiniformes; family Scyliorhinidae; genus Scyliorhinus; species Scyliorhinus torazame. The sequence goes on along the minus strand of NC_092712.1, from coordinate 139,242,711 downwards.
CCAATATGGGTACCGCCATAGGGCTTTAAGTTATAGACCATGCAATGGTTGCCCCGGTATCTTAAGTGTAAAGGCAAGACAGCTAAAGATAATGACACGATGTCCAACACTGAGTATCCAGAATGTCTATTAATTTTGCCCTTCTCTGCCTCCGGGAGCACATGTGCCTTCTTACATTCCTGGGACTCATGCTCGCCTGACCAATTGGCCACTATCATTTATATTTCACCACTCGCAGCTGCCCTAATTGTCCAAGTTTGTGGGCAGCATGGTAGCACAGTGAAAAATAAAAATCGCTTATTGTCACAAGTAGGCTTCAAATGAAGTTACTGTGAAAAGCCCCTAGTCGCCACATTCCGGCGCCTGTTCGGGGAGGCTGATACGGGAATTGAACCATGCTGCTGGCCTGCCTTGGTCTGCTTTCAAAGCCAGTGATTTAGCCCTGTGTTAAACCAGCCCAGTGGTTAGTACAGTTGCTTCACAGCTCCAGGATCCAGGTTCGATTTCCCTCTGGGTCACTGTTTGTGTGGAGTCTGCACGTTCTCCTCGTGTCTGTGTGGGTTTCATCCGGGTGCTCCGGTTTCCTCCCACAGTCCAAAGATGTGCAGATTAAGTGAATTGGCCATGCTAAATTGTCCTTCGTGTCCAAAAAAGTTGGGCGGGGTTACTGGGTTACGGGGATAGCTTGGAAGTGTGGTCTTAAGTGGGGTTCTTTTTCCAAGGGCCTGTGCAAACCTGATAGGTCCAATCCTGCATTGCGGATTCTATGATCTCTGAAGTCAAGGATAGAAGTTGAATCATTAAGTGTCAAAGGTTGAAGGATGGGTGCCAGGCATCGGGAGGAACCTCGGGGAGCACCTCGCAGCAACGACCACCCGACTGCACCGAGGATCCAGGGTCCCGCAAGGTTCACATGGTGGTTCATGTGCCACAACAAACATTGACCCCTCTGCTGCAGATCTGAAGTGGAGATGATGATGTGGAGATGCCGGCGTTGGACTGGGGTGAGCACAGTACAAAGTCTTACAACACCAGGTTAAAGTCCAACAGGTTTGTTTCGATGTCACTAGCTTTCGGAGCGCTGCTCCTTCCTCAGGTGAATGAAGAGGTCTGTTCCAGAAACACATATATAGACAAATTCAAAGATGCCAAACAATGCTAGGAATGCGAGCATTAGCAGGTGATTAAATCTTTACAGATCCAGAGATGGGGTAACCCCAGGTTAAAGAGGTGTAAATTGTATCAAGCCAGGACAGTTGGTAGGATTTTGCAGGCCAGATGGTGGGGGATGAATGTAATGCGACATGAATCCCAGGTCCCGGTTGAGGCCGCACTCATGTGTGCGGAACTTGGCTATAAGTTTCTGCTCGGCGATTCTGCGTTGTCGCGGGTCCTGAAGGCAGCCTTGGAGAACGCTTACCCGGAGATCAGAGGCTGAATGCCCTTGACTGCTGAAGTGTTCCCCGACTGGAAGGGAACATTCCTGCCTGGTGATTGTTGCGCGATGTCCGTTCATTCGTTGTCGCAGCGTCTGCATGGTCTCGCTTCGATGTACCACTCTTCGGGACATCCTTTCCTTCAGCGTATGAGGTAGACAACGTTGGCCGAGTCGCACGAGTATGTACCGCGTACCTGGTCGGTGGTGTTCTCACGTGTAATAGTGGTATCCATGTCAATGATCTGGCACGTCTTGCAGAGATTGCCATGACAGGGTTGTGTGGTGTCGTGGTCACTGTTCTGAAGACTGGGTAGTTTGCTGCAAACAATGGTTCGTTTGAGGTTGCGCGGTTGTTTGAAGGCAAGTAGTGGGGGTGTGGGGATGACCTTGGCAAGATGTTCATCGTCATCAATGACGTGTTGAAGGCTGTGAAGAAGATGACGTAGTTTCTCCGCTCCGGGGAAGTACTGGACGACGAAGGGTATTCTGTCGGTTGTGTCCCATGTTTGTCTTCTGAGGAGGTCGGTCCGGTTTTTCGCTGTGGTGCGTTGGAACTGTCGATCGATGAGTCGAGTGCCATATCCCGTTCGTACGAGGGCATCTTTCAACGTCTGTAGATGTCTGTTACGCTCCTCCTCGTCTGAGCAGATCCTGTGTATACAGAGCGCTTGTCCATAGGGGATGGCTTCTTTAATGTGTTTAGGGTGGAAGCTGGAGAAGTGGAGCATCATGAGGTTATCCGTGGGTTTGCGGTAAAGCGAAGTGCTGAGGTGACCGTCCTTGATGGAGACAAGTGTGTCCAAGAATGCAACTGATTTTGGAGAGTAGTCCATGGTGAGTCTGATGGTTGGATGGAACTTATTAATGTCATCGTGGGAGGGATCTGAAGGGAGATCTGAAGGGAGAGAACAATCAGAAGGGTAAACGTTGGTGACTGTGAAGGGACATAGGCAGCGATGAAGTGTGATGTGCAGCAGCTAATCGAGGTGGTTCTGGTTGCTGGAGATGGTACAGGGTTGACAGCCTCTCGGGTCATGAGGACAGGGGGTATTGGGAGGGATTGAGGGACACAGGATGGCTGACCTAACTACCTATCTCTCTCACTCCTTCTCCCATTCCTCCCAGATTATTGAGTTGCGTCAAGATGCAGACAGTGGAGCTGGCGATCAGCGTGATTATTGCTCTGGAGGAACTCGGCAACCCCCAGGGTCTTCAAGGGCCACCCCTGACTGATGGTCATGGAGGAAAAGGGCCACCTGTTGATGTCATGGCTGATGATGCCAGTGTGGGGGCCAATGACCAAGGCGGAGTCCTGTTACAATGTGGCTAACAGTGCCACCCGGACAGTGATCGAGCGGTGCATTTGGCTGCTGATGATGGTGCCTGAACCACTCTAGTGGTGCTTTTCAGTACATCTCCAAGAGGGTCTCCCACATTGTAATAGTCCGCTGTGCCCCCTCCATCCTAGCGCAGCAGCTGCGTAATATTGCAGGGGGAGGAGGAACATGCCACTACTTCTGATGAGGAGGAAGACCAGAAGGGAGTGGCGGACAAGCTCAAGGAAGATCCGTAGGATAGAAAACAGGCACTGGCCAGGGCGCGACGGGCCAGGAGGACCAGGGAGGCCCACATACCTTCAGAGTCACTGACGAGGAGGCTTGGTGTCTAGAAGCTCCACAGCCCACTCCCCACCTCAACCTTCAAACCTCCCCCTCCAAGGATCTTATTGTCATCACACCAGGGTAATGGACCTGGATTGGCAGTGTGAGTGAGTCACATGTCAAGGCAGGAAGGTGATGACAACTCGCTGTGAAGCTACTAAGACTCTGCTAATGCCTGACTCCTGTCCATCTGCTGACTGCACACTTACTCCCGGTCTCATGTCTGAGTGAGAGTCGGGGAAGCATTTCTTTGTCCCACTGTCCAAGGGAGGACCCTAGAGGCTATCAATCCTGGACCATCTCCAGCAGCCAGAACCACCTCAGGCCAAGGGTTCAGTCAGTGAAGAAGCAGTGAGCTCAGGGTCAATGTCACTGTGGGTCTCATGGGATCTACCTGTTGTGTTTGCTTGGAGGGCCAGCAGGAGGACCTGAGTTAAGATGGGAAGATAAAGCCTCGTTGTGGGACAGGGTTCAAAAAAAGCGGCATAGCAGCTTTGGGATGACAGATTCTTTGATGTGGTGATTCTTAACAGTGCAACATGATTTACTCCCTTACTAAAATTGTCTGACTTTACCAATGTCCAATCTGTACTCCTAAAACTTCTTAATCTTGTGTGGCCTAGCTCAATGTCTAGCTGTAAACCCAGGTTGCACATCTGAGGTGGAGGCGGCCTGCTGCCTTCTGTGCCCTGTGGCCTGAGATGTCATAGATTATCATAGAATTTACAGGGCAGAAGGAGGCCATTCAGCCCATCGAGTCTGCACCGGCTCTTGGAAAGAGCACCCTACACAAGGTCAACACCGCCACCCTATCCCCATAACCCAGTAACCCCACCCAACACTAAGGGCAATTTTGGACACTAAGGGCAATTTATCGTGGCCAATCCACCTAACCCGCACATCTTTGGACTGTGGGAGGAAACCGGAGCACCCGGAGGAAACCCACGCACACACGGGGAGGATGTGCAGACTCCGCACAGACAGTGACCCAAGCCAGAATCGAACCTGGGACCCTGGAGCTGTGAAGCCATTGTGCTATCCACAAGGCTACCGTGCTGTCCCAAATGTCCTTGATGGGCATCCTCTGAAGAGCCTGGACTTCGAGGGTACTCGCTAACTTTTGCGTGTCCTGGTGTTGCTGTGACATCTTGTGCTTCCTCTGCCCCTTAGATTCACCGGTATTGGGAAGGGGGATTCAGAAGGGGTACAAACGGCTAGAGTCTCCTTGGCGGAAGACCCTGGAATGGGCTCTAGACACTTCCCCCTTCCTTGGGGTACTTGTGGGCCCCTGGGCTACTCTATGGGAAGGAGGGGCAGGTGAAGTAAATTCCAGAAACCTCTGAGTCATCGTCACTGCCAATCCTAGAAGCACGCCATTGTCTGCATCATGGTGTCAAAGCCCTCAGCAAGGGTCCTCCGTGTCTGGACCAAGCTCTGGTGCATCTCAGTGATGGTTCTCTGTGACTGAGCCATGCCCTCAAGGCCCTCACCCAGGGATCTTAGATACTGCTCCATGCCTTAGACTTCTCCACACATAGTTTGGACATCCTGCCCCAGTCTTTCCACTGCGGCCGCCACACTTGCAATGGGTTGGTCTGAGTGCCAGTCAATGCCAGTGACATCTCCTGCGACTGAAGACTTTGATGCTCCCCGTATCAGCCTTACAGTTTCAGAAATGTTTCTGACACCCACTCCTGGATTTCCAGGCTCTCCCTTTGCATCTCCAGCAGCTTAGGGTGAAACCCTGTCTAGAGACGCTGTATCAGGCTAGTGGCCAGCTTTTTCCTGGGATCCAGCAGACTTCCAACTAACCTTTCCCTGGGATGTTCTTGTCTCCACCTGACAGGAATCAGTTGCTGTTTTGTGCTCACCAGATAGTGATCCAGAAGCCTGTCTGTAAAGATCACTCACTGCTGTGTGTCTTTGCGCTGGCCCATGGTGATTGCGATGTTTGTAACACCTTATCGCTGTATTTCTTTGAGCCCTCCTCCAAGGTGCTGTGTGGGGTTTCGGGTGGGACTGTGACTACAGACGGCCCGCCCTCATCAGATGGTGATCCTACAAGACAAGAGACATGGGTTCAGTAAATGGGAAGGACAAGGGTGTAGGCAACTTAGAATTCACTTAAGAGAGGTCATGTGGATGAAGGTGCCATGGTTTCTTACTTCTCTCGCACAGGCCAACCTCGCAGTCAGTGTGCCTCTCTCCTGTGACTCCTCAGCTATCTCCATTGCTCTTCTTCATAGCGGATGAGGAGTTATAACCCGGGCATTCCCCCACCTTTCTTCTCCAACTCCCTTTTATTATGGGCTAGGTTCTCCTCCGGGGACACAAAGAGGACATTGTGAGCCTGATGCCTGGCAGGTGGGGAGTCTACACCAAGTGGCATATGTGGGCATCGCACCTAGACAGGAAGGGGTTGTGATGAGGAGTGCCAAAGGGCTCTGAAGAAGTTACTGGGGAGTTGGGTGTTGGGAGGCTATGAGGTGGCATGGAGTGGATTGAGGGTGACATTCCAGGAGTGACAGATGGGACTGATGCCAGAAGGAGACTGGTGATCACTCACCCTTGTAGCTTATAGGAGGTCATTAATTTTCTTTCAGCATTGGACGCCGGTCCTCCTGGTCAGGCTCCTGGCACTGACTATAGCAGCCATTGCATCCCAGGTGAGATTCGTCACATTACTTTGGGGTCTACTACCCACATGAGGGTACGGGGTGTGGAGTGTCCCGTCTCTCCTCCACTACATCCAGAAGCCTTCAGGAAGCAAGGAGCCGGTCTCCACACTGCCATTCTCCTGGCTTGACTGTGAGTGAGTGCAGAGGAATTGTTTAAATGCAGCTCCCCCTTGTTAGCGGTGCACAGCTGAGCCCCAGGTCGGGTGAATCCAATGTCTGGGGACTCCATCTCAGTGTGTTTCACATGAGGGTTCACTTACTGCATCCAGTGTGGGAAAATCGCGATCAGTTTCGCGCCGGCCGAACCGACGGAAATCGCACTGGATTTCACGCCCAAAATGTTGGGTGGAAAATTCCACCCAACATTTTTAAATTATGAATATTTATTTCAAATTATGTGATCAGAATAGTGCATGGGAGTCTCATTTATACTGGGGTCCCAAGAGAACTTTTAGCGGCCTACATATGGAGAATTGCATTTTTGACCAAAGGTCTGGGGCTGGATTCTCTGTCCCGCCACGCCACATTTCTCTTTGACCCCGCTGGCGGGATGCTCCATTACACCGGCTGGTCAATGGGCTTTCCCATTGTGGGGCAGCCCCATGCTGCCAGGAAACCCCCGGGCTGCCGGCAAAACGGAGCATCCCGCCGGCGGTGAATCCAGCCCATAGTTTTTCTCTAGTGAGGTTTATCAGCAATGAAACTGATGCAATTCCAAGGGTATCCTTGGTATAAGGGCCAGGTTTCCACTCCCGAGGAGAGAAATCTCCCAGTCCACCACACCCCACTTTGGGAGAAAGTGCCCCATCAGATCTGATGGTGAAATTTGACATTGGATTTAATTTGACAACATCAAGTTATTTTCCTATATGGTTGGCTGTTGTGTGGACTATGATGACTGGTTGCACTCCCTCCCCTTACATAATATTTTCCAGTGTTTCCAAAATATTGCTCCAGCTTGCAAATGGGAACCAATCTAGGACTCTGGACTATGAAAGTTAGTGAGCATCCCTCTAACTATCTCCTGTATTTCTAAATGGTAGCTAATCTCTGGCCCACAGCGCACCCCTTACCCCACTCTACACTCTTTGCACTATCTAATGCTTTAAGACGACAATTTAATCTATTTGATGGACCTACTCTGAATCCTCATTGTTCCACCAGGAAACCTTTAGATGATCATTTGCTGTGGATGTGTCTACTTTAAACTGTCACTCCTCACTTTGCCCGAGTTGTGATTGGTTGGCCCCTTCCCTTTACTGGCACCAGTCCCTATCTCTGGGTGTAGTGGGCTGAGAAATTCCCCAACTCGGGAGGGGGACACTTGTCCTTAGACCAACAATATCTTTGGAATTGCTTTCCTCTGAAAGTCTTGTTCCGCAAACGTATCCTCCCGCCATCCCCATGATTATTTCCAACTTTACCTCAAGTTCTGACACTACAAAGAGCACCTGGAGCTAATTCAAGGAAATTATGAGTGTGGTATTCAATTAAATATTTTTGCAACAATTCTGCAGCCATACGTGAAATGGATGCAAAACACTTCAGCACACTAATAATAGAAAGTAGAGAGTTACTGTCTGTGAAGAGACTGGTGCCAGAGACCTGCTACATTTAGAAATAAGGGAGATAGTCAGAGGGGTGCACACTAACTTTCATAGACTCCTCAAAACTTTATTTTGGATCCCATTTGCAAACTTGAGCAATATTTTGGAAAGACTGGGATATATTATGGAAATTTGAGCTGAAGAAATGTTCGTTGGAGACACCTTCTGCAGATGTGTTTGTTCAAATTACCATTTGTTGTTTGAAAATACGACATTCTGCAGGAACTGCACATCACTATCACTTTCACTTTTGCTATTCTTACTATAAATGTTAGATAGGTTTAACTACTTGAATTTTAATTAAGTTACTCTGCACCCAATTCCTGTGAACTTCCACTCTTGTCAATGTGTCAAGTTATGGAATACTAGTTTCATTTAGTTTCTATCTCACTCTGTAATCTGTATCTGTGAATGACTTAGATGATGGATTTGAAAGTCGCAGAGCAAGTTTCCAATGACACAAAAATAGATGCATGGTAAGCAGTGTGGATGGAAGTATAAGAGTACAAAGGTATATTGATAAATTAGGCAAAAGGACAAAACTGTCGAAAATGGATTTAAATATATACATGTGAGAAGTCATCCAACAGATCTTGCAGACATTTGTATCCTGGTGCATCTATGCTGTGCCAGATGCTCTATGTGCCCAGGCAGCGGACTATATAAACTTCAATCTGAACCAAGCCCACCAGAATGCCTGAACATCAGGATTTGCTGCCAATATTGACATACCATAGGAACAGGGGGTGATTGATGGCATGCATGTACCCCAGTGAGCACCAGCTCATCAGGACATGCCCTTCATCAACCAGAAGGGGTTCCACTCCCTGAATGTGCAATTGGTGTGTGACCACAAGCTGCACATCATGCACGTCTGCACCTGATACACAGGCAGCGTGCACAACGCTTACATCCTGGCGAACACATTGGGTCACAGCATCTTCAAAGTGATTCCTCGGGTCAGGGGTTGGCTCTTGAGTGACCAGGGTTATCCGCTGAGGTCTTTGCTAATGACGCCTGTCCGGAGGACCCAGATAGATGCGGAGACCCGTTATAATGATGGCCATGCCGCAATCAGGAGCGTCATTGAGCAGTGCATTGCCGTCCTCAAGGTGCGCCTCCGATACCTGGACTGCTCCAGTGTAGTGCTCCAAAATAGCACCAGGAGGGTCTCTCACATCGTGCTGGTATGCTGCGTCCTGCACAACATTGCACAGCAGAGCAGGGGTCATGCTGGAGGAGGAGGTAGAATGCCATGTCTCATCTGATGAGCAGGATGGTCAGAAAGAACTGGGCATGGAGCCCAGGCTGGCGCACAGAAAAACCTCAGCATCTCCCAATTTGCCAACTAAGAGGTCTTGCCACCATCAGCTCTGTCGCCCTGTCCGACCTCTCCACACACCTCCCCTTCCAACTGGTGCTGCCTCCCCAAAGCTGCTCACATACACAGAATGTTCAAGCATTCTGGTGGGCTTGGTCCAGATTGAAATTTATATAGTCCACTGCCTGGGCACATAGAGCATCCGGCACAGCATAGATGCACCAGCGTACACATGTCTGCGAGATCAATTGGATGACTTCACACACGTATGTATTTAAATCCATTTTCAACAGTTTTGTATCTTGCCCTCCTCCCTTCACTCCACCTCCTATGGCTCTCCTCTGCACCTTCCCTGTCTTTCCTCCCTTCACTCCATCTTCCGTGTCCCTCCTCCCTTCACTCCACCTCCCCTGTACCTCCACCCTTCACTCCACCTTCCCTGTCCCTCCTCCCTTTACTCCACCTCCCCTGTACCTCCACCCTTCACTCCACCTTCCCCGTCACTCCTCCCTTCACTGCACCTTCCCTGCCATATTGCCCTTCACTCCATCCCATCACCTCAGCTCCCACTCCTGATTCGAAAGTCCGACCACAGAATAACCACAACTCGCTGTGAGACAAACTCTGTCGCTCCTCAACGTTTGACAAAATCTGTCTCCTGCTTTTAATTTTCTTCAAAACTTTAAAGTACGCAATTAATTTGTTTTCCAATTAAGGCACCACTTAACGTGGCCAATCCACCTACTCTGCACAACTTAGGATTGTGGAGTTGAGATCCACGCAGACACAGGTAGAATATGCAAACTCCACATGGACAGTGACCCGGAGCCAGGATCGAACCGAGGTCCTCGGCGCCATGAGGCAGCAGTGCTAACCACTGCACCACCGTGCTGTATCTTGGACTCCTGCTTTGAGTATCACATTCCACTATCCACCTGGCTGATCCCTGCATGTGTGCTGGTCATTCTATCTCATGGGCCCATATATCCACAGGGGGTGGGCTTATGGAGATGGTGAGCAGTGACAGGTCACTCACTTGGTAAGCTGTCCTGCAAGCTGGCCTCATACGTCTGATCCCATTCCCTCTTCCCTCTGTGAGGGTAACTCAAGGTGGAACGTTCAAGTGTCCTGGTGGCCCTGTCCCGAGCCATTTTCCAAAAACCCACCACCCCAACCCCACCCACACACCCAACCTCCTACACCCCCTATCTGGCGCACCCTCTACACCCAGCCACATCCACCCCTCACACACTTCAGTCAGAGGATTGAAGCAGGTCAGAATATTGGTGAAAGGCTATTTAATTGTGACTGTATACATTATTGTGGCCTAACCCTACCTCTAAATGATATGCTGTACCTGTGCCAACTTAACTGGTGTCTAACTTACACGCTGTAATGCTCCATCTATGTGTGACTCCAGAAAGCATATCAGACATGGAGGCGGCCTACTGTGTATCCTCCCCTCTGACCTGAGATGCCTTTGGCGGCCCTCCTCTGTTAGGGCCTGCACCTGGATGGGTCCGGCTGACGTCCGGGTGTCACAGGTGACAAGGTGCCACTTTGTTCTGCCCACTACTCATAAGGTGCGCCAGGATCAGGTGGGGGTTCCAGAAGTGCACAGGTGTTCCAGCACCTCCCCTGTGGGAGGCTCCGGCATGGGCCCCGTGACATCCTCCTCCCTCGGTGTGCTTGATGGCCTCCGGGCTAATCCAGGGATGGAGATAATGCCAGCTGAGCTCTGGAGGACCACAGTCACTGGCACTGCCAGTCTCGATACCCTCAGCCATGGAGCAATGAGACTGGGCCACGCCCTTCAGTGAGTGAGGCATGTCCCTCTGCACCACAGTCGTGTTCCTATGTGACTGGTCCAGGTCAGTCGTGCCCGGCCAAAGCTCTCAACTCCTTCAGCCATGAACCATTGTGTATAGGCCAAGCTCTGGATTTCCGCTGCAATGTCCATGCGGGCACGGTGCATTGCTGCCTGTGACTGGGCTTCAGAGCTGGCTCCTGCGTCATTTGCCCCGTGGTAGTGAGAGCCCTGAGGTCCGGGCAATTGTGCGCTGTCTTTTCCTAGGGGACACATAAAGAGCATGGTGAGATGCATGGAGGCAAGTTATACAAGTGGTCTGTAGTTGGTGGCATGTGTGTGCTTGGCACCGGGCCAAAGAGAACAACAAAGGTGCTGGGTTTTGGTACAGGGTGGGATGTACGGGAGATGCAGGCAGGTGTGTTTTGATTTGCCTCTAGGGGATTGGGGTGGGGGGGGGGTGGAGTTGATGTGAGGAGTAAGTGACAGGAGTGGTGCCAGGGGAACAGAGCTGGTGACTGACTCAAGCTGCCCTATGGAGGTCATTCACCTTTTTACCGCACTACGTGCCGGTCTGCCTGGTGAGGCTGGCAGCATTCACCGCCTCGGGCACTTCCTCCCAGGCCTGGTTCACAATGGTGGGCTGTAGCCTCCTGCCCACCCTGTGTTAGAGCCTCACCTCCACTACGTTAAGCATTCTCTAGAGATCTGAGTCCAGGAAACAAAGGCCGTTTTTTGTGCTGCCATCTTCTTGGCTGGAGTGAGAGTGTGTGGGGAGTGGCGTTCTTACAAGCAGCTCCAGCTCGTCAAGCTCACCAGCACCAATTCCGGTTCCAGTGAATCAGACACCGACGGGAATGGATATTACTCCAGATTCACAAGGGCAGAGTGCTGGCCCATTAGCATGACCTTAATTGCTCCCCAAATGACGCCCCCAATGGGAACGCAAACCACACGCAAATCAGTTTTGGCATGAACACTAAATGGAGAATCCTGTAAAGTTCTGCTGTTTAGGGAATCTAGACTTCGGAGATATAATAAAATAAATAAATTCATATTTTCGTAGAGCAAAATTAGGAACATTTCTACTCTCAAAGGATGGGAGAAGTTTGAAACTCTCTTCCCCAAATGGTAATTGATGCCAGATGAATTGTAAATTTTAAATTTGAGATCATGGGGTGGAGTGTCCATTGGCCGATGCTGGTAGCAGGATTCCTGATTGGGTGGCGAATGGAGCACCAGCTGAAAAATAGGATTAGGGCCAACCCATTCCAATGCTCCAGTCCCCCGTTGGCGGCTACACGCCCCTGCGCCAACAAGAGGATACATATAGGTGATCTGAAAGCATTTCCATCCGAATAAGAGCCTGGAAGCCTGGGTCTCCGCTCTCCCATAATGCACCAACCTGCACAACGGGAAATCCTCCGGGTGGGATTTGGTGCAAGTTTGCCCAAGCGTGGTCCTGACAGAGTAGACCCCACAGTGCATCAACGGGATCAGTGCATAAATGAGGTTCCCCCTCAAAAGTCCATAGGAAGTGCCCCCCACAATGTAATCCTGCACTCCGCTTGATGTTCCTCCCCACAACACCCCAATGCCCCCGTGGTGTGGCATGGTAGCACAGTGATTAGCACTGTTGCTTCACAGCGCCAGGGACCCGAGTTCAATTCTCGGCTTGGGTCACTGTCTATGCGGAATCTGCACGTTCGCCCTGTGTCTGCGTGGGTTTCTTCCGGGTGCTCCAGTTTCCTTACACAAGTGCCAAAAGACGTGTTTGTTAGGTGAATTGGACATTCTGAATTCTCCCTCAGTGTACCTGAACAGGCACCGTAGTGTGGTGACAAGGGGATTTTCACAGTTACTTCATTGAAGCGTTAATGTAAGCCTACTCGTGACACTAATAAAGATTATTATTATCAGACCCCACATCAGACCCACCATCAGAGAATGCTCCAGCAGAAAACTCCATCAGACACCAACAGAGACCCCCCAAACAGAGATCCCCCAGCAGACACCCTCAACATAGACCCCCAAACAAACCCCCATCATATCCCTATCAGAGACCGTCCAACAGAGACCCCCAGCAGGGATCCCAATAGACTCTCCCATCAGAGATCCCCTATCAGGGACTCCCTATCAGAGACCCCCAACAGAGACTCCCATCAGACTCACCATCAGAGATGCCCCCATCAGAGATCACCCAACAGAGACTCCCAAAAGAGACTCCCAACATATCCCCCATCAGAGACCCCCATCAGAGTCTCCTATCAGAGGCCCCCATCAGTCATCCCTGCCTGAAAGCTGAAGATCAGTCCAGGCAGTAGAGTGAAACATCACTGCAATTTCACTTATCCTTCCCTAACATCTGCTGCCTTAGACAGAAGTGTTTATAGCAGCAGCTGTTCCAAGTGTCAGAGTCTTATTCAAAAGCCAAATACACTTCAAAGGGCTTAAATCTTCCATTCAATTTCACACAGCAACACATTGCATTAACCAGTGATTGATAGTTTTATTACTCTCATTTATAGGAAAGACACAACAAACAACAGGGCAGCAATACCTGTAATTGACAAAATCAGCACTGCCCTCTGTTGTTATGCTTATAACCCTGATCTGCCAAACACTATAACACTCATAAAGCAATTTAGTGACTGGTGCACTGGTCAACATGACCAGTATATTTATCACCCTTTTCATTGAGTCACATTCCCAGTTTAGCCAGGCTCATGCTTTTTCTGAAGGAAGAACCTACACCACACAGGCTGCAGTGGTTCAAGAATGCAACTCACCACCTCCTTCTCAAGGGAAATTAGGGATGAGCAATAAAAATGACAGCCTAGCCATTTACGCCCACATCCCGTGAAAGAATAAAAAACAGTTAGCTGCCATTAGTCCAACTTGAAACCTTTAGAATATTTGAATGTTATTGTGAGTTATATCTTGACTGCATGCTCTCTGATGTACGGCTACATATGGAATGTAGTTTAGGGTTATACAAAGACCACAGTTTTTGTCATGTATCATCTCTTAGATCCTTTAAGATGTACCACCAGTTACAAAATCTGTTTCCAGGTATGTTAGACAATGATCATTCGGGACATCCGTTCCTGTCATGTAAAGCTGTGCTGCTCTCCATTGGAAAGGCCATCCAAATGCCCTATTGGAGCAAACCCTCTCACATACCCTTATGCAGCAGAATCTCCACATGACTATTCAGGAATTGGGGGTTAAGGACAATAGTACCACTCTGCCATTTGTTCACGGATTCTATTTTATGCCTGTACCTTGCATTGAATATCTTCCCCCAATTATTTTTCTCCACTTACTTATTTATTAAAGACAGAAGTCTCTCCTTTTTGGAGTCTTAAAAGTCATACCTTGCATTTTGAGCACCCGCCCTTTCGAGGCTGCCTATTCCTGATTGAGGAGTTCTTGTTGTCCAACGCTCCCTCTACAAAGATCAATTTGGAAAACTTGTCATTCTAGACTTTGGGCTATTGGTGCTGGCAAATCCAACATCAAAAACCACTTTCTTCTAAGCCATCAGCAGGAAATTCTTGTACTGGTGGGAAGCATGTTCGAAGAGGCAGTTGACCTTTCTTCTTGTACATTTGTAGGTAAGTGAAATTTGAAGAATGGCACTGGATGTTGATCTGCCAGTTTTGAATCTGCAAGTTACAGTTTCTATTTTAATTGCAATATATGTTTAACCCTGAATGTGAACTTTCATCAACGCTCCTAATTAATATGTGGGAGTAAATTCCAAGCAGTGTAAAAATAACTTAGATGTTGAAGCTTAACAAGATACCTGATGAATACAAAAACTACAGTTTGATGCAATCGTTACTTTTTGAGGTGAAAGTTTGATTTTCAAATGTGCTTTATGATCCGAGTACAGTTGGTTGACATTTAGTGATGTACATTGATGTTATATTCAATCTGACCATTCTGACACTTAATCATTCAAACAGAAATACTTAAGCACTTCTTCATTCTTGAGTTATAAGAGATGCAATAATATATACACATGTAAATGCATAAAAGTATTGATGTTACATTACAACTGCTGGCTTAGGACTGTTACTTACTTTGGGCAGAGACCAAAGTTGTACAGCTGGCTTTACGTTACTCTCCAAAGTTGAATTTTTACAATTGTGCCTGCTCACTTGGAGAGAGCTCTGCTCAACACTTCCCAAATGCAATTACATTTCAGTAAGACTTTCAGTTAGTTGTCTGCTAACATTAACTTTGGAAGTAAAGTTTACAAATTTCCCAAGTGGATCAATGGTCATGGAAGGTTAAAAAATATGGGGGAAAATAAGCAGAAAAAATACAAACCAATACAATTTATTTGTGCTAAACTTAGTTTTGTATCATTTTGGTGAATTTCCAAAATGGGTTATGCTTATGCACCGTAATCTTGAGGAAGAGCCATGGAAACTAAGATCAAATGTCACAAATGCCATTTTTGCCATTTGCGTGGGTTTCTGCGGTTCTTCCACTGAGATTAGGGCAGTTGACTGGCAGTTTTTATTGGATTGAAATTAAAGTAACTGCTGTTAAAGCTTCAAATATTTTACATTTATTACAGTTATACTGCAGCTCGTGCAAAACTCAAGTGATGTTAGACTATCTCTTCATAGTGGTTTCACATAGTCTAAATTCAATTCTAGTGGTTTGTGAGGGCCGTGTCCTTGGCATTACTGGTGAGAAAGTAAGTTATGGGGCTGGATTCTCCGGTCGCCAACACCGAAATCGGGTTCGGCGACGGGCCGGTGAATCCAAATTCCTGGCAGAATTGGGCGCGGTGCCGCTTCCGTGATGTACGGCGTGCTACGTATCCACGGCCTCAGACCATTACCTGAGGCCCCCCCCCACGATGCTCCGCCCCCAACCGGCCAAGTAACCGATGCCGTGGGACACATGTGGTCTCCCTGTTGGGAACTCGGCGTGGTGGCTGTGGACTTAGTCCAGCCCTGCCACAGTCTGGGGAGGGCCGATCCAGGGTCAGAGGTGGACATATTCGGGGCTGGAGGCACTGTGGTGGGGCGGGCCGGGACGCACAAGTCGGCTGAAGTGTGGGGACTATTTCACGAACCGGGTCCGTGAGCAGCATCCGCCATGAAACACAGCGCATGTGCGGCCATGGACCCGGCAATTCTCCAGGCCGTATCGGTAGCCAGAGCCAGGTGCTCTAAGCTGCTTTCCTGCGAGCCCCCAGCAAAACGGCGAATTGGTGGCCCTTTTGCGGCAGTTTTCCTGGCGTAAAACAACACCGTTCCCATGCCGGTGCTGAGATCCTCCCTTCTGGGGACTAAGTCTCCATGCCGCCGGGAAAACTGGCGCCAACGACTCCGGCATCAACCACCTTTCTAGGAGGCTAGGTTGGTGCGGGTGGGGTTGGCACTGCTCCAGATGGTGGTGAAGGGACAGCGCGAGCTCGTGCATGCACGGACCATTTGGCGTATTCTCACATATGCGCGGGGGGGGTTCTCTTCTCCGCGCCAGCCCCCAGGCAATATGGCGGAGCCCTACAGGGGCCCAGCGCGGAAGGACGAAGTGCCACCACAGAACAAGCCTGCCCGCAGATCGATGGGCCCCGATTGCGGGCCAGGCCACCGTGGGGGCCCCCTCAAGGGTCGGATCCCCCTGCCCCCCCGCCCCGAGGAGCGTCCATGCATACTCACCTGCCAGGTCCCGCCGGTGTGTGAGTTGAGTGATTCACGCCGGCAGGACTGGTCAGAAATGGACGGCAGCTCAGCCCATCGGGGCCCGGAGAATAGCTGAGGAGGCCACTGTCAACGGCCCCCAACCAGTGTGGTGGCGATCCCACTCCCGCCCGAAAAACGACGCTGGAGAATACGGCAGCCGGCGTCGGGGCGGGATTCGCGCCTCCCACCGGGGATTCGCTGACCATAGTCTACAAATTTGGAGAATCCAGCCCATGAAGTGAACATAAGCGGTGCGATTCTCCGTTTCAGAGAGGGCAGGATTCTCCAACCCCCCCCTTCTCCCCCGGGTCGGAGAATCCCCGGTGGGATTTGCGAATCCCACCCCGCCGCCGGCTGCCGCTTTCTCCGGCGCCATTTTTCAGACGGGGGCGGGATCGCAAAGGGATATAGATAGACTCATGGACATTTACTGCACAAGTGGCGGCCTATCGTCCTGCTGGGTCTATCATGGTCAACAACGACCTGACTACACTAATCCCATTTTCAAGCATTTGGCACATCGCCCTGGAAGTTACGGCAGCACAAGTGAATATCTAAATACCTCTTCAATGTTCTGAGAGTTTCTGACTCAACTACCCTTTCAGGCGGTGAGTTCCAGACTCCCACCACCATCTGAGGGGAAAGATTTCTCCTTAACTCTCCTCTTTGCCTTCTATCTCTTCCCTTAAACCTGTGCCCTCTGGTTATTGACCCCTCTAATAACTCCCCCATATCTATGTCTCTCATAATCTTATATGACTTCATTAGGTCCGCTCTCAACCATCACTGTTTCAAAGAAAATAGTCCCAGCCTATCCAATCTCTCCTCATAAGACAGACCCTTTGCCCAGGCAGCATCCTGGTAAATCTCCTCTGTACCATTTCCATTGCAATACGTCCTTCCTATGTTGTGGTGACCAGAACTGCATGGAGTATTCCAGTTGTGGCCAAACCAACATTTAATACAGTTCCCGTGTGACCTCCCTGCTCTTATATTTTATGCCTTGGTTAATATAGGAGTGTATCTGATATGTCTTCTTAATAACCTTATCTATCTGCCCTTTACCCAACCATCATCACCGAGTTCATGAATGACATTTATTCCTTCATTAAGTCAGAATGAAGCTGCATCCTGATGAGTATACAATACCTGGAAAACTTGCATATTGATGAAAAAAGAAACATGTTGCAGAAGCTTTTTGTCTTGCACTCCTCAGGACAAAAGCAAAATGCCAAATTACAAATAATCAGATCAAATTATGGTGCAGGAGGAAAAGGGTGCTGGCAAGTTGACTCTGATTGACTGAGGTGTTTCCATGGAGACAACCACAGAGAACCAAATGTTTCTTCAGTGCCTAGGTAATTCAAAAAAGGGTTAAACACATTCATTTTCTTTGCAGAAAATGGGTCCGTGCAGATGGATGCATATTGCTTCTAGCAAGTATAAATGAGCTATGTTACAAGCTCAACTAATTATCTTAAACTGGTCAATATTAACACACTCAGGATTGTGCAACAAGTGCTGACGAATCAAGGAATTACATCTTACAGGGGACATTTTGTTTTGGGTTTTGCAAGTACGTGCTGGTTGAGTACACTTTGTACTCTGTCTACATAATGACCAGCTCAAAAAATCCAGCAACCTATAATGGCATCATCACTGCCAAGTCTCACATTATCACAAATAACCAAAAGCTCAAATAAATCAGCGATGTCAACATGGTGGTTACTTGGCAGAACAAAGGCTTAGTCCTTTGTAAAGAGTGGCTCGCATCCTGATTCCTCATAGCCCCTGTATCATTTATTGGGCTCAAGTCAGGACTGTGATTGAATTCTCACAAATAGCCTCGGTGAATACTCAAGAAGTTCGATCTTAACAAAAACAGAGCAGTTTGCTTAAATGGTGTTCATTTAAGTGAACGCATATATCCACCTCCTCTGGAGCACTGTGACTTTAGCATATGCCTGCAGCAACTCACCAAGGTTATTTCAACAGAATGTACCTCCCATCATCTCGGCCATGAAGAACTAGGGTGGGTTTCTCCCCTACCTGGCGGGGTGGGGGGTCCCGGTGGGATGGAGTGGCGTGAACCACTCCGGCATCGGGCCGCCCCAAAGGTGTGGATTTCTCTGCACCTTTAGGGGCCAAGCCTTCACCTTGAGGGGCTACGCCCGCGCCGGAGTGGTTGGCGCGCCGCCAGCTGGTGGAAAAGGGCCTTTGGCACCATGCCAGTTGGGGCCGAAAGGACTTCGCCGGTTGGCGGAAGTCCGCACATGCACGGGAGCGTTAGCGGCTGCTGACGTCATCGCCGTGCATGCGCAGGGGGGGTCATCTACGCGTTGGCCATTGCGGAGATCTACACGGCCGACGCGTAGTAAAAGAGTGCCCTCACAGCACAGGCCAGCCTGCAGATCTGTGGGTCCCGATCACGGGCCAGGCCACCGTGGGGGCAACCCCCGGGGCCAGATCGCCCCGCCCCCCCCCAAGGACCCCGGAGCACGCCCGCGCCACCAGTCCATCGATAAGGTAGGTGGTTTGATTCTCGTCGGTGGGACTGGCATGACAGCAGCGGGACTTCGGCCTATCGCGGGCCGGAGAATCGCGGGGGGGGGCCTGCCAACCGGCGCAGCGCGATTCCCACCCCCGCCGAATTTTCGGTGTCGGAGAATTCGGCAGCCGGCGGGGGAGGGATTCACGCCGCCCCCCGACGATTCTCCGACCCGGCGGGGGGGTCGGAGAATCCTGCCCAAGATCAGCAATGTTGTGGGAAAACTATCACCTCCAAGCTCCCTTCATGCTACTTTGTGCATGCAATATTTATTTGCCCTTTGTGTCTAGAGTCCTGAAATTCTGACCTCACAACAGTGTGGCAGCACCATCAGCAATTGAAGCAAAGGGCCCACCACACTTTTGCAGAGCAACAGGCGATGGGAAATGCATATGGCCTTGTTTTCATCAAATGAAGAAATAAAAATATTACTTGGTTGCTTCTTTGCCTGACATTTAGAAAATGATGTTGGTTCATTGCCATTTCAATGTCAGTAATGCAGCAGAACTAGAACACAATAAAGTTATTGTAAGTGTATGTGACCTTTCTGTTCACCCTCATTTAATTAGGAGTGGTTTTCTCCCATAAGACACCAGAAATGGAATGTGACTCGCTTTCCAGCTTTTACTATTTAGCACCAGCTAGAGTTAGATTCCAGTAAAACATAACCAAACCTGAATGTGACTTACCTTTGTCCCTGCTAATTCAATCATGTTTATTCTTACATTCCTGTCAGTTAAAACTCAAAAGTGCAGAAAACAAAACAACCTTGCAGCATGTTTATCTATAAGTCTGCATTTGTGAACACATGGGCACATTCTGTGTAGGTTTGTATTGTGACCATGCCAGTACACACTAGCATAAATGTAGAACGTGCCTTTGGCTATACAGCTTCATATCATCAACAGCAATTACACAATAATGTGGTGGTACTTTCAAATGACATAAATGCCCTTTTGGTAGGCGTGCCGTCACAGAAATCCAGCAATCTGCACACCCTCAGCTCAATTTCATCCAGGTTTACAGGTTGTGGCATTTCTTTCTCTGTCTCCTTGTTCCTTCTTTGCCTGCTTCTGCCAAGATCTGTGTTCGTTATTCTTGTAAAGCAGCACATGAAGTTATGAGGCATGCAGTCAAAGGCAGCTGAAGTCAATCAGAGATTTTCTCTGACTATTATTTAAATGGTAAAAAATTGCAGCGTGCTGCTGTGCAGAAGGACCTGGGAGTCCTTGGGCATGAATCGCAAAATTTGGTTTGCAGGTGGCAAGTAATTAAAGAGGCAAATGGAATTTTGTCCTTCATTGCAAGAGAGATGGAGTTTCAAAACAGGGAGCTTGTTTGATCGCTGTATAGGTTGCTGGTGAGGCCACACCTGGAGTACTGTGTACAGTTTTGATCTCCTTACTTGAGAAAGGATGAACTCACCCTGGAGGGTGTGCAGAGGAGATTCACGAGGTTGATTAAGGAGTTGAGAGGATTAGTTTATGAGGAGAGACTCAGGAGGCTGGGACTATATTCATTGGAATTTAGAAGAATGAGGGGGAATCTTACAGAAAGATATAAAATGATGAAAGGAATAGATAAGATAGAAACAGGGAGGTTGTTTCCACTGGCGGGTGAAACTAGAACTAGGGGGCATAGCCTCACAATAAGGGGTAGCAGATTTAGGATTTAATTGAGGAGGAACGTCTTCACCCAAAGGGTCGTGAATCTGTGCAATTCCCTGCCCAGTGAAGCATCTGATGCTACCTCGTTAAATATTTTTAAGGCAAAGGTAGGTAGATTTTTGAACAGTGAAGGAATAAAAGGTTACGGTGAGTGGGCGGGTAAGTGGAGCTGAGTCCACAAGAAGATCAGCCATGATCTTATTGAATGGCGGAGCAGGCCCGAGGGGCCAGATGGCCACTCCTGCTCCTAGTTCTTATGTTCTTATGTAGGTGTGGTGCGTCCTTTGCTTCAAATGCTGATGAGGAGGGGTTATTGGATTACGGGGATAGGGTGAAAGTGAGGGCTTAAGTGGATCGGTGCAGACTCGATGGGCCGAATGGCCTCCTTTTGCACTCTATGTTCTATGTTAGGTCAGAATTTCAGGACTTTGACTCAAAGAACAAATAAATACTGCATGTAGGATACGAGAAGCAAACACTGTCATTTACTTTCTTCTTGGTCCCCTATTATCTGAATTCTGAAAGGTTGTGCTGTAATTTCGATCAGCCCCCAGAAGATACATGTTTTACATTAACTACTTCTCAGTAAATATGCAAATAACCTCTCCACACCTTCAATGGATTTGACAAAGCAACAACAGGAACTCTATTTATATATCACCTTTAATGTAGAAAAACATTCCAGTGTTTCACCATAACAATCAGGCGCAGAGATATAGAAGGAGATATTAGGAGATTTAAAGCTTGGCCAAATGTTAAAAGGGGTGTGGAGGGTGGAGAGGTGAAGCTATTAAGTGAGGGAATCCCAGAGGGTGGGGTCCACACTGGGGCAAATATGACTTCTAATGTTGTGTTGAAGGAAGTGGGTTTTCACAAGAGGCCACTGCAAAGAAATGCAGGACTCTAAGAGGATAGGAGAGGGTTACATAAATAGGGAGGGGCAATGTAATAAAGACCTTCGAGCATGAGGGTATGAATTTTAAATTTGAGGTTTTGGAAAATGGGGAGCAAATAAAACAAGGATTTGGGAATGGGGAAGGATACAAGTGGCAGGGCTTTCATCAACTTCAATGCGGTCCAGGTTTGAGGGGCTGAACGGCCTACTCCTGTCCCGATGTTCCTACATGATTATGTGCTGGTGACTGGAGGATGAAAACATCAGCCATGAAAGAATTGGAATAGTTAGTTCTGGAGGTAATAAAATGACTGATGAAAATGAGTAAAAATGAATAAAATGAGTTTTAGCAGCAGATTGGCTGAGGCAAAAGCAAGAGATTTGCAAGAAGTTATTTTCCCCTTTGCTTAACTGCAGTGCACCTAACTGCATGGAGTTTCCAGCCCAATTAGTTAATTTAGTTTTCATCCAAACAAAATAGTCAGACCTTCTCTTCTCTAAGGTAGTTCCTCAGGATCAGAGATGACGTGCTTCCACCCTAGCTCAGTGGATTGGGAAATGGCTGATAAGGCCAATGCATGACCATCAGACTCTGCCACATGTTGCACAGGTACTCAGTTGGCTGGACAGCTGGTTTGTGGTGCAGAGCGATGGTGACAGCATTCCCGTAAATCCCGTATCGGATCTCTTCACTGCACCTCCCCTGTCCCTCCTCCCTTCACTCCATCTTCCTTGTCCCTCCTCCCTTCACTCTACCTTCCCTGTCCCTCCTCCCTTCACTCCACCTTCCCTGTCCCTCCCCCCTTCACTGCACCTCCCCTGTCCCCCACCGTTCACTCCACCTTCCCTGTCCCTCCCCTCTTCACTCCACCCTCCCTGTCCCTCCTCCCTTCACTGCACCATCCCTGTCCCCCCACTGTTCACTCCACCTCTCCTGTCCCTCCTCCCTTCACTCCACCTTCCCTGTCCCTCCTCCCTTCACTCCATCTTCCCTGTCCCTCCTCCCTTCACTCCACCTTCCCTGTCCCTCCTCCCTTCACTCCACATTCCCTGTCCCTCCCCTCTTCACTCCACCCTCTCTGTCCCTCCTCCCTTCACTGCACCTCCCTTGTCCCCCCACTGTTCACGCCACCTTCCCTGTCCCTCCTCCCCTCACTGCACCTTCCCTGTCCCTCCTCCCCTCACTCCACCTTCCCTGTCCCTCCTCCTTCACTCCACCTTCCCTGTCCCTCCTCCTTCACTCCACCTTCCGTGTCCCTCCCCCCTTTACTGCATCTTCCTAAAACTCCTCCCTTCACTCCCACCCTGTTCTGCCCTCTGCCCATGGGATGTGATTGTGTCAGGTGGGAGGAGTCAAAAGTACTGAGGTATTCCTGCACCATCCTTGAGGGAGGCACTGGCATGGGCCCCATAATGTCCCCCTCTTTTGGGATGTTCAATGGCCCCGGGGGGCTCCATGGGACCGTGGTGAGGTCGGAGTGAGCTCTGAAGGCTCCACCATCACGTGGCGCTGCCAGTCCTGGAGGCCCACACTTGCCTTCACCAGGATCTTGATGCCCTCACCATGGAGCATTGAGACTGAGACACTTTATTTAGTGAGTGAGTCATTTCCCTCATTGCCTTGGTCATGTCTCGCTGGCACTGGGCAATGTCTATCTGAGACTGTACCATGCCCCTCTGCATCTCTGACATGTCCCTCTGTGACTGGCCAATGTCAGTTAGTGCCTAGCAAATGCCCTCACTGCCATCAGGCATGACTCTTTGTGAGCAGGCCGAGTATTGCCCCAGCAATATCCATGTTAACCTGGGACATGTCCGCCTGTTACTGGGCTCCCCTGACCTGAGCCTCAATTATTGACCACACAGTCTGCCATAATCCTTCTACGTCTTGACCCATTGCTCTGACCTCTTGACCCAAGGCTTCCACCTTGACGTCCCCCGTTCAGTGCTGGCCTGGGTACCACGCAGTGTCGGCACAATCTCCTGCACCTGAAGGCGTTTGGACTCCTCCAGCACACCTGAAAGTTGCTGACACCCATCCTGTAAATCCGAGCTCTGTGTCTGCGAATCTACTAGTGATGGGATCATTCTTTCCAGAAGTGCAATAGTTGTCCACACTACAGCTATTGGGCAGCCTCCGACTGCCCTCTCCCTCGGGAGTTTCTACCACCACCTGATGTGCTGTAGTGTGTGTGTAATGCACACCAGAAGGTGACACAGGAGCATCTTCACTGAAATGCCCCAACGAGGAGATAGTCTCTGTGATGGTGCAGGTGACAGCAGTGATGAGAAATCAGTAAGTGTCTTCTCCAGAGTGGTACTCCAGGGTGTGCTGGGGATCTGGCTAGGGGAGAGGTAACCCAGACTGACCGGTCTGGTCTGATGGTGATCCTGCAATACAAAAGACGACAGACATTGTGAGATCATGGGAAGGAGTGGTCTGCGGGAGATTTGTGACTTACCTGCTCTAGGATTGCATTTGGGGCTCAATTGATTTCCACATGCCAACCTTCGTCTTGGAGATAGCCCTCTCATGGATCTCACTGACTATCCCCAGTGCCCTCTGCCTCATGGGGATCTGTGCTCTGAGGTCAGGTTGCCCCCGGCGGTTTTATCTCGCTCTCTCAAATTATAGGCTGCCTTGTCCTACGGGACACATAAAGGCCATGGTGAGATGCAAGTTCCACGGAGTGGTCTAGACATGGTAACATATCTGTGTGAGTAACCTGGCCAAAGAGGATAATACAGGTATTGGGGTTTGGTGGAGGGTGGGATGTAAGGGAGATGCCGGCAGGTGAGTTTTGGTAGTGGGGGGTGATGTGAGGAGTGAGGGACAGGAATGATACTAGAGGCACAGATGTTGTGACTCACCCGAGCTGCCCTGAGCAGGTTGCTCATCTTCTTCCAGCATTGTGTGTTGGTCCTCCTGGTCAGGCTGGCAGCACTGACCATCCCTGCCACCTCCTCCCAGGCTCTGTTCAGGATGGAAGGCTGGAGCCTCCTGCCCACCCTGAGGAAGAGGGTAACCAGCTTCTCATCGACTGCATCCAGCATCCTGTCTAGCTCACTTTCCTGAGAGCGAGGGGCAGGTCTTCTCTATGCCATCCTCTGGACTGGAAGAAGAGTGCGTGGGGAGTGGAGTGCTTATAAGCAGCTCCAGCTCGTCAGGCTCTCTCGAGCACTAATTCCGGCCCCAGGAATGGGACTTGCTCTAGCATCACACGGGCAGAGTGCTGGCTCATTAGCATGTCCCCGAATTGCTCCCCGAATAATGGGCGGGATCCTCTCAGCCCAGGGCCGGGTTGGAGAATCGCCGCAGCTGGCGCGAATCGTGCCACGCCACCATGATGCCGGGACACGATTCCCCGCAGAGGGTAGAATCGGCGCCATTGGCGCCGGTGTGGTCGGCGCGGCCCCCCTGCCAATTCTCGGACCGGGTCGTAACAAATATCACGAGTCCCGCCGGCACCATTCCAACCTGCTCCTAGCCGGCGGAACCTCAGTGTGGAAGGGTCCGGGGCGGCCTGTGGGTGAGGAGGGGGGGTCCGACCCCGGGGGGGGGGGGCTCCGTTGTGGCCTGGTCCGCGATCGGGGCCCACCGATTGGCGGACCGGCCTCTCGGGCTGGGGGTCTCCTTTCTTCTGTGCCAGCCCCTGTAGCCCTACGCCATGTTGCGTCGGGGCCGGCGTGGTGAAGGGAGCCACTGCGCATGCCTGTGTTGGCGCTGGTGCCACTGTGCAAGCGCGCGTTGGCGCCGGTGTCACTGCGCATGCGCAGACCCCGCGGCGCCCAGTTGACGCCGGGATAAGCAGCTTGAGCAGCGTGGGTCGTTCCAGTGCCATGCTGGCCCCCTGTAGGGGCCAGAATTGCTGATCCTGAGGCTATGTTGATGCCGTCAGGAAAGGCGACAGCGTTTCTGACGGTATCAACACTTAGCCTCAGGCTCAGAGAATCCCGCAAGTGCCTGCAGTGGGAATGCGAATCTCATACAATTCAATCCCGATGTCAATAGTCTCCCAAACAAAGAATTCTGCCCAGAGTGTCACGATGTATTTGGTACTTTTCTCAATGAGTCTTCTCCATTTTGCTGGGTCACAAGCCAGGGTGCCCCATGAATCTGACTAACAAGGATCAATAAGTTGTCATCTAAATATTGACAGAAACTGAACATCATAAACAAATCTGATGCGGAGAAAATGGCAGACCTATATTTGTTTTAATTACTAGGTTGCTTGATATGAATTAATGAGGCACAGAATAATCAAAGATACCTCCAGAACACAATAAATGTAAGCCAAAGAAATGTCAAATATAAACAGGAAATGTTGAATAAACTCAGCAGGTCTGGCAGCATCTGTGGAGAGCGAAACAGAGTTAATGTTTCAAATCCATATAATTTTTTAAGAAGTGCCACCCTGATTGTTATTTACACGGGCCATGGATTTACGTTGACTGCAAGTCATATTTGGTTTTATTTCTAGTATTTTGGGGATTGTTTCACCATTTTATAATTATGTATATTGGTTCACGGTAACCGTATAGCAAATTATATTTTTATGTGAAGTTAATAATAATAATCTTTATCGTCACAAGTAGGCTTACATTTGCACTGCAATGAAGTTACTGTGAAAATCTCTGAGTCGCCACACTCCAGCACCTGTTCGGGTACATGGAGGGAGAATTCAGAATGTCCAATTCACCTAACGGGATTTGTGGGAGGAGCACCCAGAGGAAATCAATGCAGACATGGGGAGAAGGTGCATACTCCGCACAGTCAGAACCTGGGACCCTGGCGCTGTGAAGCAACAGTGCTAACCACTGTGCTACGGTGCTGGCATTTTAGTGTTGTTTTCCAATTGTACTCCACAATTTAGTTAATTAAATTCTTAGAAAAAGGCTATTTAGCAGCTTTATCTCACTAGTGATATGTATATAATGAATTGTAGCTGATTAATAAAGTTTACAATACAATAAAATAACATTTTTTTACCCAATTCCAGGTTAAATACATTGTACACAAATACAAAAATCTCTGACTTATAGATCAAGACAATAGAGGTTTGATGAAGTAGACTGAACAGCTAGACTTGCAGAATCTATTAAATTCTTTGTGCATTACATTAGTCCGTATTTTGAAATTAATTGAAGGCATTGCTGGCACAATCAATTCTTGCATATTTGACCTCGGTGATATCTTTTTCATCACTCAGCTCCTTCAGCTGGTCCGCCCAGTGAAGCATGGTTTGAGAACACCAATTCTTTGCTCAATAATGTTTCTTGTGGAGGCATGGCATTTGTTATGACTGTGTTCTGCAGCTGTGCATTGATTCCTGACGAGAGTCGCTCTGTCTGGAAGGGATAGCTCCTGTTGATGACCTGATTGGAATGAAGGCTGCACAGAGGACAAGTGCAGGATGAAAGGCTGGGCAGTGGGGAGAGACCTGCATAATGCTCATTGAGGGAGTGGAATCACTTTCTACTGGTCAATGGCAGCTTACACCATGTGATGCAAACTTGAACCGATGCTTTCTCATCGCACTTTGCTTTGTTAGTCAGGAAGGATGTGCCAGTGTTTCTCCTGGTGTCGGCATACTCCCTGATACATCAGTGTTTTGTGGGGTGTCACTGATATCAGCTGTTGAAGTCGGAAAAGAGCCAACGCTATTATGTTTAAGGTCTTTGTCACCCTGGCAGCCACAGATCATACTGTCCATGCCTTGATTTGAGACTTGAGTTGTGATTTCAGAAGCTAACATGGCTCAGTGACAGGCAGCATGTTGAAGCTGAGGTAGGATTAAGTTCTCCCTGACTACCTGATCTGGGTATGGCCTCTTGTGCTGTGCTGTCCTGCCTCCTGTAGCAGTTACTCCTGCGTTATGGTTGCTCCCTCGCTGGTCACTCTCGCACCCCAAACGCAACCTTTTGAGACCACCTATTACTGCAGCCAAATTATTTTTGAGAAAGCCAAAACAGTGCAAGAACTTGTTGTGTGAAGCCAAAGTGAAGTTGCCGAGGGGCTAAAACTCAGCTAAAAGTTCAGAAGTCAATCTGGAGCCCAAAAATGAGAATCCAGCAACTAACCTTGAAGCACTGCATGAGCTCTTTAAATATCATTGGTGAGGGGGCCTTTCAGTTGGTTAGAGTCACATTGTAATGTATAAGCTCAGCAAATGGCAAATGAAGTGCTGTGGCATTCAAAAATGGAAAGCAGATCCGGCACTTCAAGCAGGATCTAATTAAAATAAAGTATTCTACTCTGAAATAATCTGAAAATCTGTGTGCACTTTCTGACCACCACAGTGAGGCTGCCAGTTAGTGTCCAAAAATATCCACTGTGGAGCGAATGTTGAGGCTTCAAATAAAAATTTGGCATTTGCATTTTACAACAGGTCATGCTAATACACTTAGTTTTCTATTCATGAAGTACAAATATAGATTTGATATATCATCAAATCAAATTACTACAGTGCAGAAGGAGGCCATTCAGCCCATCGAGTCTGCAGCAACTCTTCCCTGCCATATCCCAGTAACCCCACCTAACCTTGGACAATAAGGGGAAATTTAGCATGGTAAATCCACCTAACCTGCACATCTTTGGACTGTGGGAAGAAACCGGAGCAGCCGGAGGAAACCAACCCAGGCACGGGGAGAACATACAAAACTCCACACAGTCACCCAAGGCCGGAATTGAACCCGGGGCCCTGGCTCTGTGAGGCAGCAGTGCCACCGTGCACCTGCCATTTTTTTAAAGTATCCTGTGGGATCTTGCTGGTGCTTGCAGAAAAATATTTTAACCCTGCAACATCCAACATTTTAATGGTAACCCACAGTTTCAGATTCTGGGCACATTACTTTTATAATTTACTGTTTTCTTATCTTCGCAAAAGCTATTGACAAGAACTCAGTTGTGTATTTAATTAGAAACAGTGGGTTTCACAAGAAAAGGCAACCTGTTATTCACCAATGAAAACGTCATGTGAGTTACACAGCTTTCCCTCCTAAAATATCCTCCTGCCGAGTAATCTATTCACACAGTTGCTAAAGATTAAAATTAAACATTGGGTGATAAAATCCACGGTTGTTCTCACAGACTCCTGCCCGAACTTTACATCTTGGAGGTGGGGAGCTTCAACATCACCTAGCCTGAGACCACTGACATATTCCACGCGTTCTTCCATTGCTGAGATGGAAGGTGCCCCACCCGAGAAGCAGGGTGTCCACCAATGGTAAGTAAAAGTAGGCACCTCCCCTTAACCTGATGAACTTTAGCAAGGCTAGCAGCAAAAGTGCGAGATGGGTTAGCTCACCGTTTATTCCGCGATATGCTACTCTGCAGATTGATTGTCCCTGGATATTTTAGTGGGGCATCTTTCATTTTCACGGACGTAGTGAGGGACCTCACTTGGTAAGGTTGCAAATCGGAAAAGTAGGTGCACACGGCATACTCATTTACAAACAGCTCGGACAATGATGTGCAACATAGAAGATAGAATAGAGCATACAGTACAGAAGGAGGCCATTCAGCCCATTGAATCTGCACCGACCCACTTAAGCCCTCACTTCCACCCTATCCCTGTAACCCAATAACCCCCATCTAAGCTTTTGGACACTAAGGGCAATTTATCATGGCCAATCCACCTAACCTGCACATCTTTGGACTGTGGGAGGAAACCAGAGCACCCGGAGGAATCCCACGCAGACACGGGGAGAACGTGCAGACTCCGCACAGACCAAGTATCTGACTTTTATTATGGCTAAGTGAGGTTTTCCCAAAGGAATTGTGACATTGCTTAATTATCAATTATATGTAACATTTTGACAGTTTTCTGGAGGGCTGCCCACGTGCTCGGGTGGTGGGGGGGTTGAGGTTGTTCAGGGGGCTGGAGGGAGCCAAGTCTGGAGTTGCCCCTGGGCCGAGGGAGTGAGGGGCTTCGCGCCTGTGAGGCCTTCAAGCTGTCTAGAAATATTGTGCAGACCCATACTAGGTGCAACCACAGCTTCAGTCTCTCTGTCCTACGGAACTCTCCCTGGACAGAACCATGCTATAGCTTCTCTGACAAAGGTTAATTTCACCACTTTTGACTGTGAGCAGACTGGCTTCAGAGCTAAAGGCTATTTCAACTGAGGAATTATCCTAATTAGCTGTGATAACACATCACGCTCCTGAACTCTCAAGTGGTTCCTCGAAAAAAAACAGGATTCGGGAGGGATTCTTTTGAAACCGGCGGGGCGGGCAACTCTGGCGCGAAGAAGTGGCGTGAACCACTCAAGCGTAAAAAACTGGCTCATTGGATGGCCGAACTGGCTCATTGGATGGCATTCTGAGAAAAGGTGGAACAGTCATGGCAAGTGTAGGGGATGCTTGGGAGATTTGGAGGTACTGGGATGGAAGCCTTAACTGATTGTCACTCTCTCTCCTTCTCCAATCCCTTCCAGATACAAATATGTTTGCTTGTGTCGATCCCACAGAGGCTACCGTTGCATGTAGCAGTCAAGGCGAGCAGGCGCCAAAGACAGCAGCAAGGCCAACGCAGGCTGGAGGTGGCACCCCATGTGCAGGAGGCCACTGCACAACCTTAAGACCCTGCTGTCCATTAGTTAGCTTGAGGAGGGGGCCAGAACGGGAGGGTGCCAGCGTGCCAGGGTGTACAGAAGTCATTGGTCCTTCCATGAGCTGACGGACAGCATATGCCACAGAAGAGTGCATCTCAATAGGGAGACAGTGTGGCACCTGTGCCACATTCTTGCAGACATGGCACCATGTGGAGGAGGAGGACACCCACACCCAGTAGCCATGAAGGTCACTGCAGCACAAAACTTCTACACCATTGGCATATTCCAGAGCTAGTGCGGGGTCTGTGTGGCATATCACAATCTTCAGCCCAATGGTGCATCCATGAGGTGACGGATGCTCTATATGCCTGGGCATCAGACTATTTCAAACTTTTTTGCCTGGGACCCATTTTTGCCAACCGATTATCCTTCGTGACGCACGCCAGCTGACGCTTGTAACCCACCATTTTCACTTACCATTCAATGTGACAGATGAGCCTGCTTGGTCAGCACGGTAGCACAGTGGTTAGCACTGTCGCTTCACAGCTCCAGGATCCCAGGTTCGATTCCCGGCTTGGGTCACTGTCTGTGCGGAGTCTGCACATTCTCCTCGTGTCTGCGTGGGTTTCCTTCGGGTGCTCCGGTATCCTCCCCAGTCCAAAGATGTGCCAGTTAGGTGGATTAGCCATGCTAAATTGCCCTTAGTGTCCAAAAAAGGTTGGGTGGAGTTACTGGGTTACCTGGATAGGGTGGAGGTGTGGGCTTGGGCAGGGTGCTCTTTCCAAGGGCTGGTGCAGACTCATAGATTATCATAGAATTTACAGTTCAGAAGGAGGCCATTCGGCCCATCGAGTCTGCACCAGAGCTTGGAAAGAGCACGCTACCCAAGGTCAACACCTCCACCCGATCCCCATAACCCAGTAACCCCACCCAACACTAAGGACAATTTTGGACACTCAGGGCAATTCATCATGGCCAATCCACCTCACCTGCACATCTTTGGAGTGTGGGAGGAAACCGGAACACCCGGAGGAAACCCACGCACACACGGGGAGGATGTGCAGACTCCGCACAGACAGTGACCTAAGCCAGAATCGAACCTGGGACCCTGGAGCTGTGAAGCAATTGTGCTATCCACAATGCTACCTTGCTGCCCAATGCGACTCGATGGGCCGAATGGCCCCCTTCTGCACTGTAAATTCTATGATTCCATGGTCCTCACAATCTCACTTGCTTTGTTATTCAATGTTACATTTCTGATAATGACTTCCGCTAATGATTTAAGGTCTCACTGCAGCCGTTGAAAAAAATAAAGAGGTTTGTCCTCAAACTCGCCCTGTTTAGTCTTCAAATATTTGAAGTTTTAAGGGTTTTAAACTTTCATTTTGTCACTGCTTCCCTGCATATAGCACACACGGGGTGGGATTCTCCGTCCCGCTGCACCAGATTTAGTGCGGCGCACCCCTGGGAATTTCCATCTCGCCAGCAGGTCGATGGGGTTTCACATTGTGGACAGCCCCTCATCATGGTCATGTGACCTCTGCTGCCATTGCTTTATAAACAAAGGATTTAGGCAGAAGTCATTTTACCCACCCATGGATCATGGTGTCAGGAGTATGAAGCTGACTTGAATAGATTTTGATAGCTGCAAGAGAGCCAACTGGTGTAAGAAACATGAGGAATAATTAAAACTTCACTGCTGCCTCACAGCACCGAGGACCTGGTTCGATCCCGGCCCTGGGTCATTGTCCGCATGGAGTTTGCACATTCTTCCCATGTGAGCGTGGGTCTCACCCCCCACAACCCAAAGATGTGCAGGGCAGGTGGACTGGCCATGCTAAATTGCTCCTTAATTAGAAAAAAAGAACTGGCCACTTTAAATTTATTTTAAAAAAGAGAAAAAAAAGAATAATTAAAACTGGGTGAGTCATACAATCATAGAATTGACAGTGCAGAAGGAGGCCATTCGGCCCATCGCACCAGCCCTTGGAAAGAGCACTCTACTCAAGCCCACACCTGCACCCTATCCCCGTAACCCCACTTAACCTTTTTGGACACTAAGGGCAATTTATAATGGCCAATCCACTTAACCTGCACATCTTTGGACTGTGGGAGGAAACCAAAGCACCCGGAGGAAACCCACGCAGACACAGGG
This sequence comes from Scyliorhinus torazame, assembly GCF_047496885.1. NCBI lineage: Eukaryota > Metazoa > Chordata > Chondrichthyes > Carcharhiniformes > Scyliorhinidae > Scyliorhinus > Scyliorhinus torazame. Next base: position 139,210,670 of record NC_092712.1, on the reverse strand, counting down.
AGAACGTGCTGGCTCCGCACAGACAGTGACCCAAGCCGGGAATCGAATCTGGGACCCTGGAGCTGTGAAGCAACTGTGCTAATCACTGTGCTACAGTGCTGCCCTTTTATGAATATTTCAGTACTAGCTCCAGACAGAGATGAAGGGAGATGTGGAAATAAATTGGAAAATCTTCCGGTCTCACTGGCAGATCAGTGAAATTGCTACAGAGTTAGACATGAAACCTGAATGATGAAGAGGAGCAACTCTGTTATCAGTGTTACAGTGTACAAGCCTGTTGCACTCTAGACTTTAGCGAGGAGCAGAAACACCCATTTGGTGAAGTTTTAGTGGCCTTGCAGGCCCACCTTCAACTCTCTACTGATGATATTTATGAACACTACATGTTCAACACCAGTGCTCAGAAGGAGGGGCAGAATATTGATCAGCTGAGATATCGAGCTGAATCTTGTGAGTTTGAGCAACTGTAAGATGGTCTGATCAGACAAAATCCTGTCTTAGGAACAAGAGATGTCACCATGAGAGCATGCCTGCTAAGAAAAAGAAACTTACTCTCAAGAAAGCCACTGACCTTTGATTTGATTTGATTTGATTTATTGTTACATGTACCGAAGTACAGTGAAAAGTATTTTTCTGCAGCCGAGGGACGTACAGAGTACGTACATAGTAGACACAAGAATAATCAACAGAGAACATTGACAAATGGCACATTGACAAACAGTGATTGGTTACAGTGCAGAACAATTGGCCAAACAAAGCAAATACATGAGCAAGAGCAGCATAGGGCGTCGTGAGTCCAGGGAACATCACCCCGAGAGGGAGTCGTTGAGGAGTCTTGTAGCTGCGGGGAAGAAGCTGTTCCTATGTCTTGATGTGCGGGTCTTCAAACTTCTGTACCTTCTGCCTGATGGAAGGGTCTGAAGAAAGGCGATGCCTGGGTGGGAGGCATCTCTGATAATGCTGTCTGCCTTCCTGAGACAGCGGGAGGTGCAGACTGATTCAATGTGCGGGTAGCAAGCTTGTGTGATGCGTTGGGCTGAGTTCACCACACTGCAGTTTCTTGCGATCTTGGACCGAGCAGTTGCCATACCAGGCTGTGATGCAGCCAGACAGGATGCTCTCTATCGCACATCTGTAGAAGTTTGTGAGAGTCGATGCAGACATGCCAAATTTCTTTAGCTTCCGTAGGAAGTAGAGATGTTGTTGGGCTTTCTTGACTGTTGTATCATCGTGAGTGGACCAGGACAGACTGTTGGTGATGGTGACCTCCAGGAACTTAAAGCTATCGACCATCTCCACTTCGGAGCCATTGATGCAGACGGGAGTGTGTGTCGTGCTGCGCTTCCTGAAGTCGATGATCAGTTCCTTGGTCTTTCCAACATTTAGAGAGAGGTTGTTTTCGGTGCACCATGCAACCAAGTGATTTATCTCCCTTCTGTAGTCTGATTCATCGTTGTTTGAGATACGGCCCACCACAGTCATATCATCCGTAATTATAGAATGGGTTGGAATTAAATCTTGCCACAAATTCATGTGTGTATAGGGAATACAGTAGAGGACTGAGCACACATCCTTGCGGGGCTCCGGTGTTGAGGACTATTGTGGAGGAGGTGCTGTTGCCTATCCTGACAGATTGCGGTCTGTTGGTGAGGAAGTCGAGGATCCAGCTGCACAGGGGGGGGTAAAGTCCAAGATTGCAGAGTTTGGTTATTAGTCTTGTCAGGATAATGATGTTGAAGACGGAGCTGTAGTCTATGAACAGCAGTCTTAAGTAGGTGTCCTTGTTGTCGAGTGTTGATTGTAGAGCCAGGAAGATAGCGTCTGCTGTGGACTGGTTGCGGTGATCGGCAAACTGCAATGGATCGAGACCGTCTGGGAGGCTATCAGTGATCCATCTCATGACTAGCCGCTCAAAGCATTTCATGATAACAGACGTCAGGCCCACCGGTCGGTAGTCGTTGAGGCAGACTACCTTGTTCTTCTTTGGTACTGGTATTATGGTGGTTTTAGGGTGGCAGAAGTTCTGATGTGGTTAATCATCAGCTGAAGAGTAGTGGAACTGATGGGCTTTGCACAATGCTGAGAAGCAGTCTAGGCCTCCTTAGCTCAAGACAATGGAGAGAAGGTAGGACGACTTACAAAAGGAGTAGCAGAAATATCAAGGCCAATGGATGCCAATATTGTGGGGAACACCACACAAAAGAAAAGGAAGAATGTTGAGCGCAGGAAAAGTAATATGCTAACAGGGAGAAACTGAATCACTTTGTACACAATATTTTGCTGGAAAGAAGAAAAGCAACCCCTAAAGCTGACTGCTGGAGAGATTCTGACAAATCCCTCTACAGCTTAGAACAAGTTGGTACTGTCATGTCTCAAGGTAAAAAAACGGTTGGGATTGTAATAGTGCTGACTGCAGAAGAAGACCATCAAGTTAATGTAAAGTGTCAGATAGACACTGGCCATGATTCTCCGCCACCCGCCCTCGGTAACGGAGTTCCCAAAGTAGTGGAGGATCATGTGTTGGGCCAATCTCTGTTGCGATACTCCAGTCCCCTGTTTCCGCCAGCATCAAGGTTCGCGCCCAACGTCAGTGGGAGGATGCAAATGATTTATCTGAACCGATTTGCCTCCTATTAACGGGCTGGAAACTGGATTCTCCATGTTTCCGTGATGCTCCAGCTTTCTCGGCCGGGATTCAAGCCAGCATGGATGGTGCAATTATTTGCTAGCATGAACCTGATGAATTAGACCTCGCGGTGAGCCAAAGTATATTGGAGGGCCTCCCTCCCCACACAACCAAAATCCTGCCCACCCCAATCCCCCCCATCCGACTTCCATTAGACCCCTCCATCAGACCACCCCATCAGAGACCACCACTAGAACCCCCCCATATCATAGACCCCCCATATCAGAGACCCCCCCTATATCAGAGACCCCTCCCCTATATCAGAGACCCCTCCCCATCAGTCACCCCTGGCTGGAAACAAAAGAGCAGTCCAGGCAGAAGCAGTGAAAAATCACTGCTTTTTCACTCACTTGTCCTTTACACCTGAGAGCCCCCACTAGAGACGCCCAGCACACCACCTCATCAGAGACCACCACCAGAGATGACCCATATCAGAGTCCGCCCCCATCAGAGACTCCATCTAGGAGTTAAGGGCCTGGATTCTCTGTTTTTTGGGACTATGTCCCCACGCCATCACTGTGGACTTTCACACCAGAGAAACTGGTGTGAAAGGGGCAAATATTCCTAAGCCTGCAGGGGGCCAGCAGTGAGCCAGCGTAAAACTTGCAGCTTTTGCTGGACATACGGCCCCCTGCACTGCCGGGTCAGAGGCCACGCATGCGCATAGCGGCGGCCTCCAGCAGCCACTCCGCACTCCATGGCAGACTCAGACCGCGGAGCTGGACCCTAAACATAGTGCCCCCGATCGGCCGCGCGCCCAACCCTGACCACCTGCCCAAAAATTTCCCGGCCGTGTATAAGGCACCCCCCTGCCCTCCGATTGGCCCACTCCTGATCAGGGTGGCCGCGAACACCCTGACAGGACCATGTTAGATCCATGCCGTTGGGACTTCGGCTGGTTTGGGGCAGAGAATGGCGGAGCGGGCCTCCAGTAATGGTCACAGGTAGGTGATATGCGGCGCGGCATACTCTCTGAGCGGCGGTCCCAATTCCGTGCGGGAAAATGTATTTTCCGCCCCGGCGACGGCCTGCAATTTTGGGGTCGGGGTCTGGAGAATTCAGCCCAAGTTCTTTCACTTCCTGTTTTCCTCAGCAGAAAGCACTTAACTGCTTTTTATATGGTCAGGATCTTCAATCATAGCTATATGTTGATAAACACTGTGGTTATGTCCACAGCAGGGAACTTGAGATGAATTCAAGCGTGAAGTTAAATTAAAATAAACAATCCAATCACCTGACTGTCAGTAATCTATTAGCCTGTCAATTCTAGCTGACTAAAAGCTATTTATCTTTGACGGTGAATGGAGGCCTTACAGATCAAAGAATCAGAGGGGGTTTAAAGCCTTATGGTGTGGTTTTGGCTTCTGATGAAATAACAGCTGCTGCTTTCTACACCTCTGTCTGAGATAGCAGGAGTAAGGGACAGGTGAGTGAAAAAGCAGTGATTTGTCATTGTTTCTGCCTGGACTGCTCATTAGCTTCCAGGCAGGGGTGACTGATGGCTGTGGGGTGGGCCGTTCTCTGATATGGAAGAGGTCTCGTATTGGGGGTTGTCTGAAGGGAGGTACTCTGATAGGGGGTGTTGTTCGTTGTGTCTTTACTTAATTTGCTCTGTTTTATAACCTTTGCTCTAGAGTCGCCAGGTATCTTTATGATACCACCACGAGGTTCAAGTTCAAGTGCTGATCATAACTCAATACACCAGTTAGTAAGTTTCAAATCAAAACACATTTATTATACACAGTCAATCACTACTCGTGTATAAAACTCTACTTACTAGACTATCTCTAACACTAAGAGGCCTATACTTAGCTTTGGAACTGGCCCACCAGGTCAGGGGAACAAATGGCCTTTCATTCGATTCTGAGTCTGCAGGCTTCAAAGCTGGTACAGACTGGTAGCTAGGAGTGCCTATCTCGTAGCGTGCGTTGACTGGAGACTTACTTGGTTGGTGCAGCTGCTAGGCAGGTCACGGTCAAGGGTTGTTTCGAGCTGCTGAGAGACCCTGCCAAGAAGGACGAATTGAACTTAGGGACTCTATTTTATAGTCCGCAGAGGCTTCGCGCCCTTTTGGGTGGACCCCGTACCTGGTTCCAAGTGATTGGACTAAGTTCTGATCACTTGGATCGATTTCTCCAATACTGGAGCTGTTCCCTGATCGCTGGGCGGTTCCTAAGTGTCCGTTGGCCTTCCTTTGTCTTGGCTCCTGCTGGTGCCGAGGAGTCTGGCTTGGCTTTGTTTATCTTAACTGTTTCCAATTGTTCCCGGGGATCGCTCATAAATATGAAGATGGTTGTTAGTTTCAGTGCTGTCTGGGTTCCTGAAAGTTATGATATACAGGAAACTTTGCACCTGCTTGTTTTTCCTGCGTTTGACTGAATTTCCCTGCATTCTCAGCGGATCTCCATTTTAAAGTCGGGAAGTGGCCAACCCAGGTGGCTACAGGGGTGTTATGGGCCAGTGTTTAGAGAACCCCAAAGTGTATCATGGAGTTCACCTGCCCCACAACTTTTAACAGATTGTGGTTATGGGGAACACATGGGCTTTTTCTGCAGGTGTAATACAACAGAAACCTACAGCACATCTAAATTAAAATAATGTTTATTCATGAAACCAGTTAACACTTTATAAACCCACAGTAAACATCTTAATAACTATCAACACCAATAAATCCCCAAAGAATACAGTACTCTATGGATAACCCTTAATAAATTCCCAAACACCATCCGGAAGACAAAAGACCCTTTTTAACACAGAGATCAGGGGCGAAATTCTCCGGAAACGCGCGATGTCCGCCGACTGGCGCCCAAAACGGCACAAATCAGACGGGCATCACGCCGCCCCAAAGGTGCAGAATGCTCCGCATCTTTGGGGGCCGAGCCCCAACATTGAGGAGCTAGGCCCGCGCCGGACGAATTTCCGCCCCGCCAGCTGGCGGAAAAGGCCTTTGGTGCCCCGCCAGCTGGCGCGGAAATGACATCTCCGGGCGGCGCATGCGCGGGAGCGTCAGCGGCCGCTGACAGCTTCCCATGCATGCGCAGTGGAGGGAGTCTCTTCTGCCACCACCATGGTGGAGACCGTGGCGGAGGCGGAAGGGAAAGAGTGCCCCCACGGCACAGGCCCGCCCGCGGATCGGTGGGCCCCGATCGCGGGCCAGGCCACCGTAGGGGCACCCCCGGGGCCATATTGGCCCGCGCCCCCCCCAGGACCCCGGAGCCCGCCTGCGCCGCCTTGTCCCGCCGGTAAGGTAGGTGGTTTAATTTACGCCGGCGGGACAGGCATTTTAACGGCGGGACTTCGGCCCATCCGGGCCGGAGAATCAAGCGGGGGGCCCGCCAACCGGCGCTGCGCGATTCCCGCCCCCGCCGAATCTCTGGTGCCGGAGACTTCGGCAACCAGCGGGGGCGGGATTCATGCCAGCCCCCGGCGATTCTCCGACCCGACGGGGGGGTCGGAGAATCTCGCCCCAGGTTTAAGTTCTCATCTGAGAGCAGTTATCACTGTTAAATTAGTAAGTGATCTGAAGACCTTCCTTTCATAAAGAAAGAAATCAGAATCACACCTTGTCTTGCTGGAGGCGGCTCCAAGTCTAAAACAAAACCAAACACACCCTGTAGCAAACAGCCTAAAGCGAAAGTAAAAAGCAGAGCCAGAGCTCAACTCCACCCATACTCTGACATCACTGCAGCCACTTGAGCAGAGCACAAGGCTAAATTGCTTGCTTTGAAAGCAGACCAAGGCAGGCCAGCAGCACGGTTCAATTCCCGTACCAGCCTCCCCGAACAGGCGCTGGAATGTGGCGACTAGGGGCTTTTCACAGTAACTTCATTTGAAGCCTACTTGTGACAATAAGCGATTTTCATTTCATTTCATTTCATATTTCTTAAAGTGACATTCCCATGACTGGGGTCTCTGATATGGGGATATCTGAAATGAAGGTCTCTTAAATGGGGGTCTCTATGGGAGGGTTTCTGATGGAGGTTCTCTGTTGGGGTGATCTCTGATACGTGAGATCTCTGATGAGGGTGTGTCAGATACGTAGAGTCTCTTGATGGGGGTCTCTGATGGGGCATCCGCTGGGGGATCTGGTGAGGGTCTGTTCTGGAGGTCTGATGGGGGTGTCTTGCAGTCTCTGATGAGGGTATGGTCAGGGGCTGTGGTGGTGTATAGTGGAAGGTCTTATGTGGGTCTTGTGGTGGGAGTCAGTGGTGGGGTTGGGTGACCCTCATGTGTGCGTGCTGTGCGGGAGTGACCCTGCAATTCTCATGATGAAGGGGAGGATGCCCCTACTTGTCAGCGTGTCGGGCAGGATTTGCGTGTGGGGTGAGGGGTCCAGCCGCAGGACCTTGGTATTGGGCTGCCTGCTCAAAATGGCGGCCTGATAGCAGGATTCAGAACGGAATCCCTTGCAGTCTCCACTATGCATAAATATGCACTGCAACGGAGAGGGAATCGCTTCTGGGCACCGCTCTTAGTGCCAGCGCAAACCAGAAGCGTTTCAGTTCTGGCAAGAAAACATAGGCTGGATTCTCTGATTTGGAGGCTATGTCCAGAGCATGCAATTTCGGCGTCGGCAATTGGAGAATCCAGCCTATCGCCTTCCAAACAGAGAATTCAGCCCACTGGTGTCACAAACAACATTAGCTTATAAGACCTATGTGAAGTTGCTCGAGATGGTGACCCAAAAATGAAGCCATCAAAGATCTGGGCAGGATTCTCCCCTACCCAGCTGAGCAGGGGGTCCCAGCGGGACGGAGTGGCGTGAACCACTCCGGCGTCGGGCCGCCCCAAAGGTGCGGAATCCAGGGGCTAGGCCCACCCCAGAGTGGTTGGCACCCCGCCGGCCGGCGGGAAAGGGGTTTGGTGCCACACCAACCGGCGCTGAAAGGCCTCCACCGCCGGTGCGAATCGGCGCATGCGCGGGAGCGCCAGCGCATGCTGCTGTCATCCCCGCGCATGTGCAGAGGAAGCTGCTTCCGCACCAGGAATGGCGGACCAGTACAGCCTTGGGTGCGGAAGAATAGAGTGCCCCCACGGCACAGGCCCGCCCGCGGATCGGTGGGCCCCGACCGCGGGCCAGGCCACTGTGGGGGCACCTCCCGGGGCAAGATCCCCCCACGACCCCCCAAGAACCCTGGATCCCGCCCGCGCCGCCTGTCCCACCGGTAAGGGACCTACTGTAATTTACGCCAGCGGGACCGGCACCAGACGGGCAGGACTTTGCCCATCGCGGGCCGGAGAATTCGGGCAGCCCCTCCGGGGTGGGTGGTGCGACTCACGCAGGGCCGGTTTTTGGGGGGGCGGGAGAATTAGTAGGACGGCGGGGACGGGATTCACGCCGACCCCCGGCGATTCTCCCACCCCGCGGGGGGTCGGAGAATCCCACCCAAGGTTGAGGCTCTGTGTTGAAACAAATTTAATCTCGGGAGTGCAAATGAAGCTGAGAACCCAATGTAATGGGACGGAAGAAGATTTGTATTTCCGGACAGTGAAGGTTCAAGGTCAGAATGGCCCAATTCATATTCACTCAGAATACCAAAGAGAAGACGCTGGGGTGCTTTAAAAGCTCAGGGGGCCCGAGAAGGTGAATTAAAACGGCAATTTATTTTAAGCCAAAAGAAAAGTGGTAATGAGGCAAACAGCACAAAGGTCCCAATGGGACTACCGATCATGACGGTCCCAATCCAGGCCAGTCTTTATGAGGCAATTTCTACGAGCCCCAGCTGATGGACCTCCACCCATTTGCGGAGGGGCGCTCATATTCCATGGGCCCCTCAGGGAGATCAATCGGCCCATTCCTGTGGGTGTCATGAGGGTTATTACAGGTCCTCTGAAGGGCCTCCAGCTTTAATCAGTCGACCACTGAACCTCAAGATCTATGATCCCTCCCGAAACCAGAGTAAAGAAAGATAGCATTAAATATTGCAAATGATGTGAATATAGGCTGCTGAATCATAACAAGCGGAAAGACATTTTCTCTAGGAGGAGATAAGAAAGATGTGTGACAACAATAAAGTTATCATAACTTGAAGTTACGTTAAGGTGGCGGGGGAGTCCAGAATCAGAGGTCACAGTCGGAGGATGTGGGGTAAAGCATTTAGGACTGAGATAGAAGAAATTTCATCACACAGAGAGTGGTGAGGCTGTGGAATTCACCACCACAGAAAGCAGTTGAGGCCAAAACATTGAGGGCATTATTTACCGGCCTCATGCCTGACTTGGTGGTGCAAAAAGAGACCTCTCATGAGATTTGCAACGCTTGAAATGTCTCATAAGATTCAACAGAATCTCATGAGACGTCACGATCTGGATCTTTCCTCGCTGGCTGAGATCCAGATTAGCATATATAAGTAAACCATTAGGCTCATTTCAATACGTCAAAGCCGGATTCTCCCAGCACCCGACATCTAATGGCCACGGAAAGGAAACCTCGCCAGGGTGGTGTTCAGCACTGGTCTCCACAAGCGTGAACCAAGTGTAATAGCACCTGAGGGGGGGTATCTGCCAGCTCATTAGAGACCGCTGGGCGGTCGGGCTCTGGACAGAATGGTATGCTGGCATTCCCGCTGGTGTCTGGGTACCTTGGCACGAGTACCTTGACACAGCCAGGATTCCCAGGTGGAACTACCAGGCTGGCAGGAGCACTTCCTGGGTGCAAGGCTGGAACTGCCAAGTTGCCCGGTCTACAGGTTACACTTGAGTGCCTTACCCATAAAAGGTGGGGACCCCGGAAGAAGTATGCTGGGTGCAATGGGGGGGTTGGGGTGGGGTGGGGGGGGGGGGGGGGGGGAAGGAATTTGGTCCGGATGCAGCGGTGAGTTTGCTGAGGGAGGGATCGAAAGATTGGGCCAGCATGTATAAATGGCGTCCCATTCCACGAGTACTCTTCCTGCACTGGCCAGATGAGTTCATCAGTGCAGGAAATTAGGTAAACGCGCCACCCCCCCATCCCCTGCCGAGGCCAAAAAAAGTGGAGTGCTGTTGAATAACAAGCGGCGGAATTCTCCGTTCCTGAGTCTAAGTGTTGAAGCTGGCGCAGGATTTGTGGAGTTCCACAACAGCAAAACTGGCCCCGTACCTGGACCAATTCAGCAACTGTTGAGGGGCCAGCACCAGCGCCACACTGAACATAATCGATTCCAATGAGAAATGGTGCCGGATTCGACAGTCCCGGAATTGACACTCAGGAGGCTGACAAGATGCAGTGGCATATACACACTGCACTCCCCACACACACCAACCCAGCCAACAAGGTGGCAGCAAGGGGAGCGGACGCCAAGCTGGAGACATTCTTAGATGTGGTGGAGAAGAGGCGGTTGATCCTGTACCACAGACAGGGAAGGAGGATGCCAGCCGCCGCCGTTCGCCGGGCCTGGGCGCAGGTGGCAGAGGCAGTCAGCGCTGTGAACAACACCGTCCGGACTGGCCAGTAGTGCCGTAAATAACTGTACAACCTCCTCTGGGCATCCAGAGTGAGTAGGCACCACTGTGCCCTGGCTATAACCCGCTTCCGCCACCCCCCACCCCCCCACCCCCAACCCAGAGGGTGGCTGGACCACACTGCACCACATGCAGGCACCCATATCGGCCGGCATGGCCGGGTGAACTGACCACTGAAAGGCACTCTGGGATAACACAGGCTGCAGCTGGATGCAGCTTTAACCAAAGATACTCCAGACCTGGAAGTTAGTTCAATCTGATTTATTGAACCAGTAGCACAGTTAGCACAGTTCTCTATGAGTTCGACTCTCTGCTAACCTAAGTGTGATGTGGAGATGCCGGCGTTGGACTGGGGTGAGCACAGTACGAAGTCTTACAACACCAGTCCAACAGGTTTGTTTCGATGTCACTAGCTTTCGGAGCGCTGCTCCTTCCTCAGGTGAATGAAGAGGTATGTTCCAGAAACATATATATAGACAGATTCAAAGATGCCAGACAATGCTTGGAATGCGACCATTAGCAGGTGATTAAATCTTTACAGATCCAGAGATGGGGTAACCCCAGGTTAAAGAGGTGTGAATTGTATCAAGCCAGGACAGTTGGTAGGATTTCACAGGCCAGATGGTGGGGGATGAATGTAATGCGACATGAATCCCAGGTCCCGGTTGAGGCCGCACTCATGTGTGCGGAACTTGGCTATAAGTTTCTGCTCGGCGATTCTGCGTTGTCGCGCGTCCTGAAGGCCGCCTTGGAGAACGCTTACCCGGAGATCAGAGGCTGAATGCCCTTGACTGCTGAAGTGTTCCCCGACTGGAAGGGAACATTCCTGCCTGGTGATTGTTGCGCGATGTCCGTTCATTCGTTGTCGCAGTGTCTGCATGGTCTCGCCAATGTACCACGCTTTGGGACATCCTTTCCTGCAGCGTATGAGGTAGACAACGTCGCATTCCAAGCATTGTTTGGCATCTTTGACTTTGTCTATATATATGTTTCTGGAACCCACCTCTTCATTCACCTGAGGAAGGAGCAGCGCTCCGAAAGCTAGTGACATCGAAACAAACCTGTTGGACTTTAACCTGGTGTTGTAAGACTTCAAACCTAAGTGCGGTTACTCTGTCTGACTGAACCAGACTAGCTCTTAGCCACGTGCTGGAGGTGTGATACTGTACATACACCCTGATTCACTCTGTAGATGTTCATCAGTGGAAAGAGGCGGGCTGTGAGTGCCTCGTGCCTTTTATAATGAGATACCACCCCTGAGTGTCCTGCCTGCTCATTGGTCATATCCTGTTCTCTGTGTTCATTAGCTGCTTGTCTGTGCCTGTCTGTATATCATTATCTGCATGTCTGCAGATCATGACAAAGTGAACCTCGCCATCAGGAACTCTGCCCATCGGAGACAGAGAATCGCAGTGGCTCTGGAGAATACCGAGTTTGGCCCGCTAATGATATGGAAACTGTTCCGTTCGTTCCGGACCGCATTGACGCCCCTGTCGAAGTGATAGAGAATTGCGATTTGGCGTCAAATCGGCGCTCGACGTGATTCCGGCATCGGAACTCATTCTCCGCCCAATCAGGTGTCCCGATTTCGGTTTCTTTACCCTGCTCAACATGCCTGAAACTGTTTTTGTCCCATTGAATCGCGCCTAGTATATTTTCAAGAAGAAATTAGATGTAGCTCTTGGGATTAAAGGGATCAAAGGATATGGGGGGAAAGTGGGAACAGGTTACTGAGTTGGATTATCAGCCATGATCATGATGAATGGCGGAGCAGCTTGAAGGGCCGAATGGCCTCCTCCTGCACCTATATTCTATGTTTTTATGTTTAGCCATGATGTGGAGATGCCGGCGTTGGACTGGGGTGAGCACAGTAAGCAGTTTTACAACACCAGGTTAAAGTCCAACAGGTTTGTTTCGATGTCACTAGCTTTCGGAGCACCTGAGGAAGGAGCAGTGCTCCGAAAGCTAGTGACCTTTATGTTTAGCGGGAGACTTGTATCACTTCAGTATAAACAGAGATGGTGAATGTAAATATATGACTGCTCCTTGACTCAGACTGCAAGGGAAGCCACGAGGAGAGATGTTCATCTGGAGCCAGTAGCATCAAAGAAATGGTGGTCTAGCTGCCAGGGGAACAATGACCACAGAATGATGACATTCAACATAATGTGGGATGTAATTATATAGAAGATCATGAGCTAACTTTATGACTTTTAAAGAATTCAGTTCAAAGAGATTAGAAACAAATTAAATCAAAAGTTTATGAAGGTTTCAGTGGACAGAGGAACAAGATTGCACAAAATGAATGTGCCCCTATTTAAACTGACAGATAAATTCAAATTTAAGTGAAGAGAAAGTTGCCTTTATTAATCTTGTAGGGGGAATGGAGAAGGAATTATTTGGGACAAATATAGCGTCAGGCAGTAATAATTAAGGTAGACCAAGAGAAAAAGCATAGCTGAAAGACAAGGGGCAGGATTCTCCCTTACCCGACGGGGCGGGGTTTCCCGGCGGGCCGGAGTGGCGTGAACCACTCCGGCGTCGGGCTGTCCCAAAGGTGCGGAACCCTCCACCTTCAGGGGCTAGGCCGGCAGCGGAGTGATTTGCGCCCCACCGGCCTGTGTGGAAGGCCTCTGGCGCCGTGCCAGCCAGGGCCGAAGGGACTCTGCCAGCCGGCGCGAGTCCGCGCATGTGCGGGAGTGTCAGCGGCTGCTGATGTCATCCCCACGCATGCGCAGCGGGGTGTTCACCTTCGCGCCGGCCATCGCGGAGGCTTACACAGCCGGCGCGTAGGAAAAGAGTGCCCCCATGGCACAGGCCCATCCGCGGATCGGTGGGCCAGGCCACCGTGGGGGCACCCCCCTGGGGCCAGACCGCCCCGCGTCCCCCCCCTGGACCTCGGAGCCCGCCCGCGGCCCCAGGTCCCGCCGGTAAGGGACCTAGTCCAATTTACGCCGGCGGGACCTGCAAAGAACGAGCGGGACTTCGGCCCATCACGGGTCGGAGAATCGCCGGGGAGGGGGTCCGCTGCGAGTGGCTGCCGACCGACGCGGCGCGATTCCCACCCCCGCCAATTATCCGGCGCTGGAGAATTTGGCGGCCGGTGGGGGCGGGATTCACGCCGCCCCCCGGCGATTCTCCGACCCGGCGGGGGGGTCAGAGAATCCCGCCCAAGATATAATATAAATATTCCTTTCAGTCCTCGACTTTCGACAGGACTATCATTAACATAATATGAAGCATCACATTTGAAATACTTGATGAGTATAAGAGTGTAATTCTTCTGAATGATCACTTTCTTAAAGAATTCACAGGCCTTTATCCAAAAATAGTATTGAGTTTCATTCAAGGTGCCAGTATTCATGATATCAAAGTGCACAGACAGATCTTAAAGTGAAGATAAACGTCAGTGAGTAAACAGACTAGCTAGATTTTTTACTAGGTACTGACAGTAATTATGAGACAGTCCAAAGATATTGGAAAAATGCCAGTAGATTGGAAATAGAGCAGTGTAGTTTCCACATTCAAAATGGATAACAAAATAGAAACAGGCATCTGCAGACTCATTGGCCTGGGTTTTCATCTTTGAGGCAGGTGGGAGGAGTCAGGAAAATTCCTGGCTCAGCCCATCCACCTCAGGAAAAAGTGTCTGCAAAGGTGGAATTTTCATTGCTAGGGGTTGGCTGCGGTCTCGAGACGGGCCAGCCGACGCAGGAAAGGAATGCAGAGGCATACGCAGGGGTTGTTGGGTGCATAGTTGGAGCTTTGCCCCCGAAAAGAAAAACATACACGCCCTCCAGCCCGCACACCTCCTTCACCCTGCAAACACTCTCCTTGCCCCATCAATGCATACCTCATGCTCCCACCCAGTCGGGGGCCGTTGAAAGAGGCCCCTTCGGCGATTCTCTGCGATCGACCGGCCGAGTTACCACCGGCGTGGTTCACGTATGGTTCCACCCGGCGGGAGCTCGGGGTCGCGGCTGCAGTGGCCGTCCTGGTGGGGGCGGGGGAATCAGTCTCCGGGGGGGGGGGGCCTCCACGGCTACCTTTTTCTGCACCGACCCGCTATGTGGGTCCGCCATGTTGTGCAGGCCCGGCACGGAAGCGGCCACCGCACGCATGCGCGGACCCGCGGCCGGAAGTGCAGGGCCTCGGATTGGCAGCCGAAGCTGCGTGGAGCACTCCGGCGCCATGCTGGCCCCCTGTGAGCCACAGAATCGCTGGGCCAAGAGGCCCGTTGACGCCAGCGTGAAACACTCCGGCGTTTACGCCGGCGTCAACACTTAGTCGCCGCTTTGAAGAATCCTGGCACCTATGTCCACCCATGCTCTTAGGCCAAGCTCTGCTCTTCCACCCACCCCATGTGTCATCATATAGTAAGTAAAATCACCATAGTCCCAGATGACCATCGGCTGCTTTTCCCTTTGAGGAGAGCTGACTGTTGGTGATTTAACCTGAGGATCACCACACCTTAGGCAAGGGACAAGGTTGAGAAGGCGAGGCCTTCATGAATAATCTCAATCGATACAGGAATTGAACCCACGCCGCGCTCCTTGTTCTGCATCACAAACCAGCTGTCTAGCCCATGAGCTAAATGGGTCCCCTTATGCCCTATGTCAAGCTCTGCCCTTCCACCCAGACCTCAGGCCTCATATGCTCCCTATGCCAGGTTATGTCCTTTCACCAACGACTATGTCCCCTCATGCCCCCTCGGCCACGTTCTGACATTTCCTGGATGATTGACGCTTTTATTAGCTTGACACAGACTTTACTTTTATCGGAGAAATTTATCAATGGATTACATTTTGCAAAGTTTTTAATATACATCCACTATACACTATGATGTTTATTGGTTGGACCATGCGTTAATGAGCATAGAAGGCATGAGGGTGGGTGAAAGGGCAGAGTTTGGCATGGGGGCATGAGGTAACTTAAGGAGTGAGTGGGGGAGGCATAACTTTGTATAGTGGCATGAAGGCAACCTTATGAACTTAATTTTTAAATGGACCCTCATGTAAATTAGGTTTCACGACTCCTCCAAAGAGCTGTGAACCACGACTCTTTAAAACCCTTGTCCTACTCCATGAGAATTGTGGAGGAGTAGAACATGCCTATCTCTACAATGCAGCCAGCCAAGTTGGGAGTGCCCAATGCAAACTCCTGACAGGAAGTAGCCGCACCCTTTAAAGGCACTCCAAAATATTTGGCAGCCCAAGAACAGGGTCGGGAATTCTGGAAGCGGGATAAGCCCTGCATTTCTAAAGGGCTCCCGAGCAATCCCAACTCGGTGACACACGGGCCATTAATTTTATTTCAATTTCATGCAAAATAACTCATTATCAGGAGCAACATTGAGGAGTATTTGCACAACAACAATCGAGTAAACAGCAGCCTGCACAGCTTCAGATGGGGAAGTTGCTGTTTGACCAATATTTTCAATGTTTTTGAGGAAATGATAACCAATGTAGTAATTGTACTTCCAGATATCACTTGACAAAGTTCCTACAAAAAAAAATACTAATTAGGCTGTGCGGATTCGGGCAAAGCATGGGTATGAGTAAGAAATTGATTAAAGGATAGAAAATAACAGGTATAAAAATGGAAAAAACTGGTAAAACTCAGGTCTGGTAACATCTGCAGAGTGGAAGAAATTGAGTTCACATGGGCTGGAAAAGTTAACCCTGTTTCTCTCTCTACAGATGCTGCCAGACCTGGTGAGTTTTTCCCAGAATTTTTTGTTTTTGTTTCAGATTTCCAGCATCTGCAGTATTTTGCATTTATTTTGAAAAATAACGGGTAATTGGTCATTGGATAATGTCAATATAGGGGAGGGTGTCGTCCTGGTATTAGGGAAGTGTCCCACAGCTCATTATTAGTATATCACAAGCAGTATGATACAGCACAGAAAGAGGCCATTCAGGTCTTCATGCCTGTAGTGAGTCAATGAAAGAGCTATCCAATCTCACTCCTTTCCACATTCGCCTAAATATTTTTCTACTTTAGATATTCATCCAATTTCCTTTTAAAAATCATTGTTGAATCTGCATCCACCACCTTTTCAGACATTCCAGATCATTATAACTCATTGTTAAACATGCTTTCGTCATCTTGCCTCTGGTTCTTTTGCCAATCACCTTAAATCGGTTGTGTAATAATTTCGAGAATTGGCTCCACTAGTTAACTTGTAAAACACAATAATTTATTACAACTATAAACAACTATTTCCAGAGTGCTTTGAAACAGTCTTTCCATACTCAGCTCGAGGGACCAACTATTGGGACAAGTCGCAACATGTCCCAGTGAAGAACTACTCTGTCCCGGAATGGACTAGCAAGTCACATGACTCCTCCCTCAGAACATTCCTTAAAGGGGCTAGCTACTATAAACTGGTTGCTGACCCTTCTGCAACTGGCAGAGGTCCTCGTGGAGGGCTTGGAGGCGGTCTACTTGTGCGTTGGCACATGTGCCGCGGGATAGGGCATCGGACGGCTCGTTCAGCTTTCCGGGACGATACAAGATCTCATAGTTATAGGTGGAGAGCTCAATCCTCCACCTCAAGATCTTGTCATTCTTGATTTTGCTCCGCTGTGCATTATCGAACATAAAGGCTACCCACCGTTGGTCAGTGAGGAGAGTGAATCTCCTGCCGGCCAGGTAATGCCTCCAATGTCACACAGCTTCCACTATGGCTTGGGCTTCCTTTTCCACTGAGGAGTGGCGGATTTCTGAGGCGTGGAGGGTTCGGGAGAAAAAGGCCACGGGTCTGCCCGCTTGGTTGAGAGTGGCCGCCAGAGCTACATCGGATGCGTCGCTCTCAACTTGGAAGGGGAGGGACTCGTCGATTGCATACATCGTGGCCTTTGCGATATCCGCTTTGATGTGGCTGAAGGCCTGGCGGGCCTCTGTCGACAGGGGGAAGGTAGTGTACTGAATTAGCGGGCGGGCCTTGTCCGTGTAGTTGGGGATCCACTGGGCGTAATAAGAGAAAAAGCCCAGGCAGCGTTTCAGGGCTTTGGAACAGTGAGGGAGGGGGAACTCCATAAGGGGCGCATGCGTTCAGGGTCAGGGCCTATGACTCCATTACGCACTACGTAGCCAAGGATGGCTAGACGGTTGGTGCTAAACACGCATTTTTCCTTGTTGTAGGTGACGTTCAGGGCGTTAGCGGTCTGGAGGAATTTGCGGAGGTTGGCGTCGTGGCCCTGCTGGTCATGGCCGCAGATGGTGACGTTGTCAAGGTACGGGAACGTAGCCCGTAAACCGAGCTGGTCAACCATTCGGTCCATCTCCTGTTGGAAGACCGAGACTCCGTTAGTGACGCCGAATGTCAGGATACTATAAATATGAAATAAAATTGCCACTCAGCTGCAACCAAAAAAAACAGCAACAACTTGCACACCTTTAACAGAGAAAATATTTTACGGCAGTACACAGAAATATTAGAAAGCAAAGAGCCAAGAAAGGAGGTATTCGGAGGAGTGACCAAAAGCATAGTTAACAAAATTGGTTTCATGGAGGGAGATGGAGATATGGGGAGATACTTAAGGCATTATCACATCCTATCCACCATATAAATGATATCAGCTTTCCCTTAAAAAATGTGTTTAGCATGCTACAACATAACTGAATACACTGCATGCACAATATTAAACAAATAGGTGATTAGATTGGAATTTAATTTGCCTTGAACTTGCACACATTCAAAATGAATTTCGCAGAACTTTTCACGTATCCATGGCTTAAAGCTCTGGTTACCCAGTGCAATCAGGTCATGAAAAGAGCTAATCTAACATACGAGTTCTATTGCCTCGATTTTCCAATATACATTTCTATAAATGTCATCACTTACAAGCCATGATATTGAAAGTACGTTTCAAATGGTTCTGACGCTAACTGACATCATAATCCAGATATAAATGCCATTAGTTTAACAGTTGGACAATGTTTACCTATGACTCATTACCTACCTAGAATTGCTGATTTTGGGATTTAGCTCCTCATGGGGGCGTAACATGACATAAATTATGTATCATAGCAACAACACCAAAGGTAGATTTTCCATTGCTGTCATTGGAGTGACAGGACTGGAGCAAAGTGAGCTTAGCACTCACCAACATCCTGCTGAGCCAGCCACATGGGATATCACACGGTCATAATTAGCTATTCATGATCTTTCATCCCTGGCACGAGGAGCTTGCCAGAAAGTGGCTGGTGGCACAGTAAAACATGAATGTCACCATTTGTTAAAAGGAATGCAGCCAATTGCTATTGGAATGCAGTTCTCAGAGGACAAGAATTATCTCAGCCTTGCCTGCATGTTGTGGGATGGGTGGCAGGGGGAATGCGGGGAGAAGAGTGACTTTGTGGTTGGCAAAATCTAGTGGATGTGTAGAGTCTGTGCACAATTAAAGGAAATCTGGCATGAGTGAAGTCTGAGAAGGTTTGCCCTGTTTGACTTCGCAACTCCTCTAAATAAAAATAATACAATGGGTGGAATTTTCTGCCAGCGGCATTTTCCGTTCCCGATGAAGCCAATGGACTTTTGACTGGTTCACAGCATTTTCCAGTCCCACCCCCTCCATAACAGGGCCATTAAATTCATCCCAATATGTTTGGGCAGAAGATTGCAACCAGGTACAATGCTGAGTACATGACCTATAGATGTACTATCAATTACGACGAGATGACAGTAGAGAGTAATCAAGGCTTTATTAAGCAGAGATGTGTGGCCTCCTGAAGCTGCTACCAGAAATGGGAGCAGCTCGGTGTGCACACACATTTATACTCTGCCTACTGGGCAGAGCCAGCAGGCAGGGATCTACCCCGGTACCTGTAGTACAGGAGCCTTACCGTATTACCTCTAATACAACTATTATACAAACAGTGGTGACTACCACATTCACCCCCTGTTAAAAAAGAGTCCAGCGGGGGTGGTGGAAAAATAGTTACAGGTTTGTGAGAATTTAAATTTTACAGTCTGGTGAAAATTTACAAATTCAGCCGGTCGGGTGACTTGATCCTCCGCTGTGAATGCCTCGGTCCCAGTGGTGATGCAGGCGCCGACTTGGTCGCCTGTGACTCCGGGAGCATGTTGTCCCCATCTTCATCCCTGGGTGGAAACAGTGGGAGGACGGATCGCCCTGGGGCGGGGGCTGTAGTGAGGTGCACTGGGGGGAGGAGGAGTGGCGCCGGGGCAATTGGAGGGTGGGGGGTTGGGTGGTGGTGGGCCATGGGCGGCGATCCAGCTGGTGCCAGGTCCCTGAGGAAGACTGTGTCCTGGCAGCCGTCGGAGTATGCCACGTAGGCGTACTGTGGGTTTGCATGAAGTAGTTGTACCCTTTCGACCAACACATCCGCCTTGTGGATCCGCACGTGTTTGTGGAGGAGAACGGGTCCTGGAGCAGCCAGCCACGTTGGGAGCGAAACCTTCCTAGGGAAGGCAAGGAGACGTTCATGGGGGGTTTTATTAGTCACAGTGCAGAGTAGCGATCGGATGGAGTGGAGCGCGTCGGGGGGTCCTCCTGCCAGCGGGAGACCTCCTGCCAGCGGCCTTCCAAACCGTCGCATTCTCCCTCTCCACCTGCCCGTTTCCCCAGGGGTTGTAGCTGGTCGTCCTGCTCGAGGCAATGCCTTTGCCGAGCAGGAACTGACGCAGCTCATCACTCATAAAGGAGGATCCCCGGTCGCTGTGGACGTAAGCGGGGAAACCGAACTGGGCGAAGATGGTGTTGAGTGCTTTAATGACCGTAGCAGACGTCATATCGGGGCATGGGATGGCGAAGGGGAATCGGGAGTATTCATCGACCACGTTCAGGAAATACGTGTTTCAGTCAGTGGAGGGAAGGGGCCCTTTGAAGTCCATGCTGAGGCGTTCAAAGAGGCGGGAGGCCTTCACCTGGCAGTCTCTGCTGACAGCCATGACCTCCACAATGGAGTAGGGCAGGTTGCGGGCCTTTATGAAGTGAAAGAACCGGGTGACCCCTGGGTGACAGAGACCATCGTGTAGGGCCCGGAGTCGGTCCACTTGTGCGCTGGCACATGTACCTTGGGACAGGGCATCGGGGAGGTCGTTGAGCTTCCCGGGGCAATACAAAATCTCATAATTGTAGGTAGAGAGCTCGATCCTCCACCTTAAGATTTTATCATTTTTGATCTTGCCCCGCTGTGTATTATTAAACATGAAGGCAACCGACCTTTGGTCAGTGAGGAGAGTGAATCTCCTGCCGGCCAGGTAATGCCTCCAATGCCGCACAGCTTCAACGATGGCCTGGGCCTCCTTTTTGACGGAGGAGTGCCGTGTTTCGGGGGCATGGAGGGTGCGGGAAAAGAATGCCACGGGTCTGCCTGCCTGGTTGAGGGTGGCGGCTAGAGCGACGTCCGATGCATCGTTCTCGACCTGAAAAGGGAGGGGCTCGTCGACCGCGTGCATCGTGGCTTTGGCGATGTCTGCCTTAATTCAGTTAAAGGCCTGGCGGGCCTCAGCCGTCAGGAGGAAAACTGTGGAGTGGATGAGTGGGCGGGCCTTGTCCACATAGTTCGGGACCCACTGGGCAAAGTAGGAGAAAATCCCCAGGCATCGTTTCAGGGCCTTGGGTGAGTGGGAGTTCCATGAGGGGGCACATGCGGTCGGGGTCGGGCCCTAGAATTCCATTTTCCACAACATAGCCAAGGATGGCTAAGCGGTTGGTGCGGAACATGCACTTCTCCTTATTGTACGTGAGGTTCAGGAGTTTGGCGGTGTGGAAAAATTTGAAGAGGTTAGCGTCGTGGTCCTGCTGGTCGTGGCCGCAGATGGTGATGTTATCTAGGTACGGGAAGGTGGCCCGCAGTCCGTACCGGTCAACCATTCGGTCCATCTCCCGTTGGAAGACCGAGACCCCGTCAGTGACGCCGAAAGGGACTCTAAGGAAGTGGTAAAGGCGGCCGTCTGCTTCGAATGCAGTGTATTGGCGGTCCGCCTTATGGATGGGGAGCTGGTGGTCGGCAGATTTCAGGTCCACTGATGAGAAGACCCGGTACTGAGCAATCTGATTGACCATATAAGATATGCGTGGGAGGGGATACGCGTCAAGCTGCGTGTACCGATTGATGGTCTGACTGTAATCAGTGACCATCCTGTGTTTTTCCCCAGTCTTTAAAACTACCACTTGGGCTCTCCAGGGGCTGTTGCTGGCCTCAATGATGCCTTCCCGCAGCAGCCGCTGGACCTCGGACCTGATGAAGGTCCTGTCCTGGGCACTCTACCGTCTTCTCCTGGTGGCGACGGGTTTGCAATCCGGGGTGAGGTTTGCAAACAGGGAAGGTGGGTCAACCTTAAGGGTCATGAGGCCGCAAACGGTGAGGGGTGGTAGGGGTCCGCCGAATTTTAGAGTTAGACTTTGGAGGTTGCACTGAAAGTCCAGGCCGAGTAACAGGGCAGCGCAGAGGTTGGGGAGGAAGTTGCTGATCTCTACGCCCTGGACGGTGAGGGTGGTGATGCAGTACCCCCTGGATTTCCACGGAATGGGATCCGGAGGCCAGGGAGATTCTCTGGGTAACGGGGTGTACTGCAAGGGAGCAGCGCCTTACTGTAGCAGGGTGGATGAAGCTTTCCATGCTCCCGGAGTCAAGAAGGCAAGATGTCTTGTGGCCATCGACTTTCACGGTCGTTGTCGCGATTGCGAGGTTGTGCGGCCTGGACTGGTCAATCGTGATGGAGGCGAGCTGCGGCTGGTGTTGGTAGACCCCGGGCTGGTTGGCGGCGGTGGCAGGTGATGAGCGGCCAGATGAAGTGCTCGACGAGCAGGGGTCGTGAGGCGCCGTCCAAAATGGCACCGAAGATGGCGGCGCACACGGGGCGCACATGGCGTTTGGCGTTAAAGATGGCGGCACCCACGGGCCGCACGTGGTTTGCTGGGAGGAAGATGGCGGTGCCCAGGGGCCGCACGTGGTCTGCATGGACAGAAATGGCGGCGCCCACAGGTCGCATGCAGGGGGTGCAGGAACACTGGGCCTAGATACAGCAGCGATCGGCCGGGCCTGGCACACAGCAGCGAAATGTCCTTTCTTCCCGTAGGTCTTGCAGATTGCACTCCGCGCCGGGCAAATCTGCCAGGGGTGCTTTGCCTGCCCACAGAAAGAGCATTTGGGCCCCCCGGGGTTGACTGGCTGCTGCGCGGCGCAAGCTTGGGGTTGGATGGGGGCAGCACCTGGTGGGGCCCACGATGTCCATGAGGGCGCCATGCGGTCGGGGGCGTACGACTATACATTACGGGAGGCTACCGTTAGCGAGTTCGCGAGTTGCCTGGTCGCCACAAGGTCGAGCGTACCCCCTTCTAATAGGCGTTGGCGGATGTACACCGACCCCATGCCCGTAACAAAAGCGTCCCTGATCAAGAGTTCTGTATGTTCAGTGGCCAAAACTGCCTGGCAGTCGCAGTTCCTCGCCAGGATGTGCAGGGCACGCCATAAATTGTCTAATGACTTCCCAGGGAGTTGCTGCCGCGTGGACAGGAGAGTTTGTTGATTGGCTGGATATAGTGTCCTTTCAGAAGCTCCATAGCTTCAGGGTAAGTGGGCGCATCCCGGATAAGGGGAAAAATCTCGGAGCTCACCCGTGAGTACAGGATCTGGAGTTTCTGTGCATCCTATGGTTGTTCAGTTGCTGATCCGAGGTAGCTTTCGAAACAAGCGAGCCAGTGGTTGAAGGCCGACGTGGCGTTGGCTGCTTGAGGGTGCAGCTGCAGGCGATCTGGTTTGATGTGTAGTTCCATCGCTGTAATATCTCTGCTTAATAAATTGATGCACTATCAATTACGACGAGACGAGAGTAGAGAGTAATCGAGGCTTTATTAAGCAGAGGTGTGTGGCCTCCTGCAGCTGCTACCAGAAATGGGAGCAGCTAGGTGTGCACACTCATTTATACTCCGCCTACTGGGCAGAGCCAGCAGGCAGGGATCTACCCCCGTACCTGTAGTACAGGAGCCTTACCGTATTACCTCTAATACAATTATTATACAAATAGTGGTGACTACCACACCTAGGAAGAGATGTGGCACATCTTTTAGAAAATACCCAGGAAAATCTATTAACAGCTCCATCAATCAGGCAGATGGTACCTGGTGTGCATGTTACAATGTATTGCATGTAAATCTGTTCCATTTGTTTTGCACATCTATGCTAATATCTGGCACAACCCTACATCTTTGTGCTTATTATAGTCCAGCCAGGCACACGTGGAGCTTAAAATTAAATTTGTTACTGCATTCACATCTTTAAAAAGCTCCACACTTAAAATCAGTGTCATACAATCTAGCAGCATGATGAGATTTGTTGACATACAGGATGGGCTGTAAGTTAGGCATGTGCGTGTGATCCTTCAAGTTACAATACCTTACTAACACTTCTCTGTTGGCTTGAAGCATTACAAGAGACAAAAGCTGGAACTGGAGAGGGAGCAGAATTTTATCGATCTATTGTTTTCTTGCAAGGTGCTGCCATGGACGTTCTTCCAAATGGAGAGATGTGCACGTTTGAGGTAAAAATGAATAGGGAGTAGAACTGCCACTTGTAATGGGCCCAAATCACTGTTGGAAAAATAAAAATTGCTTCAAAATGGAGAGAAGCCTGCAACATCTCAAAGCAACAGCTGCTTCCTGCAATTTCAGCAGGTAAGTGATCATTTTTAACATAGATTTAGTCAGAATAGATGACAGTATTGCATTAGTCAATGGAATATTGTTATGCATTTCAAGATGAGAATGATGGGATCTAATCCTCGAAGTACCTACACCTGCTACAGTATTGTAAAGTGGCAAATTCACTGAAAACTTCAGAGCTGTCTTTAAATGGATGTTGCATCCCAATTCATAGCTTCTTTCCTCTTGTTTGATATCATCATCACAGTAAATAGGGGCAAACACGAAAGAATAAATCATAAGGAGAACGTCAATGAAATAATCTATATTTTGTTGGAATTTGATGATGAGATATGAAAAGTGGCAAGGATTCACCACTATCCTCTGTTGCTGCCAGATCAAATTTGTTAGTTGTCCCATGTACCAGCTCCAGTGGATGAAATTAATGAGGATGAGGATGTTGCAAGGAGACACAAGAAATGAAGAGAAAAGGAGTCAGTGAGGATTTGGAACTGTTGAGATAGGTGTGTATTGGTTGAATTGGATTCAATTTGAATTTGAATTGTTTTTTCGAGCAAGCAAGGAGATGGATTAAGGACTTGCCCTGTCCACTCTGCACATTGGCTTTGTAACTCAGAGAAAGGAATACATTTTTTTAGAAAGAAGACATTGATCGTGTGGGTCCTGCTATGAAAAGAAGGATGTTTGAAGCATGTTACACCTATATGCAGATTTTGCTCTTCCAGGAATGCACTACACTCTTCTGTGGTTACAAAAGGAAGATATTTTTCTCATTTCTTTAGGTTATATTAGTAACTACTCTTTCAAAGTAATTAATGGGTTGTAAAGTGCTTTGGGACATCCTGAGGTAATGAAAGGCACAGGCACATTTTTTAAATGTCTTTATTACAGACATCAATAGAGCATTGAAGTCTGCATACATTTCCTAAACCACTGCTGAAGTGACTCAGGCTAAGTCAGTGCCTCGTTTACAGACTGTAGCCTTGGAGGTCCAGGAGGAATAGGCGTGAAGGAGTTTTGCATTCCAGTTTTTAGGCCCAGCTCTGACCTGCCCCCTGAGAGGTCTGTTGAATGAGCACATAGGATGTAAAACCACACTGCTTCGGCAGTTACTGAAAGGATGAAGCTCACATCAGGACTCCATTCTCATGACATGAGAGTGATTCTAATCCTAGGGCCTTTTGTTCCATGTCAGCAACCAAACTCCTCTCACAATATTGGGCTTCAGGTGAAACCTGGAAGAAGAAGCTGCATTGCCATTAAGATAACATATTATATGTTGGGGAATCATTGAATCACCATAATATGCACAGTCTTAGAATAGATTTGAGCAGTGCGAAAGTATAATAAATGAGGAATTGCAGTTCAAAATGGTTCGTTTGCTCCATAAGGTCATACAAAGTAAGTTTGGGTGAAGTGTGCTCATTTTTTACAAAAAGATCATAAGAACATAAAAACTAGGAACAGGAGTAGGCCATCTGGCCCCTCGAGCCTGCTCCACCATTCAATGAGATCATGGCTGATCTTTTGTGGACTCAGCTCCACTTTCCGGCCCGAACAGCATAACCCTCAATGCCTTTATTCTTCAAAAAACTATCTATCTTTATCTTAAAAACATTTAATGAAGGGGCCTCTACTGCTTCACTGGGCAAGGAATTCCATAGATTCACAACCCTTTGGGTGAAGATGTTCCTCCTGATCTCAGTCCTAAATCTACTTTCCCTTATTTTGAGGCTATGCCCCCTAGTTCTGCTTTCATCCACCAGTGGAAAAGCCTGCCTGCATCTATCCTATCTATTCCCTTCATAATCTTATATGTTTCTATAAGATCCCCCCTCATCCTTCTAAATTCCAACGAGTACAGTCCCAGTCTACTCAGCCTCTCCTCGTAATCCAACCCCTTCAGCTCTGGGATTAACCTAGTGACTCTCCTCTGCACACCCTCCAATGCCAGTACGTCCTTTCTCAAGTAAGGAGATCAAAACTGAACACAATACTCCAGGTGTGGCCTCACTAACACCTTATACAATTGCAGCATAACCTCCCTAGTCTTAAACTCCATCCCTCTAGCAATGAAGGACAAAATTCCATTTGCCTTCTTAATCACCTGTTGCACCTGAAAACCAACTTTTTGCGACTCATGCACTAGCACTCCCAGGTCTCTCTGCACAGCAGCATGTTTTAATATTTTATCATTTAAATAATAATCCCTTTTGCTGTTATTCTTACCAAAATGGATAACCTCACATTTGTCAATATTGTATTCCATCTGCCAGACCCTAGCCCATTCACTTAGCCTATCCAAATCCCTCTGCAGACTTCCAGTATCCTCCGCACTTTTTGTTTCACCACTTATCTTAGTGTCCTCTGCAAACTTGGACACATTGCCCTTGGTCCCCAACTCCAAATCATCTATGTAAATTGTGAACAGTTGTGGGCCCAACACTGATCCCTGAGGGACACCACTAGCTACTGATTGCCAACCATAGAAATACCCATTAATCCCCACTCTTTGCTTTCTATTAATTAACCAATCCTCTATCCATGCTACTACTTTCCCCTTAATGCCATGCATCTTTATCTTATGCAGTAACCTTTTGTGTGGCACCTTGTCAAAGGCTTTCTGGAAATCCAGATATACCACATCCATTGGTTGCCCGTTATCTACCGCACTGTTAATGTCCTCAAAAAATTTCACTTAATTAGTTAGGCACGACCGGCCCTTTATGAACCCATGCTGCGTCTGCCCAATGGGACAATTTCCATCCAGATGCCTCGCTATTTCTTCCTTGATGATAGATTCCAGCATCTTCCCTACTACCGAAGTTAAACTCACTGGCCTATAATTACCCGCTTTCTGCCTACCTCCTTTTTTAAACAGTGGTGTCACATTTGCTAATTTCCAATCCGCCGGGACCACCCCAGAGTCTAGTGAATTTTGGTAAATTATCACTAGTGCATTTGCAATTTCCCTAGCCATCTCTTTTAGCACTCTGGGATGCATTCCATCAGGTCCAGGAGACCTGTCTACCTTTAGCCCCATTAGCTTGCCCATCACTACCTCCTTGGTGATAACAATCCTCTCAAGGTCCTCACCTGTCATAGCCTCATTTCCATCAGTCACTGGCATGTTATTTGTGTCTTCCACTGTGAAGACCGACCCAAATACTTTGTCATATGTGGATTGGTGTAGTCTTAAAGAATGAGGAAATATTATGATGGCTATTTTAAAAGGATGCGTGTTAATCTGAGGAGAATGTATTAATAATCTGCCTGTCAATTTTTTCACGAAATATTCCTTCGAGTCATAATCCTCATAAGGATAACTTTTTTGCTCCTCATATAAATGCAAAATACTGTGGATTCTGTAAATCTCAAATAGAAACAGAAAATGGTGGAGACGTTCAGCAGGTCTGGCAGCATCTGTGATGAGAGAAACAGAGTTAACGTTATGAGTCTGCATGAAGACTCTGAAGGATGGGCCTCAGCCTGGATGAGGGCGGCCATTTTGTGCGCTTTTCGCGGACTCCCACGATTGTACGCAACAAACGAGGGGACGGCGACATGGAGGAACGTAATGCGCAGGCGCGCACCACGCAGGACCATATGGATTCAAAACATTGATTGTTTCTGTCTCCACAAAAGCTGGGCGGGAGGTGGGGGGGGGGGTCCTTGCTCCTTCGCCTCTTACAGGAATCTAATTTCCATTCTTTCTGAGTCACAAAGTTCTGAAGGGCATAATATGTATCCTTTGTGCAAGATACCTACTGTGGATCTTTATCAAGGCCACAAAATCTTCCCTTCAGAACCCCAGTAGTGTCATAATATACACCAGTACATCATGGTGCCGACACACATTGATCACAGCCAATCACCAGTGAGAGCGCACGCACTATAAAGACAGGGGACATCAGAGTTCCCGCTCATTCGAGTAGCAGCTAGCTAGGAGCACAGAGCTCACAGCCTGCAACACAGACATTCACCATGTGCTGAGTGCATCAACTGGTTAGGACAAGGCAAAGGTCTTTAGTTAAAGCTGGTATCGTATATACCCACAGTTCAAGTATGTTTAAATAGTTAACCTTTTAATAAAATAGTGTTGCACTACTTCAAGTGTTGGTGACCTGTATGTGATCCAGAACACCCAACACATAATGATACCAGGAGTGTTACGGTTTGTGGGTGGGGTGTAAATTTTTAAGGAAAATGTGAAAATGGAGAATAAAAACATTTTTCTTAAAAAATGTTAACAGGAGTGGTTCCATTCTGCCAGCATTCCGTCATTCTGTAACATGGACAACATCAGCCCGCCGCCGCCGTTCCGCATCGCCGGCAACCTCGGGGCCAACTGGAAGATTTTCCAGCTCTACCTCGAAGCCATGGACAGGGAGGGCGCCTCTGACACCAGAAAGATTGCTCTTCTCCTCTCCACGGCCGGGGACCATGCCATCCACATTTCCAACTCTCTCACCTTTGCAGATGACGAACACAAGACGAAGTTCAAGATGGTTCTCCTCAAATTTGACCCTCACTGCAGCATAGAGGTGAATGAAAGTTTTGAACGCTACGTGTTCCAGCAGCGTTTGCAGGGTAAGGACGAACCTTTCCAATCCTTTTTAACGCACCTCCGCATCCTTGCGCAATCTTGCACCTCCGACGCCATGAGACGCGACCAGATCGTTTTCGGTGTTCAGTCGGACCCGCTACGTCAGCAGCTCCTCAAAGTATAGCAACTCACCCTAGCGACCGCCATCGAGACCTGTGTCTTACATGAAAACGCCACGAGTCGGTACTCCCATATACAAGTGGCTGAAACTGCGCGGCAAGGTCCCTACGAGGCGGAACGGGTCCAACACCTCCAGGGCCTCAGCCTGGATGAGGGCGGCCATTTTGTGCGCTTTTCGCGGACTCCCACGATTGTACGCAACAAACGAGGGGACGGCGACATGGAGGAACGTAATGCGCAGGCGCGTACCATGCAGGACCATACCGCGCATATGCGGTGGCGCAGCGAACGTGCTGACGTCACGACATGCGGCAACTTTGGCTCCACCCATTTAAAGTGGCAATGCCCCGCAAAATTTCGACAATGCCTCCGATGTGGAAGACTTGGCCAATATGCTGCCTGCTGTCGAGCAGCTCAGCCTTCCAATTCATATTGCTTCAGCCAGCCTCGCAGGAATGTTCGGGCAATTCAACCCACGGTCACCGAGTCTGATTCCGACCTCCCACACAGCAGTGACACTGAGGATGCGAAGGCGCCTTTTGGAGTCGGTGTCGTAACGAAAAACAGGCTGTCCCCGAAGCAAAGACACCAGCCGCTGTCGGTATGCAGCATCGATCCAGACGATGAGTGGTGTGCCTCCCTGACGGTCAACCGGTCCCAAAAACGATTCCGCCTGGACACTGGTGCCTCCGCCAATCTCATGGCGTGGTCTGCTTTCCAAAGTCTTCGTGTCAAACCAACCATTCTCCCATCGGCCTGCCAGCTATTGGACTACAATGGCAACATAATTCCTGCTACCAGCTCATGCCAACTCGAAGTGACGCACAAGTCACGAAAAGCCATCCTTCCTTTTGAGATTGTGGGCTCCTCGAAGGACTCTCTGCTTGGCGCACAGGCGTGCAAATTGCTAAACTTCGTTCAAAGAGTTCACTCTCTCTCTCCTGATGACACGTCTGCCTTCCAGGATGCTGACTTCAGGGCGCAACTCAACGCCATCATCGACCAGCACCGCGACATCTTCGAAGGCATGGGCACGTTCCCATATACTTACAAGATCATACTCAAACAGAACGCCACGCCTGTGGTGCATGCACCTCGCACCCCTCAAGGACCGCCTCAAGCAGCAGCTGCAGGACCTCCAAGACCAAGGAGTGATCTCCAGAGTTACGGAACCAACCGACTGGGTCAGTTCCATGGTGTGCGTAAAGAAGCCTTCCGGCGAGCTCAGAATCTGCATTGATCCAAAGGATCTGAATAGCAACATAATGAGGGAGCATTACCCAATCCCCAAGCGTGAAGAGATCACATGCGAGATGGCTCGGGCCAAGCTCTTCACCAAACTTGACGCCTCGAAAGGATTCTGGCAAATTCAACTAGACAGATCCAGCAGGAAACTGTGTACCTTTAACACCCCTTTTGGCAGATATTGTTACAAAGGATGCCGTTTGGGATCATATCGGCGTCAGAAGTATTCCACAGGATCATGGAACAAATGATGGAAGGCATTGAAGGTGTTCGCGTCTATGTTGACGACATAATCATTTGGTCCAGGAGCATATCAGTCGCCTCCAGCGCGTGTTCAAACGCATACGGGAGCAGGGCCTACGCCTCAACAGAGCCAAATGCTCCTTCGGCCAGACGGAACTCAAGTTCCTAGGGGACCACATCTCCCAGTTGGGTGTGCGGCCGGATGCGGACAAGGTGGCTGCCATCACAGCCAAGAGGACAAGAAGGCTGTCCTCCGATTTCTGGGCATGATCAACTTCCTAGGGAAGTTCATCCCTAACCTCGCCTCTCATACCACAGCTCTCAGGAACCTGGTCAGGAAGACGACAGACTCCCAATGGCTTCCTGCCCACGAGCGCGAATGGAGAGAACTTAAAACCAAACTTACCACGGCCCCGCTATTGGCCTTTTTTGATCCAGCGAAAGAGACAAAAATTTTGACCGATGCCAGCCAATCTGGCTTTGGGGCGGTGCTCCTGCAATGCGATGAGGCCGCATCATGGGCCCCCGTTGCATATGCATCACGCGCCATGACCCTCACGGAACAGCGCTACGCGCAGATAGAAAAGGAGTGCCTGGGCCTGTTGACCGGTGTCGTCAAATTTCATGATTATGTGTACGGCCTTCCCCAATTCACCGTCGAGACCGACCATCGCCCGCTGGCCAATATAATACAAAAAGACTTGAACGACATGACGCCTCGACTCCAGCGCATTCTGCTCAAACTCCGGCGATACGACTTCCAGCTTGTATACAGCCCGGGCAAAGACCTGATCATAGCTGACGCTCTGTCCAGGGCAGTCAACACCCCGTGTGACCCAACGGCATTCGTCTGCCAGGTTGACGCCCATGTGGCCTTCATGGCCTCCAATCTACCGGCCACGGATGAGTGCCTCATCCAAATTCACCGCGAGACTGTGTCTGACCCCCTGCTACAGCGTGTCATGCGCCAGCTAACAGACGGGTGGCTCAAGGGCCAATGCCCGCAGTTCTACAACATCAGAGACGATCTGGCGGTAGTCGATGGTGTCCTCCTGAAGCTGGACCGCATTGTTATCCCGCACAGCATGCGCCAGCTCGTCTTGGAACAGCTACATGAGGGCCATCTTGGCGTGAAGAAGTGCCGCCGACGGGCCCGAGAGACAGTGTACTGGCCCGGCATCAATGACGACATCGCCAACACAGTGCTCAACTGCCCTACCTGTCAGTTGTTCCAGTCGGCCCAAACACGTGAGACCCTACAGCCCCATGAGTTGGTCACGTCCCCTTGGTCCAAGGTCGGCATCGACCTGTTCCACGCGCTGGGCAGGGACTATGTTCTGATTGTGGACTATTTTTCAAACTACCCGGAGGTGGTACGTTTGCACGACATCACATCATCTGCAGTCATCCGTGCCTGCAAGGACACCTTTGCTCGTCACGGCATCCCACTCACTGTGATGTTGGACGATGGCCCCTGCTTCGCAAGCCAGGAATGGTCCAACTTTGCCATGAGGTACAACTTTGTGCATGTGACATCCAGTCCCCTGTACCCCCAATCCAATGGCAAAGCGGAGAAGGGCGTCCACATAGTCAAACGGCTCCTCTGCAAGGCTGTCGATGTGGGATCTGATTTCTACCTCACCCTGCTGGCCTATCGCTCGGCCCCACTGTCCACTGGCCTGTCGCCAGCCCAGCTGCTCATGGGTCGCACGCTGAGGACGACGGTGCCGTCCATTCACGTCCCAGACCTCAACCACGTTCCGGTCCTTCCACGAATGCAACTGTCTCGTGCACAGCACATGGCGGCTCATGACGCCCGTGCAGCTGATCTCCCTGCTCTGGCTCCAGATGACAACGTCCGCATCCATCTTCCGGATGGTGGCTGATCTGCAACTGCTGTGGTTCTTCGGCAGGTGGCTCCCCGCCCGTTCCTGGTTCGTCTACCGGATGGTTCCATTCTGCGCCGTAATCGGTGTGCCCTTCGTCTCGTTCCGCGCTCGCTACGTGATCCTCCGCCAATGCCACGCCCTCCTGTTGTCCCTGGCCTGGACTATGCAAAGATTCCGGTTACTCTGCATCCTCCTCACTCTGATGTAGTCCAGCCCGCTCCTCAGCTGGTGGCTCCTGACCCACCCTTGAGGTGGTCAACCAGAATTCGTCGCCCACCTCAGAGGCTTAATTTGCAAACTTTGCACTAATGGACTCTCTGGTCTGTTCTGTTCTTCCGTCGAATCGTTCAAGTGGTTTGTATATAGTGTTCATCTCGTTATTTGTGTGACACTGTTTTTTTCTGCACCAGACACCTTCCCATGTAAATAGCTTAGTTTTATGTACATAGTCCTGTAAATATTTCGCACACACATAATCAGGAACATTCACCACACACTATTTATTGTCACGCAGGCACATTTTTTAATATAAAAGGGGGGATGTCATAATATACACCAGTATATCATGGTGAGGACACACACTGATGGACACACAATGCGACCAATCAACGTACACAACACCGCAGCCAATCACCAGTGAGAGCACATGCACTATAAAGACAGGGGACATCAGAGTTCCCGCTCATTCGAGTCGCAGCTAGCTAGGAGCACAGAGCTCACAGCCTGCAACACAGACATTCACCAAGTGCTGAGTTCATCAACTGGTTAGGGCACGGCAAAGGTCTTTAGTTAAAGCTGGTATCGTATTTACCCACAGTTCAAGTATGTTTAAATAGTTAACCTTTTCATAAAATAGTGTTGCACTACTTCAAGTGTTGGTGACCTGTAAGTGATCCAGAACACCCAACACATCAAGTAGTTCTTTCAATGATCGTTCTGGCTGATGGATGTGCCATCCAGTAATGCTCTGATGGTGAGTTTGGACCTTGAAGTGGAGTTATGTGCTTTGGGAACAAGGGCTTTGTTATTTAAAAGCACCCTTACATTTGACTGCCTTCAAATGGTACTGGAAGGCAGGACTTCTTCATGATAAAAAAGCTAACAAATCCTTGCAATTCAGGTATTGACATGAAGGATTTGTTGCTACATATTTGCAAGCAATTTGAAGATTGAAGGTGCAAGCTTCCCTTGAGGGGGTAGTTAAGAGTCAACCACATTGCTGTGGGTCTGGAGTCATATGTAGGCCAGAACAGGTAAGGTTGACAGATTTCCTTACCTGAAGGACATTAGTGAACGACAATTGACAATGGTTTCATGGCCATCATTCGAATGTTAATTCCAGATTTTTATTGAATTTATTTATAGAATTCCAATTTCACCATCTGCAGTAGCTGGATTTGCACCTGGGTCCCCAGAGCATTATTCTGGGTCTCTGGTTTACTAGTCCAGTGACAATACCACTACACCACCGTCTCTCTGTAGTGCAACCTGAGAGCCATCTACTAACCCATGGACTCGAAGACACTAGTCGCATAATAAAATTGAATGAGCTTGCCATGTTGCTGCCTGGGAGTCACTCAAAATGGATGAATTCTCCACACCCCTGTCGATGGTATAGATGACCTGAATATGGGAACAGGAATGCAGCCTCGAAACGTTGACGAAGTCCCCTGTGGCAGTTGGTTGTCCCTCAATACAAGGATAACACCTACTCAGGGTTGTGTGTCCCTGACATGGGTCTTCATGTGACTGGACATACAAATTCTCAACCTGCAGATCTTTTGGCACAAGAGTGAGACATACCATGAGGCAGTGGGTTCTAAAGTGTAGGATTTGCTTCCTTTTCTTTCCTTCGTTGCCACTGCTCTGCCTCACCATTAAGAAGTTGGGATTCAAAGCATGATACATCTTGATGGACAAGTTGTCGCCATTTTGAACCATGGGCAGCAAGCTCTTCCCAGTAATTATTGTCAATGCTGCATGCTTCAATGTGGAGAGTATCAGCTACCACTGTAGATTCATGGTTGAGGAATAGTTCAAAATGTTCTTCCTAGTGTTGACTGAGACATTGGCAACTTTAAGGAGAGAAACACCATCCTGTGAACAAAGGTGATTTTGTCCATTTTCATTGACCCCCACTGGTCAAATGTGCACTTGGAATGTAGCCTGGGAGACGTTGATGACTCCATTATGGGAGACTGGAATAAAACAGTGGCAGAAAAGTTGAGAGTTATACTGACTTTGGCAATCGGTATTAGAGCTGTTCAAGCAGCTGACACAAATCATCCAGGGCTTCCTTTGTGAATCAAAGTGTGCAGTTCCAGCAATTTACTCATTCCGTCATAAGATCTACAATTGCTTGAATGAAAATATCTGAAAACTCTGCAACTCCTGTGTAAACAGCTTTTATTTACTTTTTTATTAGAAAGTATTTTCCTGAGGCATTTATAATTTTAACACTTTTCAACAACAACATCCAACAGAAACAGAACCCACAACAAAATAACCATCATCCCCCGCGAACACAAACCCCAACCAACATGGCTTATAAAAACGCATTGCCAGCCCTTCCCGGCCCTCCTGCCATTGGTTTTCCTACCCTTATTGATCACCTACATGCCTCCACTTCCACCCCCCCCCCCCACCCCCCACCACCCCCACTGTTGACAGTCTAAATTTTCTTGAAGAAGTCGATGCGAGCGAAACCCTATAACAAACCCAAGGCAAATTTAATTTTCTCAAGCCTGAGAAATCCCTCCGTGCTGCTACCCAAAACCCCCAACTTTGAGGGCTCCCAGTCCCTCCATCCCAGTAACATCCTTCTCTGGGCCACCAGGGAAGCTAAGTCCAAGACGTCGGCCTCCCCCCCCCGCCCGGTCTTCCGACACTCCAAACATCGCCACCTCTGGACTCGGAGTCACTCTCCCTTGCAAGACCTCCAACATATCATCCGCATATCCCTGCCAAAAGCCCCTCAGCCTCGGACACGCCCAGAACATGTGTACATGAATCGCAGGACTTCCCCTGCATCGCCCACACCTGTCCTCCACCTCGTCAAAGAACCTGCTCATTTGGGCCATAGTCATATGAGCCCTGTGGACCACCTTGAATTGGATCAGGCTGAGCCTGGCACATGATGAGGATGCGTTAACTCTCCGCAGGGTCTCCTCCCATAATCCAGCCTCAAACCCCCACCCCCCGAACTCTTCTTCCCACTTACTCTTCACTTCCCCTATTGGCGCTCCCTTTGACTCCATCAGTTCTTCATAGTTCTCTGAGACCTTCCCCATCCGAACTCCTGTTCTCGATATCACCTTGTCCTGCAACTCCCTTTGCGGGAGGCGTGAAAAGCTCGAGACCTGCCTCGTACAAAATCCCTCAGCTTTTATTTACTTAATAGTGAGATGTATCTGATTGTCTTTGCTACTCAGTAAAGTGTACCCGATTCTCAACACCCAATATTAAGCTACTGTAACTACTTCTCAGTGCAATCCTTGTGCCTGAAACCAATGAATGATGTGGTTGGCAGCTGTCTATCTATATGAGGCCCCTGTGACCAAATTGGCTCTCTCACTCTTTTTCCATAGCTTCATTGCCTTCCGCAATGGCGGGATAGCCTGGCTGTTGCAGGGAAAAGTAGAAAACCAAAATTAAAGGAGGAGGTAGGCGTGCAGGTTAGCAATGTGGTAGATGCTTACCAGAAAATAAAAGTGACAGAACAGGTGAATGTCGTTTTGCACCAAGGATTTATAGAAGAATAGAGAAATTTAGCATTAAAACAAATTTAAAAGCTTTGTATCTAAATGCAAGAAGCATTTGTAACAAACTTAATGAGTTAACGCCGCAAATAGAAACAAAATGTTATGCTTTGCTGAGGATTACTGAAACATGGTGACAGGGAGACATCAGGTCTGGCAATTGAATATACAAGGGTGTGCAGTATTTCGGAAATATAGACTGAAAGGAAAAGAAGTGGCTTTGCTGGTGAAAAAAAGGGGTCGGTGCTGGAGTGAGAAATGATATAAACACAGGCGGTCAAGATGTGGAATCAGTCTGTGTAGGAATAGCAAAGGGAAAAAGTCCTTGATAGGAGTAATCTATCGGTCCCCAAACAGTAGTTCTGTAGTGAGGCACAGCACAAACCAAGAAATATTGGGGGCTTGCAAGAAAGGTACGGCAATAATCATGGGTGATTTTAATATGCACATAGAATTGATTAATCAAATTGGCAAACATAGCCTTGAGGGAGAATTCATTGAATGTATTTGAGGTTGTTTCTTGGAACAATATGTTGTGGAACCAACCGGGGAGGAGGCTACTCTGGATTTGGTACTGTGTAATGAGGAGGGATTAATTGATGACCTCATAGCTAAAGATCCTCCAGGGAATTGTGACCATACCATGATAGACTTCAAAATTCAGTTTGGGGGTGAGAAAGTGGAGTCCCACACTAGCGTCATGGAATTAAACAAAGGTAATTACA
The DNA here is from genome assembly GCF_047496885.1 of Scyliorhinus torazame. Taxonomy (NCBI): domain Eukaryota; kingdom Metazoa; phylum Chordata; class Chondrichthyes; order Carcharhiniformes; family Scyliorhinidae; genus Scyliorhinus; species Scyliorhinus torazame. Next base: position 139,174,321 of record NC_092712.1, on the reverse strand, counting down.
TAGGCATGAGGACAGATTTGGCCCAAATAGAGTGGGCAGGAAGGTTAAAAGGTAGGACAGCTGATGAGCAGTGGCCGTTGTTCAAGGAGATACTCAGTTCCTCACAACTAAAATATATCCCATGAGGAAGAAAGACGGTAAGAGGGGTAAAAAAAAATCCATGTCTAAGCTAGGATGTTAAGAACAATATAAAGACAAAAAATAAGGTATACCATGTTGCAAAGACCAGTGGCAGGCTGGAAGATTGGGAAACTTTCAAACAAAACAAAAGGTTATGAAAAAAGTTATGAAAAGAGCTAAGGTAAATTATGAAAGAAAGCTCGCTCAGCATATCAAAAAGGATACCAAAAGCTTCTGTAAATACATAAAAGGGAAGAGAGTCACTAAAGTGAATATTGGTCCCTTGGAAGATGAAACCAGAGAGTTAATAGTGCGGGGCACAGAAATGGCGGAGATGCGAAATCAATATTTTGCCTCAGTTTTCACAGTGGAAGACACTAATAACACCCTCTAGGAACGGTAGTAATAGAAAGGGTGGAACTTCGAACAGTCAGCATTAATAGGGAAAAAATACTCAACAAACTATTGGGATTGAGGGCAGAGAGGTCCCCAGGGCCTGAAGGCTTACATTGTAGGATGCTAAAGGAAGTGGCAGAGGATATAATGGATCCATTGGTTATAATGGGCGGGATTCTCCGACCCCCCGCTGGTTCGGAGAATCGCCGGGAGCTGGCGTGAATCCCGCCCCGCTGGTCGCCGAATTCTCCGGCACCGGATATTCGGCGGGGGCGGGAACCACGCCGCGCCGGTCGGCGCCACCACCCCCCCGGCGATTCTCCGGCCCGTGATGTGCCGAAGCCCCAAAGGCCCCCACGGTGGCCTGGCCTGCGATCGGGGCCCACCGATCCGCGGGCCGGCCTGTGCCGTGGGGACACTCTTTTCCCTCCGCATCAGCCATAGCCTTCACCATGGCCAACGCGGAAGAGACCCCCCCCCGCTGAGCATGCGCGGGGATGACATCAGCAACCACTGACGCTCCCGCTCATGCGCGGACTTCCGCCGGCCGGCGAAGTCCTTTCGGCCCCGGCTGGCGTGGCGCCAAAGGCCTTCCACGCCAGCCGGTGGAGCGGTAACCACTCCGGCGCGGGCCTAGCCCCTCACGGTGAAGGCTTGGCCCCTAAAGGTGCGGAGAAATCCGCACCTTTGGGGTGGCCCGACGCCGGACGGGACCCCCCGCCCCGCCGGGTAGGGGAGAATCCCGGCCAATATTCTAAAATTCCCCGGAAACGGAAAGGTTTCAGTAGATTTGAAAAATGCTAATGTAACACCTTTATTCAAAAAGGGTGAGAGGCAGAATGTGGGAAATTACAGACCAATTAGTTTAACACGTGTTGTTGGGAAATTGTTAAAATCCATTACTAAGGAAGTAATATCAGGACATTTGAAAACACAAAGCGCAATCCACCAGAGTCAGCATGGTTTTATGAAGGGCAAATCATGTTTGACTAATTTGCTAGAGTTCTTCAAAGATGTAACAAGCCAAGTGGAATAATGGGAATCCTGTAGATGTAGTTTATCTGGACTTTTGGAAGTGTTTGGTAAGGTTCCGCACAGAAGGTTAATATACAAAGCTAGATCACATGGTGGTTAGGAGTAATTTATTCGTTTGGATAGAAGAATGGCTGATGGACAGAAGTCAGAGTCGGGATAAATGGGTCTTATTCAGGATGGCAATATGTAATGAATGGGGTACAATAGGGCTCGGTCCTTGGGCCCCAAATATTTACAATCTATGTTAATGACTTGGATACAGGGATAGAAGTTTCTATAGCCAAATTTGCAGATGACACTAAAATAGGTGGGATAGTAAGTTGCAATGAGGAAATAAGAACCTTACAAATGGTTTGATGAGTGGGCCAAAATGTGGCAGATGGAGTTTAACATGAATAAGTGTGAGGTCATCCATTTTGGTCAAAAAAAATGGAAAGGCAACTTATTATCTAAGTGGGAAGAGACTTCAGGGGGCTCCCAGTGCAGAGGGATCTGGGTAACCTCATGCAAGAGTTGCAGAAAACTATCATGCAGGTACAGCATGTAATAAAGAAAGAAAATGGAATGTTGGCATTTGTTGACAACGTTTATAGTTAAAGGAAGAGAGTATAAATGTAAGGAAGTGTTGTTGCAACTATACAAGGCATTGATGAGATCGCACCTGGAGTATTGTGCATAGTTTTGGTCCCCTTATTTGAGAAAATATGTAGTGACATTGGAGGCCATTCACAGGAGATTCACCAGATAGATTCCAGAGGTATGGGGTGGGATTCTCCATCCCACCGCACCCGTTTTCGGGTGCGGCGTGCTTCCACCGGCAGCGGGCTCCTCTGTCCCAGCAGCCAGCCAATGGGGTTTCCCATTGTGGGTACCCCTACGCCGTCGGAACATCCATGGGCGTGAGTGCGCTGCTGGTGAAATGGAGGATCCTGCCGATGGAGAATCCAGGTGATGGGGTTTGTCTCATGAAGAGAGATTTAGGTCTATACTCTCTAGAGTTTGTAAGAATGAGGGGAGATCAAATTGAAGTATATAAGATGATAAATGGTAATAAAGTAGACGTGGAGCGGATACTTCCTCTTGTGGAGCATTCTAGAACGAGTAGCCATAGTTTTAGAACAAGGGGTAGCAAATTTAAAAGAGACCCAAAGGGTCGTGAATCTGTGGAATTCACTACCCCAGTGTATGGTGGATGCTGGGACAGCGAGTAAATTGAAGGAGGAATTAGACAGATTTTTAATTAGTAATGGGTCAAAGGGTTATGGAGAACAGGCAGGATGGTGGATTTGAGGCCATGATGAGATCAGCCATGATCGTATTGAATGGTGGATCAAGCTCAAGGGGCTACATTGCCTACTCCTGCTCCCAGTTCTTATGTTCTAAGAAATAACTATTTTGTCTAATTCCACGATCCAGCTCTTGATCTATAGCCCTGTAGGTAACAGCAGCTCAAGCACAAATGTGGTTTTCTTGAGTAATAACGGGACTCCTTGATTAATAAGGAGATCAGAGGTTATGTGGAGGAGGCAGGATAAAGTGGGTGAGGAATATATCAGCCATGATCAAATGGTGGAGCAGACTCGATGAACCGAATGGCATAATTCTGCTCCAATATCTTATGGTCTTAACAGAATAGGTTGAGGTACTTTTGTGGTAAAAGGTGGCTTCATTTTTGAAAACTATTGCTTATCTTCTTTCATTCTGCCAGCAGACAGAGAAAGAGAAGAAGAGCAACAAGTTTTCATCTTATCCACTTTGCCAAGGAGCTTGAGATGGAGATGCTCATCAATGAAAGGTTTAGAGTGATTGAATAAGTTAAAGAACAGAGGAAGGATAATTGTTGGAGCAATTTTGAGCTGGCACCATGCAGGTGACAGTGAGGGCCAGTCATATGCCAGCATTCTATCTGCAAGCATTGGGAGGTCATTAGCAAGCAAGGCACGAGTACTATCCTGGAAGGAGTTGGCAGGGCTTTGTCTCATGGAGATTCCTGTTGAAGAAAATGATGCTATGCATAAGAAGGCTGTGAAAAGCAAAATGTAGTCTTGATGAAACCCGAGGGAGACAATGAACAGAGGGAAGAATTTACAGCAAAAATAGCTGCTGCATTGCATGCCCAGTGAGTTGGGTGATTTTATAAAATGATAATCTATCCACATTCTCTGAATTGTGCTGGTCACATTTAACAGATTCCTGCTAAACTGTTTCCTACCATTTCTTAGTGATCATCTTGGAGGATCAGCACATTATCTCGAGCTATACTGGCTGCAGCCTAATCATCTAAGCAGGAGGCCCTTCCCCTTTCAATGATGCAAAAAGCCAAATGCAACTGTTCTCCTACTCCTGGACAAATACCAAATTCTAGCTGCTAACTCCAATTTAGATATCCCTGCACATGTCTATGATCTAAAGCTACAAAATCAGTTTTATTCAGCAAAGTTCAGAAAGGTTGTCTCCAAAATTGTGCCATATTCTGTATCAAGGATGATTAGGAAAATAGATCTCAGTATCTTGCAATGAAAGCTCAATTAGAAGGTACGTATAGGAGCCAGCATTCACTTTTTCCTTTTTCTCTTTTCTGTCCTCTGAGTATTAAATCTCCATTTTTTTTTCTGTGACAAAGTGGTTCCTGGTTTCCCTTCAAAGTGATCTCCCTTTAGCTTGAAAATCATGCCTTCTTATTCTCAATTCCCCCATGAGAGGAAATGTTTTTTTCTGTAGCTATCCAATCAATTTATCATTTTTAACACAAAGATAAAAACAAACTACTGCGGATGCTGGAATCTGAAACAAAAACAGAAAATACGAGACAATCTCAGCAGGTTTGATAGTATCTGTGGAGAGAAAAGGGAGCTCAAATTTTGAGTCTGGATGACTTTGTCAAAGCTAGAGAGAACTGGAAATAGGGCCAGATTTATACTGTAGTGCGGGGAGCGGGGGTGGAGCGGTGGGACTGGATAGGGGGCCAGCGATTGGGAGAGATAGACAAAGATGTTAAGGACAGAAGATAAAAGGAATGTAAATAGCGGTGATTAAGGCTAAGAAGGGTGCTGATAGGAGCGTATAAAGAGGTTAGAATGTGTGAATGGCAGAACAAAGGTGAGCGGTGTGTCAAAGGACAACTCGGAACAGTTGGCCCAAGTGGAGTGGGGGGAGCTGAGGGAAGCAATGGTGAGGAGAAGCAGATCAATGGAAAAAATAAAAATAAATTGATCAAAATAAAAATGGAGTAAAGGTGGTGGAGAAAGAGTTCAACCATGTTAAATCTGGTGACTTGGCCGTTGAGTTAAAGTTTCCCCTCCCCCACCACTTCCCCTGCTGTGTCCATCCCAGGTGCCAACTCCATCACTAACCAACAAAACACAGGAAACTTAGGTTTATTAAATTCAGGATTAATGTGGGTTGACAAACTGTAACTAGTGGGGCTGTTACAAGGATCAGTAATGAGGCATCGATTATTTACAATCTATATTAATGACTTGATTAAAGTGACTGAGTATATTGTAGTCAAGTTTGCTGATGATACATAGATAGATTGGAGAGAAAGTTGTGAGGAGGATACAAAGTGCTAAATTTCTCAAAAGCTCAGAAGTTCCACCGATAGTGATGTGCTGGCAGCTGGAAGAGCAAGCAATATAATGAGGAACAGTGACAGGAGATGAGCCCAATGCTTTTCCACCAGCGAAACCAAAAGCTGAGACCATGCTGGCAAGTGGCAGAACCCTGGGTGGCAATTTGCCAGCAGCAACAAATAAAGGGGCCACCAGAAATGCTGTTTAACTAAGGGTGGCAGAGCTACTGGCTCAAACAGAGGGCCAATAGCCAGTAACCATGGTAGCACTATTGTTAGATGTGACCACTGCTGAGATTACAGCATGAATGAGATGGAACCTCAATGGAAATACACCCTAAAAGAGAAGGTTCTTTTGAGCAAGCCTGGGAAAGACAGATCAGCCTCTGCAATTTGGTATGAGAGTCATATTGCAGCGGGTGGCACATTACCCGCAGGGGCAACCATTGCCATCAGGGGTTTCTCCATGGACAGGAAGTGGCCATTAAGGAAGCCACTCACTCCTGGGAGCCACACTGAGAGGTCGCCAGGGTTTGCCTTAATTGAACCCTTAAGTGACTCAATTGGCTGCCCAGTTTGTGGCCGTGCCACTCATGTTCCTGCCACTAGCAATGTGTCATGATGATGGAAAAGCATTGGGCTCATCTCCTGTCACTGTTCCCCATTATATTGCTAGCTCTTCCACCTGCCAGCACATCACTATTGGTCTGGGAAAATTCAACCCAAAGAGTCTCCAAAGGGATTTCTGCAGGAATGCCTGCTAATGAGATGTTAATATATTTAAATTAGGTTCTCTAGTTTTCAAGCTTCTGGAGAGAACAAACATAGGAATAAGAGAAGGGCATGCATCGTTGTGTAATGCTGCCTCACAATTTGCATCCAGAGTGTCTTTCTTCTGTGCATTTTGAAGATTCTGACTGTTATGTACATGGGCTCTTCAACATTTGCCTGTATTGGTGTACAGAGTCATGCAGAGTACTTACTGATTTTAAGAAGAGAATTATATCCCAAACTCAAATTATTAGATGTCCTGAGCTGGAATTTAAATAGACTGACATATAGGTTAGTGAATAATAAGACCATAAGATGTAGGAGCAGAAGTAGGCCATTTGGCCCATCATGTCTGCTCCACCATTCCGTGAGATATTGGCTTATCTGATGTGATAATCCTCATTTCCACTTTCCCGCCTTATCCCCAAAGCCCTTAATTTTCTTATTGATTAAAAATCTGTCTATCTCAGCCTTAAACATACTTAGCAACCCAGCCTCCACAGCTTTCTGCGGTAAAGAATTCCACAGATTCACTACCCTCTGAGAAAATGAATTCCTCCTCATCTCTGTTTTAAATAGGCAACCCCTTACTCTGAGATTATGCTCGCTGGTCCTAGACACTCCCACAACAGGAAACATCCTCTCAGCATCTACCCTGTCAAGCTCCCTGAGAATCCTATAAGTTTCAACAAGGTTGCTTCTCATTCTTCTAAACACCAATGAGTACAGGCACAACCTACTGAACCTCTCCTCATAAGAAAACCCCTCCATGCCAGGGATTTGCCGAGTGAACCTTCTCTGGACTGCCTCCAGTGCCAGCATATCTTTCCTGAGATAAGGGGACTAAAACTGTTCACAGTATTCCAGGTATGGTCTAAATAGTGCCATGTATAGTTTTAGCAAGACTTCCCTATTTTTATATGCCATTCTACTTGGAGTAAAGGCCAACATTCCATTTGCTTTTCACAGGATATGTGTTGCTGGCAAGGCCAGTATCTGTTGCTCCTCCCTCATTGCTCTTGAGAAGGTGGTAATGTGCCACCTTCTTGAATCACTGCAATTCTTGTGGTGCGGGTTAAATATTCAGAAAGCAAATGAACAAACTCTTCATTTAACACAACGGAATATGGGATCTCCTATTGAGTCAGGAAAGAGATGGAATTTTCACATTATACTCTGAACCCCAAACGATTTTTGTCTTCTTTCACAGGATGTGGGCATTGCTGACAAGGCCAACATTTATTGCCCATCCCTAGGTGCTCTTAAGAAGGTCATGGTGAGTCGCCTTCATGAACTGCTGGAGTCCATCTGATGGGGGTACACCCATAATGTGGAACAGTCTCAATGGGCCAGATAGCCTAATTCTGCTCCTCTTATTATAGGAAGAGAGTTCCAGGATTTTAACCCAGTGGCAGTGAAGGAATGGCAAGATAGTTCCAAGTCGGAATGGTGTGTGGCTTTGAGGGAAACATGCAGGTGGCGGCATTCCCATGTTGACCTTGTTCTTCTAAGTGGTAAAGATCATGGCTTTGAAAGGTACTGTCAAAAGAGCCTTGAGTTACTGCAGGCTCTGATCTGCTTTTGTAGCCACAGTATTGATACTGGAGCCACAGTATTCGCTAGTGCAGTTCAGTTTCTTGTCAATAGTAACCCCCAGGATGTTGATGGTAGGGAATTCAGCAATGGCAATGCCATTGAATATAAGGCAAGATGGTCAGATTCTCCATGTTGGTGATGTCATTGTCTGACACTTGCATGGTGCAGATGTTACTTACCAATTATCAGACCAAACTTGAATGCTGCCCAGGTGTGGACACAGACTGCTTCAGTATCTGAAGAGTTATGAATGGTATTGATCATTGTGCAGTCATCAGCAAACATTCCCAATTCTGACCTATGATGGAGGGATGAGTTAAACGTGGTGAGTGATTTTGTCCAGAAAAGCTGTGGCAAATGGATTTCAATTTAGGTAATTGTATGGTCATTTATTTGAACCTAAAAATGATAGAACAGTGTACATTTCATATCATGAAAATGTAGGAAAAGTGGAGGTTGAGGTATAAAGATCATTAACATATCATGGCTAAGCACAGTAAATAATCAAAAAGGCTAATGGAAAAGTGGTGTTTTTATCTAGCTGGCCAGAATACAAGGCAGTAGTAGTTATAATGAATTGAACTTTAAGCTGGTTGATATGTGACTTGGAGGGGAACTTGCAGGTGGTGGTGTTCCCATGTGTTTGTTGCCCCTGCCCTGCTAAGTGTTAGATGTTGCCAGTTGGGAGTTACTGTTGAAGAAGGTTTGCTGAGTTACTTGCCCAGGCTTGATCAAGCCAGTTTTTGCACTGTGGGAGTATGCTCCTTCATTACAACTAGAAGTGAACACTGAAATCGTCAGTGAATATGTTCATTTCCGATTTTGTGATGGAGGCAAGGTCATTGACAAACTATCTGGAGATTTTGGGTCTCAGACACGCCCTGAGAAATTCATGCAATTTACTGGGGTTATGAAGATCGACCTCCAACCACCATAGCCATCTTCCTTTAGGCTAGGTATGACACGAATCAATGTAGGGTCCCATGTGATCCTCATTTACTGCAATATAACCAGGCTCCTTGATGTTACATTCTGTCAAATGTTACATTTATCTCACCTCTGCAAATCCATGTTTAAATCAAAACTGTGCAGAACCCTGGCACTAAACAGTCCTGGCAAAACACCAACAGAACATTGGTGAGTAGGCTATTGGTGAGAAAATGTGGCATGATGGCACTATCAATTACATTTTCCACTGCTTTGCTGATGATTTAGAGTTTATGGATGGGGTAGTAATTGTTTAGGTTGAATTTGGCCTTTTTTTGGTGGACATGACATATTTGGATAATTTTGCCCTCATGTTGGTTCTCTCACCACGTGCAAGTCTACTCTGGTAGCTATGTTCTTCAGGGTTCAACCAGCTCAACCAGTAGTGGTACTATCAAACAACACTTGGTGATGAATACTTACGTCTTCCATGAGACCATAAGACAGAGGAGCAGAATTAGACCACTCGGCCCATTGAGTCTGTTCCACCATTCAATCATGGCTGATATTTTTCTCATCCCCATTCTCCTGCCTTCTCCCCATAACCCCTGATCCCCTTATTAATCAAGAACCTATCTATCTCTGTCTTAAAGACACTCAGTGATTTGGCCTCCACAGCCTTCTGCGGCAAAGTGTTCCACAGATTCACCACCCTCTGGCTGAAGAAATTCCTTCTCATCTCTGTTTTAAAGGATCGTCCCTTTAGTCTGAGATTGTGTATTCTGGTTCTAGTTTTTCCTACAAGTGGAAACATCCCCTCCACATCCACTCTATCCAGGCCTCGCAGTATCCTGTATGTTTCAAAAAGATCCCCCCCTCATCCTTCTAAACTCCAATGCGTACAAACCCAGCGTCCTCAACCGTTCCTCATATGACAAGCTGTTCATTCCAGGGATCATTCTTGTGAACCTCCTCTGGACCCTTTCCAAGGCCAGCATATCCTTCCTCAGATACGGGGCCCAAAGCTGCTCACAATACTCCAAATGGGGTCTGACCAGAGCCTTATACAGCCTCAGAAGTACATCCCTGGTCTTGTACTTTAACCCTACTTTAACCCGGGGATCGCGGCCTAGTTTCGGGAGCCGTTCGGAGGAGGAGGAGCAGTCTCAGTGTGAGTATAAAAACCTACTTTAACCCGGGGATCGCGGCCTAGTTTCGGGAGCCGGTCAGAGGAGGGGGAGCAGTCTGTGCTTGAGTATAAAAACTTACTTGAACCCGGGGATCGCAGCCTAGTTTCGGGGGCTGTTCGGAGGAGGAGGAGCAGTCTCTGTGTGAATATAAAAACCTACTTTAACCCGGGGATCGCGGCCTAGTTTCGGGAGCCATTCGGAGGAGGAGGAGCAGTCTCTGTGTGAGTATAAAAACCTACTTTAACCCGGGGATCGCGGCCTAGTTTCGGGAGCCGTTCGGAGGAGGAGGAGCAGTCTCTGTGTGAGTATAAAAACCTACTTTAACCCGGGGATCGCGACCTAGTTCTGGGAGCCGTTCGTAGGAGGAGGAGCAGTCTCTGTGTGAGTATAAAAAGCTAATGGTAACTTCCTGTTTTCCACTTTTTTTTTCAAAACTGGCATCAGAGGGAAGCTGTGATCTGATTGGTCGATAGCAAATCTGCCCCAAATTTAAAAAAAACACAGCTAAACTCGTAATCTTAAATTAAACTAATTAGTTAATTAGAGATGGCTGGTCAGGTGATGTGCTTGAGCTGCTTGATGTGGGAGCTGGCAGATCCCATTGCGAGCTGCAGCGACCACATCTGCAGTAAGTGTTGGCTGCTCGAAGAGCTCCGGCTCAGAGTTAATGAGCTGGAGTCTGAGCTTCAAACCCTGAGGCACATCCGGGAGGGGGAGACTTACCTGGATACTGTGTTTCAGGAGGCAGTCACACCTGTCAGAGTAAGTAGTTTAAATCCTGCCAGTGGCCAGGGACAGCAGGGTGTGACTGCAAGTCAGGCAGGTAAAGGGAACCAGCAGTCAGGAACTCAGGAGCCTCAGCCCTTGACCCTGTCCAACAGGTACGAGGCACTTGCTCCCTGTGTGGATGGCGAACAGGGCTGCAGGAAGGATGAGTCAGCTGACCTATGCACCATGGTTCAGCAGGCCATTCAAGGGGAGGGAGTAAATAGGCAAGTTGTAGTTGTGGGGGATTCTATTATCAGGGGGATAGATAGTATCCTTTGTGAGCAGGATAAAGAGTCCCGCATGGAATGTTGCCTGCCCGGTGCTAGGGGGCGGGACATCTCTAACCGGCTTGAAAGGATACTGGAGAGGGAGGGGGAGGATCCAGTTGTCGTGGTCCATGTCGGTACCAACGACAGAGGCAAGTCGAGGAAAAAGGACCTGTTTAGAGATTATAAAGAGCTAGGATTTAAATTAAAAAACAGGTCCTCAAGGGTCATAATCTCCGGATTACTGCCCGAGCCACGTGCAAATTGGCATAGGGAGGCAAGAATAAGGGAAGTTAACACGTGGCTGAAAGAGTGGTGTGGGAAAGAGGGGTTCCTTTTCATGGGACACTGGCATCAGTTTTGGGACAGGGGGGACCTATACCGTTGTGATGGTCTCCACCTGAACCGAGCTGGGACCAGTGTTCTGGCGAAAAGAGTAAATAGGGTGGTCAATACGACTTTAAACTAGAGATTTGGGGGGAAGGGAAAGTCAGGGAACCAAGAGGTGAAGTAATCAGTGGGAAGCGTAGCTGCTTAGGAATACAAAAAAGCATGAAAAGACAGAACTCAGGAGAGGTTACAATAGTCCCCATCTCACAAAATATGACACAGTGTATGGAAAGGCTCAGTAAACCAAGGTCCACCACACTAAGAAAACAAAAAGGGACGGTCAATAGAGAATTAAAGGTGCTATATTTAAATGCGCGCAGTGTACGGAACAAGGTAGATGAGCTTGTGGCCCAGATTGTGACTGGCAGGTATGATGTGGTAGGCATCACAGAGACGTGGTTGCAGGGGGCTCAGGACTGGCATTTAAACATCCAGGGATTCACAACCTATCGAAAAGACAGAGAGGTGGGCAGAGGGGGCGGGGTTGCCTTGTTAATTAGGAATCAAATTAAATCAATAGCACTAAGCGACATAGGGTCAGATGATGTGGAGTCTGTGTGGGTAGAGTTGAGGAACCACAAAGGCAAAAAAACCATAATGGGAGTTATGTACAGGCCTCCTAACAGTGGTCAGGACCAGGGGCACAAAATGCACCATGAAATAGAAAGGGCATGTCAGAAAGGCAAGGTCACAGAGATCATGGGGGACTTCAATATGCAGGTGGACTGGGTAAATAATGTTGCCAGTGGACCCAAAGAAAGGGAATTCATTGAATGTTTACAGGAGGGCTTTTTGGAACAGCTTGTGATGGAGCCCACGAGGGAACAGGCCATTCTGGACTTAGTGTTATGTAATGAGCCAGACTTGATAAAAGATCTTAAAGTAAGGGAACACTTCGGAGGCAGTGATCATAATATGGTAGAATTCAGTCTGCAATTTGAAAGAAAGAAGGTAGAATCAGATGTAAAGGTGTTACAGTTAAATAAAGGTAACTACAGGGGCATGAGGGAGGAACTGATGAAAATCGACTGGGAGCAGAGCCTAGTGGGAAAGACAGTAGAACAGCAATGGCAGGAGTTTCTGAGAGGAATTGAGGACACAGTACAGAGGTTCATCCCAAAGAAAAGAAAGGTTATCAGAGGGGGGATTAGGCAGCCATGGCTGACGAAGGAAGTCAGGGAATGTATCAAAGCAAAAGAGAAAGCCTATAATGTGGCAAAGAGTAGTGGGAAATCAGAAGATTGGGAAGGCTACAAAAACAAACAGAGGATAACAAAGAGCGAAATAAGGAAGGAGAGGATCAAATATGAAGGTAGGCTAGCCAGTAACATTAGGAATGATAGTAAAAGTTTCTTTAAATACATTAAAAACAAACGGGAGGCAAAAGTAGACATTGGCCCGCTCCAAAATGACGCTGGTAATCTAGTGATGGGAGACAAGGAAATAGCTGAGGAACTAAATAAGTCCTTTGCGTCAGTCTTCACAGTAGAAGACATGAGTAATATCCCAACAATTCAGGACAGTCAGGGGGCAGAGTTGAATATGGTAGCCATCACAAAGGAGAAAGTGCTAGAGAAACTAAGAGGTCTAAAAATTGATAAATCTTCAGGCCCAGATGGGCTACATCCTAGAGTTCTGAAGGAGATAGCTGAAGAAATAGTGGAGGCGTTAGTTATGATCTTTCAAAAGTCACTGGAGTCAGGGAAAGTCCCAGAGGATTGGAAAGTCGCTGTTGTAACCCTCCTGTTCAAGAAGGGAACAAGAAAAAAGATGGAAAATTACAGGCCAATTAGCCTAACCTCGGTTGTTGGCAAGATTCTAGAATCCATCGTTAAGGATGAGATTTCTAAATTCTTGGAAGTGCAGGGTCGGATTAGGACAAGTCAGCATGGATTTAGTAAGGGGAGGTCGTGCCTGACAAACCTGTTAGAGTTCTTTGAAGAGATAACAAATAGGTTAGACCAAGGAGAGCCAATGGATGTTATCTATCTTGACTTCCAAAAGGCCTTTGATCAGGTGCCTCACGGGAGACTGCTGAGTAAAATAAGGGCCCATGGTATTCGAGGCAAGGTACTAACATGGATTGACGATTGGCTGACAGGCAGAAGGCAGAGAGTTGGAATAAAAGGTTCTTTTTCGGAATGGCAACCGGTGACGAGTGGTGTCCCGCAGGGTTCAGTGTTGGGGCCGCGGCTGTTCTCTTTATATATTGACAATTTAGATGACGGGACTGGGGGCATTCTGGCTAAGTTTGCCAATGATACAAAGATAGGTGGAGGGGCAGGTAGTATTGAGGAGGTCGGGAGGCTGCAGAAAGATTTAGACAGTTTAGGAGAGTGGTCCAAGAAATGGCTGATGAAATTCAACGTGGGCAAGTGCGAGGTCTTGCACTTTGGAAAAAAGAATAGAGGCATGGACTATTTTCTAAACTGTGACAAAATTCATAATTCTGAAGTGCAAAGGGACTTGGGAGTCCTAGTCCAGGATTCTCTAAAGGTAAACTTGCAGGTTGAGTCCGTAATTAAGAAAGCAAATGCAATGTTGTCATTTATCTCAAGAGGCTTGGAATATAAAAGCAGGGATGTACTTCTGAAGCTTGAAAAGCACTAGTTAGGCCCCATTTAGAATACTGTGAGCAATTTTGGGCCCCACACCTCAGGAAGGACATACTGGCACTGGAGCGGGTCCAGCGGAGATTCACATGGATGATCCCAGGAATGGTAAGCCTAACATACGATGACCGTCTGAGGATCCTGGGATTATATTCATTGGGGTTTAGGAGGTTGAGGGGTGATCTAATAGAAACTTACAAGATAATGAATGGCTTAGATAGGGTGGACGTAGGGAAGTTGTTTCCATTAGCAGGGGAGACTAGGACCCAGGGGCACAGCCTTAGAATAAAAGGGAGTCACGTTAGAACAGAGATGAGGAGAAATTTCTTCAGCCAGAGAGTGGTGGGTCTGTGGAATTCATTGCCACAGACGGCGGTGAAGGTCGGGACGTTGAGTGTCTTTAAGACAGAAGTTGATAAATTCTTGATTTCTCGAGGAATTAAGGGCTATGGAGAGAGAGTGAGTAAATGGAGTTGTAGTCAGCCATGATTGAATGGTGGAGTGGACTCGATGGGCCGAATGGCCTTACTTCCGCTCCTATGTTTTATGGTCTTATGGTATTCTAGCCCTCTTGACATGAATGTTAACATTGTATTTGCCTTCCTGACTGCCGACTGAACCTGCACGTTAATCGTAAGAGAATCATGAACAAGGACTCCCAAGTCCCTTTCTGCTTCTGATTTCCTGAGCATTTCCCCATTTAGAAAATAGTCGATGCCTAAATTCCTCCTTCCAAAGTGCATAACCTCACACTTTTCCACATTGTATTTAATTTGCCACTTCATTGCCCACTCTCCTAGCTTGTCCAAATCCTTCTGCAGCCCCCTTGCTTCCTCAATACTACCTAACCCTCTACAGATCTTTGTATCATCTGGAAACTTAGCAACAGTGCCTTCAGTTCCTTCTTCCAGATCATTCCCTTGCTACTTGCAATGCTTCTCCCACATATGTTCAACATGAAGGAGTACTCCATGTGTGATGAATGTGTAAATTGTCATATATTATGGGTGGGATTGAACTAAATGGGAAGAAAAATCCCATCGTTAAGAATTGGCAAGTCATGTTGCAGCTGTATAGAACCTTAGTTAGGCCACACTTGGAGTATAGTGTTCAATTCTGGTCGTCACACTACCAGAAGGATGTGGAGGCTTTAGAGAGGGTGCAGAAGAGATTTACCAGAATGTTGCCTGGTATGGAGGGCATTAGCTATGAGGAGCGGTTGAATAAACTCGGTTTGTTCTCATTGGAACGAAGGAGGTTGAGGGGAGACCTGATAGAGGTCTACAAAATTATGAGTGGCATAGACAGAGTGGATAGTCAGAGGCTTTTCCCCAGGGTAGAGGGGTCAATTACTAGGGGGCATAGGTTTAAGGTGAGGGGCAAGGTTTAGAGTAGATGTACGAGGCAAGTTTTTTACGCAGAGGGTAGTGGGTGCCTGGAACTCGCTACCGGAGGAGGTGGTGGAAGCAGGGACGATAGTGACATTTAAGGGGCATCTTGACAAATACATGAATAGGATGGGAATAGAGGGATACGGACCCAGGAAGTGTAGAAGATTGTAGTTTAGTCGGGCAGCATGGTCGGCATTAATGGGAGCCAAGTTTTGGTGTAGTTTTGCAGTGTTCCGTAGGATTTGAGGCTGACAAGACAAAAGGATTTTACGTTGAACAGCAGTTTTATCAAATGCTGCTAGTAGTATTACTGAGCAGAAGTATACTGAATCTGCTCTTGAAAGAAACTTTCTCCAGCAGTCTCTACACAGCTGAGCAATTAAACCTGTTTTATTAACTTTATTTATGAGTGGCATTTGAAATGCATTGGGATGCTTAATTGGTGTTAGTAGCAGGTATGGACAATAAGTTTCAGTTTTCCTTGTGCTGAAGCACTGTGTAACTGATAATTGTAAAGCTATTTTCTTCAATGTTAATGTGGTCATTTTAACATAAAATATACCTCCGTCAGAGCCATCACTCCTGGGATGAGGTATCCTTTCCTCAAAGTTCTACAAATTAAAAAAAAATTGTTTGGGGTTCTTGTCCAGTATTCTAAAAAAATTGGGATCTGGTCCCCTATCCTAACACAGTAAAATATGCCCAATTGATTTGACACTCCATTCACCACCTTCGACATTCATTCCCTCCATCACGGATACACAGTGGCTGCAGTGTGTCCCAACTAAAAGGTGCAGTGCTGCAACTTGTAAAGACTCCTTCAACAATGCCTTCCAAACCCATGACCTCTACTACCTAGATGGACAAGGAGAGCAGATGCTTGGGAGTACCGCCACCTGTATATTCCCCTCCAAGCCTATTAACTTGGAACTATATTGCCATTCCTTTACTGTCACATTTTATGGACCAGGGTTTAGAAAATACCAAAGTATATTATGGAGTTTACCTGACTTAGCCCCTGCCTTTCAGGTGTTTATCAAAAAGCAAACTTTACTCTACGAATGTATTTAATATTAACACACACAGTAAGAATTTTTATCAACTACAAACATAAAGACCCCACACAGCTACAGTGGTCTATGTATAACCCTTAATGAATTCCCCATTACCTGTTCCAATTCAACAACAAGATGCCATAAACCAAAAACCCTTTTTTACCAAAACAGTAGGTAACTATAATCATTGGGTTTCTTCCTCGGAATAACTCTTTAAAATTGAAAATAGAGAGACAGGCCAAAATAGTTCTCTGTCTGAGTCTGCAAATGTAAAAACAAAATTAAAAACTCACAGAGCCACAAACCAGCTCCAAAACACAAAGCGAAAGTAAAAACTCACAGAGCGACAGTCCAGCTGCACCCATGCAATGACACCACTGAAGCCATGTGATAAGACAAAAACATTTCTTAAAGGGATACCCCCATGACACACTGAACCAAAATCCTGAAACTCCCACCCGAACAGCACTGGTCCACAATTATGGGTGGACAAAAGTATTTTAAGTTGAACAGCAGTTTTGTCAAATGCTGCTAGGTTGAACAGAAGTATATCGAATCTGTGCTTGAAAGGAGCTTTCTCCAAAAGTCTCTACACAGCTGAGAAATTAAACCTGTTTTATTAACTTTATTTTAAGTGGCATTTGAAATGCATTGGGTTGCTTAATTGGTGTTAGTAGCAGGTATAGACAATACATTTAAGTTTTTCCTTGTATTGACTGATAATTGTAAAGCTATTTTGTTTGATGTTAATGTGGTTATTTTCGTCAGTCATCACTCATTCATCATCAAACACCCATATCTTGCAAAAGAATGAAAATGATTCAAGAACTGCAACATGGCAGAGTGGTAATCAGCAACGGTTTTCTTTGCCATGAGACTTCATGACATTTAATATTGTTGCGGAGATCTTCCAGTGCCCTTCTGACTGCATACCATTGTGTTGCCACTTCTGGTAGGTCTTTCCTGCCAGTGAGACTGGACCTAGAAAATGAGGATGGTAATTGAGGACTCTGGGATTTTGACTGAGAGATACGAATAAGACTATGTCTCCTTGACTAATCTATCGAAGATAACTCTCCCAACAAATCCCCAAATGGTAATTAAGAGGATTTTGCAACATCAACTGAATTGGCTGCACCTTCGAGTCGACACTTGGTGCTCTGGTTTTATTTTTATTTATAGCACTTTTCTGCAGTTTTGTGGCTTGCTAGGCTGTTTCCGAAAGCAATTAAGAGTTCTTGCTGTGGACCTGGAGCCACATATAAGTCAGACCAGGCGAGGATGAAACAATTTATTCCCTAGATCTCCAACTGGTTTGATTTTTTCATAATCACTGTTGCTAACGTTATCTTTTATTCCAGATTTACTTAACGTGAAGTGCACACAGTGCCATTGTGGGATTTGAACTCACCTCTCAGGATGATTAATACAGACCTTTGATTAGCTGTTCCAGTAACATAATCAACATATTATCATAACCAATTGCCTTAACTAATTCCTTTGTTTTCCACTGCCATTCACATGGGACTGTTTTGATATAACACAGAAGCTACTTTGCATTGTGTTTCCTACATTACAACAGTGACTACACTTCAAAGAACGTCAAGAACTGTAAGATGCTTTGACATGTCTGGTGGTCATTAAAGGTGCCTTTCAATGCAAGACATTTTCTTTCTTTCAGTGAATAATATGCACCTCAGAAACTGTAAATCTATATTTAAAATTTCAATCATATTTACTATGAGATTAATCAATACTGTATGGCTGACTAAATTATCATAATTGAATAATAAATATTACCTTTAAACCTCGTCCGAGCTATCCATTATTTTGCGCATATAGCGCATCAATCTTAAATATGAAGAAATTATCTTATGCTTGAAAATTTTAAAAAATAGATGTCAACTTCCTTACAACTAAATTGTCCAGTTAGATATTGAACCATGCAAATCAGGCAAGTCCCATATTACATTTTCAGTTAGTTTAGAATTCGTTGCTTTAATCTTGTTTCAGTGGTTGGGATGCTTTATTTGAACTCTACATCCTTGGCTTTGAGCAAAGTAAAATAAAGCAGAGTCTTAAGCACTGTCTATCAACTTGCTAGAAATTGTGCACACTCATTATTGCATGAAATTAGCTGTGAGACCCTCTTCAATCAATTAAGCTGCATTATCTCACTAACACTTAGGGATGTATTGGAGAATTGGGAGTGTGTTTGGAATTTTTTGGAGCCAGCGCATGAGTGAGATAAAAGTAGAGACAACATTTTTTTTAGTGAAAACAACTGACGAAAATCAAGTTGCTTAAGAAAGTTCCTGAAGTTCTCACACCTGAAGCACATGCAATGCTTGCAGCCACTTCATGCAATTCAGCCAATACATTTGAAATGGTTGCTTGAAATGATAGGTTTATTAAAGATGGCCCAGAAAGGACATTGGAAAATATCAGTGTGATTCCTGTGGATAATTGATTTTATTTGACAGCTCAGTGGACAAAGCAGCAAACATTAATAATTTTGTACTGGACTTGCAGATGACCTTAAACCACAATCATAGAGCCTGGCGTTGTGGATTTAAAACACTCTTGTCAATTTTTGTAAGCACCACTAAGAGAACTGCTTCATCACTGAAAAGTAAAGAGGCTGTTGAAATGTCATGCTAGTTTTGGCACTGCTGACTGAATACATTATATATTATTTAAAGAGAAAACATTTGCTGTGGCTAACACCTACCTTTCCTACTGTGACTGCAGAGAGACACCAACTAGTCCCTGCCAGCTGCCACATCAGTAGGAGATTTGAGAAGGAACATTGTGAGTGTTATGTCTTTGTGTAGGAATATTGCCATATCTTTTAAAGGGGTAAGTATATTCTCGCTCAAAATAACCTGCTGGCATTTAATGCCCAGGATCATGATTGATCAATAATCCCACACAGGGGAGCTGTCATCACTGCCTGTCGAACACTCCAAGCTTATATAAAAGCTTTGGGACCACAGCCATATGGGGAGAAACAGGCATATGGGGAGAAACATGAGAAGAAAAATCAGAGGAGAAAAATACCCAGCAGTGATTCTTCAAGTAAATGAAAAATGAAGTCATGGAGTGCTATATGTTCTTACTGTCTACGTGGATTTTAGAGAGGTGAGAAGAGTGACAGAATCTTGTTGATTCCTGTTTTCATGTGTTTATACAATATCTGGTGAGCTATGGTTTTGGTGCACCTGTATTTCTGCTCTTGTGAAAGGCGAAAAGAGATCAGACAAAGCTTTCAAAGTTTGACAAGTGGACCACTTTGCAAAATAATGGATTACTATATATGAGGGATTTGATTAAATAAATGGGGACGCTTCACTACTTGAGAAGAGCAGATAGGTTTTGTCAGACAATGTCAGGTAATGATATTCCATATTATAATTTTTATATTACATTTTTTTACATCAATATAAAACATGCAACAATCCAAAAATGTCTTTGACTATTTTCAGGTCATTTGACATAAGCTAGAATTATACTTTGCCATTATACTTAGGTAATCGATTTTGCTAATTTTATTTGAAGAAGGAGACAGACTGTAAGGGTGGTCTGTACATAAGTCACAGATAGAAGCAGAGCTCAGATACAGTGAGGCCCATATGTTAATCGAATTACAATAAAGTACACCATTGATATCTTCAAACAACACTTGAAATGTCTTAACAGTGCTTTGAATGGTGCTTTGAATCACAACCCTATCAAGCTGCCAAGGGACGGCACAGTGGCACAGTGGTTAGCATTGCTGCCTCACAGCACCAAGGACCCGGATTCAATTCTGGCCTTAGGTAACTGACTGTGTGGAGCTTGCACATTCTCCCCATTTCTGCGTGGGTTTCCTCCGGGTGCTCTGGTTTTCTCCCAGTGACCAACGGTGTGGAGGTTAGGTGGATTGGCCATGCTAAATTGCCCCTTAATGTTTAAAGGTGTGCAGGTTAGGTAGTTGATCCATGCGTGGGGTTAGGGGGATAGAGTGGGGGACTGAGCCTAGGTAGAGTGCTCTTTTGAAGGCTCAGAACAGACTCGAATGGCCTCCTTCTATGGATTCTTCTATCCTATGGATCAGTGATCAATGCTGCATGCTGCACAATTTGCAGCAGAAGGAAACCTATATGCAGGAATGGAGAAACCAATATTCCAATCAGAACTGTAGCAGGACCCAAATGCTAACAAGAAGGGTTTATCTGCAGAAACCACACTAAGCAATATATAACAATATACACACCATATGTAATAGATCTTCAATCAAGTACCCAGGCTCCCAATTTAAGTGATTCTCCTGTCCATATTGACAAAAGAAGTGGCTCAAATCATTTTTTTATTCGTTCATGGAATGTGGGCCTTGTGGTGAAGCCAGCATTCAATGCCCAACCATAACTACTGCTGAGACGGGGTTGTGAGTTGCCATCTTGAACCACTGCTGTCTATAAGGTGACAGTGCTCCATAGTGCTGTTAGATAGGAG
The DNA here is from genome assembly GCF_047496885.1 of Scyliorhinus torazame. NCBI lineage: Eukaryota > Metazoa > Chordata > Chondrichthyes > Carcharhiniformes > Scyliorhinidae > Scyliorhinus > Scyliorhinus torazame. The sequence continues at coordinate 139,153,739 of NC_092712.1, read as the reverse complement.
GTTTGAATATTTTGGCATAGTGATAAAGGAAAGGCAATATATTACCTAGTTTGTCATTTGGCTTAGAAGGGAATTTGCAGGAGGTGGTTTGCCCATGTGCCTGCTGCATTCAAAGTGCTTGTTGTCATGATGATCATCTTTAGTACTATCTCAACAATGTTAATCTTTTTTCTGTGTTCTTATATATTACCATCAGAAAGAATCACCTAGCACAACAAGGGAGGCACCGATACATTCAAATAAGGATTTCTAGTTTATCAGGAAAAATGATGAGCACAATTTTTATAAAAAACACTTGAAATGAAAAAAAAGTAAATCGCTTATTGTCACAAGTAGGCTTCCAATGAAGTCACTGTGAAAAGCCCCTAGTCGCCACATTCCGGCGGCTGGTACGGGAGTTGAACGTGCTGCTGGCCTGCCTTGGTCTGCTTTCAAAGCCAGCTCTTTAGCCCTGTGCTAAACCAGCCCTTTAAGCGATTGGATTCTTTGAACGATTGGGTTCACCAACCCATTGTGGTGGAATGTTTACATCATTCTTCTAGAGATCTGTCATTGAACATGATTATGTATGGATTTCCGTTACAAATGTTCATACAAAAATATTCAATGGTAAAAATGGACGTAAAAAAACATTATTCATAATTGTGACACAGGGAGTAAGTTTGACAACAGGATATGAGGTTTTTCATATCATATAGATTAAAACAATAAGGAAGGGTATTGCATTACTTGTGAAGAAAAGGTGATTCCACATTAGAAAGAGTAAGATGTTGCTAGTATTAGTGCACAGACGGAAGTTTATGGCCTAGATTTTCAGAGTGGCTCTCGAACATTGCAAAAGTGATTGAGGAGGCCAAAAATCAGACGCACTTCCCCCGAACATGGCACCTATGATTTCCCCAGGAACAGAAATGGACCTAGGTTCGGATTTGTGAATGCGTGCTCCGTGAAAGCAGCTGCCCACGTAAACCAGTAGGTGCCTCCACTCATGTATAATTCTGTTCACCTAGGTTTGTGAGATATGATATACGGAAGCTAGACCTGCTGGGAGCAGGTCTCAACTTTGTGGAGTCCTTTGGAGATGTAGCCACCTAAGATGGCCACCTGCAAAGGACCATGGGAATTATGACCAACCCAGGACTCAGACAGATACAGAGCCTATGTGTATCTGAAACACGGGTAACCAGGCTTGATCGAAACACCCGCTCGTTTCCATTTAAATGGCCCATTTTCCCAGGACAATAGAACTCCAATCAAGCAACCAGTACAGCCACAGACTGATCGGCGCCATTCCCTTTACTCAGAAAGCCCAACTGCTAAGGTCAATGATTGCTAAGGACCCGCCCAGCTACCAAGGCACCCGCCCCTTTATTGGCCAAAATCGAAGGCAGTGATCAGGGCCCTGTAGAACTATTGGGTCCAAGGTTAAGGACCGCCCCAAAGAGCGCGAAATCCCAGAGGGATAAAAGAGGACACAACCATGTGTTCGGTCTCTTTTGGATCCGGCCTGTGCCAGCCCAACTGTAGCAGGAACAGCCAGCCAATTTCAAGACCAACGATCACTACCTGATTAGTTGAACCCAGCAGAGACAGAGCCACTTTCTTCAAACCAGCCAAGTGAAATCCAGATAAAGGCCTTATCCATTTGCACAGTGCCAGTCGCCCTGAAGTTAAGTATAGGTTATTGTAGCTGATAGGTGTAGTTTAACTCGTAGTAGATATTGTGTTTGCATGTCGAGGTAACTCTTGTGTATGTAAATAAACCATTTTTAAACTAACTAACTGGTTGTGTGGTCATTTCATCGATATAATGGAAGGCTTGTGGTTCACCAACGTTATCATTAATATTAACAACAGTATTGACAATGCTGTTGGGATCGAAAACGAGCAACATTATTGGCGAACTCTGACGGGACTCGATTAGAAGTGACTTCCGAGAGAACCCACAAACTTTGAATCCAATTGCGAGAAAGAGAAAGAACCACAAGGGCAAGTCCCATATCGACCAAATAACCCAATTTCGGAAGTGTGTACTAACCCACATGCATACCTAACAGGAAGAGTAAGTTAAACGCGTTAGAATTGTGTACAACTGAGTGGACGTCCGGTGGCGATCGCGAACGGAGCGGCCGCAGCAAAGACGCTCCCGCACAGCCACAAAATCACGGCTTTTTTGGGGGGGTTTTCCCGGGGAATTTTCAAAAAAAAAAAATTCCTTAGGCCCCGCGAATTCGGTGCTGCCCAGGCGCCAAAGCTCCGATCCACGGAGCTGGAGAGGGAGAGGAAAAAAAAGGAGAGACTGGTCCCGGTGAGCTGCACGTGGAGGAGGAGTGGGGATCGCTCAGAAACGGGCTGAAAGTCGGAGCACGGAGAGGATCACAAGGCCAAAATAAGAATTTTTTAATTCAACCTTCCTTGTTCCTCTCCTGCAAATTTTTTTTAAAAAAGAAAAACTTTTTTTTTTTTTAATTCCCTTTTTATAAAAAAAAATCGTTTTTAAAAGGAAGGCACAGAGAGAAATACACCTCCAAATAATCAATTGAGGTGACGGCGAGATGTAAGAAGGAACAGCAGCGAAGGCGAAGGAAAAAAGGAGGAGCTGCGGCCGCGCAGGCAGACGACCCCACGGGGCGAGGCGGAGGTTCAGGCGAATCAGGAAGCGGAAAAGCTGGCGAGCCGAGCAGCTGAGCAGGAACAGGACGCGGCGACCATCCCGCCCCCCCGCACAGGGGGAGGAATGGAGAAGCGTGCTGAAACGGAAATAAACGCCATAAAGGAGGAGATAAAAACAGAGATAAACGCCATGAGAGAGGCACTCAGGACGGAGCTCCACACAATGATGGAGGAGATACTGGCAGAGACAACTGAAACAATGCAGCGAACCATCAACCACCTGGAAAGGAAGGTGGAAGTGCAGGAGAAGACTATTCAGGAGTTGGAGAGGGCCGCCTCGGACCAGAGCAACAGGATGGTAACTCAGGAAACCGAGGTGAAAAGGCTGGGAACGACTCCACTAAGAGGGAAAGTGGAGGACCAGGTAAATAGGTCCAGACAGCAGAATGTTAAAATAGTGGGTCTGCCAGAGGGCATGGAGGGCAGAGACCCAACAGGCTACATCACCCAAATGCTGGGCAAGCGAGTGGGAAGGGAGAAGTTTCCAAACCCCACAGAAATCGACAGGGCGCACAGGTCACTCCGACCCAGGCCCAAAGCCGGGGAGCAGCCCAGAGCGATTATCGTGAGGCTGCATAGATTCCAAGACAGGGAAAAAAATCCTAAAGTGGGCCCGGCAGACAAAAGCGAGCACGTGGGAAGGGAAGACCATAAGGGTGTACCAGGACATTGGGGCGGATCTGGTCAAAAGAAGGGCTGAATTCAATAGGGCCAAATCAGCACTCTACAAAAGTAATGTGAAATTTGGGATGTTATTCCCGGCCAAACTCTGGTTAACATTTGAGGGGAAGGAGCTGTTTTTTAACACCCCAGCGGCAGCGGAGGAGTTCGTTAGAGCAAACAAACTGGCGGAGGGACAGCCACAACGGCCATCATGAAAGCGACAGGGATGGAAAAGAAAGGAAGAATCAGAACAAAGAGCAGCGGGTAGACTGCAAACAGAGACAATAAGATCACGAATTGTACACGCATGTTTGGTGTACTGCGCGGGACTGTGCTGACTCGTTCCCGGGCTCGTTCCACCTCTCAATGCAATGGGGGGGGAGCGAAGCAAGGTGAATGAGGATGAAAAAGGTGGACAGGAGGGCGAGACAAGGGCTAGTAAAAGGAAGGTAAAACAGGACCAGAACAGGGCAAGTGCTGGAGGGGGGCCACCGTGCTAGCGAGGAGGGCTAACACGGGAGGGCAGGAAGAAAGGAGGGCCGCGGCGTGCTTCTCAGGGGAGAGGGAGCACCTGGCACAAAGCGAAGGGGGGGGCAGGGCAGAAGGGGGGGAAGAACACAGGGGGGGGGACAGAGGAACAGGGACTAAGGGGAGGGAGAGGAGTTGGGTGGAGAGCGCAGAACAAAAGAGAAGCAAAGGGAAGGGTGAGGTAGATAAGCAGCACGAACACAGGCCTCGGCAGGCATGGAGCAGGGCGAGGAACCAAGACGGTGCCACAAACAGCCACTCGGGAGGGCTTCAGGGCGAAGCGAGACCCTGGAGTGCAGGGGCGCAGCCACATGGCGTACACACAGCTGGCGGCCATGGTAGGTGCCCCCTGGACAAAAGGATACCCCGGAGCCCTGGGGCCTGACCTCATGGTGAGAGCGGTGAACGCGGCCATTTGTACGGCCCCCTAATGAAGGAAACCCCGGAGGGCAGGGGCACATCCACCAGGTAAGTATGGGTGACCCCGCAGGTCTGGGGGGTCAAAAAAAAAACACCAGGATTGTTACCTGGAACGTAAGGGGACTCAACGGCCTGGTCAAAAGATCCAGAGTCTTCACCCACCTAAGAAGCCAGAAAGCAGACATAATCTACCTACAAGAGACGCACCTGAGGGAGAAGGACCGATGGCTGGTAAGGAAGGGCTGAGTGGGACAAACATACCACTCATGCTACGGGACGAGGGCTAGGGGAGTAGCAATATTAATTAGTAAGAGGACGAGGTTTACGGAAACCAAGACAGTTACTCACCCAGGGGGACGGTACGTCATGGTCAGCAGTGTCCTGGAAGGGGCACCGGTCATACTGGCAAATGTGTATGCTCCCAACTGATGTGTACACACACCGACTGATCATGGGGGGCGACTTCAACTATGTACAGGACCCACTGACCGACCGATCAAACCCCAGAGCTGGGGGAAAGACTGGCATGGCTAGGGAGCTAGGAGCATTTATGGAGCAGATGGGGGCGGTGGACCCATGGAGGGTCCTGCACCCGGGAGAGAAGGAATTGTCATACTTCTCACAAGTACATAAGGTAAACGCCCGTATCGACTTCTTTGCAGTGGGGAAATCGGTGCTTCCAGGGATCACGGGAACGGAGTACTCCGCGATCGTTATCTCTGACCACGCTCCACACTATATGGATGTGAGGTTGGAGACAGGCCATGCCCAGCACCCCACATGGGGGCTGGACATGGACCTCCTGGCCGACAAGGCCTTCTGTCAGAAAACATCGCGGGCCATAGGCAACTACGTGAGTAACAACCAAAACGGGGAGGTCTCACCCTCCACGTTCTGGGTGGCATTGAAGGCCGTGATTAGAGGAGAGATAACCTACAAGGCAAGCAGAGATAGGGAAGAGAGGGTGGCCAGGCAACAACTGGTGGACTCCATCCTGGAAGTCGACAGAATATACTCCGAGGCCCCGACTGTAGAGCTGCTGGCGGAGAGGAAAAAGCTGCGAATGGACTTTAACCTGCTATCCACTAGGAAAGCAGTGTACCAACTCTGTCAGGCACGGGGGACCTTCTACGAACACGGCGACAAGGCTGGCTGCCTATTGGCTCACCAGCTGAGAAAGCAGGCAGCCACAAGGGAAATAGCGCATAGCGCAGGTAAAGGATAGCAGAGGCAGACTGGTAACAGAACCAAAGGAGGTCAAACGGGCATTTGAGATCTTCTACCGGGAACTGTACACCTCCGAGCCCTCCAACGGGGACGCGGGGATGAAACTGTTCCTAGACGGACTGGAGCTACCAATTGTGGGGGAAGACAGACGGGCGGAGCTGGAAGCACCAATAGACCTGTGAGAAATCATGGAGAGCATCAGCTCCATGCAGGCGGGGAAGGCACCAGGAACCGATGGGTTCCCGGCGGACTTCTCCAAAACATTTGCACCAGTCCTGGCCCCACACTTAAGGGACATGTTCGCGGACTCACTGGCAAGGGGCACCCTGCCCCCAGCGCTAGCGCAGGCCACAATTTCACTGATACCCAAAAAAGATAAAGACCTGACGGAATGTGGATCACACAGACCCATTTCACTGCTGAACGTGGATGCGAAAATACTCGCAAAGGTCCTGACCAAAAGGCTGGAGGGCTGTTTACCAGAGGTGGTCACAGAGGACCAAACGGGCTTTGTCAAGGGTACGCAGCTCACAGCGAACATCAGGCGACTGCTGAACGTAATAATGACCCCCTCTGGGGAGAGAACACGGTGATCGTCTCCCTGGACGTAGAAAAGGCCTTTGACAGAGTCGAATGGAAATACCTCCTCGAGGTACTAGAACGGTTTGGGCTAGGAACGGGTTTCACCGCCTGGGTGAGGCTCTTGTAAAACGCTCCCAAAGCGAGCGTCCGAATTAACACCACCAGCTCTAAATACTTCCAGCTGCAGGGAGGAACAAGACAGGACTGCCCCCTGTCCCCAATCTTGTTCGCGCTACCCATCGAACCCCTGGCGATAGCCCTGCGGGACGCGAAAAGCTGGAAGGGAATCCGGAGAGGAGACAGAGAGCAGAGTCTCACTCTATGCAGATGACCTGCTCCTCTATGTCTCGAAGCCACAGGAGGGACTGAAGGAAATACTGCAAATGCTGAAAGCGTTTGGAACCTTCTTGGGCTACAAACTTAACCTGGGCAAAAGCGAGGCATTCCCAGTGAACCCAAACAAGGGAGGGAGAGAGCTGGAAGGGCTCCCGTTCAAAACAGCCCAGAACAGATTCCGCTACCTGGGGATCCAGATAGCCAGAGACTGGACACAGATCCACAAGTGGAACCTGACCAGCCTGGTGGAGGAAGTAAGAAGAGACCTTCAAAGGTGGGGCTCACTCCCCCTCTCCCTGGCGGGGAGAGTGCAGACGATCAAGATGAACGTACTGCCAAGGTTCCTCTTCCTGTTTAGATCCATTCCAATCTTCATCCCCAAGGTCTTTTTCCAAAACGTAGACTGTCTAATCATATCGTTTGTGTGGGTGGTAAGAACCCGAGAATCCCAAAACTGCAAAGAAGGAAAATCAAAGGGGGCTTGGCTTTACCAAACCTACAATACTACCACTGGGCAGCAACGGCAGAAAGAGTGAGGGGATGGGTACAAGAACCTGACACAAAATTGGGTACAAATGGAGGAGGCATCCTGGAAAGGAATGACCCTCTGGGCCCTGGCTACAGCAGCACTCCCATCCCCCTCAACAAGATACACAACGAGCCCAGTGGTAGCGGCCACGCTGAGAACGTGGACCCAGCTCAGACAACACTTCGGGATAACTAAAATGTCCCCCATGGCCCCCATCTGTGGCAATCACAGATTCCCCCCAGCCATGCTGTATACTACCTTCAAAAGATGGAGGCGGGGCGGGGGCACATTGACGGTCGGGGACTTCAACGTAGGGCACAGACTGGCGACACTAAATGAACTGACGAGGAAGTGGAGGCTAGCAAAAGGACAGGAAATGAGACACCTCCAAATAAAACACTTCCTCTGCAAAGAGACAATGGGGTACCCTGGGGCCCCAGGAAGCACACTACTAGAGGACCTGATAGGCACAAGCAACGAGAAGGAGGGGCTGCAGACTGGCTCGCTGACTTTTCGGATTTTGTCCACCTGGAGAAGATTAAGTACGCCACCCGAGGGTCAGAGGAAGGCTTCCTGGTATCGGTGCTGGTATCGGTGCTGGTTCGGGGGGTTTTGTCGGCAATCATGGGCGTAATGTCCCATGTGGCCACAATTGTAACAACCTCATGGTGCCTGTGCTCTGGGTTGCTGTCCCTTGTATCTACCCTAGTTTGTTCATGCTGGGTCCTGGCTCGTCCTCACTGGGTGCATGTTTGCTTCTATCTCGTCCTGATCTGTCTGTCGGTGTAGGGTTTATTCCCATGCTCTAGAAAGTCGTTTCAGTAACCAAACTTCATTGTGTGTGTGGTCTGCTGGGTCATAGTTTACACAAGCCTTTTGACCTGCATCTGTGACGTGGGAGACTAAAGTGCGGGTCCATTTGGTAGTATCTTCAGCATCTAGGTTAGCGCGGTTTAAATCCCCAAATTCTGCCTTAAAATGTATCCAGAGGCGACCGGCAAAGGCAGTCGGATGTTCATCTTTCCTCTGTCTACATTTGTTCAAGCCCTCCACAGAATCCCCTTTATTGTATCCGATAGCGGCTAGTATGGCATCCTTCATTTCGTTTAGGGTCCCTCCTGCTACATTTTGGGGTTCTGGCAAAGCTGACCTTACGGACTGGCTAAGGTTCATAACTATTAGCTTTACTTCCTCCCTCTCATCTAGGCAGTACATAACCATTTGTTGGCGCATCTCCTCAAAGAAGTTGTGCGGGTCTGAGGTGGGCTGGAATGGACTAATTTTCGTGCAAGCTTCTCTTAATTGGGTTATGGATAGTGGGGTGATGTAAACGATATCAGGCTCATCCTGATCCGATGACTTGCGTTGTGTGTGACTGGATTCATGTGAGTGGGGCTGAGTGCTGCCTGTGCAGTCGGTGCTGCGGGTGCTTTTCCTTTTGGGGCGTGGGGGCTCGATTTTGATTTATCGTGTCCTCTACGTATCTTTGGGCGCTTTTGTTTAATTCTTGCCAATCGGGAGCATCTTCCTCATCTAAATCCTGCCTGAAAGTGTACCTGAAGCCATTCTCTACTGAGAGTAGCGATTGTAACTTTTCTACTTTTCTATCTTCTGTCGGCATTTAGCATGGTCAACGGTACTCTGCCTCTGTTCCTTAGTGGAGCTGTGGAGCGCTCACAAAGCTGCTTTGAAATCTGCGCATTTGCTATTTAGCTGGGCGGCCTGTTGTTCTGTTTCCTCTCTTACCAGGACTGCGCGCTGTGTATCTTGGTAGGCTTTATCGTACTAGGTCTGGAAGCTACTAAGGTGAACTAGACAAGATTGATGTGCACGTTTTACATCGGCCATTTCCTTATCCTTATCTGCTAATGTTCACGGAGTTGCTCAATTATCTTCTCGCTTTCGTTACTGTTTCCCTCGTTCTTTTCTTCCTTCTCAATTAACTGCCTATGGAGCGTCTTCACAGCCTCCCCTGTGCCTCGCAACTGTGCCAAACAGGACACTATTACCATCGGCTTTCTGACTTTCCCTACATTTTTCTTGTGGACCTCGCTTAGATTCTCCCACCAAGTTTGTCCTATCTTTTCTGGACCTGACTCATCATTAGCACAAAAATTCGACCAAATTCGTCCATCTTTCCCCTTCAAGTATTTCCTTAACTCTTCCTCCCATATGGGGCATTGCTCTGCTCTGTTGGTCGCTGTGACCTCAGGTTCCTGTGGATTCATCAATCGTTCCATTGCTTTAGTGGCCATTACTTCTCTTATCTCTTTCTCTATTTTTAATATTTCTTTCTCTACTTTTAATTTGGGGCAAGGGAATAAGGCGGCGATTTGAACTGCGGGTATGGCTTAAGCTATCTTCCAGCTCACAATCTCCCGATAGTTGTACGCGATTCTTTTTAAAAAAAATCTTATTATTGGCATTTCTCATATTTATAAATGTAGAACGATAAAACGAATTCCTGTAATGATAAGAACATAAACATGTTAATACAGTGGTTGCATGAGTTCAACGTGTAAACAGTCTCATAGGTCTAGTCTAGTAGGTGGGCGACGAATTCAGGTTGACCGCCTCAAGGGTAGGTCTGGAACCACCGGCTGAGATGCAGGCCTGGCCACGGGCGACTATGGAAGGGGCATGGTAGCAGGCAGCTCCACAAAGTCGCTATCAGGAAGAACAGGAGGACACGGTGTCAGTGTAAGGTCTCATAGCGAGCGTGGAAGTAGGCGAAGAGCCCGGCGATTGCACCTACGAATGGATCCATCAGGCATGCGAACCAGGAACGAGCGGGGAGCCACGCGTCGGAGAACTTCGGCAGGTGCTGACCAGTCACCTTCTGGAAGGTGGATGCGGACTTCGTCTCCAAGGGCCAGGGCGGGAAGATCAGTTCCCATGTGTCATATGAACTCTTCTGGCGACCACGCTGCAGTTGCACCCTGTGCAGTACCGGGGCATGGTCTATTGTCGGTGCCAGGATGGAAGGCACAGTGGTCCTGAGGGCGCGACCCATCAGCAGCTGGGCTGGTGAGAGACCAGTGGCTAGTGGGGCCGAGCGATAGGCCAGCAGGGCGAGGCAGAAATCCGATCCGGCAGCAGCAGCATTGCAGAGGAGCCGCTTTACAATGTGAACGCCCTTCTCCGCCTTTCCATTGGACTGGGGGTGCAGAGGGCTAGACGTCACGTGTGTAAAGCCATACGAGGCAGCAAACAATGACCATTCTTGGCTGGCGAAACAGGGCCCATTGTCCGACAAGACAGTCATCGGAATGCCGTGGCGAGCGAATGTGTCTTTGCAGGCCCTAATGACAGCAGACGACGTCAAATCGTGCAGGCGTATGACTTCTGGGTAGTTGGAGAAGTAGTCAACTATGATGACATAGTCCCTGCCGAGCGCGGGAAATAGGCCCACACCCACCTTCGCCCAGGGAGACGTCACCAACTCATGGGGCAGAAGCGTTTCAGGAGGTTGCGTCGGCTGAAACCTTCGGCAGGTGGGACAGTTGAGCACCATGTTGGCAATATCGTCACTGATGCCCGGCCAGTATACCACCTCTCGGGCCCTCCGTCTGCACTTCTCGACCCCAAAGTGGCCTTTGTGTAGTTGGTCGAGAACCAGCTTGTGCGTGCTGTGCGGAATCACAATCCGGTCCAGCTTCAGAAGGACACCATCAATGACGGCAGGTCACCTCGGACATTGTAGAACTGTGGGCACTGCCCTTTGAGCCACCCTCCCGTCATGTGGAGCATCACACGTTGTAGAAGGGGGTCGGCCGCAGTCTCTCAGTGAATATGGGCCAAACTGGAGTCGTCAGCTGGCAGATTTGCCGATGTGAAGGCCACCTGCGCCTCGACATGACATACGAACCCCTCCGAATCTGGCGGTGTGCTCACTGCTCTGGATCGGGCATCCGCAACGATGAGCTCCTTCCCTGGGGTTTGGACCAGTTGGAAGTCGTACCTCCTGAGTTTCAGTAGGATGCGCTGGAGGCGAGGGGTCATCTCGTTCAGGTCCTTGTTTATGGTGCTGACCAGGGGGCGGTGGTCAGTCTCAACAGTGAACCGGGGAAGACCATACACATAATCATGGAACTTGTCTAAACCAGTTAGCAAGCCCAGGCACTCCTTTCCTATCTGCGCGTAGCGCTGCTCTGTGGGGGTCATGGCTCGCGATGCATAGGCAACTGGGGCCCATGACGCCATGTCATCCCGCTGCAGGAGCACTGCTCCAATGCCGGACTGGCTGGCATGAGTCGAGATTTTGGTGGCACGAGACATGTCAAAAAACGCCAATACCGGTGCAGTGGTGAGTTTGAGTTTGAGCTCCTCCCATTCCAGCTGGTGTGTGTGTTGCCACTGGAACTCTGTTGACTTTTTGACGAGGTGGCGCAGAGCTGTCGTGTGGGAGGCAAGGTTAGGTATGAACTTCCCCAGGAAGTTGACCATGCCAAGGAAGCGTAGCACAGCTTTCTTGTCTGCCGGCTGCGGCATGGCTGTGATGGCGCTCACCTTGTCTGCATCCGGATGGACCCCTGACCGGGAAATATGGTCCCCCAGGAACTTTAATTCGGTTTGGCCAAAGGAACACTTGGCTCGGTTGAGGCGCAGGCCGTTTTCCCGTATGCGGGCAAAAACGCATTGGAGACGATATATGTGCACCTGTGGTGCGGTGGACCAGATGATGACATCGTCCACGTATACGCGCACCCCTTCGATGCCTTCTATCATCTGCTCCATGATCCTATGAAAGACCACGGATGCCGAGATGATGCCAACTGGCATCCGGTTGTAGCAGAACCTGCCGAAAGGGGTGTTGAAGGTGCACAGCTTTCGGCTGGAGGGATCGAGTTGGATCTGCCAAAAACCCTTAGAGGCATCCAGTTTCGTAAATATTTTCGCCTGGGCCATTTCGCTCGTGATCTCCTCCCATTTGGGTATGGGATAATGTTCCCTCGTGATATTGTTATTGAGGTCTTTTGGGGCAATACATATGCGGAGCTCGCCAGAGGGCTTTTTGACACACACCATGGAGCTGACCCACGGCGTGGACTTCGTGACCCTGGATAGGACCCCTTGGTCCTGCAGATCCTGCAGCTGCTGCTTGAGGTGGCTTTTGAGTGGCGCGGGGACTCTACGAGGTGGGTGAATGAACCAGATGGCGTCTGGTTTGAGGCGAATTCGCTAGGTGTATGGCAGTGTTCCCATGCCCTCGAATGCCTCCTGGTTGTGGGCGAGGAGCGATTGGAGCTGTGCGTTGAACTCAGACGTGCCGTCCGGAGAGAGAGAGTGGACTCGTTGCACGAGGCGGAGAGCCTTGCATGCCTGTGCGCCCAGCAGGGAGTCCTTCGATGAGCCGACTATCTCGAACGAGAGTGTGGCCGTGTGTGTGTTGTGTGTCACCTGGAGCTGGCAAGATCCCATAGCCTGGATAACGTTCCCATTGCAGTCGACCATCCTGCACCGGGACGGCCGGATTGGTGGTCTGACCTTCATGGCGTAGAAGGCTGACCATGCTATGAGGTTGGCGGAGCTGCCAGTGTCCAGGCGGAAAGTGATCGGCGATCGGTTGACCATCAGGGTGGCACACCATTCATCACCCGGATTGATTGTGCTGACTCGGTTCCCATCAATGACCGCAACCCGGAAGGCGTCTCGTTCATCTGTGGCATTGGTCTGGATGTCGTAATGTGGAGGCTGAATGGTCCGCACGTCCCTGCGAGGTTGTCGGAAATGTGGAAGATCGACAGGTTGAGCTGCTCGACAGTAAGCAGCGTAGTGACCCACCTTGCCACAGCGTAGGCATTGTCGGGTTCTTGCGGGACATTGCCCTTTTAAATGTGCAGCTCCACAGTTGCCGCACGTCGTGACGTCTTGGCGTTCGTTGTGCCACTGCGCATGCGCAGTTCGGTCTTGCGTCGAGCGTGCCTGCGCATCACATCCCTCAGTGTTGCCGTAGGTTTTGGCGCGCACAAGCACGGGAGGCCTCGAAAAGCGCGCGAAATGGCCGCACTCGTCTGAGCCGCGGGCCGGGTGGAACTCGATCGCCTGGACCCGTTCGGCCTCGTGGGCCACCTGGCTCGCCGATCGGGTCGCGTAGGACCCCCTCCGCGCTGATTTGGTTGCCTGAAATTGGGCATAGCGGCTAGTTGCGTTCTCGTGCAGGACACAGGCTTTGATTGCGGAGGCTAAGGTGAGGCCTTTTATTTTTAAAAGCTGCTGGCGTAGGGTGCCCGAGGCGATCCCAAAAACAATCTGGTCCCGGATCATGAATTCTGAGGTGGTGTCATAACCGCAGGACTGCGCGAGTATTCAGAGATGCGTCAGGAATGACTGAAAGAGCTCATCCTTACCTTGCAGGCGCTGCTGGAAGACATACCTCTCAAAGCTCTCGTTGACCTCGACGTTGAAGGGTTGGTCGAGCTTGAGGAGGACCGTCTTGTATTTAGATTTGTCCTCGCCTTCCGCGAACACCAGGGAGTTGTAGACATGGATGGCGTGCTGACCTGCGGTGGTGAGGAAGATGGCGATCTGTCTTTTGTCCGAGGCGCTCTCTTTGTCGTTGGCTTCCAGAAAGAGTTCGAAACGCTGTTTGAACAATGTCCAATTTACGCCAAGGTTCCCAGCGACTTGCAACGGCTGCGGTGTGTTGACCATGTCCACGGCGCAGGATGGCAGATTTGTGGGTAGGTATTAATTCACTTCTGGTACCATGAAGTATTGGGTACTCTGAGACACAGGCGAACCAACACGGTTGCGAATGGTACAACGCAGTTTTATTTCATTTAACTATTGACATAGTATTCTCTGGTACTCAGCACATGATGAGTGGCTGGCAATGAGGTCTGTGCCCTGAGCCGTCTCCTGATGGACTGCCCAGGAAGTGTCATGTTCCTTGTTTTGTACTGTGTATGCTCTTGTCTGTGATTGGCTGTCGTGTTGTGTGTGCTAATCGGTCCGTTGATCTGTCCATCATTATGATGTGTGTATGTGCTGTGATGTTCACTTGACTATCATGACAGACCCCACATGAGTGCCAGATCATAGCAGCCCAACACCACACAGGACCCTTTATCCCAAAGTCACTACACCCACGAGCAGACAGTAAGACACAGGATTCCCAAACCACAGGGAATGCTTTAAAAATTTATGTAGACGGTTCCTCCACAATCGAAAATGGAGTTCGAATTACTGATTGTGGAATTTACGTAGAAGACGTGCAGGGACGCCCACTAGAAGAGATCTCTTTAAAATTGCCCAGCCACCTAGGTTCACAAGCAGCAGAACCCGCAGCCATAGCCTGTGTAACTCAGCACCCCGACTCTTTACCAACCCCCACAGACATACACTCGGACAGCCTGTATGTGTACCACAGCTTAACAGAATTCCTGCCCCTGTGGGAATCTCGAGGTTTTGTTTCAGCCGATGGAAAACCCCTACCCTCTGCCCCATTGTTAAAGCACATTCTCAAGACAGCCTCAGACCACACATACGGTACTATTAAAGTAAGAAGTCATCATCGCTCATCCCTACCCGGTAATGTAAAGGCAGACTCCTTAGCCAAAGCAGGATCACGCCATGGTCACTTCTGGCAGCCACCTGAAAGCGAACCGATACACTCAGTCCAGGTTTCCCAGACCAATATTGAGGATCTATCACAAGCCCAAAAAGCAGAAGACACCCTCAAACAGGTTTTAGACGGCAACCTCCCTGCCCGCTATGATAAATGGAAGGACGCACTGACTGTACAGGGCGGCATAGTTTAAAAAACGGAATTTATGTGGTCCCCACCTAGGACAGAAACCAGCTCATTTACCAATTTCATGACGGACACGGACATCAGGGGATAGACAAAACCATTGCCCATTTAAGACCTTTGCATTGGTGGCCTGATTTAAAAAGCAATGTAACCCATTATGTCGAGAAATGCCTTATCTGTGGACAGAACAATCCCGAATATTACTCAAAGAAAGGACAATTACGTCACACCCGACCTGTGAATGGCCCTTGGACAAATTTGCAACTCGATTACATTGGCCCCCTTCCCCCTTGCAGTATTCGTTTCAAGTATGTGCTGGTTGTAATCGACACCTTTACTAAATGGATAGAAGCATTTCCCTCACGGACAAACACAGCAAAGGCCACTGCTAAGATTTTGACCCAACAGATATTTACACGCTGGGGTCTCCCCCGCAGCATTGAGTCAGACCAAGGTTCCCACTTCACCGGCAGAGTCATGCAAAATGTTTTAACAATTTATGGGATCAGGCATAAATTCCATATAGCACATCACCCCCAATCCAGTGGCATTGTCGAGAGAATGAATCGCACTTTAAAAGCGACCGTTAGGAAGATGGTGCAACAGAACAATACCACTTGGGACACGGTCCTCCCATTTGCTCTCATGTTTAATCGGAACACCGTTTCCAGTTCAACAGGTTTCACCCCCCACACTCTCATGACCGGACGGCCCATGAAGAGTATTGAATATTTATTAGGCCTTGATTTGGCAAGCCCCACAGTAACCGCCCTCACCCACGAAAAAGCAGTCCAACAGGTTACAGATAACATTAAAGCGGCACAGCTCGCTGCAGCTGTCCGATTAGGTGCTGGAAGGAAGCAGAGTAAAGCATGCTTTGACAAAACCGTCCACCCCGTAGAGTACACAGTTGGCCAGCAAGTAATGGTTTCACTTTACAACCTCAGTTCTTTCCTCTCCCCCAAATTTGCAGGACCCTACTCCATTTCCGACAAAGTGAGTCCCTCCGTGTACAAGATAACGTACCCCAACAATAAAACTGGTTGGTTCCACATCAACCAACTCAAAGTCTACGGACCCCAATGTAGCCACTCCCACCACATCTCTTTGGCAATAGCAGCCGATTACGTCCCGCCCATCGACAACTTAGTCCGACCCCTACGCCAACCCTCCCCCAGCCATGCCGGCATTTATCCCTTGTCCACACCCACAGATCCTAACTTGTCTCCACTCACAGGTACAGACTTTCACCCTAAACTTGACTCCGACGATAGCGAGAGCCTCCCGGATTTGATTACTATCCCTGAACACTGGCGCAATCTCCCTGCCCCCAGTCACCCCAGCTCCAGGAACCACAACTTAGATATCTTTGACTCCCTATATGCCCTCCCCCTGCCACCGCCACAGCTACCGCCCGAGCACAGTGACTTGCCCTCCACTCCCACCGCCCCTATGCCTCACAACAAACAAGCCCCTCTTTGGCACCGTGACAACTCTTGCAGACTAGTAAGACACGACGATTTGGATTATCCGACGACCCACACGGCCATGGCACAGAAATGGCAGACACGCGTCTGGCAACCGGGAGATGGTGATGATTCAGATACTGACTCTCATTTCGGTAATGCTTTTACTACACTGTTTGGTACAGAACCCTGAGGTGTCCAGATGATGAGAAAGAGACACTGCCTAAGTATTAAGGTGTCCAAGTTCTGATGAAGCCTGCCCGCCTTTTTCATTCTTCTTTTTTCTACTACATGGTTTTAACTCATGTCGCCCGCCACAAACTTCCTCTTCTGATTCGAGGGTACGATGCCCTATGACAGTTAAAGGCACAAGTTTGTCGGAAAACAGATCACTGTTCTCCCAGTCTTTATGACAAGTTTCCACATGACTACAAACTCTTACCGACCACTCACTCACCCAGGTAGGGAGTAACGGCACTGATCACCGCCCTACCTGAGCACCCCAAATGCACCCGGTCAGTTAAGCTTGGGTGGTGGAGTAACGGCACTAACCCCCGCCCTACCCGGGAATTCCACCCATTCTTATCCTGCATCGGCCCACACGCACCTCATGTTCCCGTCACTTCATACGTTCTGGAATGGTTCTCGACACTCTGCACTGTTTTTGGCAGCCCTTAGTTTCACCTTCTCTGCTCTCCCTTTGGTTTAAAGAATGCATTTTCCCATGTTCTGTAAGCTCACCCCTTTTTTCCTTTACCTTTCGCGGCCCCCTGGTCGCTCCCCACCTGCTATTTACACATATGACACGATTGGTTGCTATACACGCTGCTACACGTGAACTACCTCTGAACCCTAGGACGAAACTCTTTAAAACTGGCCTCCCTGAAATTCAGTTGGTTAAGATAAGCGTCAACCACCACTGGTTGCGAGTAAAGAAAAGACTGGTCGGAGAAATTGTCTGCCCACTCCCCGCATCGACCACAAGCTGCGACAGTCTCTGTACTTTAAAAATTTGTATTTCTTGTCTCTCCAAAATGGTATTTCAAAATAAAAATGAGGGAGTCACACATTGTGACAATCATAATGGGCAATTGGAGTAAGGAGAGAAAGACTAATAAAACGAGATATTAACCAAAGATAATAACAGATACCTTGCACCCCAGGATTACACGGAAAACAGAAAACCCAGGATGAAGCAAGGACTACTGACATACGTTTGGATCATTGCTGGACTTCTGCAACTGTGCGCACCACAGACTGTTGTTACAAACCCCACACCAGCCCCGAACACTACCACACAACAGGCCACCGCCAGCCCGGACACTACACCACACAAAAAGACAGACATCGAAACCCCCACTTGGTGCGAAAACATTGCCAAATGGAACCCCCTTTCATACATGGTAGAGGCCCTTCTAGTAATTGCAATAATCTGCAGTGTCATTCAGACACTCCGACTCCGTAAATGGCGAGCAAAAGCCTCCCGCTCCCCAGTATATACAGGCCGAGCCCCCTTCTTTGGAATTCAACAAAACTAAATTCATGTGCCAATCGCTGCTAAGAATAAACATGTACCTCTTTAACTTTATTAGGATTAAGTAGAAATGTGATGCTGCTGTTTTAAATTTTGTTCTGTATATAAGTTCCTTCATATTCACCAGCAGCATGAGAGTAGCTGAGATAATGTTAGCTAGAGATCAACTTTGCAGATAAATTAAATGTTTTATAGAGACCTGATTATAGTGACCGTTAGAGATTAATTAAGTTATGAAATTAATGAAATTAATTCATGAAATATTAGGTAAATGTCCCAAACTATAAGCTAGAGTAGAGTAGAACCTTGCCTTGACCAAGGGTGATCGGTCCACCAAGGATGCACAGGGATCGATAGTGTGATCCACCATGCTTCGCGTTCAGGATCAAGAGGACGGGATGTTGCCATCTAAGATGGTCACCTGCAAAGGACCATGGGAATTATGGCCAACCCAGGACTCAGACAGATACAGAGCCTATGTGTATCTGAAACACAGGTAACCAGGCCTGATTGAAACCCCCGCTTGTTTGCATTTCTATGGCCCATTTTCCAGGACAATAGAACTCCAATCAAGCAACCGGTACAGCCACAGACTGATCTGTGCCACTCCTTTTACTCAGAAAGCCCAACTGCCGAGGTCAATGACCGCTAAGGACCCGCCCAGCTACCAAGGCACCCGCCCCTTTATTTGCCAAAATCGTAGACAGTGATCAGAGCCTTGTCAAACTATTGGGTCCAAGATTAAGGACAGCCCCAAAGAGCGTGAAATCCCAGAGGGATAAAAGAGAACACAGCCGTGTGTTCTGTCTCTTTTGGATCTGGCCTGTGCCAGCCCAACTGTAGCAGGAACAGCCAGCCAAGTTCAAGACCAACGATTGCTACCTGATGGATGAGCCTAGCAGAGACAGAGCCACTTTCTTCGAACCAGCCAAGTGAAATCCAGATAAAGGCCTTATCCATTTGCACAGTGCCAGTCGCGCTGAAGTTAAGTATAGGTTATTGTAGCTGATAGGTGTAGTTTAACTCGTAGTAGATATTGTGTTTGCATGTCGAGGTAACTCTTATGTACGTAAATAAACCATCTTTTGAACTAACTAACTGGTTATGTGGTCATTTCATCGCTATAAGGGAAGGCTTGTCGTTCACCAACATTATCATTCTTATTAGCAATAGTATTGGCGATGCTGTTGGGATCGAAAATGCGCAACAGAGAAGTGCAGTGGATACCTTTTGAAGAGCTACCCTTTGAATATAGTCCTGGGGCACCTTTGAAGGAGGTCACATGCCTTTGGGGGGAGGTTAGGTGTCCTTTGGGGGAGGTCATATATTAAATGTAGGCATGATTATGCTTAAAAAGTACATAAACGCATTAACTGTCAAGCTCATTGAAACTGTCAGAAGGGTCAACATGAGCTGTCTGAAGCAACAGTCAAAAGTTTTGAAACAGTCAAAGGAAACTGTAAAAAGGATCAAAATGAACTGTCAAAAGGCAACCGTCAAGCTGTCAAAGCATTTAACATTTGTGCCCATTAAATCTTAGACAAAAGGGGTGTTTAAAAAAAACATCTCTTGCTATTTCACTCTGTTGACATAAACCTGAGAATTACCATTACTGGATTAGTGCTGCATTACTGATTTCACAACCTTCACAGTAGTATGCCTTCAATTTCATAGTTTTATTGTCACTTCTAAACTATTTGCAGTGGGACTATGAATTCCAATGATCGTTTCTATAAGGGTTTAAGTGATTGAATGAAATGTTTGTTTTTATGAGGATAAGGTTAAAGTTATGTAAATGTAGTGAATGGGTATTTATGAATGAGTGTTTTAAAATGTTTTATTGCATGCAGTTCTGCGGGTTCATTAGTCACTGGCGTAAATCCCATAATGTCCGCAAACTCTCACAAGAGGCCAAAACGGGATTTGCCCCGGCAAATTTCCCCATTGCAATGTTCCCAAGCCCTTTCCAATGACATAATCAGGTTCACACCCAGGAAGGACGAGAACCTGACTTGAATGAATTGAATCCATTTCAAAATCATTTGTGAGGTTATAATTTTTTCTTCACATGTCGTTGAATTTTCCTGCCCACCTCATGATGTCATATGGACATGATTTGGCACTCATGATTTGTGTTTTCCTGAAGGTTGTCTGTTTTAGAAAGTGTCCACAGCCCTGAATGAGTCTGGAGCCTGTCTGTGTAAGTAAATGTGCACAGTCCTAAAAGGGTCTGGAACCTCTCTGTGTAAGTAAATGTGCAACCTTCTTTCAAACCTGGCACCTCATGGAAGAAGATTGCACACGCCCGCTGTGTCGTGAAGGTCATGGCAGCCTTCAACCTTTAAGCCACAGGATTGTTCCAGGGCTCAATGGATGACCTTTGTGGCACCCCACAGACATCCATCCACAAATGCATCCAGAGCCTCAGACAACATTAATATCGGCGTGGATCAGGCCCATCAGGATGAGAGGGCTGCGGGATACATCGCCATTGCTGGTATGAGACGGATGCAGGGGGCCACCGATGGCATTCATGTGGTTCTATGCGCCCATGGCATCGGGGAGTCCCATAATAAATGAAAAGGGCTTCCACTCCCCGAATGTGCAACTGATCTTACCACTAGATGAGGCACATGCAAGTGTGTGCATGTTTTTCAGGGAGCGTGCATGATAGTTTCATCCCCGGGAAATCTCAAATCCCTGGGATTTCCAAGGGTCACCCCAGACTGCAGGGATGGCTCATTGGGGACAAGAGATACCTGCTAAGGTCTTGGCTGATGACGCCTGTGAGGAGACCTGAGACCGAAGCAGAGTCCCGGTACACCAATGCTCATAGTGCCGCCCGGAATTTGATAGAGTGGTACATGGGCTGCTGTAAATGCACTTCCGCTGCCTTGATAGATCCAGTATATTTAGATTTATTGTCACGTGTACTGAGGTACAATGAAAAGCATTGTCTGGTGTACAGTCCAGACAGATCGTTCCATACATGAAAACACGAAAACATGAAACCATTCATGAAAACATAGAATATACGATCAATACACGATGTATACGATGTAAATACATAAACATAGACATCGGGTGCATCATACGGAGTATAGTGCTACAACTGTAGAGAAGATGCATAGAAAGATCAGTTCAGTCCATAAGAGGGCAATTCAGGAGTCTGGTAACAGCGGTGAAGAAGCAGTTTTTAAATCTGTGCGTGTTCTCAGACTTTTGTATCTTCTGCCCGATAGAAGAAGTTGGAAGTGAGAATAACCAGGGTGCAAGGGGTCTTTGATTATGCTACCCACTTTTCCAAGAAAGCGGGAGGTGTAGACAGAATCAATGGATCTGAGGCGGACTCGGATGATGGACTGGGCTGTATTCACGACTCTCTGTAGTTTCTTATGGTCTTGGACCGAGCAGTTTCCATATAAAGCTGCGATGCAGCCAGGTAGGATGCTTTCTATGGTACATCTATAAAAATGTGTAAGAGTCATTGTGGATATGCTGAATTTCTTAATTTCCTGAGGAGGTATAGGCACTGCTGTGCTTTCTTGGTCATAGTGTCGATGTGGGTGGACCAGGACCAGGTGGGAGGACAGATCGCTGGTGATGTTTACCCCTAGGAATTTGGAGCTATCGGGCGGCACAATGGCACAGTGGTTAGTACTTCTGCCTCACAGCACCAGTCCATTCCATCCTTGGGTGACTGTGGAGTTTGTATGTTCTCCCTCTGTCTGCGTGGGTTTCCTCCAGGTGCTCCGGATTCCTCCCACAGTCCAAAGATGTGCAGGTTAGATAGGTTGGCCATGCTAAATTGCCCCTGAGAGTTGGGTTGCATGATACGATGGGCTGAATGACCTCCTCCACCACTGTAGGGATTCTATGATTCTATTCTATGATTCTACCTCCACTTCGGCACCATTGATACAGACACGGTGTGTGCGACACTTGGCTTCCTGAAGTCAATGACCAGCTCCTTAGTTTTGCTGTCATTGAGGGAGAGATTTTTGTCATTACACCATTCCACTAAGTTCTCTATCTCCCTCCTGTACTTCGACTAGAATTGTTTGAGACCCGACCCACTATGGTCGTGTCAACAATAAACTTGTAGATGGAGTTGGAGCCGAATTTTGCTACACAATCGTATATGTATAGTGAGTACAGTAGAGGGCAAAGTTTGCAGTCTTGCGGGGTCCCAGTATTGAGGACTATCGCGGAGGAGGTGTGGTTGTTTATCCTTACTGATTGTGGTCTGTGGGTCAGGAAGTCGAGTATCCAGTTTCAGAGGGAGGAGCCAAGTCCTACACTTTGGAGTTTGGATCTGAGCTTGGCTTGGATTATGGTATTGAAGACGGAGCTATAGTCAATGAATAGGAGTCTGCATAGGAGTCCTTGTTGTCAAGATGCCCCAGGGATGAGTCTAGGACCAGGAAGATAGCATTTGCTGTGGACCAGTTGTGGCGGTAGGTGAATTGCAGTGGATCAAGGCAGTCTGGAAAGTTGGAGTTTGTGTCTCATGACTAACGTCTCGAAGCACTATCATAATGATAGATGTCAAGGCCACTGGTCGGAAGTTATTGAGGGATGCTGCCTGGTTCTTCTTTGGCACCGGTATGATCGTGGTCTTCTTGAAGTAGGTGGGAAGCTCGGAATGGAGGAAAGAGAGATTAAAGATGTCCGTGAGCACATCCGCCAGTTGGGCTGCGCAGGATCTGGGTGCACGACCAGGGACTCCTTCACGACCCGTTGCTTTCCTGGGTTCACTTTTGAAAAGGCTGATCTAACATCTGAGGCTGTGACAGTAGTTATGGGTGTGTCCGAGGTTGCTGGGGCAGGTGACAATGAATTGTAGGCTTCCTGTTCAAAACGAGCCTAGAATGCATTGAGTTCATCAGGGAGGGGTGCTCTGTCGCCAGGGATTCTACTTGGTTTTGCTTTGTAGCCCATTATGTTGTTTAAGCTTTGCCACAATCAGCAAGATTTTGTGTCGTTCGTCTGATATCCTAGCTTAATCTGGTATTGTCTCTTGGCATCCCTGATGGCTTTGCGGAGGTCATACCTAGATTTCTTGTATAGGTCAGGGTCACCCATCCTCAGTAGGGAGTGGATCTCCCAGTTAAACCATGGTTTACGGTTGGGGAACATACATACTATCTTCTTTGACACGGAGTCCTCGACGCACATACTGATGATGTTTGTGATGGCAGTGGAATACTCGTCTCGCTTGGCCGCTAAGTTCTTGGATATGGACCAGTCCACTGACTCCAAGCAGTCGTGTAGGAGCTCTTTCATTGCTTCGGGCCAGCAATGCAGGACCTTCTTAACCGGACCCTTTCGCTTAAGTTTCTGCTTGTATGCCAGGGGAAGGAGCACCGTCTTGTTGTCTGATTTTCCAAAATGTGGTCATGGATGGAGCAGGGATGTTTGTGTAGCAGAGGTCAAGGATGTTAGGGCCCCTGGTGGGACAGGAAATGTGTGGGTGAAATTTTGGAAGCATACTCTTGAGGTTGGCCTGGTTGAAGTCACCTGCCACAGTGAACAAGACTTCTGGGTATTCAGTTTCTAGGTTGTTTATAGCGGTGCACAGTTCATCAAGCACCTTCTTCACTTCCATCTGGGGTGGAATGTAGACCGCTGTGATTTTGACTTGATTTGATTTATTATTATCACATGTATTAGTATACAGTGAAAAGTGTTGTTTCTTGCATGCTATACAGACAACGCGTACCTTACATAGGGAAGGAAGGAGAGACTACAGAATGGAATTTTACAGTCACAGCTAGGGTGTAGAGAAAATATCAACTTAATACGAGGTAGGTCCATTCAAAAGTCTGATGGCAGTAGGGAAGAAGCTGTTCCTGAGTCGGTTGGTACGTGACCTCAAACTTTTGTATCTTTTTCCTGACGGATGAAGATGGAAGAGAGACTGTCCTGGGTGCGTGGGGTCCTTAATTATGCTGGTTGCTTTTCCGAGGCAGCGGGAATTGTGATGATGGCACAAGTGAACATCCGTGGAAGGTAGTATGGGCGGCACTTCACAGTCAGGTATCCCAGATCCAGGGAGCAGTAGTTCACCGGGGTCACCACATCTGAGGAGTACATGAGGAGGGAAACCCCTCCACCTTTAGCCTCCCCCGAGGACTCCTTGTGATCCATCTGGTGAATTGAGAAGGCCTCAGGTTGTATGGCACAGTCCGGTGAGGCAGGCCTGAGCGATTCCTCTAAGAAACAGAGCACACTGAAGTCTCTCACTTCCCTCTGAGAGCTCAGTCTAGCGTTAAGCTCGTCCAGCTTGTTTTTGATCACTTGGATGTTTGCCGGGAGTATGCTGGGAAGAGGAGACTTGAAACCACGTTGCTTCAGTCTCACCTATAGACCGGCCCGTTTCCCTCAATTCCTAGATCGGTGGCTGCTTCTGGATTGTACCAGAATCCGATAAGAGAAGGTAAGTGATTGTGTCTGGAGGGGTCCTGGGCCCTGGTTTCGACTCCGGGGTTACCGGACGGGGGGGAGCCTATTCAGGGTCCAATCGGGCCCCGGGGTTCCGTATGGCCGGGTCTTCCTTTCGGTGCGTTTGGTCCCCATGTGGGGTCTTCACCGCTTTGTGGGTGGTTAGGTCGTGTTTGGGTCGGTGGCAGGGTCTTACTAGGTTGAATCCAGCACCGGCGGTCGGGTCGGGTACTTTGGATGCCGGGTCAGGCGCTTCGGATGCCGGGTTGTGCCTCAGGCGAGGTCGGGCCTCCTCGTCAGGCCACTACCGATTCTAGGTTGAGATCGTGGTCAGGTCGTCGGTCGAATCCTGCTGAGTCGGGCCGGGTCATGTGGGTCAGTACTTGGGAGTTGAAGAACCTCCAGACCTGTAAGGAAATGTAAAAGAACATTGGCCGGGATTCTCCGCTATCCTGCGGGGCGGGCCGTACCGGCGCCGAGGAGTGGCGTGAACCACTCCGGCATCGGGCCACCCAGAAGGTGCGGGATCCTCTACACCTTCAGGGGCTAGGCCAGCGCTGGCGGGGTTGGCGCATGCGCGGGAGTGCCAGCGTGTTCTGGCGTGATCCCAGCGCATGTGCAGGGGGGTTCTTCTCCGCGCTGGCCATGACGGACCATTACAGCGGCCGGAGTGGAGGGAAAGAGTGCCCCCGCGGCACAGGCCCACCCACAGATCGGTGGGCCCCGATCGCAGGCCAGGCCACCGTGCCCCCCCCCCCCCCCCCCCCCGGGACTCCGCAGGCTGCCGGCAGAGCCAGGTCCCGCCGGTAAGGACCTTGTTTGATTTACGCCGGTGGGACTGGACGAAACGGGTGGCCACTCAGCCCATCATGGAGCGGAGGATGGCCGGGCGGGGGCACTGCCAACGGCCCCCGACCGGCGCGATGCGATTCCCGCCCCCGCCGAAAAACCAGTGCCGGAGAACCCGGCAGCCGGCGGCGGGGCAGGATTCACGCCGCCCCCCAGTGATTCTTCGGCCCGGCAGGGGGGTCGGTGAATCCCTCCCATGGTTAGTGATTATATTAGTGTTGGAATTAAGATTTAAAAGGTTCGGACGATTTTGAAAGATGTAGGAAGAGGATCTGTGGGGGTGAGCTCGCAGAGAGTCGCCATGCTCCAGCGCCATCTTGGAATGTTTTAAGATAGATCTAAAGGCCATGCAGTTTGGCCCTGCAGTACAGTCTACAGTGGGTCTCTCGCATCTTTGTGGTATGCTGTGCCCTCCATAATGTACTGCAGCAGCAGGGAGACATCCTCAATGAAGAAGACCAGGAGAAGTGGAAGGAGAGGCCAAAGATCAGCTGGGAGTTGGAGGCCAAGCAGGTGTGAGGGTTTGCATGGTCAGGAGTACCAGGGATGCCCAGATCATGTCCCAGTTCACATAATAACACCACTGCCAACCCTACCAAGACCTTGCTTCCCCCTCCGCAACACAGGGTGGAGGTCTGCTGCAAACCATTTCCCCAGGGCTCTGGGCCTGGGGAATCCTTGTGCATACTTAGCATTTCAATACAGGAGAGTGATGAGGACATAACTTGTAGAATAGATGATGGTTTTCAGAAAAGTTTTGATAAAATCCCATATAAGCGGTTTGTTTGCAAAATTAAAGCACATAGGGATGAGGTTAATATATTGGCATGGATTGAGAATTGGTTAGCAGACAGGAGACAAAGTAGGGATAAATGTGTCTTTTAAGAAGTGACAGGCAGTGACTTGTGGGGTACTGCAGGGATCAGTTTTTGGGCCCCAGCTATACGTAGTGCACATCAATGATTTGGATGAGGGAACCAAAAGTATGAAACTTGGTGGGAATGTGAGCGGTGAAGAGGAGTGACAAGAGACTTCAAGGGGATTTAGCCAAGTTGAGTGAGTAGGAAAATACATGGCAGATATAGTATAATGTAGATAAATGTGAAGTTATCCACTCTGGATGGAGAAACACAATGGCAGAGCATTATTTAAATGGTGATAGATTGAGAAATGTTGATGTACAAAGGGACATGGCTGTCCTAGTGCATCAGTCACTGAAAGCAAGCATGCAGATACAGCAAGCAGTTTGGAAGGTAAATGGTATTTTAATAATAATAATCTTTATTGTCACAAGTAGGCTTACATTAACACTGCAATGAAGTTACTGTGAAAATCGCCAAGTCGCCACATTCCGGCACCTGTTCGGGTACACAGAGGGAGAATTCAGAATGTCCAAATTACCTATCAGCATTTTATTTTAGCCTTTTAGGCTATTTTAGCCTTCATTGCAAGAGGACTTGAGTACAGGAGCATGAATGACTTACTGCAGCTATACAGGGCTTTGGTGAGACCACAACTGAATATTTGTGCAGATCTTGTCTCTTTATCTACAAAAGATTATACTAGCTATCAAGAGAGTGCAGCGATTCCTGGGACAGCAGGACTGTCCTATGAGAAGAGGTTGAGTAAACTGGGCCTGTAGTCACTGGAATTTAGAAGAATGAAAGGGAATCGAATTGCACAATATAAAAATTCTGACAGGACGGAATAGACTGGATGCAGGAATATGTTTCCTCTGGCTGGGATGTAAAGAGCAAAGGATCACAGTCCCGGAATACCATTTAGGACAAAATGAGTAGAAGCCCCTTCACTCTGAGGGTGGTGAATCTGGAATTCTCTACCACAGAAGGCCGTGGAGGACAAGTCACTGAATATATTTAAGAAGGAAACAGATAGATTTCTCGAATCTAAAGGTGTCAAGAGGGAGAGCACCGGAGTATGGTGTTGAGATAGATCAGTCAGGATCATATTGAATGGCGGAGCTGGCTCGAAGGGCCGAATGGCCTACTTCTCCTACTATTTTCTATGTTTCTATGTATGGGTGGGATTTAGTGGGTCCGTTCTCCACTGGAGCAAATCCAGTAATGGCCACTGAATACTGCAAGAGTGCCATAATGGGATTTATACTGGCAAGATCTCAGTTTGAGATGTGCTGGTGGGGACATGATCAGGTTCATGCCCAGAAAAGGCGTGAACCTGATTTCCATACATTATATAATATATTAATGTATTATATATTATATATATTAATATATTAACTCACCCCAGCCCAACGCCGGCTTCTCCACATCATAATATATTAACACATACTTACCACACCTTATCCACCCACTCAATCGCTGTGACATCACGCCCATTGAGGGTGGGATCACTTTTGCCAAATCGGCATATTAGAGCGAAACAGCTAACCTCACTCTAATGTGCAGATTCCCAGGGTACCTGAAACTTTGGATTCATCCTCTTCACCTCAAAGACCTTGGGCGAGCGTTGTTCAGCACTGGTCCCCACAAACAGGGACCAAACAGAACGGTACTTGTGGGTGGCTCCCAGAGAATCGGAGACCCCCAGCTGCATGCTCTTTGGGCAGGGTGGTGCCCTGGCACTGCTGGTGCCATCAAGGCACTCTGGAAGTACCAGCCTGGCACCTTGGCAGTGGCACCTGGGTGCCAGCCTGACACTGCCAAGGTGTACAGGTGGCACTGCCAGGTTGGGCACTGCCAAGTTGGCATTTTTCACATGTGGATGATCGGACTGGGAATGCCCTGTGTTGGTGTTGGGGGGTGCTGGGGCACAGACCCTCCCATAATTCAATTGGGCTGTGGGGAGATAGATTGGGGATCACTAGGTGGTCTTTGAGATCATGACACCATTTAAAAATGGAGTCCTGATCTCTCGCTACACTCTCCGGAACTCCCCACTGTACAAAACGGGGCTATGAGTGGCCTCGGCCACGCGTTCCCCATTCAGACCCCTTATGCAACGCGAGTCGCGTTGAATAGCCATGTGTTTTTTGACACTGCAAGCGCTGGGAAACCCGTGGCTAAACGCGCTCGCTATGGGACTTTGTTCCCTTTTAGGAGAATCGTGTTCATTGTCTATGATGTAACTGTTATAACTACTGCCGTCCCATTGTAATGCTTTTTATTCATTGTCACATTTTTGGGTTTCAATTTTTCTCAGAACTATGTGGATTGCTGAATCTGACTGCAAAACAGTAACAGAAACCCTAAATACCATGTTATAAAAAGTAATTTAACTTATTTAGTTGCCTTAATTATAGACCTTTATAAACTGCTGTTTTCAGTTGTATGCTATTTTTCAAATTGTCAGCACTTCAGAAGCACTTTGTCACCTTTTCCAACATTTCAAGGCTGCCATGAATGCTGTTGGTTTGGCAAGTAATTTAAAGATGAAGAAAAGCAGCCTCCTCTCAACAACAGCTAATTCGAGAGTGTCAATCGCTCCTAATGGATACCGAGGCCAATTAAGGAATTGGGAGAAAAAGTAGAGATGGAGCACGTATGAAACCATCTGCTCATTGGACAGAGAAGTAATCCTCTGCAGAACTTTTGAATATCCTGACTGATTCACTTACAACATGAACACTTTTACAAACAGACGTTCTGTCTAAAAAAATGTTCAATAGCAAGTGAATAGGCCTGAGGATATGAGCTGAAACAAGTGATGTGTAGATTATGTAACAAACTCGGGTGTGTGCAAAGTAACATTCTGTGTTATCCATATCTCAGTGTATTAATAGACTGTTTTGCTACTGCTACAACTGTGTCCAGTTAGGTATTCAAACTTGAGGGGTGGGTCATTGGTCAAATGAAGTTGTGATGAAAATGGAAGCAGAATTGGAAAAGAAAATCAACAGCTGCATGTGCATATTGAGCAAAATGTGACTTTACATACATAATATTTATGGAATAGTCTGAAGCAGTTGTGAAGTAACTGCTAATTGTCCAGGACTCAAAAATTAAATTTGATTATTCTGATTGCTTTTGAGCAGTTATAATAACATCAATCCTACCACTGGTACAATCATTGTTGTAAACTTAAAGGCAATGGTGCATAATTTAGGTTTAAAGGATCCCACAATAAAATGTTGATTAAACTATAGATTTGACAATCATCAGCACAACAGTTTAATGCATTCAATAAATGTGCTTAACAAGACTTATGCTAGACTTAGCTTCTCAGAAGCGTTGAAGAACTTTTTTAACAATGCTTACCACTGCTTCTGTAAATTATATTCAATATGCACAGAGACAATGAAATTAAATGAAAATTGCTTATTGTCACAAGTAGGCTTCAAATGAAGTTACTGTGAAAAGCCCCTAGTCGCCACATTCTGGCGCCTGATCGGGGAAGCTGTTATGGGAATTGAACCGTGCTGCTGGCCTGCGTTGGTCTGTTTTCAAAGCCAGCGATTTAGCCCGGTGCTAAAACAACCCCAAGAAACGAAACATAAAATATAAGTATATATTGGCAACGTTTAAAAAAATCAATAGATTAATTTCCAGACCGATGTAAACAATCCTTTATCTCCAGTCTATTGTTCCTTAAAATTATCATTTACCACACAGTTTACTTGTTTAATCTCAGGTTTCCTCTGCCTGTCCTTTATTTCGAAAAGAAGAAGTCTTTCAGTCCAAATTAAAGAAAGTGAGAAAAGTTTTTTGTCATGCAAGAAATCATTCTTGGTCTGCTATTCAGGGTTTACTGCAAAGTTCTTAAAGGTTTCAGGGCTAGTTTATTCCTACCAGTTTACAATTTCAGTCTGTGGGCTGATAATTTCCCCACCACACAGCAGGCCCAGACAGTGAGAAAAAAAGAGCAGCACAAATCCTGTAAACCAGCTGTGTACCGCAATTAGGAGGAAGTTATACCCCAGAAAAAGAACTGGGAAGGCAAGCAGCTGTTTACATTACTAAATTGTTGTAGAATGACCCTGACTGATTTTAACATGAGGAATTTTGACAATATTTGATTATGAGCGAAATTTAGCTTGAAACTTTGCATCTGTCCATCTCTAAGACTGTCTACTTCCACCTCAAAACATCACCAATTTCTATCTCTTCACAATTCAAATCTTTATGCAAACTTTAAATCATCTCCAGGCTCGATTGCTCTAATTTCTTCCTCACTAACATTCCATTGTCCACCTTTAATTATGTTAAAGGCACTTTATAAATTCCACGTTGTCGATATTGTTCATTAACTCCAACCTTTTCAGAACAGAACCGCCCGTACCTTTTCCTACACCTCTACAATCACTTCTTTACCACCACCCCCCCCCCCTTCCCCCCCTTGCTCAGTCAGCTTGGGTCCCAGTTCCCCTGTCATACTCAGTTTGAAAATCGTGTCCCCCATCTTTATACACTTTCATGGCCTTGATCTTTTTGATCTTCATAATTTCTTCATATTCGAGACAGCTCTAGGATCTCCCAATCGCCTGCACATAAATGCATAATGCAGGTCACTGATGATGTGTCTGCCATATTTGACAATATTTAAATTCCCTTGTAAAACATTAGCCAGAATGAGTGGACAGTCAGATTCATCTCTGTGGCTGAATTCTCACAGGTTCAGGGCTTCACAAAAATTGCAATCGGATCGCCACCACAGATTAGGAGTTTTTTGGAAACCACAAGAGATATTTATCCATCAATGCACAGCTGGTTTGCAGCCAGAAGTAAAGGTCTTGCAGACCTGCAACAGATTCCCTGGGAGCTGTCATGGATGCCTTCATGCTAAGGCAGTCCAATACTGTAGACATTTTCATTCCAGGAAGCAGACTGAAGGGTTGGCTTATAGGAGACAAGGGATATCTACTTCAAACTTGGCTCAAGGCACCAATGAAGACTCTATTAATACCTGAAAAGTGTTTTGCTGCTTGAGGATCCAGATTAGCACATCAAAATTCAGCAGAAGCATGGAATGTCCATGCAGAGGTCTCCAGGTCAATAGTGATGGGTAGCTTAAATGAATTTATGAGAATTTGGGGGCACTACTGTGTTGTTACCATCAGACAGAAGGAATTCAAATCAGCGCCATTTACAAAGAACTTGTTGGCTTGAAAGCCATGCATTATCAGGAAGCATAAAGGGTGGCACAGTGGATCTGGGTTCAATTCCGGCCTTGGGTCACTGTCCGTGTGGAGCTTGCACTTTCTCCTCGTGCCTGCGTGTGTTTCTTCTGGCTGCTCCGGTTTTCTCTTACAGTCAAAAAATGTGCATGTCTGGTGGATTGGCTGTGCTAAATTGCCCCTTGGGTCAAAAATGATGTGTAGGTTAGATTAAAGGGCTATTGGGATAGGGTGAGGGAGTGAGCTTGGGTGAAGTGCTTTTTCAGAGGGTCAGTGCAGACTTGATAGGCAGAATGGTCTCCTTCTGCACTGTAGGGATTCTATGATTCTATGATAATGACGAAGCAATATTTAACGGAATTATTCATCATTCAACTTATTCAACATCTGAGCAGTTGATTGGACATTCTGCTAAAAATATGATGCATTTCGTGAAAAGTTAGTTAGGGTTGTGAGGGAGAAGGGAATAGAAGGCTAAGCTGTGGGAGGATGATCAGGTGGAGCATAAATAACACAATTGAGTTGTTGGGCCACATATTGTGATTCTGTGCTGTAAATTCTACCTAACTGTGTGTAATATATTTGTGACTAAACAGTGATTGGTAACGGCAGAGTAAGTGGTGGAAAGGGTTTTGGGATAGTTTCTTCCAGACTGCATCAATGTTTCACTGCATCTTTTCCCTATCTTCTGGATGTTGATTTTCATCCTTTATGATTAACCCTCTATGGAAAGCAATGGTTTGAAGCATGGAGACCGCGGCATTAATCCTGGAAACCTAAAGAAGAGCAGTAACATTTTGTCTGCAAATGGTACAAGGATGTAATTAGCAATGACTGAACCTTTCCTGGTGTCATCCTTCTGTTCTTCATTTTCTTTTAAGTGAAGATGGTTTAAAGTGAAGGCATCATGGGATCCTTTAGGAGGTAGTGGTGTAGTGGTATTGTCACTGGACTTGTAATCTAAAGTTGCAGGGTGATGCTCTTGGGACTGGGTTCAAATGATGAAATTTGAATTCAATAAAAGTTTAATACTGACCATGAAACCATTATCGATTGTTCTAGAAACCCATCAGGTTTACTAATTTCCTTTATGGAAGGAACTTTTGCATCCTCACCTGGACAACCCACAGCAATGTGGTTGGCTCTTAAATGGCCCTGAAATGGCCCAGCAATACACTCAGTTGTATCAAATCACTAAGAAACCTGAAATAAAACAGGATGAACTACCTGGAATGACCTAGCTACAGGAAACACCAATGGCAAACTCAGCCATGTCGACACTGCAAACTGTTCCTTATTGACAAGTAGGGTTTTCTCGCAGATAGAATCAACAGCCTGACAACGTCATACTTATGGAAGCATTTGTTACAGAACAATCCCAGTTACCACCACCACCATTGCTGTGTGTGTCGTCCCACCGGAAGCACAGTGGTATACCGTCAGGAGGGAATTGCTCTGAGACCTCACCATCGAATCTGGTGCCCATGAAGTCTCACGGCATCAGGTCAGACAAGGAAACCTTCTGTTCTTGACCAAATATTGCCCCTTCATTCAGCCGATGAATCAGTACTCCTCCATCTTAAAAACCACTTGGAGGAAGCAATGAGGATGACAAGGGTGCAGAATATAATCTCGGTGGAGACCTCAATGTCCATCGCCTAAAGTGTCTTGGCAGCACCACTACAGACCAAGTCAGCCATGGATAAGAACGGATTAGCATCAAGCGCAGAACCCTTCCTCTGATCCTCTTTGGGCAAATTTAATCTTCTCCCGCCTCGAAGATTCCTGTACATGCCCTATGGTGGGGCTGTCGACCGCCAATTCAGCAGTATCCTTCGTCAGGCAATCAAGAAGGTGAAGGGCACCACATCAGCCCTCTTCTACTATCCTGCAGCTCCGGCACTTCTGATATACCGAATATCAAAACCAAGGGGCACGGCCTTACACTAAACACCAGTACCTCCGACAACACCTTAAACACCCCACAAAACCCCTCCAATATCTTGCAACCCCAGGCTATGGTTCGCTGGCCCTCTGCCACACTTCTCACAGCGATCTTCCCTCCCTGAGAAGAATTCACTCATTCAGGTCTGCGTCATGTGCACCCAGTGCATCACCTTAAATTGTTTGAGTCTCATCCTTGCGCACGGGGAGGTTGCGTTAACTCAGCACCGCTCCTCACTCTATATCCCCCATCCTAGCTCGATCCCGAGCTCCTCTCCCCATTTGCCCTTAATCTTGTTCACCAAAACCGTCTCTTTTTTTCCCAGCCATCTGAAGATGTTCCCAATCCTCTCCTTTCCCCATATATCTGGAATCAGCAGTTTTTCCAGAAGCGTATATTCTGGTAACGAAGGGAACGCGGGCAGTTTTTTCTGCACAAATTCCTGCACCTGTAAATATCGGAACTCACTTCCCCATGGCAACTCAAATTTCCCTCGAAACCTCGCCTACTCCACAAACCGCTCTTCTAGAAACAGTCCCTCACTTGTCTTAATCCTTCCCTTCGCCACCTCTCATACATCCCATTCGTCCTACTGGGCGCAAACCTGTGGCTTCCACACATCAGTACCAACCCCATCCCAACTTAAAATGCTTCTTCAGCTGGTTCCAACTCTGTACCGAAGAGATGACCACCAGGCTATTGGAGTATTTCCCAGGGCAAACGGGAATGGGGCCATTAACATGGCTCTCAGACTCTAGCCCCTGGAGCCGTACACCCCTTCCCCCAACCCCCCCACCCCCCTTGCCCTCCCACCCTCTGCCCACATTGCCTCATCTTCTCCACATTGGCTGCCCAGTAGTATTGCAGCAAGTTCAGAAGTGCGAGCCCTCCTACTTGACTTTTCCTCTGCAACAGCACCCTACTAACCCACGGTCTCATATCCGTACATAGTCCATCCACCCTCCAGAAAAGGACTTCAGGAAGAAAAATTGGGAGAGATTAAAAATTAAACGTGAACCTGGGGAACATGTTCATCTTTACAGCATGTACTCTCCCTGGCAGCGATAACGGCAAGGCATCCCACCCCTTGGGCGGCACGGCAGAACAGTGTTGAGCACTGTTGCTTCACCGCGCCAGGGTCCCAGGTTCGATTCTCCGCTTTGGATCACTGTCTGTACGGAGTCTGCACGTTCTCCCTGTGTCTATGTGGGTTTCCTCCGGGTGCTCCGGTTTCCTCCCACAAGCCCCGAAAGATGTGCTTGTTAGGCAATTTGGACATTCTGAATTCTCCCTCCATGTACCCGAACAGGCGCAGGAATGT
Organism: Scyliorhinus torazame; assembly: GCF_047496885.1. Taxonomy (NCBI): domain Eukaryota; kingdom Metazoa; phylum Chordata; class Chondrichthyes; order Carcharhiniformes; family Scyliorhinidae; genus Scyliorhinus; species Scyliorhinus torazame. Next base: position 139,119,375 of record NC_092712.1, on the reverse strand, counting down.
GGCAATTAGGGGCTTTTCACAGTAACTTTATTGCAGTGTTAATGTGAGCCTACTTTTGACAATAAATGTTGCCATGAAAAGGAGATGCCAGCGTTGGACGGGTGGGCACAGTAAGAAGTCTTACAACACCAGGTTAAAGTCCAACAGGTTCGTTTTGAATCAGTGAATCACCTGATGAAGGAGCTGCGCTCCGAAAGCTCGTGATTCGAAACAAGCCTGTTAGACTTTAATCTGGTGTTGTAAGACTTCTTACTTTGACAATAAAGATTATTATTGACCCTGCCCCCCCACCCCTCCCCCCCCCACCCCCCTACCAGTTCTGTAAGGTTCCATCTGTGCATCATTATCCAATCATGCACAACTTGGATCCCCAATGCCTAAGCCAAACATTTGGAATCTTGAACTGCAGGGCTCCCAGATTCGTGTTCCTTCCTAACACATTGACCAGGAAGACTTCACTCTTTCCTACATACTATTTTAACATGGAGAAGGCCCCAAATTTTCCTAGCGATGTCATAATTAAGGGGCAGCACGGTAGCATTGTGGCTAGCACAATTGCTTCACAGCTCCAGGGTCCCAGGTTCGATTCCGGCTTGTGTCACTGTGTGGGCGGAGTCTGCACATCCTCCCCGTGTGTGCATGGGTTTCCTCCGGGTGCTCCCACAGTCCATTGATGTGCAGGTTAGGTGGATTGGCCATGCTAAATTGCCCTCAGTGTCCAAAATTGCCCTTAGTGTTGGGTGGGGTTACTGGGTTATGAGGATGAGATGAAGGTATTGACCTTGGGTAAGGTGCTCTTTCCAAGAGCTGGTGCAGATTCGATGGGCCAAATTGCCTCCTTCTGCACTGTAAATTCTATGATAATCATTCGCATGCTATCCAATGGATTTGCTACATAGAGCAATAAGTCATCTGCATATATAACGACACCCTGTGCTCCCTATCGCCCCTCACAATATCCTGCCACTCCGCTGAGGCTCGGAGCACAATTGCCAACGGCTCTAATGCCAGTCCAAACAATAATCGTGACAGCGGGCACCCCTGCCTCGTACCCCTACGGAGCTTACAAAATCTTGATTCCACCCCATTTGTTTGAATACTCACCTTGGGGGATGCATAGAGCAATCGTATCCATGCCACAAATGTCTGCCCGCATTCAATCCTCCTCAAGGTCTCAAATGAATATTGCCACTCAACACGATCGAAGGCCTTCTCTGCATCCAGCGATATTATCACCTCTGCCACCCTGCTGCCCGACGGGGTCATGACCACATTCAATAGTCACCTAATGTTGCTGGACAAATGCAGCTCCTTCACAAACCCTGTCTGATCTTCTGCAACTATCTCCGGCACACACCCCTCCAACCACCTGGCCAGTAACTTGGCCAGAACCTTTACATCAGTACTTAATAACGAGATGGGCCTGCATGATCCACATTCCAATTGGTCTTTGGCTTTCTTTCAAAGAACTAGAGGCCTGCGCCAATGTGTCTGGCAGCCCCCCCCCTTTCCAATGGCTCATTAAACATACTCAGAAGGTGCGGGGCCAATTCCCCCACAAAATGTTTATAAAATTAGGCCGAGAAGTCACCTGCTCCCGGTGCCTTCCCCGACTGTATCAACCCCACCCCCTCTACTATCTCTTGCAACCTTACTGGCTCCTCCAACACCTGCCGCCTCTCTTCCCCCCCACCTCCTGGAACATTAACCCATCCAAAAAAAAACATATCCGCTACTTCCACCCCAGGCTCAGAACTATACAACCTCCTGTAGAAATCTTCAAAGATCATCACCACAGTCCCCCTCCCTGCCCTCAGCTGCACAATGTCCTGTGCCACTTCTTGTCTCCTCAAATGATGTGCCAACAGCCAACTAGGCATCTCACCGTACTGGTACTGGGCACCTCTTACCCTATGGAGCTGACCCACTGCCTTTCCCAACATCAATCCATCGAACTGCCCCTGCAAGTACTTCCTTTCTAACAAAAGCTCCCAATTGGGGATGCCAAATATCTACGGTCCACGTCCACAATACCCTCCAGCAACCGCCCCATCTCGTCCTTCTTCAACCTTTTCTTTACGGGCCTTAAACGCAATCACCTCCCCTCAGACCACCGCCGTCAGCACCTCCGACAACGTGGCAGCAGAGACCTCTCCATTCTGATTGAATTCTACATAATCCTGTATAGCCAATCGCAAAATGTTTATCTGCCAATAACCCCGAATCAAATCTTACCCTTGTCTCTGTGCCTGCCCTAGCTCCAGCCTCACATCAATATAATGTGGTGAATGGTCCAAGATGACTCTACCTGCACACTCCACCTCCACACCCCCGCCGACACCTCTTTCTCCACCACAAAGAAATCAATTCTCGAGTATACTGGGTGGACCTGGGAGAAGAAGGAGTATTCACTCTTACCCAGGTGCCTAAACCTCCAGGGATCAATCCCTCCTATCTGCTCCAGAAACACCCCTAACTCCCTCCCCATCTCTGACCTTGTCACCGACTTGGGCTTCAACCCGTCCACCTTCGGGTCCAGCACACAATTAAAATCACCCCCATTATTAACTTGTGGGAAACCAGATCTGAGATGCTCGCTAAAAGCTATTTCATGAAGTCCCCATTGTCCCAATTGGGCACATACACATTGACCAGAACCACCGACATCCCGGCCAACCTCCCACTCATTATCACAAACCTACCTCCCGGGACCCACACCTCTCTCCTCACTGCCAATGTTATCGTCTTACTGAATAATATCACAACCCCATTTGCCTTAGAGTCAAACCTTGAGTGGAAAGTTTGCACTATCCACCCCTTCCTCACACGCATCTGCTGGATGTGTACTAATAAATGCATTTCCTGCAGGAAAATCACATCTGCCTTTAAACTCTTTAGGTGTGCAAACAGCCTTAATCTTTTGACCGGAAACCTGCATATCACAATAGCATGGCGATACCTACTTGGAGGTTCAAACAAAGGACCTCACCTCCACTACCCATCTCACCCATCCCCAAAATCTTTTACCCCATCCACTCCCCTCATCGACCCATCACTTCCACTCTGCCTCATAGGCAAGGATCCCCCATCCCCACCTTCGCAAAACTCCCTCCCTACTATTTCCCAACCAGGCATCGCGGGCAGGAAAGCAAGACATTGCCATCATCAACATCACACTTATAAGTAACAGTGAATAACATATTCGCAATACAATTTAACAAACCCTTAACAAATCATGAAAAGACACAACTCAACCCATCACTAACCCTGCCTTGGTCCTGAACAAAGTTATTTGCCTCTTCTGCCATCTGAAAATAATGCTCCTTCCCCTTGAATGTCACCTACAACTTTGCGGGGTACAACACCCCGGACCAAACTTTGTTACGAAAGACCATGGTCCTGTTTCAACCCACCCACCTCTTAGCCAGTTCAGCCCCAATATCCTGATATATCTGGACTCAATTCCCCTCCCAGTTGCAGTCCCATGTTGTCTTGGCTCACCTCAAGATCTTACTTTATCTTGGAATTTATGCAATCGCACAATCACAGCCCGTGCGGATCCCCCGCCCTCGCCTTCTGTCTCAAGGACTGGAGCGCCCAATCCACCTCCGGGTCCCTCTCGAAGACCTTCTCGTCTACCAGCTTCCTGAACATCCTTAACATGTAACTGGTGGCACTGGTTTCTTCCACTCCCTCCGGCAGGGTCAGCCTCCTGACCGATTTTCCTTCATCCCTCGCCCGCAACACCTTGCACATTTCCCCCAACATCACCACCTTGGCCTCCAGCTAGACAATTTGGTCACTGTGGTCCAATACCGTATTCTCCAGCTCCTTGACCCTCGCCCCCTGCACCTCCAGCCGCTTCTCCACTCACTCCAGGCACCAGCGAAAAGGAGCCACTGCACCCCAATCGCCATTGACCAGTCCCCCTGCATTTCCTTGCGCTGTTGTCTGAACTCCTCCTTAAATAAGCTCATAAGCTGCTCCATCTGCAATGTGGCTGTCAAAGACAACCCAGCCCCCTCCACCATCCTTCCCTCTGCTGCTGCACCACGATGCTCTTCGAGCTCCTGGGAAAGGGCTCTCAATGATTTTTGGGTCTGGTAGCCCGTCCTCATCCAACGCTGGGGGAGTATCCACCACACTCTTCTCTCCTCATGATTCGTCATCAAAAATCATTCATCAAATGGACAGAAAGTGCCAAAATCTACACCTCCACGCAGGAGCCACCCTATGTCCAACCGGTCACACCATGGCTGCCACCAGAAGTAGAGAAAAGCATATTTGATCTCATCCTCACCAAACTGCCTGCCACAGATGTATCTGTCCATGATAGTATTGATGTGAGTGACCACCACACAGACCTTGTTGAGACAAAGTCGGGATACCCTCCATCATGTTGCATTGCACTACCATTGTGCTAACTTCAAAAAGATCTAACAACGCAAGACTGGGTGTCCATGAGATGCTGTGGGCCATCAGCAACAGGATTATACTCAATCACAATCTGTAACCTCATGGCCTGGCATATCCCCACTCCACCATTACCACCATGCCAGGGATTCAATCCAATTCAATGAAGAGTGCAGGAAGGCTTGCCAGGTGCAGCACCAGACATACCTACTGTATCCCACAACACAGGACTAATTCCATGCCAAACAGCACAGGACTAATTCCATGCCAAACAGCACAGGACTAATTCCATGCCAAACAGCATAAGCAGCAAGTGACAGAAAGAGCCAAGCAATCCCACAACCAACGGATCAGATCTATTCTCCGTAGTCGTGCAACATCCAGCCGTGAATGGTGGTGAACACTTAAACAACTCACTTCCTCCAGAGCTCCCCAGCATCACAGTCTTAGCCAGTCTTCAGCCAATTTGATTCATCCCATGTGATATCAAGAAATGGCTGAAGGCACTAGATACTGCAAAAGCAATTGGCCCAGAAAACATTCCAACAATTGTCCATAAGACTTGTTTGTGCTCCACAAATTGCCACTCCCCTAGCCAAACTGTTCCAGTACAGCTACAATACTGACATCTACCTGGAAATGTGGAAAACTGTCCAGATATGTTCTCGAGACAAAAGGAAAGGACTAGATCATCAGTAAATGGAAGAGGTAATCACAAGTGCTATTAAGTGGTACTTACTTCACAATAACCTGCTCACTGATGCTCAGTTTGGGTTCTGCCGGGACCATTCAGCTCCTGACCTTGGTTCAAACATGGACAAAGAGCTAAGCGCCATAGGTGAGTTGGAAGTGCAGTTGACCGATTATGGCATCAAGCAGCCCGAGCAAAACTGGAGTCAATGGGAATCCAGGGAAAACTCTCCACCTGTTGGGAGTCATACCTGGGACAAAGAAAGATCGTTGTGCTGGTTGGAGGTCAATCATCTCAACTCCAGAACATCATTGCAGGAGATCCTCAGGGTAGTGACCACGACCCAACCATCTTCAGGTGCTTCCCTCCATCATTAGATCAGAAATGGGGGTGTTGCTGATGATTGCACAATGTTCAGCAGCATTCATGACGCCTCAGATACTGCAGCTGTACATGTCCAAATGCAACAAGATCTGAGCAACATCCAGGTTTTGGCTGACAAGTGGCAAATAACATTCATGCTGCACAAGTTCCAGGCAATGACCATCTCAACATCAGCAAATGTAACCATCATCTCTTGATACTTGGTGACATAACCATTGCTGATTTCCCACTATCAACATACTGGTGGTTACCATTGACCAGAAACTGAACTGGACTAGCCACATAAGTACTGTGGATACAAGTGCAGTTCAGAGGATAGGAATCCTGTTGTGAGTAACTCACCTCCTGACACCCCAAATCCTGTCCACCATCTATAAGGCACAAGTTAGGAGTTTGATGGGATACTCTCCACTTGCCTGGATGAGTGTAACTTCAACAACACTCAAGTAGCTTGTCAAAGCAGCCCGCGTGATTGGCACGCCATCCACAAACATTCATTCCATCTACCACCAATGCACAATGGCAGCAGTGAGTACCATGTACAAGATGCACTGCAGGAACTCACCACCCTAGAGAGCATCTTTGAAACTCATGACCACTACCGTGTAGGAGGACAAGGACAGCAGACACATGGGGGCAGCACCACTTGCAATTTCCCCCTCCAAGTCACTCACCATCCAGACTTGGAAATATATCCCCTTTCCTTCATTGTCAGTGGGTCAAAATCCTGGAATCCCCTTCCTAACAGCACTATGAGTGCACCTATGCGCCATGGATTGCAGCAGTTCAAGAAGGCAGCTCACCATCACCTCCTCAAGGGCAATTAGGCATGGGTAATAACTTCTGGCCAAGCCTGTGCTGCCACATCCCTTGAATTATTTTTTTAAAAAGCAGACATTGGTTATAATGATGTCTTGTTGGTAGTGTTCTCCTGTTCTTGCTGTGAGAAATGAAATATCTTGTGGATTATATAAAGTTTGGCTTTGTGCTCAGAGATCAGTAGCTGCAGTAGATAGTCCTCTGGAGTCTGACAAAGTCAGCTGTACAGGAGTTATGAGTTATGGTTTCCTTTCACATTTTGATTTTGGGATGTGGGCGGTGCTGGAAAAGTCACATTTATTGCTCCTTCCTGGTTGACCTGAGCAGGTATGGTGAACTTTCTCCTTAAATGTGCTGCAGTCCTCGTGGTAATGGTAACAAATGTGTTAAGTAGAAAGTTCCAGGTCGCTGATCCAATTGGTGAAGGAAATATGTCCAAGTGCCAATGTTGTAAAGCGGGGAGGGGAATTTGTACACATTTGCAATCCTACAACATTGACACTTCTTTCTGCTTTGTTGGTGAAGGTTACATGTTGCTGTTCTGGTTGGTGGAAAAAATGATTCAGCAATTGGTCCCATTGACTCCTGCCACCATGGTGTGTGTGACACATCTGAGAGCAACAAACTGGCTGCACTGTGGGTGTCCTCAGTTGCTAATCTGAATGCAGCATGGAGTGCACAGTAGGAAAATTGAGAGCCATCCAGACTTTGACAGCCATTTTCAGTGCCAAATAATGCAAGGGTCTTCCCGAGGAGGATGGAACAACTCTGTCGCTACCTCCCTGCTAAAAACCTCAGCCACACTAACATCTGTGGGAGTTGACGAGGAATGGGTTTTCCTTCACTGCTTAACTTGTTGGATGAATTGGTGCGGTCCACAATTGAACCACATTAGCATTTTAAGCAAAAAAAGGCTTATGAAAGAATTTGGTTTTCGTTGGAAGACAGACAGTAAGCCAACACACTCTCCCGATAATTGCTGGCCAGCATCACTCAAGTGTGACGAAAACTTTATACCAACAGCTAATTCTAGGCTCTTGAAAAAAATAGGTTCCAGAGTCAACAAGACCCTGATGCTATTGTTTCAAAGTGAATTTTGCCTGGGAATTCCAAGAATCTGCCACAGACACTGCATCAACACTACATTGATACTATGCAATCTCCAAATGTCAACAGCTGTACAGTACCACAAGATTGATCAGTAATTCCAAAGGATACATTTTATCTTCCTGGCTAAATCTTCCACATTCCACTCTTTCTGCATTCATGAGTCATAGATTTCCTGGTTTTTATAATCGGGCCATTTCTGTCATCTTGGGTACAGAAATATCCCTGTATGTTTTTTTTCCTCAAATGCATTTCGTCCAATCAAATGCCAGCGTTGCTTGGAAAGTGTTGTGGCATTTCCCATTAATAAGATTTCCAGTGAACTTTTTCTATTAAAATAAATACTTGACTACACCAGACAATTTGGTCAGGTTTACATCATGACAAAAGGACGTCTGACTCAGAAATGGAAATATTTCAGGTCTTAGAATTGTTTACAAGTGTGTAGGGGCTTCTGTATACCCAGAATGTTTCTGCTGCTATTTGGGTTAATGACATGTTTCTGATTTTTTTTTAGGAAGAATTTAACTGATAGCTGCTCCTATCACTTCAATGCCTTAAACAGTTATTTAAATGACTACAGAAAAGAACGAGACAGGGATTAGTATTTAGAAACAACTAGTCGTGGAGGCTTCATGAGTGACACAGTTTTGGGTTGCTGATGCAAAAAGTGCAAGATATGGGAAAGGCAATTTCCTGCAAAGCAGCTGGTGAAATGAACTTGTTGATAAATAGCAGTCAAGACCAATACAGTGGAGTACTGTGGGGGAAAATAGTAGAAGGTATTGTGAGGCCCTTTGCAAGTTCTAGATATGTAGGTGAAGTTGTGTATCAGAGGACAGAATCGTAAAATTTACTGTGGGTTCATCGCTATCGAGCAACCAAATACCAACAAAAATACAGGGCGGGATTCTCCGACCCCCCGCCGGGTCGGAGAATCGCCGGGGGCTGGCGTGAATCCCGCCCCCGCCCGTTGCCAAATTCCGGTACCGGATATTCGGCGGGGGTGGGAATCGCGCCGCGCTGGTTGGTGGGCACCCCCCCGGCGATTCTCCGGCCCACGATGGGCCGAAGACCCGCTGCTGGAATGCCTGTCCCGCCGGCGAGAATCAAACCACCTCTCTTACCGGCGGGGCAAGGCGGCGTGGGCGGGGTCCTGGGGGGGCGCGGGGTGATCTGGTCCCGGGGGGTGCCCCCACGGTGGCCTGGCCCGCGATCGGGGCCCACCGATCCGCGGGCGGGCCTGTGCCGTGGGGGCACTCTTTTCCTTCCGCCTTCGCCATGGTCTCCACTATGGCGGAGGTGGAAGAGACCCCCTCCGCTGCGCATGCCCGGGGATACCGTGAGCGGCCGCTGGCGATCCCGCGCATGCGCCGCCCGGCAAAGTCATTTCCGCGCAAGCTGGCGGGGCACCAAAGTCCTTTCCCGCCAGCCGGCGGGGCGGAAATCAGTCCGGCGCGGGCCTAGCCCCTCAAAGTGAGGGCTCGGCCCCTCAAGATGCGGAGAATTCCGCACCTTTGGGGTGGCGCGATGCCGGACTGATTCGCGCCGTTTTTGGCGCCGGTCGGTGGACATCGCGCCGATTGCGGAGAATCCCGCCCACAGTTCTGTGTCTTCCAAGAGAATGCAATTTCTGTTTTTAAAATGATTAACACATTGAAAATAAAACTTTGAATTTAAAACAATTGCATGTCGAATTTGGATTTAGCAGATTTGCTCATACTGTGTTTTAACAAGTGGGCATAAACCATTAAAATATATATTTCATATTAAAATGGGTTCCACAGAATCCTTACTGTGCATAATGAGGCCTTTCGGCCCATTGTGTCTGTACCGACCCTCCGAAGGAGCACCCTACCTAGGCCCACACGTCCCACCCTATTCCCCCATAACCCACCTCACCTTTGGACAATAAGGGGTAATTTAGCATGTCTAGTCTTCATCTAATTTGCACATCTTTTGACTGTGGGAGGAACTCACAGACACGGGGATAATGTGTAAACTCCACACAGTTAGTCACCCAAGGTCAGAGGCGAACCTGGGTCCCTGGTGCTGTGAGGCATCAGTACTAACCGTTGTGCCATCGTGCTGCCCTTAGTTGCGAAGATTGAAATCTGCAAAGTCAAAAGAAATACCATTCACAAAATTAGATCTTTTCCATACGGTATAGCTTTCTCCCATCTGTTCTAAATAAAGTTCTAAAAATAGTCTGTACAAATTTCAAATATGTCCTGATCCAGACATATTATACACAAACTCTCCAAATACTTTGCTCAAAAACTACACTTTGTCTGTTACAGTGAATGTTACAAGGGGGCAGAGGGAAATAGACAAGTTGTCGATAGCAGCAAAAGAAACCAAAATATTTTTTGATTGCATAGCAACGAGTATATTGCAGACATAACTGGAGATTTTAAGGGCAAGTATCAGTTCAGGTAATTAAATATGCTATGGAACTCAATTGGTAACACTTTCCCAAAATTATGTAGATGTTATGTGTATATAGCAGACTAGCCCCGATTGAATATTGGATTGGATTGGATTTGTTTATTGTCACGTGTACCGAGGTACAGTGAAAAGTATTTTTCTGCGAGCAGCTCAACAGATCATTAAGTACATGAGAAGAAAAGGGAATAAAAGAAAATACATAATAGGGCAACACAACATATACAATGTAACTACAAAAGCACTGGCATCGGATGAAGCATACAGGGTGTAGTGTTAATGAAATCAGTCCATAAGAGGGTCATTTATGAGTCTGGTGACAGTGGGGAAGAAGCTGTTTTTGAGTCTGTTCGTACGTGTTCTCAGACTTCTGTATCTCCTGCCCGATGGAAGACGCTGGAAGAGTGAGTAAGCCGGGTGGGAGGGATCTTTGATTATACTGCCCGCTTTCCCCAGGCAGCGGGAGGTGTAGATGGAGTCAATGGATGGGAAGCAGGTTCGTGTGATGGACTGGGCGGTGTTCACGACTCTCTGAAGTTTCTTGCGGTGCTGGACCGAGCAGTTGCCATACCAGGCTGTGATGCAGCCTGATAGGATGCTTTCTATGGTGCATCTGTAAAAGTTGGTAAGAGTCAATGTGGACATGCCAAATTTCCTTAGTTTCCTGAGGAAGTATAGGCGCTGTTGTGCTTTCTTGGTGGTAGCGTCGACGTGGGTGGACCAGGACAGATTTTTGGAGATGTGCACCTCTAGGAATTTGAAACTGCTAACCATCTCCACCTCGGCCCCGTTGATGCTGACAGGGGTGTGTACAGTACTTTGCTTCCAGAAGTCAATTACCAGCTCTTTAGTTTTGCTGGCATTGAGGGAGAGATTGTTGCCGCTACACCACTCCACTAGGTTCTCTATCTCCCTCCTGTATTCGGACTCATCGTTATTCGAGATCCGGCCCACTATAGTCGTATCGTCAGCAAACTTGTAGATGGAGTTGGAACCAAGTTTTGCCACGCAGTCGTGTGTGTACAGGGAGTAGAGTAGGGGGCTAAGTACGCAGCCTTGCGGGGCTGCGGAGGCAAAAGAATCTGTCGATAAAATAATATTCTATGATGGCAGAGGAACGTTGTAGTATGAGTTTTATGCCTGTCTAGGTGACACATGTCAAAGCAACAAATGTTCCTGGGCTGGGCCTAATTACTTATTTTAAGCAAGTTTCCAGCCAGTAAATGACTGGACACAAGATCACATATCTTTCAAAGAAAGATTTCAAAATCAAAAGGCTGTGTACATGGGAATTCTGAAAAAGAATCAATGCTGGAAGTATTTAGCAGGTGTCACAGCATCTGAGGTGAGAGGAGAAAAGCTAACATTTCAAGTCAGTGACTTTTTGTCAGGAAGTCAGGAGCCTCCTGACACTTGCCAAACCTGAATGTTGTCCAGGTCTTGCTGCATGAAGGTATGAACTGCTTCATTATCTGAGGAATTGTGAATGTAACTGGACACAGGACAACCATCAGCAAGCACACCAATTTTGACTTTCTGATGGACCTAGTTCTGGAGCACAAGTCTTTACTTTGCATCCCCTTGCTCCATGCATTGTTCTCAGACCTTTGTTGATATCGCCTGGAGTGAGTTGAATTGGCTGAAAGCTAGCTTCTAAGATGTTGAGTACTTCAGGAGCAGGCCTAGTTGGATCTGCCACACAATCCTTTGACTGAATATGGATGTGAGGAGTAAGCCTTATCATTTACACTGACCTACTGGGCTCCACCATCATTAAGATTGGGATAATTCATGGTGCCTCCTCCTCCTTCTATTCATTGTTTAATTGTCCACCACTATCTGTGACGAGATATGGTAGGATTGCAGAACTTTGGTATGATCCATTGGATCTGAGATTTCTCAGTTTTGTCTATCTCATGTTGTTCCTGCTGTTTAACTTGCATGTCGTCCCATGTTCTATTTCCACCAGCTTGGCACCTAATTTGAAGGTATGGCTCCTGTTGTTCCTGGAAAGATCTTCTACACACCCCGTTGAACCAGGCATGGTCCCATGGATTGATGATGATAGCAAAGTTATGAATGTAACAGACCATGAGGATAACAATTTTGATCGAATTAAATCTGTGGTTGTTCAAGTGCCACCTCACACGCTAGATGTCTGGTTTTGAGTTGGTAGATCTGTATCAATCTATTCCATTTAGCACAGTGGTGGTGAAACACAATGGAGCGTTTCCTCCATTTGAAAATGGGACTTCATTCCCACAAGGGCTGTCTGGTAGTCATTCTTATTGAAGCTTTCATGGACAAATACATCTGTGACAGGTTGGTTGACAAGAAAATTGTCAAGTAGGATTTTCCCTTGTGCTGGTTCTCTCACTCTCACAGGCCAAGTCTGGCAGCTATGTCCTTCAGGACTCCGCCAGCTAGGGCAGCAGCGAAATTACAGAGCCACGCTTGGTGATGGACATTGAAACATCCCAGCCAGAGTACATTCTACACCTTTGCTATTTTCAGGGCTTCTTCCAAGTGGTATGTCAACATGGTGGAGCACAGAGTCATCAGGTGAGGGAACGTGTTCGGTTGTAATCAGCAGAAGGTGCCTGATGTCATGATTATTCATGGAGTCTGGAGTCAGCTTTGGGTACTCCCAAGGTCAATCCTTCCTGACTATATCGCTGTTACATCTGGTGGGTCTGGTCTGCTCATGGCAAGGACATACCCAATGATGGTAATGGCTGAGTCTAGGATGCTGGATGTAAGGTATGATTATGTGAGCATAATTAGGTCAGGCTGTTGCTTGACTAGTCTGTGAGACAATTCTCTCAAGCTTGGCACAAAAGCCCAGATGTTATTGAGGAGGACTTTCTTGGGTCAACTGATCTGAATGTGCCTTTGTTCAGTTTGGTGCCTACGTTGATGTTGGGTGATCCCTCCAGTTTTATTCTTATTAAAACTTTGTGTGGCAACTTACTACAACTAGGTGGCTTGGTAGGCCAATGCAGATTTAAGAGTCGGCCACACTGCTCTGAGCTTGCAGCCCCATTTAGCCCAGACTGAATGAGGACATATTGGGCGGGATTTTCCGACCCCCCGCTGGGGGTCGGCGCGAATCCCGCCCAGCCACCCCGACGCTGGCTGCCATATTCTCCGGCGCCGTTTTTCGAGCGGGGCTGAGATTCCCGCCACGCCGGTCGGGGATCGTTGGCAGCGGCCCCCCGGCAATTCTCCAGGCCCCGATGGGCCGAGTGGCTGTCCATTTTTGGCCAGTCCCATCAACGTGAGTTACGCATGGTCCCACATGGCGGGACCTGGTAGATAAGTCGGCGGGAGCGGTCCTCGGGGGTGGGGTGCAGGGGGATCCGACACCGGGGAAGGCCCCCATGGTGGCCTGGCCTGCAATCGGGGCCCACCGATCTGCGGGTGGGCCTGTTCCGTGGGGGCACTTATTTCTTCCGCGGCGGCCCCTGTAGGGCTCCGCCATGGCCGGCGCATGCGCGAACTCCGCACTGAGAATTCCGCACTTTCAGGGGCTGTTGGCGCTGGAGTGGTTGGCACCGGTTCTCCCGCCGGCGTGGGGACTTAGTCCCCAGAAGGGAGAATCCCTGCCAAGATTTCCTTCCCTAAAGGACATGAGTGAAGCAAATGTGTTTTTTTTTGTTTGTTTTTTAAAATTTAGAGTACTCAATTATTTTTTCTACTAAGGGGAAATTTAGCGTGGCCAGTTTTCCTATCCATATCCCTATCTTTCTGGGTTGTGGGGGTGAGACCCATGCAGACACAGGGAGAATGTGCAATCTCCTCATGGGCAGTGACCCGGGGCCAGGATTGTACCCGGGTCCTCGGCGCTGTGAGGCAGCAGTGCAGTTCATAAAAATGAGGAGGGGTTCTCACAGAAACTTACAAGATTCTGACAGGACTATACAGGGTAGAAGCAAGAAGGATGTTCCCGATAGTGGGGATGTCCAGAACCAGGGGTCACAGTCAGAATTCGGGGTGGACCATTTATGAGAGAGATGAGGAGACATTTCTTCACCAAGAGAGTGGTGAGCCTGTAGAATTCGTTACCACAGGAAGTAGCTCAGGCCTGTGACAATAAGCTATTATTATTATTATGTTTTCAAGAAGCAGTTAGATATAGCACTTAGGGTGAAGAAGATCAAAGGATATGGGGGGAAAGCGGGATCAGGGTGTTGAGTCGGATGATCAGCCATGATCATAATGAGTGGCAGTACGGGCTTGATGGGCCGAATGGCATCCTCCTGTTCCTATTTTCTATGTTTCTATGTTTCATCTCTCTGGATCATTTGTCCAAGCCTTCAGAACACTGGTCAAGTGACATTACCTCGGTGCCTACCATATCATAAGCTAACATCTCTGTCCACATTCATTATGAATTAATTGATTCTGGTAAAGCTCAACAAGGCTGTCATGAATATTAGAAAATACTTGAATGTATACTGGCAGCTTATTGACCAATTTACAGGCAAGGGCAGTTCTCAACACAGTCAACCTTGCTACAAGACCTCTGTTCTAAGGATGCAACTTTGCTTGCTGGGAAGTTGTTGCAATAACTGCTGCATTGAAAACTAGCACAATGCAGCTTTTGTAGGACACTGTTGACTCCCACCATATTTTTAACAAGGGTTTTCCATAATGTAGGTCGTAACTAAAGTGGTATTCTCTCATCTAAAATGACTTGCAGGTTGTGGGAATAGAACCTTCAAACCAAATTAAAGTGCCCCTTTCATTTTTTTAGAATCTCACTTTCAGCAAAGTCATGATGGGCGGGATTTTCCGGTCGCCGATGCCTAAATTGCATTCGGTGATCGGCCGGAGAATCCCCGTTTGTGCCGCAATCAGTGGCGGTGCCGCTTTTGCGATGCTCTGCCCCCTAGAAAACGAGTACGCCGCATGCCATCGGGACGGCCTCAGGACTTCACCTGAGACCCTCCCCGATGCTCCACCCCCAATGGGCCGGGTGCCCGATGGCGTGGGTCACTCATGCTATTTTCTTTCGTGAACCCTGCGTGGCGGCTGCGGACTGAGTCCAGCGCCGCCAGTCGGCGGGGGGGGGGGGGGTCCATTCCGCAGGCAGGGAGGGCTTTGGCGGGAGTGGGGGCACTGGTGGGGGGTGCTCCTGTGGTGGTGAGGGGGTTACTGGGGGACAGTATGTGGCAGGCCGGGCCCGCGTGTGGCCGGCACCTGTTGCACAGTGCGGCCGCTGCAGGCCACCGCCATGCGAATACGCGGCCACGGACCCGGCAATACTCTGGCCATATCCGCAGGTAAAGCCGGGGGCTATACGCTGCGTGCCTGCTAGCCCCCCACCAGATGGAGGATCGGTGCTGCTTTGCCGCTGTTTTTTCCGGCATAAAACGCCACTATTCCCAAGCCGGCGTCAGCTCTAAGTCTTTAAATCAGAGAATCCAGCCCGTTAGATTGACTTAATATCAATAATGAAGAGATAAATCATTCCTGTTGATGTTGACATTTAATATTTAGCCTGTCGCCCCGAATAGCTTTGGACACAGGAGTCACTGAGTGTCTGTCACAGCTAAAGATTTCTTGCGGCTGGTTTCAGACAGGCAACCAGTCACATTCGATACTTTTTTGAACCAAGGCCAATTTCCTATAGAATGTGAACTGGTCTTACTCAAAGGCAGTGGCTGGTTTGCGTCAAACTTAAGATAATCAATTTTCCTTTTTTTTTGGTATCAAACTACTGAGATAACTTACCTCCCTTTGGGACTTTTATTGAACTGGAAGAGCCTCTGTGCTCAGTTAAATCATGTTTAAATTAGCATGTTTTTGAAGCCTACATGATGACAGGTTTGGTGGGAGAACATAGAACATAGAACATAGAAAATACAGCACAGAACAGGCCCTTCGGCCCACGATGTTGTGCCGAACCTTTGTCCTAGATTAATCATAGATTATCATTGAATTTACAGTGCAGAAGGAGGCCATTCGGCCCTTTGAGTCTGCACCGGCTCTTGGAAAGAGCACCCTACCCAAACTCAACACCTTCACCCAACA
This sequence comes from Scyliorhinus torazame, assembly GCF_047496885.1. Classification (NCBI taxonomy): domain Eukaryota; kingdom Metazoa; phylum Chordata; class Chondrichthyes; order Carcharhiniformes; family Scyliorhinidae; genus Scyliorhinus; species Scyliorhinus torazame. The sequence goes on along the minus strand of NC_092712.1, from coordinate 139,103,480 downwards.
CCAAGGGCAATTTGGACATTAAGGGCAATTTATCATTGGCCAATTCACCTAACCTGCACATCTTTGGATTGTGGGAGGAAACCGGAGCACCCGGAGGAAACCCACGCAGACACGGGGAGGACGTGCAGACTCCGCACAGTCAGTGACCCAAGCCGGAATCGAACCTGGGACCCTGGAGCTGTGAAGCAATTGTGCTATCCACAATGCTACCGTGCTGCCCTTGAGAACAAATAAATCTACACTATATCATTTAACCGTAATCCATGTACCTATCCAATAGCTGCTTGAAGGTCCCTAATGTTTCCGACTCAACTACTTCCACAGGCAGTGCATTCCATGCCCCCACTACTCTCTGGGTAAAGAACCTACCTCTGATATCCCTCCTATATCTTCCACCTTTCACCTTAAATTTATGTCCCCTTGTAATGGTTTGTTCCACCCGGGGAAAAAGTCTCTGACTGTCTACTCTATCTATTCCCCTGATCATCTTATAAACCTCTATCAAGTCGCCCCTCATCCTTCTCCGTTCTAATGAGAAAAGGCCTAGCACCCTCAACCTTTCCTCGTAAGACCTACTCTCCATTCCAGGCAACATCCTGGTAAATCTTCTTTGCACCTTTTCCAAAGCTTCCACATCCTTCCTAAAATGAGGCGACCAGAACTGTACACAGTACTCCAAATGTGGCCTTACCAAAGTTTTGTACAGCTGCATCATCACCTCACGGCTCTTAAATTCAATCCCTCTGTTAATGAACGCGAGCACACCATAGGCCTTCTTCACAGCTCTATCCACTTGAGTGGCAACTTTCAAAGATGTATGAACATAGACCCCAAGATCTCTCTGCTCCTCCACATTGCCAATGCATGTACCATTCTGAACTTGCCTTTGGACAAATTAAATCATTTGGATATGACACATGAACCATTAATCTGATGAATGCTGATAATTTTCATACTTTATAGAGATATAGGGCGCGATTCACGGAAAGTTTTCAAAGTCCAGTTTTGGGTGCTTTTGATGGGGTGTATTGCGACACTTAAGTTGGCGAGATTGGCATCAAATCCCCATGAGATTCTTGAAATTACTGGCTCCCTCAACGTCTGATTTGCCCAACTCCCACCTCAGCACTCAGCCCCAGTAAACACACTAGCATAGCAGCCTGCTCTTCAATTTGGGGGTGCGTACTGGCCAGGCTTCTCAATTTGTGCATTTGTCAGAGGACCAATAGCAGGATCAGCAATGCCACCTGGGAGGCAGTGATGATCTCAAGAGAATAACTCGGAGAACAGGACCGAGGAGACCACCGATGATGCTCACAGCTATCACCCCACCTTCCACCAGCACAGAAACACGCACCTCAGTGGGCAACATTATTGGACCGGCTTCTGGGCACAATCTGGTGAGCACCACACAATTGCTGATGCACATCATGTGGAGGCAAGAACATCCAAGGGAGACAGCAGTCGGAGGTCTGCTGGATCCCAGGTCACAGCTGCGCCACAGCCAGATGCCGAACGCCTGGACAAGGTTTTTCCAGAACTGATACAGGTGATAGGGCACAGCCGTAAGATTCAGGAGGGGATGTCAGCAACATTCCAATGACTACAAGGCCAATTGGAGAAGTCCCAAAGGCTGCAGGCACAGGAGGTGGTGCCAACAATGTATGACACCGATGCCAACACTGCTCGGTTGGTGGTCATGGTGCAAAACCTGGAGCACGTCCATGTTAAAGGATGGTCACGACTGGGAGTTAAATATCCAAGGGTATCAAACTTTTCGGAAGGACAGAGTGGATGGTAAGGGAGGTGGTGTAGCTCTGTTATTTAAGGATGACATCCGGGCAACAGTAAGGGATGACATCCGCGCTATGGAGGATAAGGTTGAATCCATTTGGGTGGAAATCAGGAATAGTAAGGCGGAAAAGTCACTGATAGGAGTAATCTATAGGCCACCAAATAGTAACATTATGGTGGGGCAGGCAATAAACAAAGAAATAACAGATGCATGTAGAAATGGTACAGCAGTTATCATGGGGGATTTTAATCTACATGTTGATTGGTTTAACCAGATCGGTCAAGACAGCCTTGAGGAGGAGTTTATCGAATGTATCCGTGATAGTTTCCTCGAACAGTATGTAATGGAACCTACGAGGGAACAAGCGGTCCTAGATCTGGTCCTGATTGATCAGGATCTCATAGTTAGGGATCCTCTCGGAAGGAGCAATCACAATATGGTGGAGTTTAAAATACAGATGGAGGGTGAGAAGGTAAAATCAAGCACTCGTGTTTTGTGCTTAAACAAAGGAGATTACAATGGGATGAGAGAAGAACCAGCTAAGGTAGACTGGGAGCAAATACTTTATGGTGAAACAGTTGAGGAACAGTGGAGAACCTTCCAAGTGATTTTTCACAGTGCCCAGCAAAGGTTTATACCAACAAAAAGGAAGGACGGTAAAAAGAGGGAAAATCGACCGTGGATATCTAAGGAAATAAGGGAGAGTATCAAATTGAAGGAAACAACATACAAAGTAGCAAAGATCAGTGGGAGACTAGAGGACTGGGAAATCTTTAGGGGGCAACAGAAAGCTACTAAAAAAGCTATAAAGAAGAGTAAGATAGATTATGAGAGTAAACTTGCTCAGAATATAAAAACAGATAGTAAAAGTTTCTACAAATACATAAAACAAAAAAGAGTGGCTAAGGTAAATATTGGTCCTTTAGAGGATGAGAAGGGAGATTTAATAATGGGAGATGAGGAAATGGCTGAGGAACTGAACAGGTTTTTTGGGTCGGTCTTCACAGTGGAAGACACAAATAACATGCCAGTGACTGATGGAAATGAGGCTATGACAGGAGAGGACCTTGAGAGGATTGATATCACCAAGGAGGCAAGCTAATGGGGCTAAAGGTAGACAGGTCTCCTGGACCTGATGGAATGCATCCCAGAGTGCTAAAAGAGATGGCTAGGGAAATTGCAAATGCACTAGTGATAATTTACCAAAATTCACTAGAATCTGGGGTGGTCCCGGCGGATTGGAAATTAGCAAACGTGACACCACTGTTTAAAAAAGGAAGTAGGCAGAAAGCGGGTAATTATAGGCCAGTGAGCTTAACTTCGGTAGTAGGGAAGATGCTGGAATCTATCATCAAGGAAGAAATAGCGAGGCATCTGGATGGAAATTGTCCCATTGGACAGACGCAGCATGGGTTCATAACGGGCAGGTCGTGCCTAACTAATTTAGTGGAATTTTTTGAGGACATTAACAGTGCGGTAGATGACGGGGAGCCAATGGATGTGGTGTATCTGGATTTCCAGAAAGCCTTTGGCAAGGTGCCACACAAAAGGTTGTTGCATAAGATAAAGATGCATGGCATTAAGGGGAAAGTAGTACATTGGATAGAGGATTGGTTAATTAATAGAAAGCAAAGAGTGGGGATTAATGGGTGTTTCTATGGTTGGCAACCAGTAGCTAGTGGTGTCCCTCAGGGATCAGTGTTGGGCCCACAACTGTTCACAATTTACATAGATGATTTGGAGTTTGGGACCAAGGGCAATGTGTCCAAGTTTGCAGACGACACTAAGATAAGTGGTAAAGCAAAAAGTGCAGAGGATACTGGAAGTCTGCAGAGGGATTTGGATAGGCTAAGTGAATGGGCTAGGGTCTGGCAGATGGAATACAATGTTGACAAATGTGAGGTTATCCATTTTGGTAGGAATAACAGCAAAAGGGATTATTATTTAAATGATAAAATATTAAAACATGCTGCTGTGCAGAGAGACCTGGGTGTGCTAGTGCATGAGTCGCAGAAAGTTGGTTTTCAGGTGCAACAGGTGATTAAGAAGGCAAATGGAATTTTGTCCTTCATTGCTAGAGGGATGGAGTTTAAGACTAGGGAGGTTCTGCTGCAATTGTATAAGGTGTTAGTGAGGCCACACCTGGAGTATTGTGTTCAGTTTTGGTCTCCTTACTTGAGAAAGGACGTGCTGGCACTGGAGGGTGTGCAGAGGAGATTCACTCGGTTAATCCCAGAGCTGAAGGGGTTGGATTATGAGGAGAGGTTGAGTAGACTGGGACTGTACTCGTTGGAATATAAGATTATGAAGGGAATAGATAGGATAGATGCGGACAGGTTGTTTCCACTGGCGGGTGAAAGCAGAACTAGGGGGCATAGCCTCAAAATAAGGGGAAGTAGATTTAGGACTGAGTTTAGGAGGAACTTCTTCACCCAAAGGGTTGTGAATCTATGGAATTCCTTGCCCAGTGAAGCAGTAGAGGCTCCTTCATTAAATGTTTTTAAGATAAAGATAGATAGTTTTTTGAAGAATAAAGGGATTAAGGGTTATGGTGTTCGGGCCGGAAAGTGGAGCTGAGTCCACAAAAGATCAGCCATGATCTCATTGAATGGTGGAGCAGGCTCGAGGGGCCAGATGGCCTACTCCTGCTCCTAGTTCTTATGTCCTGAGCAGTGGTGTCCAAAGCATGGCTCAGTCTGGGATAAGCATGGCTGAGGGCCTCAACATCACCTCCCAGTTGCTGAGGGACATGTTCCAGATGCAGGTGGACATTGCCAAGGCACTCCAGAGCATGGCCCAGTCACTGAGGAGCATCACTGAAGGCATTAACACCATGATGCAGACAATGGGGAGCCTCCAGGACTGGCAATGCCAGATGAGTCAGACGCCTCTGGAGCTCACTTCAGCCTCCCCTCCATCCCATGCAGTCCATCAGAACCCTTCGGGCACCGTCAAGGAGAAGGAAGGGCTGGAGGCCAACCCAAGGCCTGCCACTGAGGAGACCACTGCGGACACCAGTTCTTCTGAACACCCTCTCTTGACACCGCTCAGAGCAGCAGGCAGAACAGGATTGCATGGTGACACCATAAATCGGCTGGGGCCCCACCAGCTCCAGGCCCTCCAAAGGATGTACACCAAGGGCCTCATACATGTGAAGTCTCTGTCACTTTAATTTTCACAGTGGGCTTGCGTGCTCTATCCTCCCCCAGGGCACAGTGGCCCAAGATCAAAAAACCCTAATGCAGACTTAGTTCAGAGGATGGGTGTGAGTGTGCAGAAAGACAGGATTCAGAATTTAGCAGAAACTGAGGAGCACCAGACGTTTTCTCACAGTGAGTGCTCATCACTCTCCTGCCTTGGATAGTGACCCGCTGACAGTGCCAACACAGGCTCATCACCCTGGAGTGATGTTACGCAGGCCCTTGGAGGGGGGAACAGGGTGGCGACGAGGGGTGAGGAATGGTGGTGGGGTGGGAAGGGGGTATTGGGGGGGGAGGGGAATGGGGGAGGGAGGGAAAAGGAGTGAAGGGCGTGTGGAATGGGGAGAGGGGAATGGAAGTGGCGGGCAGGAGATGGGGAAGGCGGGGAGGGCAGGGAATAGGGGGGAGTTGCAGGGTAGGGAGGGAAATAGAGGTGGAGGGATGGAAGTGGGGTGCTGCTGAGCTGATGGAGGGAAGGAAATGGGAGGGAGAGGATGTAGAGATGATGGACACAGCCTCATCTTGGAGAATTTGGAGACAATGAGGATCTCCTTGGTCCTCCTGGCATGTCAGACCCTTGCTGCCGCCTGCCCTCCATCCTCCAGCTTCTCCTCGGGCTCATCCTCCAGCCCCTCCTGGACTGCCTCATCCTCCTCCTCAGATGAGGCCTCCTCTCTTTCCACAAAATGGGAGACCCTCTTGACTTGGGGATGTACTGCAAGGCACTGCCAGAGCGGTCAAGGCAGACTGTTGAGGCATCAAAGTTTGCTGGACATGCAACTGTTGCTCTGTTTATCTGGTTATAAATATGGCGGTTAATATGGTCGCCTTCCTTAATCCTAATTATGTTTACGTTTCTACTTTCAGAGACGCCATGTGTTTCTCGATACCGCCAAAAGGTTCAACCCGAATACCGATCAAAGAGCCAATACACCAGTTAGTTAGTTCAAAGTCAATACTATTTATTTACACACACAGTAAGATCTACTCATGCACAACAGTACTACAAACTAAACTATCTCTAACGCTAACGCCTATACTTAACTTCGGGTGCCCACTTAGTCAGAGGAACAATGGCCGTTGTTCGGATCTGAGGCTGTAGGGTTTGAAGAGAAACAGGAGAACAGCTAAGGTTGTCCATCTGGTAGCGAGCGTTGACCTTGAACTTACTTGCTTCTGGTGATGCTGGTGGATGGGCCTCTCCATCTGAGAGCCAAATCCAAGAGAGCGAATCTCTCCTGCGGGTTCCTTCTTATACTTGGAGAGGCTTTGCGTGCTTTTAGGCGGGCCTTAAACTTGGTCCCAATTAATTGGGCCGCTTCTCGATCATTGTTATCGATCTTAACCAATAAAGGGGTGGGTGCCCTGATGGCTGGCCGTTGGCCTTGCTTTGTTTGTGTCTTTCGGTTGGGATACTGGCGCCGGGATGTCTGTTACAGTATCAACTACCTGAGCGTTAGTCCTTTGTTCCTCGGAGATGGGCCATCAATATGCTAATCGACCCAGAGTTTCGATTCCGTCTGGTAACTGCTTCCCAAATGTACATTCAGGCACTGTGCCTGCTTGCTGTCAAGCATTGTCCACATTTCCCTACATTCTTTGTGAGCGTCCATTTTGTATTCTGGAAGTGGCCATCCCAGATGGCTACTGTGGTGGTATGTATTAGGGGTCATGTGGGACTGTGAAGACGAGATGCTATTGGCTGACAGATCCCAGGTCCTGGTTGGCTGCCGACTCCTGGCTCCGCCCTGAAGGCGGAGTATAAGAACCCGAGCTTCTCCCCGCAGCTTCATTCTGTTGCTGAGCTGCTGGGGACAAGCATCGCTTAATAAAGCCTGGATCGACTTCATCACTTCTCGTCTCTCGTAGGTCATTGTGCGCTACAATTTATTAAGCGAGCTTAAAAGACTATGGAGCTCCGGATCGCCCCGGAATGCCTGCGGATCAGCCCCCACACAGCGAACTCGGCAGCAGTATTCAAACACTGGCAACCATGCTTTGAAGGCTACCTCCGAACGGCCCCCGGCCGGATCACAGAAGACCAGAAAATGCAGGTCCTGCATTCGAGGGTAAGCCCGGAAATTTACCCTCTCATAGAAGACGCAGAGGATTTCCCAACGGCGCTCGCATTGCTGAAGAGCATCTACGGTCGGCCCGTTAACCAGGTCTACGCGCGCCACCAACTCGCGACAAGACGGCAAAGTCCCGATGAATCGCTAGAGGAATTCTACGCCTTGCTGCTAATTTTGGGACGGGGCTGCAGCTGCCCACCGGTGAACGCGATCGAACACACGGACCTGCTAATTCGCGATGCATTTGTGGCAGGTATGAACTCTCCCCAAATCCGCCAAAGACTTTTAGAAAGAGAGTCGCTAGGACTCTCAGAGGCACGGGCCCCTGCAGCTTCCCTAGATGTGGCCTCGCAAAACGCCCGCGCCTACGGCCCCGACCGCATGGCAGCCCCTTGGGCTCCGTGGACCCCCGTCGCGACAAACTCCCCCCCCCCCCCTCGCAGGCTTGCGCGGTTAAAGCACCAGACCATCCCGGGGGGGCCCACTGCTATTTCTGCGGACAAGCGAAACACCCCCGGCAGCGCTGCCCGGCCCGCGCAGCTATTTGTAAAAGCTGCGGCAAGAAGGGCCATTACGCGGCAGTGTGCCGGTCCCGGGGGGGTCGCCGCAATCCCCGGAGAAGAACGAGCCCAGCACATCCCAAACGCTCCCCAACCCCCCCAGCGCCCCATGTGCGACCCGCGGGCGCCTCCATTTTGGGTCCCAGGCACCACGAGGGGAGGATGGGCACCGCCATCTTGTGACCCCCCAGCCACGTGCAATTCATGGGGGCGGCCATTTTGTCCACCTCCGACCACGTGCGATCCATGGGGGCGGCCATTTTGTCCATCCCCGGCCGCGTGCAATTCATGGACGCCACCATCTTGGTTGACAACAAAGGACCCCAGCATCGACGGCTCCATGGGGTCCGAAGAAGACGATGCGACACTACTACCACGACTGGCTTCGGTGACACTGGATCAATCGCGGCCCCGGACGCTCCAGACGATGACAACAACAGTGCTGGTCAACGGATACGAGACGCCATGCCTGATCGACTCGGGGAGCACTGAAGGTTTTATTCACCCAGACACGGTAAGACGCTGTTTTCTGACCATCTATCCAAGCATGCAAAAGATTTCCCTAGCTGCAGGATCCCACTCCGTAGAGATCAAAGGGTTCTGCGTCGCGAACCTAACGGTGCAAGGGAGGGAGTTTAAGAACTACAGGCTCTACGTCCTTCCCCAACTCTGCGCGCCCACATTACTGGGATTAGATTTCCAGTGTAACCTGCAGAGCCTAACATTCCAATTCGGCGGCCCAATACCCCCACTCACTTTCTGCGGCCTCGCAACTCTCAAGGTTGAACCGCCGTCCTTGTTTGCAAACCTCACCCCGGATTGCAAACCTGTCGCCACTAGGAGCAGACGGTACAGCGCCCAGGACCGGATATTTATTCGGTCTGAAGTCCAGCGGTTGCTGAAGGAAGGCATAATCCAGGCCAGCAATAGTCCCTGGAGAGCCCAGGTGGTAGTAGTAAAGACCGGGGAGAAGCAAAGGATGGTCGTAGACTATAGTCAGACCATCAACAGGTACACGCAGCTAGATGCGTACCCTCTCCCCCGCATATCCGACATGGTCAATCGGATTGCCCAGTAGAAGGTCTTCTCCACCGTGGACCTCAAGTCCGCCTACCACCAGCAACCCATCCGCCCAGGTGACCACAAGTACACCGCCTTCGAGGCAGACGGGCGTCTATACCACTTCCTAAGGGTCCCATTTGGTGTCACAAACGGGGTCTTGGTCTTCCAACGGGAGATGGACCGAATGGTTGACCAGCACGGGTTGCAGGCCACGTACCCGTATCTCGACAACGTAACCATCTGCGGCCACGATCAGCAGGACCACGACGCTAACCTCCAATAGTTCCTCCAGACTGCTAACGCCCTGAACCTCACATATAACGAGGAAAAGTGCGTTTTTAGCACAAACCGGTTGGCCATCCTGTGATACGTAGTGCGCAATGGGATAATAGGCCCCGACCCCGAACGCATGCGCCCCCTTATGGAATTCCCCCTCCCCCACTGCTCCAAAGCCCTGAAACGTTGCCTGGGTTTCTTTTCATATTACGCCCAGTGGGTCCCCCAGTATGCAGACAAGGCCCGCCCGCTAATACAGTCCACTACCTTCCCCCTGTCGACAGAGGCTCGCCAGGCCTTCAGCCGCATCAAAGCGCGCCATCGACGAGTCCCTCCCCTTCCAGCTCGAGAGCGACGCATCTGACGTAGCTCTGGCGGCCACCCTTAACCAAGCGGGCAGACCCGTGGCCTTTTTCTCGTGAACCCTCCACGCCTCAGAAATCCGCCACTCCTCAGTGGAAAAGGAAGCCCAAGCCATAGTGGAAGCTGTGCGACATTGGAGGCATTACCTGGCCGGCAGGAGATTCACTCTCCTCACCGACCAACGGTCAGTAGCCTTCATGTTCGATAATGCACAGCGGGGCAAAATAAAAAATGACAAGATCTTAAGGTGGAGGATCGAGCTCTCCACCTTCAACTACGAGATCTTGTATCGTCCCGGAAAGCTGAACGAGCCGTCCGATGCCCTATCCCGCGGCACATGTGCCAACGCACAAATAGATCGCCTCCAAGCCCTCCACGAGGACCTCTGCCACCCGGGGGTCACTCGATTCTACCATTTCATAAAGTCCCGCAACCTCCCCTACTCTGTGAAGGAGGTCCGTACAGTCACCAGGAACTGCCACATCTGCGCAGAGTGCAAACCGCACTTTGTCAGGCCGGATAGAGCGCACCTGATCAAGGCTTCCCGCCCCTTTGAACGCCTCAGTTTGGATTTCAAAGGGCCCCTCCCCTCCACCGACCGCAACGCATACTTCCTGAACGTGGTGGATGAGTACTCTCGTTTCCCCTTCGCCATCCCCTGCCCCGACATGACAGCGGCCGCAGTCATTAAAGCCCTTGGCACCATATTCACACTGTTCGGTTGCCCCGCGTATATCCATAGCGACAGGGGATCCTCCTTCATGAGTGACGAGCTGCGCCAGTTCCTGCTCAGCAAGGGCATAGCCTCGAGCAGGACGACCAGCTACAACCCCCGGGGGAACGGGCAAGTAGAGAGGGAGAACGGCACGGTCTGGAAGACCGTCCTACTGGCCCTACGGTCCAGGGATCTCCCAGTTTCCCGGTGGCAGGAGGCCCTCCCGGACGCTCTCCGCTCCATCCGGTCGCTGCTGTGTACCACAACTAACCAAACGCCTCATGAGCGCCTCCTTGTCTTCTCCAGGAAGTCCTCCTCCGGAACGTCGCTGCCGACCTGGCTGGCGGCCCCAGGACCCATCTTGCTCCGGAAACATGTGCAGGCGCACAAATCGGACCCGTTGGTCGAGAGGGTTCACCTTCTCCACGCGAACCCGCAGTACGGGCGTACCCCGACGGCCGACAGGACACGGTCTCCCTGCGGGACCTGGCGCCCGCCGGCAACACACACACACCCCCGACACCGATCATCCTCTCCCTGCCACCGGCGCACCCCGCAACCGCCCCCTTCCCGGGGGGATCGGTCCTCCTCCCGTGCCCGCCCAGGAGTAAAACAGCAACAAACACCGAAACGCTCCCGGAGACGACAACACCTGAGCAAGCACCTGCACCACCACCGGGGCTGAGGCGATCGACGAGGAAGACCAGACCGCCCGCTCGACTCGTGGAATCCGCGTGACACCAAGAATGTTGTTGTAACAAAAAAAAAAATGTTTTGCTAATATTGTAAATAGTTCTCACAAACTTGTACATAGCCCAGTGTAGGGCTAAAACTGTAGTAACACTGTCCGAAATTTTCCTTCCAGGGCCAGCTTTGTAAACCCCTACCACCATGCGAACCACCACCCCGCCGGGTTCCTTTTAACAAGGGGTGAATGTGGTGGTATGTATTAGGGGTTATGTGGGACTGTGAAGCCGAGATGCTATTGGCTGACAGATCCCGGGTCCTGGTTGGCTGCCGAATCCTGGCTCCGCCCTGAAGGCGGAGTATAAGAACCCGAGCTTCTCCCCACAGCTTCATTCTGTTGCTGAGCTGCTGGGGACAAGCATCTCTTAATAAAGCCTGGATCGACTTCATCACTTCTCGTCTCTCGTAAGTCATTGTGCGCTACAGCTACACAACCCACTAATCATCCTCTGAGGCATGGCACGTGTGCCCTCGAGGAGGAACTTGAGAGTTGAGAATATTTTGTTTATTAAACAGTCAACAGTAAGATTCCACATATCACACTACCGATTTAACAACAAGGAAACGTCACCGTTCTATATTGGTGCCAATAAAAAGCTATATCAACTCATTTTCACAAAAAAAATACGAACACCCGGTACCACCCTTTGCAGGTTCCTCTATAGAATCTGAGGATAAGCCTGAGAATGTGTTATCATGTCCAGAACCTTTTCGTAGAAATGATCTGTCCATCAATGTGTTACTTGTTCCACGTAGCAGTGTTATTCTCCGCCCAGTACCTGCAGCTGTGCAGGCCCTCCTACACAGCCCAATCTCACCCGTACCAAATCCTGGCATCCACATATTTCCCTGGCGCTCAAGGAGCAGTTGAACATCCTTGACTTCCAGCGTTCAACCCGTGGTGATGTGCCAGTTACATTCAACTCTCACCACACCAGCAACAAAAGCACCAGCAGCGACATAGTGTTATTGTCGTTCGACGAGTAATCCAGAGACCCAGAGTCAAGCTCTGGGGACCCGGGTTCGAATCCTGCCATGGCAGACGGTGAAATTTGAATTCAGTAAAAAACTGGAATGAGAAATCCAAAAGTGACCACGATTGTCATAAAGATCCAGCTGATTCACTAATGTCCTTTAAGGAAGGAAATCTGTTGTCCTTACCTGGTCTGGCCTACATGTGACTCCAGACCCACAGCAATGTGGTTGACTCTTAATTGTTATCAGGGATGGGCCCAGCCAGCAATGCCCATATCCTATGAACAAAGACAAATAAATCTATGGAAGCATTTCTTCAACGTCATCAACAGGTGGCCCATTTGGATCAATGTCATGCACCAGATCCCACAGCGTCTTCTTGATTCATACGGGAGTGCCTTCTGGAGTCATACGTCCCCTTGAGCCCAGTGTTCCAGGATCCAGGTATCTTAGAAAGAATTCTCCTTCATTCCGGCGAAGAAAAGGAAACAGCAACAGCAACCTCCAGGCATCTGCAGCCACCGGTGTGTGACTTGGAAGGGAACTTGGAGGTTGTGCTACTCCGGCATGCATGTTGTCCTTGTCATTCTAGGTGGTAGAGTTTTCAGGTTTGGATTGTGCGGCCATAGATGCCTTGGCAAGTTGCTGTGATGCATCTTGTAGCTGGTACACACTGCAGCCACATTGGGTCAGTGGTGGAGGGAGTGCATGTGTAATGTGATGGATAGTTTTCAATCAAGCCGACTGCCTGGTTTTAGATGTCAGAGCTGCATTTATCCAGCCAATGGGAGAGTATTCCATCACACATTTGATCTGTGCCCTGCAACTGAGATGCGTTTGAGGGATACTGAGTCACTCGCCACAGAATACCCACCTTCTGTCCTGCTCTGGTAACCATAGTATTGTGGTTCGTCACAGAATACATTTGTGGTTCAGCTATTTAAGTTCATGGTCAATGGTGACACACAGGATATTGAAATCTCTTTTGTTGGCGATGGTTATAGTTTAGCACTTGTGTGGCATGAAAGTTAATTAGTATTTATCAGTATGAACCTGGATGTTGCCCAGGACTTCCTGCACTGACTACTTCATTATTGGAGGAATTGCAAATAGAACTGAATATCAATTATCAGCAGCGAACATCTCCACTTCTGACCTTATGATTAAGCAGCTAAAGATTGTTGGGACGAGGACACTACCATGAGGAACTGCTCTATTGTGGACAGGGCATACCTGGGAAATGTTACATATTGTTGGGTAAATGTCAGTGTGGCAGCTGTACTGGAGCAATTTGGCTAGAGGCAAAGTTAGCTCGGGGTCACAAGTCTTCAGCACTGTAGTGGGAAAGTTGTCAGGACCTACTACCTTTGCTGCATCCAGTACAAAATTCTTTTATATCACGTGGAACGGAACAAATTGGCTGAAGACTGGCATCTGTGATGACTGGGACCGCAAGAACCGGCTGAGCTGAATCATCCATCCAGCATATCTGACTGAAGGTGGTTGTAAAAATTTCAGCCTTATCTTTTAAAATTACATGCTAGGGTATTTTATGTTGGTTGGGATATTTATGTGGCCTCCTCTTAAAATTAGAGGCTGGATTCTCCCTTCCTGAGGCTCTGTGCCGGCGCGAATGGAGAATCTGCGGAAGATTCACGACAGGAAAATCGTCGCGAACCCCTCACCGATTCCGTTAACAGTGAGGGGCTAGCACCGGCGCCATGTCAACCGCCCGTGGATCACGCTGAAAACATCTGGAGAATCGGCAGGTCCCAGGCCACGAATGCGCTGGGCTGACGACCTGCACAGGTCACGCCATAAAACATGTCGCCGGCCGTGCTTGAACCCTGACCTACAGCCCACCCCCGGCCAGCACCCAGCAGTTCCCCTAGTCCCGGACAACCGTGGCAGTGCTGGACACTGTCTGCAGCCGGCAGGCTGCGTTCCCAACTGCTGGGACCACATGTGGTCCTCGCCGTCGGGAACTCGGCCCATTGGAGGCGGAGCATCATGGGTGGGCCGGCCGATGGTGCGCCAATGGCGCTGCAACAGTGCACAGCCCGATGATGCCGGTTTGGAGGGGGCAGAGCATGGCTGACCGGCGTCAAACCGGTGCCTTCCCCGATTCGGGCGTCTGAATCCATTCTTCGCCGACTACGATTTTGGCGTCGGGCTACGGAGAATCCAGCCCTAGATGTTTACTTGTCCACCATCATTGGTGACTGGAGTTGGCACGACTACAATGCTTTAATCTGACCTGTTGACTTGTCATTACTTAGCTCTGCCTATAGCGTGTTGCTTTCATTATTTAGAGTGTGTTGTAGCTTCACCAATTTAGCACCCCATATTGAGGTATGCCTTGTGTTCTTCTACACTCATTGAACCAGGGTTTGATTATCATAGAATTTACAGTGCAGAAGGAGGCCATTCGGCCCATCGAATCTGCACCGGCTCTTGGAAAGGGCATCCTACCCAACGTCCACACTTCCACCCTATCCCCATAACCCAGTAGCCCCACCCAACACTAACGGCAATTTTGGACACTCAGGGCAATTTATCATGGCCAATCCACCTAACCTGCACATCTTTGGACTGTGGGAGGAAACCTACGCACACACGGGGAGGATGTGCAAACTCCGCACAGACAGTGACCCAAGTCAGAATCGAACCTGGGACCCTGGAGCTGTGAAGCAATTGTGCAATCCACAATGCTACCATGCTGCCCCCACAATGCTACCATGCTGCCCTTATCTAGCCATTATCTGGCTAGAAAGTTATGTCAGAGTGAGAGACGTGCCGGTATGAGTTTATAGATTGTGGTGGAATACAATTCTAGCCTCATGGATACCCAGTATTGAGATATCCTGAATCATTTAGCACAGTGATACTGCCGCACAACACAATGACCTTCTGAGTGGCATATTTGTCTCCACAAGGATTGTGGGATGGTCACTTCTGTCTAGGACATGTAGATTGATAAGGATAATTTATTTACTTTTTTATAAATTTAGAGTACCCAATTATTTTTTTTCCAATTAAGGGGCAATTTAGCTTGGCCAATCCACCTAACCTGTACATTTTTGGATTGTGGGTGTGAAAACCCACACAGACATAGGGAGAATGTGCAAACTCCACACGGACAATGACCCAGGGCCAGGATTCGAACCCGGGTCCTCAGCGCTGCAGTCCCACTGCTAACCACTGCGGCCCCGTGATAAGGATAAATTTAAGTAGATTTTTCCCTTGAGCTGGTTCTGTCACCACATAGAGTAGGCCCAGTCTTGAAGCTATGTCCTTCAGAACTTGGCCAGCTAGGTTATCAACAGTTCAACTGAGACACTCTTGGTGATGGTTATTAAAGTCCTCTATCCAGGGTACGTTCAATGCCTGTATGCTTTTTCAAAATGGAGGAGTCGATTGTCAAATTCATTATGCTAATGTTAATTATCGGTGGGTAGTTTCCTTACCCACGTTTGGCCTGACACCATTAGACTTCACAGAGTCAAGAGGCAATTTTAAGGATTCCCACAGTAACTCCCTCTCAACTGTATACTGCTGTGCTACCACCTTTGGTCTGTCCTGCTGGTACTGGGACATACCCAGAAATGGCGAAGGAGAATTCTGGGATGTTGCCATATAATTACGATTCTTAATAGTGGCTACGTCAGGCTTTTGCAAACTAGTCTGTGTGGCAACGTTCTCAGTTTTGCCTAAGATATTAGAAAGGAGGACTTTGCAGGGTCAATATGGACTGAATATGTCTTTGTGATGTCCAAATCCATTGTTGATGCTGAGCCATCAGTTCTATTTTTTTGTTGCAGCATAATAGAACTGACTTGCCAGTTCAAAGGACACTTAGAAGAGTCAATGACATTGCTGTAGGTCTGAGATCACATAGAGGTCAGACATGGTAAGGACAGTAGTTTCTATTCACTGGAGAACATTAGTGAACCAGTTGGTTTTCTAACAACAATCCAGTAGCTTCAGTGACTTATTATTCCAGCTTCAACTAATTAATTGGATTCAAATTTGCAAACTTTTGTGGTGGAGTTTGAACTCAAGTCCAGGTTGTTTCAAAGGATAATGTAACCACTATGCTACCCCTAATAGAAACACGGGAATGTCCATGCAGCTTCTTTATCCTATTCAGCCATTCAATATGATAATGACTGGTCTGTACTTCAAATCCATTCAACTCCTACCCCTCCCACCAGTGTACTCAATTTTCCTTGGTATCCTTACCCAATACAAATCTCAGTGTTGAAATTTTCAGTTGAACAGCCTTTTGCGAGAGACAGTTCCATATTTTTTTTATAATTATCTTTATTAGTTCCACTATCCTTTGAGGAAAAGAATGCTTCCTGATTTTGCTTTTGGTGGCCGAGCTCTAATTTTAGGGTTTGAGATGAAGAAATGAATGTATTAATGAGGTTCAGGAAAACATTCTTTGACGTCAGGGGAGCTGCATCTTTCGTAACACAGAATGTTTCCTTAAAAATACCTTAAAATTCATTTGACCATGCCATGTGTATTTTCTGACCACAAAGCTGCCAACTGTGGGTAAAACATTCTTAACGCATGATTATGATTCGAACCTGTGAAATATTAAACAAACACATTTTTTTTATTTTTAGCCATGTGGTTCCAGTCCCTCAATGCCATATATTTAGAATTATCCTCACGTTTAAATAGCTTCATGGTTTTGACATGACCAATCTTTGTAACCTTCTCCAACCCTAAAACAGCCTGGTAATTCTTTTCTCCTCAAATTCTAACCATCTGTGCATCCCCCCACTCCCTGAATCCACCAAAGCATCTTCAGTGTCTATTTTCTGTCTGAAATTCCAGGAACCCTTTTACCGCTCTACTACCTTCTCCTCCTTTAAGAACTTTCTTAAAACCCATTTTTTGACGAAGCATTTGGCCACCTATACTAATATTTAATTCCTTTATTAAGTGTTGAATTAAATTGTCTGGTGTACAGAACTTGAGCATTACTGAAAAAAAGAGACAAACTATCAAAGCTTTTCACCTTGCACTCATAGGACAGCTACGTAAGATAAACCAACAGTAAAAGGTAACAACAATGTATATTGCATGAGAAAGTGCGGTTAGATTCTGTGGTTTGGTTCTGATTGGTAGAGGCATTACCACAGTGAGTGCAGCAGAGAACAGTTAACTCTTAAGCTTTTATTTCAAATTCAAATCAGGCAGGTGAACTCTGATTGTTCAAGACGTAGCCATGAGGAATGAACCAGGGAATGGCAGTCCTCCAAGATTTTGCTTAGTTGGAAATGGTGTATGCATGGACATGCTCCTTCTGTATTCAAAGGAAAGGGCCAGGTGTGTGAATATACACGGCTTCTAATGTGCATATGTGAGCCATACTATGAATCAGACTGATAATCTTACATTGATTTTCAATGTAATTCTTAACAGGATTGTTTAGCAAGTATTGTCCTATCATGGAATCTCATCTAATGTTGGGCACTAACTTTTGAGTTTTGCAAGCACGGGCTGGTTGGTACGATCAGTATTTTGTTTGTTACAATCCCCCCAGTCATTGGGAAGTATGGCCTACCTACTTGCCATGACACTGAAATTCATATACCACTCATTTGTTTGATAGGCATAACGTCTTTTGGACTTGACAGCAGCATCAGTTAGTGGAAAATACCACTCGTGTTGCTACTGCACAGTAACAGTGCGAAACAGCAAGCTTCACCTGTTGCTCAAATTTTTGGGACGCATTACCCTTCTAGGGTAATCTAAGATAGACTGCCACCTTTCTAATTCACTTGAAAAATTATTCCTAATATCTGCTCAGTTGTTTTTAGCTGAGAAAAAAAAACATTACAAAGACTATTGCTTTAAACTTTAAGTTGTGTCAATGTAATACTTGTAGAACTATGATTTTCACTTCCAATAATATTTGCTCATATCTGGGTTATAAATATGAGAACACTGGATAGATGTTCAGAATGGTTTCTGGTGAATGGTTCAGCTCCCGCGGCTTTGTAGGCCAACAGTCCTGGACTTTAAATTGTTAGACTTCTTATGGGATTTCAGACATTGAGGAAATGTGCCAAAGAATCACAAAGTCTGCTGATAGAAACATTTTGAAGCTGTTTGTGTGTCAATGTCCTTCCATTATTTTTATAATGATGATAATCTTTATTAGTGTCACAAGTAGGTTACATTAATACTGCAATTAAGTTACTGTGAAAATCGCCTCATCGGCACACTCCGGCGCCTGTTCGTTTACACTGAGGGAGAATTCATGAAAATCCAATTCCATCTTTTGGGACTTGTGGGAGGAAATTGGAGCATCCGGAGGAAACCCACGCAGACACAGGGAGAACGTGCAGACACCGCACAGATAGTGACCCAAGTCGGGAATCAAACCCGGGTCCTTGGCACTGTGAAGCAACATCACTAACAACTGTGCTACCATGCTGCCCCAACTCTTCAACTCCCTGGTGTTACCTTATGAACATTTAGTAAAGAGAAGCAAACTAAAGGGAAACGTGCCATGGTGTCTTCCTTTGAATAGTCTTAGACTTGGAGTAAAGGGGAATTGTAGTTCCCTTTTGTTCTAGAGTCAAGTCATTCTTTCCAGTAATCACTTTGGGTCCCAATCAGATGAAACATTTCAAAGTACTTCCCTCAGCAGATTAGTCGATGTCATTTTGACCCAAACACATAAGCAAAATACTGCGGATGCTGAAATTCTAAAATAAATAAACACTCCAAAGATATGCAGGTTGGGTGGATTGGCCATGCTAAAATTGCCGTTTAATGTCCTGGGATGTGCAGGTTAGGTGATGTTGTGGGGATAGGGTGGGGGAGTGGGCCGAGGTGGGGTGCTCTTTCAGAGGGTTGGTGCAGACTCGAAGAGCCAAATGGCCTCCTTCTGCACTGTGGGGATTCTATGGTTCTAAAAATAGAAAATGGTGGATATGATGAGCATGTCTGAGGGCAGCTCTGGAGAGAGAACGAGAGTTAACATTTCAAGTCTGTGACCTTTTATCAGCACTGAGAGAAGTTAGAAATGTACTAGGCTTTCAGTGAGCAAAGAGGCAAGAACGAGAACTGACAAGGGAAAGTCTGTGAAAGGGTGAAGGGCACGAGAAATTGGCAGGAACTATTTCAGTATCTGAGGAGTCGCAAATAGTGTTGAACATTGTGCAACTATTTGTGAACAACCCCACTTCTGACCTTATGATGGAAGGAAGGTTATTGATGAAGTTGCTGAAAATGGTTGGATTCAACTAGGAATCCTGTTGCCTTCACCAATAATTCCCCGATTTGGTCGATAAGGAAGCCAGGTGGGTCATGGAGGCTGACAATCGATTACCAGGAACTGAACTGAACCACCCCAATCAGAGCCCCCATGGTGGCGGCTAGTCCAGAAGCCAAGATGAGAAATGCCCCACAAGCCAAGTATTTCACAGTGCTGGATTTCAATAACGCTTTCCCGCCCATTCTCCAAAACCGACAATGCAAGTATAAGTTTGCCTTCACATATCAGGGGCAACAATATACTTGGACATGCCTGCCACAGGACTTCCAAATTCCATATAACGCACCCTCCATATTCCAGCAAAGACTTGCAAAGTGTCTGGAAGAGTTTTCAAAGCCCAGGGGCGGGATTCTCTGACACCCCGCTGGGTCGGAGAATCGCCGGGGGGGAGTCGTAAATCCCGCCGGGCCGACGCTGCCCGCGATATTCTTCGGCCCCCCAGAAATCCCCAGAATAGCGAGGACCGGCACGACTCCACGCCGGCGTAAATCGAACAACCTATTTAATGGCATCAGCCAGTCGTGCTGGTTGATGCCGGCCTGCGCGGATGTAGGAGTCGGCGTGGGGCAGCCGCCGGGGAAGTGACGGCATGGCTGCAGGTGGTGGGGGGGGGTCGCAGGAACCGTTGGAGTGTGCATGCCGGGGGGGGGGGGCGCTGGGGAGGGGATTGGGGAGGGGCTAGGGAAGGGGCAAGGGAGGGGAGAGGGCTGGTGTGGGAGGGGGGGAGGTTGCATGCCTTGGAGGAGAGGGGGTGTTGGGGAGGGTGCATGCCAGGGTGGAGAGGGGTGGGACCGATTAGGGCGAGTGATGGGGAGGAATCGTGCTGGGGAGAGGGGGGGTTCGGTTCGGGAGGGTGCATGCCAAGGAGGAGGGGGGGGGGGGTTGGGTAGGGTGCGTGCCGGGGAGGAGAGGGGGGTGGTTGGCGAAGGTGCGTGCCGAGGAGGGGTGGGGTGTCCGCCTGGCCATGTGCCAGCTGGCAACAGTCACGACCAAGCAGCCCATGGCAGCTGGCTGCGCGGGGGGGGGGGGGGGGGATATGGGCAATGGTGACATATCGTCTATCCCCCCCACCCCCACCCCCTGCAGGCCGTTATGTTTGGTCATCACCCAGCGATGTTGGCTGCCGTGGCGGGAGCCGCACTTCTACATGTTGCCCTGGGGGAGCTGGAGGTGGAGCGTACCAGGGAGGCGGTGGAGGCTGCCGCAGAGGAGCGTGCCGCAAGGAGGCAGGTGGCAGCCGTCCAGGCTGGAGGGCCACCAGCACGACAGGAAGAGGAGGAGGAGGAGGAGGTCATGGTGCCACAGCGATGGAGACGCCCAATAAGGCCCCGTGTGTACTGGCCCTGCTCGTCGTACCAGGACCTCACGGACCGGGCATGCAGGAGGCGACTCAGGATGAGCCGGGAAACCGTCGCCCATATCTGCCATCTCATGGCACACCTGGCACCGCGTGGCAATGGGGGAAGGACACCCTCTCCCTGTGGCCGTCAAGGTTACGGTGGCCCTGAACCTTTATGCCACAGGGTTATTCCAGTCACCGAGTGGGGACCTGTCCGGCATCTCGCAGGCATCAGTACACCGGTGCATCCGTGCAGTGACAGACACCCTGTTTGCCATTGCGGACCGCTATATTCAGTTCCCTGTGCACCGCGCCCATCAGGATGCCCGGGCAGCGGGATTTGCTGCCGTGGCCAGTATGCCCATGATCCAGGGGGCGATCGATGGGATAAACGTCGCCGTGCGGCCACCTGCAGATAACAGGGCCATGTTCACGAATAGTAAGGGGACCTACTCCATGAACGTGCAGGTGGTCTGTGACCACCACATGAGGATCCTGCACATCTGTGCCCGGTACCCAGGCAGTGTACATGACTCATTCATATTGGCACAATCTTTCATCCCCACCATATTCGAGGGATGCCCCCCCCCCCCCCCCCCCCCCCCCGGCCGAGGGGCTTGTTGATGGGCGACAGGGGGGCGGGGGGGGGAAGGAGCAGCAAGACGAGGTGCGGACCTTCCCAGATGATGAGGATGGCGGCAATGTTCAGGACAGATGGGCTGGACATGGACGGGAGGCTGCCCACCATTAGCGGCTGGGCCAGCGGGCATGGGACAGGCTTTAACCGCCCGGTTCACGGACTAGGGGGACGTGGGAATCGCCGAGTAAGAGCACAGACTGCACACTACGGCACCAGCATACCACCCTCACCCCACCCACCCACCACCAACCACACCCACCCAACACCAACCACCTTCACCCCACCCGCATGCACACCACCACTCCATTGCCGATCCACCTGCGGCACTACGGGCCGGGCTCACACAGTCGCCAGTGGAAGCGTGTCTATTGCAGGCCATGGAGGATGATGATGACCCGCTCTGCGATGAGCTCCGGGCTCTACACCGTTAGACAATGTCTGCCCTATGGCCGCAGTACCACCCTCCACCCGGACCGTCCCTGCATGCGACCGTGACACTGCAGCGCACGGTCCCGTCGTCTGCCCGGGGGGATGGCGAGGGCGACCCGGAGGTTGGGAGGGGGGGAGGTGGGGGGGGGGGGGGGGTGGGGAGGCACACTCACCTGCGGCCAACGTTCTGTCACTCCTCACACACACACTGGCGCTTACCTCACCACACCCCCGCATGCATTGGACAGAGCACAAAGGCAGCTTCTGAAGGTGTGAAAGTGATTTTAATAACGAACAGTTCATACACGTGCCCTAGCCCCTATAACTAATCTGCGCCCTGCACCCGTGCCAACTTACTCAGTGTCTAATTTTCTGGGCTTACGGGCTCTAAGTCTGCGTCTCGGTGGTTCAGCAGAACTGGAGGTGGATCCCTGTGATTCCTGCCCTGTGATAAGGGACCCCTTTGGCGGTCGTTTGCTGGGGTGGCCTGGCCTAGATGGGCCAGGCTGCGGCTCGGGCGACTGGGATGGCGAGCTGCTAGCCTGTCCTGCTCGTTGCCCACCAGAGATGCACCTGGGACGGAAGGGGGGGGGGGGGGGCGGAGTCCGAGGTGTCGCGGTGTTCCGGGACCTCCCCTACAGGGGAACCCGGAACGGGCCCCAGCATCTCCTCCTCCCTTGGGGTGCCCGATGGTCCCTGGGCCTCTACATAGGTCGGGGATGCAAACGGACCAAGTATCCGACGCCCCCCTCGACACCTGGCGCTGCCAGTCCTGGAGGCCCGCCCTGCTATCAAGAAGGGTCTACAAGTTTGCAGCCATGGAGCTCAGGGAGTTGGCCATCCCTGTCTGTGTCTGGGCGATGCAGCCAGCACCTGGGCAATGGCGCCGATACCCTCAGCGATGGCCTGCAGAGACTGGGCCACGGCGTTGAGCGCCTCTGCGATCTGCTGCTGGGTCTGGCTCATGGCTGCCTGTGAGAGGGCAGCCATGCCTTGGGCCACAGACACCGCCTGCACGGAAAGCCCCAGACCTTGCATACTGCGACCCATGACTGACATCGTCGCACCCATTGCCTCCACCGTGGACCCACCTGTGCGGTGTCGGCCTGGGTGGCACGCATGACCGGCACCACTCCCAGCTCCTGCACGTGGGTGGACTCCTCCACCTGCGTCTGCAGCTGCCGCAAGCCGGCGGCCACCCCCTTCGATCGTCCCTTGGTCCGTGTCTGCATCGGGTCTATGGTGGGTGTGGTAAGTCCAGGAACCCGGGACCCGTCTGGGCAGCAGATGGTTGCTTGCGCCGGGCTGCCCTCCGACTGCCCGGCCCCTCGGCTGCTCCTGCCTCCACCTCCTGTGCTGGGACGGCTGTGTTGTGAAATTAAATGAAAATCGCTTATTGTCACAAATAGGCTTCAAATGAAGTTCCTGTGACAAGCCCCTAGTTGCCACATTCCGGCGCCTGTTCAGGGAGGCTGGTACGGGAATTGAACCGTGCTGCTAGCCTGCCTTGGTCTGCTTTCAAAGCCAGTGATTTAGCCCTGTGCTAAACAGCCCCTAGTGTCCCAGATGCCTGATCATTAAAGTGCCCAACCGAGGCTCTGTGATAGTGGAGGGTGTAGGATTGTCATGCTCCTCAGCCGACCCGAAGTCCGGGGTCCCCTGGAGTGGTGACTTCTGTCCATCCGTCCCCTGTGTGTGGGTGTCATGTGTGTCAGTGTCCTGTGTGTTAGGGTCCTGTGTGTTATGGCCCGATGTGTCGGTGTCCTGTGCGTCAGTGTCAAAAAACAAAGAACAAAGAAATGTACAGCACAGGAACAGGTCCTTCGGCCCTCCAAGCCCGTGCCGACCATGCTGCCCGGCTAAACTACAATCTTCTACACTTCCTGGGTCCGTATCTGAGGTACCCTCAATAATGACGCTCAGAGATTAAACTGTAAAGAAGGCTTTATTAGACTAATAACTATACTACAGCTAGAGACGAGAGCTGACTGTTACACAGACCATGAGGCAGCCCTTGAGGTATGGCTCCCAGATGGACGGAGCCAGAGGCGGAGTCCCCAGTGTTCCAAGCCCGGTCTTCAAGGGGGCATCACCTTACATGTGTATAAGGCAGTAACCGTTCATCACAGTATCCCTCCATTCCCATCCTATTCATGTATTTGTCAAGATGCCCCTTAAATGTCACTACCGTCCCTGCTTCCACCACCTCCTCCGGTAGTGAGTTCCAGGCACCCACTACCCACTGTGTAAAAAACTTGCCTCGTACATCAACTCTAAACCTTGCCCCTCTCACCTTAAACCTATGCCGCCTAGTAATTGACCCCTCTACCCTGGGGAAAATCCTCTGACTATCCACTCTGTCTATGCCCCTCATAATTTTGTAGACCTCTATCAGGTCGCCCCTCAACCTCCGTCGTTCCAGTGAGAACAAACCGAGTTTATTCAACCGCTCCTCATACCTAATGCCTCCATACCAGGCAACATTCTGGTTAATCTCTTCTGCACCCTCTCTAAAGCCTCCATATCCTTCTGGTAGTGTGGCGACCAGAATTGAACACTATACTCCAAGTGTGGCCTAACTAAGGTTCTATACAGCTGCAACGTGACTTGCCAATTCTTATACTCAATGCCCCGGCCAATGAAGGCAAGCATGCCGTATGCCTTCTTGACTACCTTCTCCACCTGTGTTGCCCCTTTCAGTGACCTGTGGACCTGTACTCCTAGATCTCTCTGACTTTCAATACTCTTGAAGGTTCTACCATTTACTGTATATTCCCTACCTGCAACAGACCTTCCAAAATGCACAACCCTCACATTTGTCCGGATAAAACTCCATCTGCCATCTCTCCGCCCAAGTCTCCAAACAATCTAAATCCTGCTGTATCCTCTGACAGTCCTCATCGCTATCTGCAATTCCACCAACCTTTGTGTCGTCTGCAAACTTACTAATCAGACCAGTTACATTTTCCTCCAAATCATTTATATATACTACAAACAGCAAAGGTCCCAGCACTGATCCCTGCGGAACACCACTGGTCACAGCCCTCCAATTAGAAAAACGTCAGTGTCCTGGGCGTCAGTGTCCTGTGTGTCAGTGTCCTGGGTGTCGGTGTCCTGAGCGTCAGTGTCCTGGGTGTCAGTGTCCTGGGTGGCGGTGTCCTGGGCGTCGGTATCCTGGGTGGCGGTGTCCTGGGTGGGTGTGTCCTGAGTGGTTGAGTCCTGGGTGGGTGTGTCCTGGTGGGTGTGTCCTGGGTGGGTGTGTCCTGTATGTGGGTCTCCTGGGTGCTTGTGTCCCGTGCGTCAGTGTCCTGGGTCGACTGCGACGGGGGCCTGTTGCTGTGTGTGGCCCGCCGGCGTCGCCGCACTCGTACTAGATGGGGGCGGCGTCCGCCTGGTGCTCCGGGTCTGTCCCTGGCTCGTGGGCGCCCGTGCACGTCCTGGGAATATCGTATGCCTGATGGGCCGGGTCTGTCTCTGTCTCGTGGCTGCCCTGGAACGTCCTGGGGAAGGTCGGCATCCAAGTGGATGGGTGGGTCAACGTTTGGTCCTGCAATACACAATAAAACATGAATGATTGACACGCAGATTGGGATAGGGGGAAGGAGGGATGAGGGGGAAAGGGGGATATGGGGGAAAGTGGGATATAGGGGAAGGGGGATATGGGGAAGGGGGTATTGGGGAAAGGGGTATGGGGAAGGGGGGATATGGGGATAGGCAGAAGGGGGGATATGGGGGAGGGGTGGATGGAGGAAGGGGGTATGGGGGAAGGGGGGACATGGGGGAAGGGGGGATATGGGGATATGGGGAAAGGGGGATATGGGGAAGGTGGATATGGGGGAATTGCGGTTATGGAGGAATGAGGGATGGGGAAGGGGGATATGGGGGAAGGGGGGATATGGGGGAAGGGGGGATATGGGGCAAGGGATGATGGGGAAGGGGAATATGGGGGAAGGAGGGTATGGGGGAAGGGGGGATATGGGGGAAAAGGGGATATGGGGAAGGGGGTATAGGGAAGGGGGGATATGGGGGAAGGGGGGATATGGGAGAAAGGGGGATATCGGGGAAGGGGGGATATGGGGGAAGGGGGGATAGGGGGGAAGGGGGATATGGAGAAAGGGGATATGGGGAAGGGGGATGGGGAAAGGGGGTATGGGGAAGGGGGATATGGGGGCAGGGGGGATATGGGGGATATGGGGTAAGGGGGATATGGGGAAGGGGGAAATGGAGGAAAAGGGATATGGGGGAAAGAGGGATATGGGGAGGGGGGATATGGGGAAGGGGGATATGGGGAAAGGGGGATATGGGGGAAGGGGGTTAGGAGGGTATGGGGAAGGGGCGATATGGGGGAAGGGGGGATATGGGGGAAGGGGGATATGGGGGAAAGGGAAGGGATGGTGGGGAAGGGAAGTATGGGAGAAGGAGGGTATGGGAAAGGGGGATATGGGGAAGGGGGCATATGGGGGAAAAGGGGATATGGGGAAGGGGATATAGGGAAGGGGGATATGGGGGAAGGGGGGATATGCACCACAGTTCATGCACCCGCACCCCACCCTCCGCCTTACCACCCCTCCCAAACTGGCCGCCATCTTCCAATCATGCGGCCTGCCCAATGGCAACGCCACAGTAGCTGCTACAGGGGGAGCCTGAATGGGGTCCACAGAGTGTACGCTGGCAAGGACCTTGCCAGCCAACAGTACCTTGGCAGCACGGATGGGTGGCAGGGCCAGAGGCCCTCAGGTGGTCAGATACCAATGGGGTCAACGGGTGCGGGAATTGGGGGACATGCAGGGGCTGCAGTTGCAATTGGGGCTACCGTGTTATCCGTTGGACCTGGAGTACGTGCCATAATACCATGCCAACCTTCCACACCCTGCAGACAATGGATATTGGAATACAGCCCACAATGGTGGCCTTCCTCCTAGTCGCCGAAGCCCTGGAGGGTGCACTGCGGCTGTACGGGCTTGAACTGCTCAAGGGAGAGGAAGCTACAGTAGCGAGCTTGTCCCAGAAGAACCGGCTGCCCAACAGGCCGAGGAGGAGCAGGGGGAGGTTCATAGGAGGGGCCGCATGAGGCCTCGTGTGTACCGGCAGCACCTGTTCTTTGAGGATCTGCCGGATCGGGGCGAAGACTCCCGCTGAGGAGGGTCACAGTGCAACATGTCTGCCGGATCATGGCACACCTGGCACCGCAGAGGAATGGGGGAGGAACCCAGCTCTGGTGGCCGTCAAGGTGACGGTTGCCCTAAACATTTACCCCACAGGGTCCTTCCAGATGCCGAGTGGGGACCTGTCTGGGATCTCACAGATCTTGGAGCACAAGTGCATCAGCGCTGTCACGGAGGCCCTATATGCCCAGACAGAACAATATATCCATGTCAACATGGACCGAGCTCACCAGGATGCTCATTCAGCAGGGTTTGCCTCCATCTTTAAGATATCCCAGATCCAGCGGGTGATCGACAGGATTCATGTCCTCCTCCGAGCACCTGCAGATGACAAACTGCTCTTCAAAAACCGAAAGGGGCTCCATTCGATGAACGTACAGGTGGTGTGTGACCATCAGCTGCGCATTATGCACGTCTGGCCCGATACCCTGGGCAGTGTGTATGACGCCTTCGTCCTGGCACACCCGACGGTTCCTGGCCTCCTCGGGGGGGGGGGGGGGGGGGTGCGTTTGGAGACAGGGTTTACACACTGCCGTCGTGGCTGATGACATCTCTCCGGGGGCCACAGGCTGACGAGGAGACCTGCTACAACGGTGCTCGTGTGTGACCAGGGGTATAATCGAGCGGTGCTTCAGCATCCTGAAGATGCGGTTCAGGTGCCTGGACTGCTCTGGAGAGGCCCTCCAGTGTGACGCTGAGAGGGGCACCCGCATCGTGGCAGCCTGCTGCATCCTCCACAACATTGTGCAGCAGCTGGAGGAGGAGGATGAAGGCAAGTCCTTGTCCAAAGAGGAGGATGTGCAGGAGGGCGAGGATGGGCAGGACGTGGGGCCTGGGCAGGCACGAGAGGCCGCGCAAGGTGTGCCAGGGCCAACGCACAGAGGATGCTCTGATGCCTCCATATTCACCGACTTGTGGGGGAAGGGGACTGTCCTGAAGCACAGACACTACGTCCCACCCCCAAACCTCATGCACGGCCACCCCCTCCCCATGTGCAACCCCCTACATGATATATACCTGCTGCACTACAGGATGTGGGCCTTAGGTTGGTAGTAACAGTGGGTATAGCCCATGGGATGGGATGGCACCTGGCCATGGTGCCCGATTTAGATGCTAACATGTGGTGCAGGGTGGGAGTTCGACCGCCCTCAGGGTTGGGGGGAGGGGCATGAGGGGTTAGGTTATGGGTGTGTGGGATGGGGGTTTGTGCCGGGGCAGAGTGTCACTTACTCACCCTGGCCGCCCTGAGGAGGTCATGCAGTTTTTTCCGGCACTGCTGGCCAGTCCGAACGGTGTTACCCACGGCACTGACCACCTCTGCCACCTGTGCCCAGGCACGGCGGACAGCGGTGGCTGGCAGTCTACTTATCGGGCCTGGGTAGAGGGTCATCCGCCTCTCCTCCACCACATCCAGGAGGGTCTCCAACTCAGCGTCGCCGAATCTTGGGGCTGCTCTCTTCACCACCATCTTGTTGGCTGGGATGGTGTGTATGGGGAGTGAAGCGTGTATACGGCTGCAGCTTGTCAGCCTCCCAGGTGCCAGTCTCGGCACCAACACTTAGTCTCAGAAATGGAGAATCCAACCCACCGTCCCCAGGAGTCGGCGAACTTGCTTTGATATCTCTTCTCAACTTAATCATCTTTTCTCATCCGTGACTTCCATCTGTGTGACTGCACTGTGATGCCACAACTCATCGATACACGAAAACAACCACTTAAACACAGATGACTAGGCCACCCTGCCTTGTGATATTAGCCACAAAATTCTGGTCCCCAGGAGGGGCAAAATTAAACATGGGTACCTGGCCACCTCAGATTCCGCGATGATATTCTAAAAGGGGGTCAGTAAGAACGTGAGCAAGAATCTGGTGGAGGAGAAAAGGGAAGTAGGGATGAGGGGTGGGATTCTCCCCGCGCCGGGTCGGAGAATCGCTGGTGGACTGTGCAAATCGCGCCATGCCCCCACGCCGCAGAGCGGAGAATTGGCACCATTGGGGCTGGCATGGTCGGCACGGCGCCGGGGCGGCCCCCCCGCGATTCTCCGGCCCCAGTGGGCCGAGCAGATGTAAAAAAAAAAAAACGAGTCCCACCGGCGCCGTTCTAACCTGCTCTGATCCGGCGCAGGATTTATAGAATTGCACGACAGCAAAACTGGCGCCGCACCTGGACCTATTCAGCTACTGTTAAGAGGCTAGCCCCAGCGCCACGTGGAACACAATCGATTCCAATGAGAAATGGTGCGAGATTCGCCAGATCCGAGAAGGGTTGACGGGTCCGGGGACGGCTTGTGGGGGGGGCAATCTGACCCAGGGGGAGGCCTCCGTTGTGGCCTGGCCCGTGATCGGGACCCACCTCTCTGTCTCCAGGCCTCCTTTCATCCAAGCCAGCACCTGTACTCCTGCGCCATGTTGGGTCAGGGCCGGCGCGGACAAGGGAGACACCGTGCATGCGTGGAAATCGCTCCGATGAGACTGCACATGCGCGGGTTCGCGCCGGACCCACTGCACATGCGCGCATCCCCCGGCGCCCATTCCACGGCCGGGTCAGCAGCTGGAGCAGAGTGAACTGCTCCAGCGCCCTGCTGGCCCTCTGTAGGGGCCAGAATTGCTAATCCTGGGGCCGTGTTGACGCCGTTGGGAACCGCAACGGCATTTCCGACGGCGTCAAAACTTAGCCTCAGGATCAGATAATCCCGCCCATATTTGGTAATAATAACAGGTGCTATCCTGATCTCTTTGCAGAAGGTACACCACACTCGCTGTGTGCTCTGTGGGATTCTTCACCCTGGAATGGATGAGAGGATACAGACCCATGGAAGGAAGGACCAATGACCGGAGAATCAGACTAATATACCCCGAAACATGTGGTTTAACTGCTGTGCCACCTGGATGTAGAATTGTGATCCAGCGATGCAAAGGGGTACATTAAGAACTGTTGCATTAGAGTTTTTTTGTTGTTTGATATATTTATTGTCTTTGTATTTATTTATATTTTCAAACGTTGCATTTTGTACACAAGCAAGCAATTTTATATTTCATTTATGATATCTATGAAATGTATGTATGTTGGGTTAGGGAGAATGATTGTTTTCCTAAGATTCTGATACTTGCCCATCAGGTCACTCGGTTCGAGTTGAATGATCTTCTTTGCTGATGCTCACTGGAGCAAAAGGAAGGACTTGTGGTAACATGGACAATAGCCTGAATTTTAGGCCCGATACATAACTGGACACTTTAAATTAAGAATTGGACATTTTAAATCACAGCCACAGTTCAACCCACAGGCAGGCCTGATGGGAATTTAAACAGCCAAGTTTGAATACACTCAGCAAAGACAGACCGTCAGGACAAATCTGGGCCTGCCCTGCAACAGGATATCAGGAGACAATCAATCCCAATCAAATAGATCGATTGTTGTGGATTGTCCAGACGAAGCTAGATTTCCTGCCATTACCATATATGGAGTAAGGTTACATGTGGACAATATACCTGGAGATGAACACCGGGGGTGCATTGCTGGTGACCTGCAGAATTCCAATCGGCAATTTCATTGGTTGCTGCGGCACCCACCCCAAGGCCTCATTGACTGAGGGCCAGAGAACTTTCTTGAAATGTACTGATGTGCCATCAATGAACACAAGATGACTAGTGAACGTAACTGAGGCTTTAATAAGCTAAACAGAAAGCCTCCTGGCCTCTGATCCCGAACTGGGGCAGAGACGGAGACCAGTCACCTTTAGACCGAGCCCAAGGGGAGGTGGAGCCATCAGGCAGTGGTTTACCACATTACATGTAATACAGTAGCAGTTTACCACAATACACATATAATCTACGACAGTGGTTTACCACTGGTACAAAGAGGAGCAAAAGAATCGACCACCAGGACCCGCCCCAATGAAGACTCGGTGCAGAGGCACCAGAGAATATTCAATGGTGGACCAGAGGATGGAAGGCCCTGAGACAACCGAAACTCAGAGAATTGGACCCGCAGCTCGATTGAGTTCATCGACACAGGTAGTATTAGGAATCTTGGGATTATCGTGATTGGGATAATTAAAGGTGGGGGGGGGGTAACTGTTTTTACTGTGTTTGATAATAAATTTGGTTGAATTGTAAACTTGTATTTGTCCTTTGTTCATCACTGGGGCTGTTTAGCACAGGGCTAAAGAGCTGGCTTTTAAAGCAGACCAAGGCAGGCCAGCAGCACGGTTCAATTCCCGTACCAGCCTCCCCGAACAGGCGCCGGAATGTGGCGACTAGGGGCTTTTCACAGTAACTTCATTTGAAGCCTACTTGTGACAATAAGCGATTTTCATTTCATTTTTCATTTCATCTCGCAAATAAGGGCACCTGGGTAAAACGTTTGAATAATAAACTGGTTGAAGTGTCTGAAGTTTTAAAGCCAACTTAAGTGACTGACACCAAGTATGCCAGGAGAAGGAAATACATTTCATATGCTCTGGAAGACAGATTGTGTGCTCAGCTTTGCCAATTATGTATGCTGCCTATCACTCACACACATTGTTTTGTGGGAACTGCAGATATATACTGCAACTGCAAAGGATTCATCTTACTGAATGTGCAGTTGGTGCATAACTATACACAGCACAACATGCAGATGAAAGGCCAGTATCTGGCAGTCGTCATGGCTGGCAGCCTGTGGTCTGAGTAGCTCCCTTGAAGTGAGAACTAAGGCTGTCTCCACATGCAGCACTACTCCATGTTGACTTCAATGACTTTAAGAGCAGTCTAAACTAATAAACACTTTTGATAACTCAGCAACAAACAACAGGAATCAATAGGAAACAACCTGAAAGTAGCTGATGATTCCTTCCATACTGAATATATGTTCAGCTGTGTGAGGTGAAGAGAAGGTGGAAGCAGGAATGTTGAGGTCAAAATGGCACTGTTAAGAGTCAAATTAATATTACAGGTTTATTAATGTCACGATCTGGTGCGCATCCCCAATGCCAGTGCTAACATCCTCACCAAAGTGGTGCCAGCAGCCTGCATCAGAAGTCTGCGATACCATTCGGATGCATTTTGCAAAATGGCATGCGTAACACTGAAAAAAAACAGGCACCTATACAGACAAATTTTGCAGCCTTAATGTTGAGCAATATTTTCTCGTATTCAGAGGCACGATGTTCAATGAGATTATCCATGAAGCCTCTCTGAAGCTTTACATTTTGTCATTCCCCAGTAAACTGAAATTGGAAAACAAATGAGGAGTCAGTCAATGAGTGGCCTACAAACTAATTTTAGACTCTTGTATTTTGAGGAGACAGTTAGAGAACCAAACATAAAAGAATGCTGTAAAATCAATCATGAAAGGTCTGCTTACTTTCTCAAGGCTGGAATTTTGTCACGGGGAAGGTTGGTAAAAATATATATTTTTTAATTCTCTGCAAATACGACACGGCATCGTCAGGCAAGGCTTGATCAAATTGCTGATATTTGAATGTTGAGGTTAGGATTATTAACACAATGGGCAGCATTGAGAAACTTCTCAATAGTGGAATCTGGAAAACAGTCAAAAAGTCGCGTGTGAAGAAGTTGGAAAATGTAATACACCACCTAGTAAAGAAGGATGAAGCTATGAAAAACAATCCCATCTGTAATACTGAAAAACTGCCAGAAGGAACAGAGAAAACATTCCAAATGATTTTTTTTTTTGCCACAAAATTGGCTCCTACTAGGAGTTGCTACATGAGATAGTCCCCCCTGATGAATGGGTGGATTTTGGAATCATAGAACTACACCATGCAAAAGGGGAACATTTGACCCATCTAGTCTGTGTTGGTACAACTTGTTCAATTTGATCTGTCTGTACAAATACCATTTTCCATTTGGTGTAGCACTTGCATCTAAATCACATCTTGATTTCCAAGCTTTTATGCTTGCATGTAAAGCAAATCACATGTGGATCATCCATATTGCTGCTATTGGGGAGATTAATTCACTGCCTGATCTCAAACACCTGCCGCTATCTACAAGGCACAAGTCAGGAGTGTAATGGAATACTCCCCACTCGCCTGGATGAGTGCAGCTCCAACAACACTCAAGAAGCTCGACACCATCCAGGACAAAGCAGCCGCATCATTGGCATCCCTTCAACAACATTCACTCCCTCCACTACGGATGCAGAGAAGCAGCAGTGAGTACCATCCAGAAGATGCACTGCAGGAACTCATCAAGGCTCCTTAGATAGCACCTTCCAAACCCATAACCATTAGTATCCAGAGGGACAAGGGCAGCAGATGCATGAGAACACCTCCACCTGAAAGTGCCTCTCCAAGGCACTCCTCATCCTGTCTTGGAACTATATCACCATTCCTTCACTGTCGCTAAGTCAAAATCCTGGAACCCCTGGACTCTGGGTTTACCTACGCCGCATGGACTGCACACGTTCAGGACGGCAGTTCACCAACACCTTCCCAGGGGAATAAGAATGAGCCTAGCCAGTGATGCCCACATCCCATGAACGAATATTTTAAAAAAGCAGTGTGACTAAATTGGTGCCTTTTTTTTGCCTAGATGGCATTGGTTTGCTCCGTTCTGTCACCATATGGGTCAAAGACCATCCACAGAAAATGGACGGCTTATTTTGATGTAGAAGCTGCAGAATATTCTTTGTGTACAACAAACTTGATGGGTGTTTTGGTAAGGTAGCAGAGAGGATGAGGATGCAGTTGACATGATGCATACGGACTTCCAGTATGCGTTTGCTAAAATATCACATAACAGGCTTGTCAGTAAAGTTAAGGTCCATAGAAGATATGGGATAGTGGCAGGAGTTGCAGAGTAGCAATCACACGTTGCTTCTCGGACTGGAGGAAGGGACATAATGGGGTTCCCCAGGGGAGGGAATGGCATTTTGTGATACATCTTAATGAATTAGACTTGGGTGTATTGGGCATAGTTACAAAATGTGCAAGTGATATAAAACTTGGAAATGTAATGACCTGTGAGGAGGATAGTGATCGACATGGAATGGGGAGGCTAGTGGTGAAATTCATTGCAGCGAAGGTAGGAACAATAAAGAGAGGCAATATGAACTCTAAGGTATAAATCTAAGGAAGGTTCAGGAATAGAGACTCAGGGATATATGTGCATAAAACATTGAATATGGAAGGACAGGTTGAGAAAGTGGTTAAAAAGACAGAAAGGATTCAGGGCTTTAAAAAAAGAGGCATGGGACAGAATCCAGTGAAGCTCCCAAGTGCAGGAAGCAAGGTGGGCAGGGGCACTTCCTTGTGCAGGAGGCGAAGGGCGTCAGTCTCCGACCCCCCGCCGGGTCGTAGAATCGCCGGGGGCTGCTGTGAATCCCACCCCTGCTGGTTGCCGAAGTCTCCGGCACCGGAGATTCGGCGGGGGCGGCAATCGCGCCGCGCCGGTTGGCGGGCCCCCCCGCTCGATTCTCTGGCCCGGTTGGGCCGAAGTCCCGCCGATAAATTGCCTGTCCCACCGGCATGGATTAAACTACCTTTTGAACGGCGGGGCAAGGCGGCGTGGGCGGGCTCCGTGGTCCTGGGGGGGGGCGCAGGGCGATCTGGCCCCGGGGGGTGCCCCCACGGTGGCCTGGCCCGCGATCGGGGTCCACCGATCCGCGGGCTGGCCTGTGCCGTGGGGGCACTCTTTCCCTTCCGCCTCCGCCACGGTCTCAACCATGGCAGAGGCGGAAGAGACTCCCTCCACTGCGCATGTGTGGGAAACTGTCAGCGGCCGCTGACGCTCCCGCGCATGCGCCGCCCGGGGATGTCATTTCCGTGCCAGCCGGCGGGGCAACAAAGGCCGTTTCCGCCAGCTGGCGGGGCGGATATTCGTCCGGCGCGGGCCTAGCCCTTCAATGTTGGGGCTCGGCCCCCAAAGATGCGGAGCATTCCGCACCTTTGGGGCGGCGCGATGCCCGTCTGATTGGCGCCGTTTTGGGCGCCAGTCGGCGGATATCGCGCCATTTCGGGAGAATTTCGCCCCAGCTTCCTGACAATCTGGTGGAAGCTGGGAATTAAGTTGCAGGCGGATTAAAGGCGGGTCGTGGTTCCCGACTACAAACGACAGGAAAACATTTTTAATGCATTAACGTGTCAACCAAACTCATTAAAACATACAATCGTACCTTTATGATTAAGTCAGCAGAAAACACGCGCCTTCAGATAAAGATAGATAGTTTTTTGAAGAATAAAGGGATTAAGGGTTATGGTGTTCGGGCCGGAAAGTGGAGTTGAGTCCACAAAAGATCAGCCATGATCTCATTGAATGGTGGAGCAGGCTCGAGGGGCCAGATGGCCTACTCCTGCTCCTAGTTCTTATGTTCAGATTTACGGCTGCTTAAAGGTGGTGTGTAGCAGGCAAGGTAGTTTTCCTGGTGGATTCGGAATGAGAAGAAGCTGTTTTTCATGTATTGGGAACTTTATTGAACCAGGGAAGAGGAGACTCTGGTGTTGCAAGACAACTGAGTCAAAAGTTATGGCGGGCAGATGGAAAAACGGAGTTGAGACACAACCAGATCAGCCATAATCCCATTGAATGGCGGAGCTGAGGTGGTGCCGAGGTAGGTCGGGATACGGCTGTCCAAATAGGCACAGCTAAAGTTCATTGCCGTTGATTGAACTCCCAATGCTCAAACAAGAGTTTACACACACAGGACACAGTGATGTGAACACTAAGGCAAGGCTTCAGGGTAAAGTCTATCACCACTAGAACAAACAGAGTTGTTATCTCTGGGTTGTTGCCCATGCCACGTGATAGTGAAATGAGGAATAGGGAGAGCAATTAAACACGTGGCTACAGGGATGGTGCAGGCGGGAGGGATTCAGATTTCTGGATAACTGGGGCTCTTTCTGGGGAAGGTGGGACCTCTACAGACAGGATGGTCTACGTCTGAACCTGAGGGGCACAAATATCCTGGGGGGGAGATTTGTTAGTGCTCTTTGGGGGGGTTTAAACTAATGCAGCAGGGGCATGGGAACCTGGATTGTAGTTTGAGGGTAAGGGAGAATGAGAGTATAGAGGTCAGGAGCACAGATTTGACGTCGCAGGAGGGGGCCAGTGTTCAGGTAGGTGGTTTGAAGTGTGTCTACTTCAATGCCAGGAGTATACGAAACAAGGTAGGGGAACTGGCAGCATGGGTTGGTACCTGGGACTTCGATGTTGTGGCCATTTCGGAGACATGGATAGAGCAGGGACAGGAATGGATGTTGCAGGTTCTGGGGTTTAGGTGTTTTAGTAAGCTCAGAGAAGGAGGCAAAAGAGGGGGAGGTGTGGCGCTGCTAGTCAAGAGCAGTATTACGGTGGCGGAGAGGATGCTAGATGGGGACTCATCTTCCGAGGTAGTATGGGCTGAGGTTAGAAACATGAAAGGACAGGTCACCCTGTTTGGAGTCTTCTATAGGCCTCCAAATAGTTCTAGGGATGTAGAGGAAAGGATGGCGAGGATGATCCTGGAGAAGAGCGTAAGTAACAGGGTAGTTATTATGGGGGACTTTAACTTTCCAAATATTGACTGGAAAAGATATAGTTCGAGTAGATTAGATGGGTCGTTTTTTGTAGTGTGTGCAGGAGGGTTTCCTGACACAATATGTTGACAGGCCAACAAGAGGCGAGGCCACGTTGGATTTGGTTTTGGGTAATGAACCAGGCTAGGTGTTGGATTTGGAGGTAGGAGAGCACTTTGGGGACAGTGACCACAATTCGGTGACGTTTACGTTAATGATGGAAAGGGATAAGTATACACCGCAGGGCAAGAGTTATAGCTGGGGGAAGGGCAATTATGATGCCATTAGACGTGACTTGGGGGGGGATAAGGTGGAGAAGTAGGCTGCAAGTGTTGGGCACACTGGATAAGTGGAGCTTGTTCAAGGATCAGCTACTGCGTGTTCTTGATAAGTATGTACCGGTCAGGCAAGGAGGAAGGCGTCGAGCGAGGGAACCGTGGTTTACCAAAGAAGTGGAATCTCTTGTTAAGAGGAAGAAGGAGGCCTATGTGAAGATGAGGTGTGAAGTTTCAGTTGGGGCGATGGATAGTTACAAGGTAGCGAGGAAGGATCTAAAGAGAGAGCTAAGACGAGCAAGGAGGGGACATGAGAAGTATTTGGCAGGTAGGATCAAGGAAAACCCAAAAGCTTTCTATAGGTATGTCAGGAATAAGCGAATGACTAGGGAAAGAGTAGGACCAGTCAAGGACAGGGATGGGAAGTTGTGTGTGGAGTCTGAAGAGATAGGCGAGATACTAAATGAATATTTTTCGTCAGTATTCACTCAGGAAAAAGATAATGTTGTGGAGGAGAATGCTGAGACCCAGGCTAATAGAATAGATGGCATTGAGGTACGTAGGGAAGAGGTGTTGGCAATTCTGGACAGGCTGAAAATAGATAAGTCCCCGGGTCCTGATGGGATTTATCCTAGGATTCTCTGGGAGGCCAGAGAAGAGATTGCTGGACCTTTGGCTTTGATTTTTATGTCATCATTGGCTACAGGAATAGTGCCAGAGGACTGGAGGATAGCAAATGTGGTCCCTTTGTTCAAAAAGGGGAGCAGAGACAGCCCCGGCAACTATAGACCGGTGAGCCTCACGTCTGTAGTGGGTAAAGTCTTGGAGGGGATTTTAGAGACAAGATTTATAATCATCTAGATAGGAATAATATGATCAGGGATAGTCAGCATGGCTTTGTGAAGGGTAGGCCATGCCTCACAAACCTTATCGAGTTCTTTGAGAAGGTGACTGAACAGGTAGACGAGGGTAGAGCAGTTGATGTGGTGTATATGGATTTCAGCAAAGCGTTTGATAAGGTTCCCCACGGTAGGCTATTGCAGAAAATACAGAGGCTGGGGATTGAGGGTGATTTAGAGATGTGGATCAGAAATTGGCTAGCTGAAAGACAGAGGGTGGTGGTTGATGGGAAATGTTCAGAATGGAGTTCAGTTACAAGTGGAGTACCACAAGGATCTGTTCTGGGGCCGTTGCTGTTTGTCATTTTTATCAATGACCTAGAGGAAGGCGCAGAAGGGTGGGTGAGTAAATTTGCAGACGATACTAAAGTCGGTGGTGTTGTCGATAGTGTGGAAGGATGTAGCAGGTTACAGAGGGATATAGATAAGCTGCAGAGCTGGCAAATGGAGTTTAATGTAGAGAAGTGTGAGGTGATTCACTTTGGAAGGAATAACAGGAATGCGGAATATTTGGCTAATGGTAAAGTTCTTGGAAGTGTGGATGAGCAGAGGGATCTAGGTGTCCATGTACATAGATCCCTGAAAGTTGCCACCCAGGTTGATAGGGTTGTGAAGAAGGCCTATGGAGTGTTGGCCTTTATTGGTAGAGGGATTGAGTTCCGGAGTCAGGAGGTCATGTTGCAGCTGTACAGAACTCTGGTACGTTCGCATTTGGAGTATTGCGTACAGTTCTGGTCACCGCATTATAGGAAGGACGTGGAGGTTTTGGAGCGGGTGCAGAGGAGATTTACCAGGATGTTGCCTGGTATGGAGGGAAAATCTTATGAGGAAAGGCTGATGGACTTGAGGTTGTTTTCGTTGGAGAGAAGAAGGTTAAGAGGAGACTTAATAGAGGCATACAAAATGATCAGGGGGTTAGATAGGGTGGACAGTGAGAGCCTTCTCCCGCGGATGGAAATGGCTGGCACGAGGGGACATAGCTTTAAACTGAGGTGTAATAGATATAGGACAGAGGTCAGAGGTAGGTTCTTTACGCAAAGAGTAGTGAGGCCGTGGAATGCCCTACCTGCTACAGTAGTGAACTCGCCAACATTGAGGGCATTTAAAAGTTTATTGGATAAACATATGGATGATAATGGTATAGTGTAGGTTAGATGGCTTTTGTTTCGGTGCAACATCGTGGGCCGAAGGGCCTGTACTGCGCTGTATCGTTCTATGTTCTATGTACCACTCACCCGTTACAGGTCATGACAGGGGGATGCTTTGATGTGCCCGTGAGACCCCACCCAGGAGTCTCACAGTCGCGCCAGTGCTGAACCTCAACATTCACCTCCTCCCACCCACTTTCCAGCTCCCAGTGAAGACCGCCACTCCCTCAATGGTGATTTAGCCGTAAGCCCATCAAGGAGAGAACAGGAAGCGATGCCTGCTAGTGACCCTTCCCCTTGAGATTGAGAAACTGAGCGTCAGTCCTGGCCCTGAGTTGCACTTATGTGTGCCCCCCACTTCCTCTCCGGTACACCCTGAGCAGTGAAGAGCCTGAAGAATCATGGCTGCTAGAGAGCTTACCTCCGCTATCCCCCTCAGATGTGAGGCCACCAGGTTCAAGCTATACCTGCTGTAAATGGTGCAGGCGTGATGTCACACCAGCACCCAGTGAATATTCCGTGAAGGTGAAGGTTTGGAAAGAGTGCACATTAATGATGTGCTAATGCATTAAGGTGAGGTTCCCTGGCTCCTGCGGCATGATCTGCACTACTCCACCAGAGACCGGGGGCCGGGGGTGAAATTTGCAAATCTCAATCACGTAGGAGAGAATTGTGTTTTTCTCTTCTCTCCGGATTTCGAGCACTCACTGAGTTTAAATTCACCCCCCCCCCCCCCCCCCCCCTCCCGCATCATTTCTACTCCTACACTTAGATGTTACAATCAGTTGAGAGGCAAACAGCCACCCGAGTGCTATATCCAGCTGCCAGTCCTCTAGTGGGGCGAGACCCAGAAGCCTTTAGTCTCCTGAAGTTCTCCCACACAGAGGGGAGGAGCAGCAGAATCTTACTCTTAGAGTGCCCGGAGATGATGACTCTGAAGCGAATTGTTCGTCCCTCCTCCCTGACAGTTCGCAATGGCACCTCCCTAATTGCAGGAGGAGAAGGGGCACCCGGAGGGAGGACAAGGTGACACTCATTTAAACAGTGATAGAGCCCATGGCCAGAGCAATGGAATGAGGACTGAACTCAGATCTGGCAGCCAGTGAATGTTCTGCTGGGCCTGACTTTCCATGGCAGTTACCAATTTCTCCATGGAGGAAGCCATGTATTCACACGCTGAAGCAACAGCAGAACTGTTGGGTGTGTGGAATGCACTGCCAGCAGAGGTGGTGCAGTCAGAGCCATTAGGGACATTTAAGTGATTCTTAGGCAGGCACATGGACAACAGTAAATTGAAGGGGTGTAGGTTAAGTTGATCTTAGATTAGGATAAATGGTCGGCACAACATCGTGGGCTGGAGGGCCTGTACTGTGCTGTACTGTTCTATGTTCTATGTAACTCATGGCATGGATGGATACCTCCATTTCACTCAAGGTTGCGCATCGCCTGTGGTATCTCTGCCAGATGTTCCACTGCCTGACTCTGCATTTCCATCAGGTTTCTTGAGGCCATTCCTTGAGACACATCATCACCATTGGGAATTGGTCTCCAGAAGTCTTCTGACTATAAGGAACCTTGACTGTCACATATTCCCTCAGCTGCTGTGGTGAGCTTGTTAGGTGTTCACTAGACTCACTCTGAGCCTATTCACAAATGCATTCCCACTGTGGTGATTGCTTCTGCGCTGGTGGATGAGGTAGTGAAGGAGGGGGGGAATAGTATGACTGTGCATACTCTGAATGTTCTGCATCGTCCTCCTCAGGGGTGGAGTTCTGGCTTCCATCAGGCTGTGATTGACATGTCTCCTGACTGCAAGGACCTGTAGTGGAGAATGCTAAGAATTAGCTTGATAAACTGCACAATCCCATTCCTCAGTGTAGCATTGTGTGTGTCTCCAGCCCAACCCTCAAGATTAGGTTGGAGACAAGTTCACTCTGTTGTGTTGACACTCCAGCCTTGTTGTGAATATTTGCAACTGAATATTTGCTCTTCCCCCTGACCAGGTCAACAAGCCTCCTCCTCTGCAGAAGTCAATATCTGAAGATTAGAGACATCACCATCAGTCTTCGAGCATTCCCTGATATTATGCATTCTTTTATCCTGCAGGTAGCAGAAGGTTTGAGTATAACCTCAATGAACAGCCAACCCTTTAAGAGCATGCAGACCTATGACAGCCAATATTGCCTCCCTGGTAAGTGTTCCATATACGTACTCTCCTGCAACTGGTATACCTTTCACAGTGTGAACTGGCACCCAAACATTCATTCCACATCTGATGCTGAGACTTAGGTCCTAAACTCCTACCTAACATACCTCTACATTGTATGATGCCATCAGAGTACCACTTTGCAGTAGTGATCTCTATATGTGCATGTACACAAGGGGTTAATGTGTAATCAGTAGCACCACATGATCACTAGAGGGCCGGACCAACAGGGTATAAAAGGGTCTCTGGCTCTCTCTTGGGTGCACTGTGACCAGGGCAATAGCAGACTAGTTCAGATGGCTAGTGGAGTTACATACAGTTACCGTAGTTAGATCTTGTGAACTTTATCACTAGTATCAAAGTTAAAGTAAAGAACTCATGCAATTATTGTTATAGTTACTCAATTAACCTTTTGTTACTACTGGACGAGTTTGAGTCTTCTTCATCGAGATTCAAAAGACCTCATCACTAACCAAGGTTTGAGTAGTACATGTTACCTACCACACGGGTGACAAAACAGACACCATGCCATTCACCCTCTCGGAGTTCAGGAAATCATTAACCCTTTTGCGGCACTGGTCCCAGTTTTGCTTGTGGATCCCCTGGTTGCTCATCTCTGCAGCAATCTCCATCCAGGTCACGTTGGTCAGCTGGAAGAATACCTTGCTGCCATCACTGGGAGGCTGGGTGTCCACCGTCCCCAGACAGCCTGGAGGAGAACTTGTAGGGTGTCATTGCTAAGCCATGGGATCCCTCATTCTCTGCACTGATTCAGAGGGAGTCAGATGTGCAGAATGCAGCAGCAGTGGAACCTTTGAAACATCCGCTCACAGAGCCAGACTGATGCAGGGACCCTG
Organism: Scyliorhinus torazame; assembly: GCF_047496885.1. Taxonomy (NCBI): domain Eukaryota; kingdom Metazoa; phylum Chordata; class Chondrichthyes; order Carcharhiniformes; family Scyliorhinidae; genus Scyliorhinus; species Scyliorhinus torazame. The sequence goes on along the minus strand of NC_092712.1, from coordinate 139,061,958 downwards.
TCTGGATGCCTTTTAAACATGGCGACCAGACCTCCGACTCTTTGAGATAACAGTGAGGTTGTCAACCTTCTGCTCCCCCGTCACACAATTGGTCAGGCCCCTCAACTCTGAATATCCAATTGGCTGGCCACTGCATGATTGTGCACAGCTAGCCTTTCTGTCTCTGAGCCAAAGTATTTTAAAAAATAAATTTAGAGTACCCAATTCATTTTTTCCAATTAAGGGGCAATTTTAGCGTGGCCAATCCACCTACCCTGCACATCTTTGGGTTATGTCCGGAGGCAGGTTCTAAGCTTCCCTTGCCTCCCTCTAAGGGGACTACAGGATATGGTGATGTCAAAAACAGGGGTTGGGGAAGGGAGGGTCTCGGTAATATATACGGAATTGATGGAGTGGGAAGGGGTCCCAATCGGGGAGGTGAAGAGGATGTGGGAAGACGAGTTGGGGGGGGGGGGGAATTGGAAGTTGGGCTATGAGAGAAGGCCCTGAAAAGATTCAATGCCTCCTCGTCGTGTGCCAGGCTTAGTCTGATCCAGTTCAAAGTGGTCCACGGGGCTCATTTGACTGTGGCCCCGATGAGTAGGTTTTTTGAGGAGGTGGAGGACAGGTGTGGGGGAAGTCCGGCGAATCATGTATATACTTTTTGGGCATGTCCGAAGCTGAGGGGATTTTGGCAGGGATTCGCAGATGTCATGTCAGAAGTCCTGGAAGGGAGGGTGACTCCGAGTCCAGATGTGGCAATATTTGGAGTGTCGGAAGATCTGGGAGCCAAGGGGGGGAGAAATGCTGACGTTTTGGCCTTTGCATCCCTGGTGGCCTGGAGATGGATTTTGCTGGGATGGAGGGACTCAGAGCCTCCAAAGTCGGGGGTGTGGGTCAGTGACATGGCAGGGTTTCTCAGGCTAGAGAAAATCAAGTTCGCCTTAAGGGGTTCAATACAGGGATTCGCTCGGAGGTGGCAGCCATTCATCGACTTCTTTAAGGAAACTGGCCGTCAGCAGAAGGGGGGAAAGGGGAGACATGGAAGTGAAGAATAAGGGCAGGGAATCTGATATATGGGTAGCTAGGCGTTAGGACGGGGAGAAGTTGTATATGTTACTGTGGGGTTTTGCGTGTGTCGGACCGTTCTGTTAATTAGAATGTTAATATGTTAAAATGTTAAAATTATAAATGCCTCAATAAAATGTTTCCTAAAAAAAAATGGTCTGATTCTACCTGCGATAACTACCATGGTGGAAGATGCAATTGGTGGCATTTGTTCATCATGGGGCCGGCGATAATAGTTTTATTTTTCCTCCATGTTTAACGTCAGGAAATTGTGGCTCACTGGCCACAAAGAGGAGCAAAATCAATTAGCAGGGTCACCAGCCAAGGGCCTTCAGTAAGTCCGAGAGGGCGAGGAAGGCAATTGGGAGGGTACCGAGTGCAGACCAGCAGAGTCCGCAGTTATAATGTGGAACCAGGGGCGAAATTCTCCGGTATCGGCGCGATGTCCGCCGACCGGCGACCAAAACGGCTCAAATCAGTCGGGCATCGTGCCGCCCCAAAGGTGCGGAATCCTCCGCATCTTGGGGGGCCGTGCCCCAACCTTAAGGGGCTAGGCCCGCGCCGGACTAATTTCCGCCCCGCCAGCTGCCGGAAAAGGCCTTTGGTGCCCTGCCAGCTGGCGCGGAAATGACATCTCCGGGCAGCGCATGCACGGGAGCGTTAGCGGCCGCTCACGGCATCCCCGCGCATGCGCTGTGGAGGGGGTCTCATCCGCCTCCGCCATGGTGGAGACCGTGGCGAAGGCGGAAGGAAAAGAGTGCCCCCACGGCACAGGCCCGCCCGCGGACCGGTGAGCCCCGATCGTGGGCCAGGCCACCGTGGGGGCACCCCCCGGGGCCAGATCACCCCGCACCCCCCCCCCAGGACCCCGGAGCCCGCCCGCGCCGCCTTGTCCCGCCGGTAAGGTAGGTGGTTTAATCTACGCCGGCAGGACAGGCATTCTAGCAGCGGGACTTCGGCCCATCCGGGCCGGAGAATCGCGGGGAGGCGGGGGGGTCCGCCAACCGGCGCGGCGCGATTCCCGCCCCCCGCCGAATATCCGGTGCCGGAGAATTCGGCAACCGGCGGGGGCGGGATTCACGCCAGCCCCCGGCGATTCTCCGACCCGACGGGGGGGTCGGAGAATCTCGCCCCAGAACTTGTAATTCTGGCTTCGATTTCATTGAGTTTTAGAAACGTGCCTTTGTGTTTCTTCCCCCCGACAGCAGTACTTTACCACAGGTTAGGTTGCTTCAGAAACAAAGAATAATTGGATCTGGTGCAGCCGAACTCCGACAACCTTTACATAATATGGCAGAATGATCGTGCAATTGGTCCATACCACTTCGAATTCAAATGATTTACATATTGATTTCCAGCGTATTATAATAATAATCGATAATAATCTTCACCTTTTTATAATCTTTATTATTATTGTCACAAGTAGGCTTACATTAACGCTGCAATGAAGTTACTGTGAAAATCCCCTAGTCGCCGCAGTCCGGTGCCTGTTCGGGTACACTGAGGGAGAATTCAGAATGTCCAATTCTCCGAATAGCAGTCTTTCGGGTCTTATGGGAGGAAACCGGCGCACCCGGAACAAACCCACGCAGACACGGGGAGAACGTGCAGACTCCGCACAGTGCATTGATTACAGTATTTCTTCAAAAGTATATTAAAGTATATAAAATAATTAAATTAAGTAAGGGCAGTTGTATGAATGAAATGTGATAAATTTATAAATCCGAAAACGTATATGCCTGGTCTAAAGGAGTGCAGGAAAGTTGGGAAATACTGGAAACATTTTAATTGGGCTATGCAAATCACTCTGCTGAAGGTAAATTCGAAGAAGAATATATCAGGTTAGTTTGCAGTCAGCAGCTCTGTGTGGAATTGAGAGGCTGTTTTCAGAACATGCTGTGTAAAGAGGGTATTGGGTATCAGCTGGAGGGGTACACATGACCGTCAGTGAAGTAATGTGGAGTGTTCCATCTGCAGTAACCGAGCAGAAGGGGTTGAGGTGATGCAAGCATGTGTGACATGCGAATAAAGACCAGTATGCTTGGGAGGGTGATACAATAGGTGGCAGCTGGAAAACAACCATCTGTAAGACCAAAGCTAAGATGATAATTTAGAAAAGTCAAAATGGCAGACAGCTGTGAGAACGAGTAGTGGCGATTACCAAGCCTTTTAATGTTTATGCTCAACTAGACTTTGCGGACTGACAGGGAACGTAGAATTCAAAAATGAAATGGTGTAACATTTGATATGTGAAACCGTTTTTTTAACCTTCCTTGTTATGGTGGTAATTTTGAAACACATTTTTCTACTGTAAAAACAAACAATTTTGATTAATATCATCTCAAAGCCCATCGGTTCAGTTTCTGAAATTTGGAAATCGTAAATGCCTAGACTCCTAGTATGTTTCTGACATAGTGTTGGATTTGTTAACAGTTGGCATGGGATCAGAAGATCATTGCAGAGGATGAAAGCCAGTTGCCCAACTTAGTTCATCCACTCAGAAGGATCCTAAAGGCAAAAGCAAAAAACTGCCAATGCTCGGAATCTGAGAATAAAACAGAAAATGCTGGAAATACTCAGCAGGTGGGTTTGGCAGCATCTATGATGTAAGAAACAGAGATAAACGGCAGGATTCTCTGGCCGCGTTCACCCTATGACCGGAGAATCCCACCCGAGGTCAATGGAGTTTTCCATTGTCGGCGACTCGCCTATGGTGTTCTTGCGGTGGGCAGGGCGGAAGAATCCAGCCCAAAGTTTCATTGGCCTTTTGTCTGCCTTCATCACCTTTCATCATCCCTCATCTTGGCAACCAGTTGCTTCTTATAATTCCAAGGCTTTTACCTCCACTACTTTAACTGGGAGTCTATTGGTCATGTGATGAAGAATTTCCGAATATCAGTTGTAAGTTAATATTTTAATATTTTAAACTTGCACCCCTTTGTTTTACTTTTGAATATAAAGCAATATTATCTTCTCCTTCAATCATCGATCAGACATCTCCTTTCCATGTTTTTCTAAACTTTCCTCGAAGCTTTAACTTGGTCATGAGGGATCAGATTCCAAGGTTGTTCTCTGAACTGCCTCCAACACTTGAATATCTCTCTTGTATCCTAGCAACCAGAACAAAGCACGTGGTGAGATCTGACAATAACATTTGATCACAACTTTGTCTGATTTAAACCTCATTTTTAGTTAGACACTTCACGTTCTATTGTCTCTGTTGGTTGCTACCCTGAATTGTTTGGCTGTGTTCAACATTGAATCAATTGAGACCCCTAATTCAACCTCATCTTTAGTTAATTCAATACAACTGGTGTATGCTCCCTTTTTTAAAATCCTTTTTGCAGTACTTTGCACCAGTCTGGATCAAGTTTAGCTCCATTGTTCTGCCCACTTACATATTTTTCTTGACTCATTAAACACTTTCTAAGCTGCCTCTTCTCATTCAACTCCTGGTTCAATAATTATACCATGTTAATGTCATTGTTATTGTTATTATTATAAAAACTTTCAAATACGTTAATAAAAATATTTTTATAAAAAACATTTGTACAAAATACTGCAGATGCAAAAAATTCTGAAATTAAAAATAGAAAATGCTGGAAAAACTCAGACCGCATCTGTGGGAGACAAGGCAGCATTAACATTCGGGCTGACCCTTTGTCAGACCCAAAGCTGTATTACAAGGGTTACAAGGGGACCTTGTAGTTGGCTGAACAGCTGGTTTGTGATGCAGAGCAAGCCCAACAGTGTGGGTTCAATTCCCATACTAGCTGAGGTTATTCATGAAGGCTCCGTCTTCTCAATCTTGCCCCTTATCTGAGGTGTGGTGATCCTCAGATTAAATCACCACCAGTCAATTTTCCCCCTCAAAGAGGAAAGCAGCCAATTGTCATCCGGGACTATGGCAATTTTACGTTACAAGGGTTAAATTGCTGATTTATTTTAACTTTCATTTGCCCAGTTTCCATCCGGTGTTTGGAATTAATGTCTGGGCCGTAGTATTCTCTTGGAACTAAATCGTCAGTTGAGAATATTAACATACAATTAGATTTTCCACCACCCTGCTACAATACCTGTCATAAGTTTTCACTTGATTATGAATCCCAGTTCTTTATATAAAATCTGTAATGATCCCAACACCAAGCTTTGGGCACCATACTTTCTGCAGACCAACATAGTTTCATGTTGTTTTCAATGTCTTATGGAAGCTCCTCATTTCACAGTTAAGAGTTTGAAGTCATGAATCAATTAGGGAAATATCCAGCCTCATTAAAGTCTACCTTCCAAATTGTGGTCTCTTCTAACAATGTTAAATTTTACCATGTGCTTTTCAACAGGTCGAAGAGGCACTTATTGGGTGTGTTCTACCAACTGAACACTCAGATACCACTTGGGCATGGCAGAATCTAGCTGAGCTAATAAGATAAAAAGAGCGCTAGTCTTATAATCTCATCCAACTAGCAAAGCAGAACCATTGGATTTACAGAATCATAGAATGGTTAAGCACAATTGAAAGCCATTCAGTCCATTGTGGTGGTCCCCTGAAGGAACAATTCACATCGTGCCACACTCCCCTCCTGTTTCCCCGTAGCCCTGCAAATATTTCCATTTCTGATAATGACCCAATTCACTTTTGAAAGCCTCAGTTGAACTTTCCTCCGTCACACACTCAGAGAGTACATTCCAGATCCTAACCACTCGCCGCATGAAAATAAAATCCTCATGCTGCCAAATGCTTCCTTTGGCAATTTCCTTAATTGTATCTGAATCTCTTTTTTTTGCCCCTGTTATCTTTAATGTTTGGATTCCTGAGAACTTTGGGAACGGGGTAAGCTCTGTGATCTGCTATTGTCCCAACAGCTGAGTGGTCACTTCCCTGAACATCACAACTTAAAGCAAAATAACTTTATGTGGATCATGGGTTCCCATAGGAGTCAATGTTAAAGCTGGTTCCATCAGACATTTCTCTGAAAAAAACAATGTACAAATTGAAATACTATACCCTATGTGTGCAACACTGTGCATTGCTAGCTGAAATATCTTGTAAAATATAATAAATCATGAGATATACAAGAAATCCAGTATAAATTCAAATTAGATAACTCTCACCCGCCTCGAGGCATTTTAAAACATCCAGCTTCACTGCTAGGTTGCAGCAGCAGGCAGCAGCAGGCACACGACCAACATGTAGTTGTTTCTGGCTCATGTTTAAAAGTAATTTTAAAACCTCATCCTGAGCAGACACTCCTGAATCTCCAAAACTTAAATCAAATTTAAATCCAACATTCTGCTTGTAAAAGAAAAGCAACTGGTTTGGATGCCTCTGAGTCTTATTTTAAAAAACAATGTTGTCTTGAATAAGGAACAGCCTCTTTAACAATGATGCTGATCTGGTCACTCCACCTAATGTTGCATTAAGGGAGGTAATGCGCGAAGGTGCCTGCTGCGTGATGACAATGGGCGACAATGCCTCACGCGCCAATGAAGATAAACGGCAATGAAGAGGTGCAGTGATCATACAAGAAGGTGAATACGCGAAACAATAGTAAAGCAGAAATCACTACGTCAATTGGGGAAAACAGGCCTAAAACAAAATCGACTTTCAAACAAAACAACTTAAACCAAGCCAACTTAAAACCTGGACTGATCATTGATCTGCTATTTAAGTAAAATTCCTAAAATTGGTTCCAAGCAGGAGTCTTAGTCTGGAAAACATGTGCACTGTTATGGCTGCGGATTGATGTGCAATATTTTCCCCCCTTTTCTCATGTCTCGGCTGATCGCAACAAGATCTATTGTTTTGAAGGAATGTTTGAACTCTTTCAAATACTGTGAATTTAAATAACAGACACAAATAGGCTTTCTTGTAAGTTTGAATCAAAAGAAAAGGCAAACATTTATTTCTGCAATACCCGAAATATGTGTAACACACACTTATTCCCCAAATGCCCAGGTACACACACATGCAAAGATGATTTTGAGGGGTGTAGCATGAACTTAGATTATTAGAAGGGTATAACTGAAACAGGTCATTTCATCACTGTCCTTAAAATGGCAATTGAAAATGTTGCAGTCTTGAATAATGGAGTTTAGATATTTCTGGCTTTTCGGCTAAAATTTTAATTGAGCCAATCTTGTGGGTAAAAATGAAATAGTCCTTTTCACTGCCTGAGATTATTTTCTTTTGGTAGCAGGGTTCTTTCCTTTTGCTAGGTAAGATTTGCCCCTTTGAGGTGCTGGTCACAAACTGCCTTGCTTGCTTGCATTGGTAGGTTAATAAGGTATTGGTTCCTTCTCCAGCCTGCTTTGATCATGTGATGACAGTATCAATGTGTTCCATTGTCCACATAATGGGTTGAATTGAGGTCATTTACACATAATGGGGACATTTTGATATTCCATCTATATTCCAGCTATGATCATCCTCACTGAATTACTTTATTTGAAGTCTCATCTCAATAAAGTCAGAAGGTCTAGCAAACATTGTAATTTTAAATCACTCACATTGAAATCTTTAAGCACCTGGGAATTCCATTTGCATTTTAAGTAACTTTCTGGAGATATGTGGTCATGTCTGTCTCTGTCCAGAAACCACAAAAGAAGTCACCTGACTTTCTGGAGTCCATTTGGTGAGGGTACAATGTCAATATTCCATGTTGCTAAAGTAAAGTGGCAATTTCCCAATAGGATTTACAGCATATGATGTGATCATTACGGTACTCAGTCCAGAGTTTGAAGAGAAGAGAATCAACATGGCAGAATTCAGTATCTAGCACTCAGCATTATTTTCCTCTATTATGACGCTGGGTCTGACAATTTTTTATCTAGTGACTGAGCAAAATAAAATGTATCTTTGGATTTTGCGGGGATATTAAGTATATTTGCTGGTACTGTCTCTGAGAAAACCTCCAACACAAAGTACCAAAAATATGACACTAATCCATAGGAACAAGAGTAATCCACATGCTCAAATAAGCCTGTTCCACCGCTCAGTATGATCATGGCTGACGTTTGGCTTCAACTCCACTTTCCTGCCCACTCCCCATATCCCTTCATTCCTTGTGAGATCAAAAATCTGTCGATCCCAGCCTTAAATATAGTCAATGATGGAGCTTCCACAACACACTGGAATAGAGAATTCCAAAGATTCGCAACCCTTTGAATGAAGGAATTTCTCCTCACCTCAGCAGTAAATGATCGTCCCTTATGCTGATGCTTGATCCCTATGTTCGAGGTTCACCAGCCAGAGGAAACCATGCTTGTCTACGCTATCAAGTCCCTTCAGGATCTTGTATGTTTTAATGGCATCAGCTCTCATTATTCTAAGCTCCAGAGAATATCGGCCCTTTACTCAGCCTCTCATTATAAGACAACATGTAATCTCAGGCAACAATCCACTAAACCTCAATGTACAGCCTCCAAAGCAAGTATATAATTCCTTAAATATGGAGATTAAAACTGCACACAGTACTCCAGGTGGCGTCTCAGTAAAGCCCTACACAATTGTAGTAAGACTTTTTCTTGCACAGTACTCCAATCCCCTTAGGATAAAGGCCTTAACTTCAGCAGCCATTAAACATTGCTGCTTGCTGCACTACATTGTCACTTATCCATGCAATCCATTCCCTGCCTACATATTTCTTTTGTTTGCATTGCAGTTTTTTGTCAGCCCTTTCATTTGCCCATGATCTGGGGCGAAATTCTCCGTTATCGGCGGAAACTCCGCCGATCGGCGCAAAAAACGGCGCAAATCCCACTTGCGTCACGTCATAAAAATGGGCCGATAGTCTGCGGCCCGAAATGGGCTAGCAGCGACGTAACGGGATCCGCGCTTGCGCAGTGGTTCACGCCGTGCAGCGTCATACGCGCTGCACGGCGTGACGGCTCATAAGGCCGCGCAGCTCCCCCCACCCGACCGGAACAGCCGACCGCAACACCCGACTTGATGGCTGGCCGTCGCTCAGCCCCGAGGTTCGAGTCACGCGATGTGGAGGCGCTCCTGGATGCGGTGGAGCAGAGGAGGGACGCCCTGTATCCCGGGCACGGCCGCAGAGTTGCCCCACGCCACAGCCGGCGTCTGTGGAGGGAGGTGGCAGAGGCTGTCACCGCTGTGGCCCTAACACCACGGACAGGCACCCAGTGCCACAAGAAGGTGAACGACCTCGTCAGAGCAGGCAGGGTGAGCCTCCCCCATATCCCCTCTCCCCCAAATCCCCCCCTCCCCCATATCCCCCCCTCCCCCATATCCCCCCTCCCCCATATCCCCCATATCCCCCCTCCCCCATATCCCCCCTCCCCCATATCCCCCATACTCCCCCCTCCCCCATATCCCCCCACCCCCATATCCCCCCTCCCCCATATTCCCCCCTCCCCATATCCCCCCTCCCCCCATATCCCCCCTCCCCCATATCCCCCCTCCCCCATATCCCCCTCCCCCATATCCCCCCTCCCCCACATCCCCCATATCCCCCCTCCCCCATATCCCCCATATTCCCCCCTCCCCCATTTCCCCCCCTCCCCATATCCCCATATCCCCCCTCCCCCATATTCCCCATATCCCCCCCTCCCCCATATCCCCCCTCCCCCATATCCCCCATATCCCCCCTCCCCCATATCCCCCATATCCCCCCCTCCCCCATATCCCCAAGTGAATCCAGCCCTAACCTTAACCTCTGCAATGCACGCGCAACCGATGGCGTGCATTCATATACCTGCCTAACACTGTTGCCTTTTACCCCTGCCACCACCCCCCCCCCCCACAGGAGAAGCGCGCACACAACACCAGGGAGCATGTGAGGACTGGAGGAGGGCCCGCTGATGAGAGGCCACTGACCGTACACGAAGAAAGGGCCCTGGAACTGGCTGGCGGACCTGAGGACCGGGAGGTTGCTGATGCAGAGGTCGGGGCCCCACGAGCAAGTGAGCCACCAACAGCCCGTCCCCATATCCCCCCTCCCCTAAATCCCCCTCTCCCGTATCACCTGATCACTGCCTGATGTCTAACCATGCATGCTTCATTGTGTATCGCAGGACCAAACGTCCAGGCACCCATCCCCGCAGATGCAGACCGCCCGCAGGATGCCCCTCGGAGACCACGGGAGACGGAGAGACCCGCACCCTCCAGCATGCGACGCCCGCAGGATGCCCCTCGGAGACCACGGGAGACGGAGAGACCCGCACCCTCCAGCATGCGACGCCCGCAGGATGCCCCTCGGAGACCACGGGAGACGGAGAGACCCGGACCCTCCAGCATGCGACGCCCGCAGGATGCCTCTCGCACACCACGGGAGACGGAGAGACCCGGACCCTCCAGCATGCGACGCCCGCAGGATGCCCCTCGGAGACCACGGGAGACGGAGAGACCCGGACCCTCCAGCATGCGACGCCCGCAGGATGCCTCTCACACACCACGGGAGACGGAGAGACCCGGACCCTCCAGCATGCGACGCCCGCAGGATGCCTCTCGCACACCACGGGAGACGGAGAGACCTGGAGCAACAGGGAGATGACACCCCCGTCACGTGCGGGAGCGACCACCCAGCGATGAGGGGGGCAGCCACAGGCCCCCGTCACATCCGAGCCAGGACACCACTACCCAGGACACCACTATCCAGGACACCCCTACCCGGGACACCACTACCCAGGACACCCCTACCCGGGACACCACTACCCGGGACAGCACTACCCGGGACAGCACTACCCGGGACAGCACTACCCGGGACAGCACTACCCAGGACACCCCTACCCGGGCAGACGAAATACCGGACAGTGACTCAGAGTGGATGGGTGGAGACGAACCCCCACCCCAAAGTGCCATGGACTCAGAGTGGGACGAAGAGCACGACACAACGCCACTGCTGTCACCAACACCCTCCACCATCGCAGAAACACTCACCACGGTTGGGCACTTTAGTGATGAGGCGTCTGGTACACTCACTGGTGCGCACAACACAGCCGTCCCGGTACAGCAGGTGGAGGTAGGAGCAGCAGAGGGACCGGGCGGTCGGAGGGCAGCCCAGGCCAAGCGAACATCTGCCACCCAGATGGATCCCGGGTTCCTGCAGTTACCACACCCACACATAGATCCGATGCAACCACCGACACGGAGACGAGCGAATAGGGTGACGGGTGGCTTGCGGCGGCTGCGGTCGCAGGTGGAGGAGTCCACCCGCGTCCAGGAGCTGGGAGTGGTCCCGGTCATGCGTGCCACCCAGGCTGACACCGCACGGGTGGCGTCCGCGGTGGAGGCAATGGGTGCGACGGTGTCAGACATGGGGAACGGTTTGCGAGGCCTGGGGCCTTCCGTGCAGGCGGCGTCTGTGGCCCAGGAAATGGCTGCCCTCTCACAGGAGGCCATGAGCCAGTGCCAGCGCCAGATGGCAGAGGCGCTCAACGCCATAGCCCAGTCTCAGCAGGCCATGGCCCAGTCTCAGCAGGCCATGGCCCAGTCTCAGCAGGCCATAGCCCAGTCTCTGCAGGCCATGGCCCAGTCTCTGCAGGCCATGGCCCAGTCTCAGCAGGCCATCGCTGAGGGCATCGGCGCCAGTGGCCATGTGCGAGCTGGCGTCGCACTGTCGCAGACAGGGTTCGACAACCCCCTGGGCTCCATGGCTGCAAACCTGCAGACCCCTGTCGATACCAGCACGGGCCTCCAGGACTGGCAGCGCCAGATGTCGGGGGCGCGTCGGATGGCCAGTCCGTTCGCATCCCCCACCCATGTAGAGGCCTGGGGGCCATCGGGCACCCCGAGGGAGGAGGAGGTGGTGTGGTCCGTCCCGGCTCCCTCTGTAGGGGAGGTCCCGGTACACCGCGACACCTCGGACTCCCCCCCTTCCGTCCCAGGTGCATCGGGTGGGCAACGGGCAGGACAGGCTGGCAGCTCGCCATCCCAGTCGCCCGGGCCGCAGCCTGGCCCATCTAGGCCAGGACGCCCCAGGAAACGGCCGCCAAAGGGATCCAGTGTTAGAGGGCAGGAATCACAGGAGTCCACCTCCAGTTCTGCTGTACCGTCTGGGGAACCACGTAGACGTAGTCAAAGGGCCCGTAAGGCCAAACAATTAGACACTGAGTAAGTTGGCACGGGTGCAGGGCACAGATGAGTTTTAGGGGCTAGGGCACGTGCATGAACTCCTTTGGTTATTAAAGTCAATGTTACACCTACCGAAGCTGCCTTTGTGCTCTGTCCAAAGTGTGCGGGGGTGTCATGTACGTTGAGCGCAAGTGTGTGTGTGAGGGGTGGTCTTACCTCAGCCCCAGGTGAGTCTGCCCCCTTCCCCCTGGGCCGCCATCAACATCCCCCGGGCAGAGGACGGGACCGTGCGCTGCAGTGTCACAGCCGCATGCAGGGATGGTCCGGGTGGATGGTGGTACTGTGGCCATGGGTCAGACATAGTCCAACGATGTAGAGCCAGGAGCTCATCGGAGGCGGGTTGTCATCATTCTCCATGGCCTGCGATAGACACGCGTCCACCCGCAACTGGGTGAGCCCGGCCCATTGTGCCGCCGGTGGATCGGCAATTGGGGGTGGGGGGGTGGTGTGCATGCGGGTGGGGTGTGTGGGGTTGGGGAGGGGGGTGAGGGTGCTGGGTGGGTGGATGGGTGGGGGGTGTGGGTGGTCGGCTGTTGTCATGGTGTGCGGTCTGTGGCCATACTACCCGATTCCCACGCCCATCTAGTCAGTGAAGCGGGCGTCTATCAGTCTGTCCCGTGCCCGCTGGGCAAGCCGGTAACGGTGGACAGCCACCCGTCTGTGTCTACCCCGTCTGCCCTGACCATTGCCCCCATCCCCCTCATCTGGGGAGGACTGGGCCTCTTCCTGCTGCTCCTCCACTCCGCCCTCCTCTGCCTGCGGCACATCGCCCCTCTGCTGGGCTATGTTGTGCAGGACGCAGCACACCACAATGATGCGGCCGACCCTATCTGACCGATACTGGAGGGCGCCCCCAGAGAGGTCCAGGCACCTGAAACGCATCTTCAGCACGCCAAAGCACCTTTCGATCACTCCCCTTGTCGCTACATGGGCATCATTGTAGCGGTTCTCCGCCTCATTACGTGGCCTCCGTATAGGCGTCATCAGCCACGATCGCAATGGGTAGCCCCTGTCGCCCAGCAACCAGCCCCTCAGCCGGGGATGGCGTCCCTCGTACATGCCGGGGATGGATGACCGCGACAACACGAATGAGTCGTGTACACTGCCTGGGTGACGGGCGCAGACGTGCAGGATCATCATGCGGTGGTCGCAGACCACCTGTACGTTCATCGAATAGGTCCCCTTCCTATTAGTGAACACGGCCCTGTTATCTGCAGGTGGCCGCACGGCGACGTGCATCCCATCGATCGCGCCCTGGACCATGGGGAACCCGGCAATGGCAGAGAAGCCCACGGCCCGGGCATCTTGGCTGGCCCGGTCCACGGGGAAGCGGATGTAGCGGTGCGCCATGGCATAAAGGGCATCTGTCACTGCCCGGATGCACCTATGCACCGATGTCTGCGATATGCCGGACAGGTCCCCACTCGGTGCCTGGAATGACCCCGTTGCATAAAAGTTCAGGGCCACCGTAACCTTGACGGACACGGGGAGAGGGTGTCCCCCGCCAGTGCCACGCGGTGACAGGTGTGCCAGCAGGTGGCAGATGTGTGCCACGGTTTCCCGGCTCATCCGGAGTCTCCTCCTGCATTCCCGGTCCGTGAGGTCCCGGTATGACTGCCGGGGCCGGTACACACGGGGCGCCCTCGGGTGCCTCCGTTGCCGTGGGGCCGCGACGTCCTCCTCCCCCTCCTCGTCCTGTCGGTCAGGTGTCCCTCCAGCCTGGGCGGCTGCCGCCTGCCCCTCTGCGGCAGCCTGCGCCGCCTCTCTGGCACGCTCCTCCTCCTCCTCCTCCTCCTCATCCAGGGCAACATAGGCATGAGCGGCTGCCACCACGGCGGCCAACATCGCTGGATGGTCTGAAAACATGACGGCCTGGTGGGGGGGAGGGGAACGACGACATGTCATCATTGCCCATATCCCCTCCTCCCCCCAGCCAGGTGGCATGGACCGCATGGGTCCAACTGTTGGAGGCTGGCACCTGGCCAGGTGGACCAACTCATTTGCCCTCCCATCACCCACCCCGGCACGGCCCCCTCCCCAACCTCCACCCCAGCACGGACCCCCACCCCCAACCTCCACCCCGACACGGACCCCCTCCCCAACCTCCACCCCGGCACGGACCCCCTCCCCAACCTCCACCCCAGCACGGACCCCCTCCCCATCCCCCAACCTCCACCCCAGCACGGACCCCCCCAACCTCCACCCCGGCACGGACCCCCTCCCCAACCTCCACCCCGGCACGGACCCCCTCCCCAACCTCCACCCCAGCACGGACCCCCTCCCCATCCCCCAACCTCCACCCCAGCACGGACCCCCCCAACCTCCACCCCGGCACGGACCCCCTCCCCAACCTCCACCCCGGCACGGACCCCCTCCCCAACCTCCACCCCGGCACGGACCCCCTCCCCAACCCCCAACCTCCACCCCAGCACGGACCCCCCCAACCTCCACCCCGGCACGGCCCCCTCCCCAACCCCCAACCTCCACCCCAGCACGGATCCCCCCCAACCTCCACCCCGGCACGGACCCCCTCCCCAACCCCCAACCTCCACCCCAGCACGGACCCCCCCCAACCTCCACCTCGGCACGGACCCCCTCCACAACCCCCAACCTCCACCCCAGCACGGACCCCCCCCCAACCTCCACCCCGGCACGGACCCCCTCCACAACCCCCAACCTCCACCCCAGCACGGACCCCCCCCCAACCTCCACCCCGGCTCGGACCCCCTCCACAACCCCCAACCTCCACCCCAGCACGGACCCCCCCCCCAACCTCCACCCCGGCACGGACCCCCTCCACAACCCCCAACCTCCACCCCGGCACGGACCCCCTCCCGGCACTCCCCCGGAGCCCAGCCTACTCTAACTACCCCCCTCCCCCCCCCCGCCGCACACACACACAAGCCGAGACACACCTCTCCTCAGGCAATCAGTCTGCGGCCACGCCATTTCCTGCCCAGAGCCAACCCCCCAGGCCGTCACTCACCTCCTCGCTGGTCGGCGTGAGCCTGGAGCACCGGGTCACGCCGATGAAAAGGAGGTTTGATTCACGTCGACGTGAACGGTCATCACGTCGACGGGACTTCGGCCCATCCGGAAGGGAGAATATCGGCAGGCCGAAAATTGGCTGCCTTGCGCAGACCCGTGACATTCTCCGCGGCAGCGGCGCCATTAACGCCCCGCCGACTTTTCTCCCTTCGGAGACTTCGGCGGGGGCGGGGGCGGGATTCACGGCGGCCAACGGCCATTCTCCGACCCGGCGGGGGGTCGGAGAATGACGCCCCAGATTTTTGTTTAGCAACACAGTATCAGAATTAAAACAATGCAACATGTATTGAAATGTTTTGACAGTACAGTGAGTCTTGTACTGCAAATTAAGTCAATGAATTGGTTGCCTTTATATATCTTAACTTAGTGCCCTACATGTACAACAAGAAGTTAGAAATAGATATTGTGCATTTGAGTACAAGAGTAAATATTGTGATTGTGGTCTTCTTGTTATAATTGCAGTGTCCATTTTGTAATCAGATTTCAAAATGTCTTGGCCTTGAATGTGTACTGGCCAGCTATCCTGATTTTTATGCCAGTCTTGGCATTGGTGATTTCCAGCATTAACACTGCTGAAGTTTGCAAGGGTCAATAAGAGCTCACCTCACTTGAACAGGCTATAAGCGGCCTGCACCTTCCACTTTTGCCATCTTGCCCCAAGGGCTGAAAAATAAAATAACACCACAGGCATCGAACAGTAGGTCAAACAGTAGATTAAAGATCCTCAGAGTGGAGACCTTTACAACATCTGCTTTCTGACAGCAACTAGAAAACCAGACAGCATCTGGTCATTAAGGCTGCTGCAGGCTCTACGAGCTGGAACAGGATTTGAATTTCTGCCCCTGATTCTTGGCAGGCCCCTCCAAACACATGTCTGATTTATGCAAATAACCTGAACCCAGAAATCCAGCTGGATGCAGGTTGAGTGGGGAAGCTCTTCAAGCTCGGCACCTTCTGAGAGCTCAACACAATCAGATAATGTCCAACACTGCAAAGTACCACATTCTGTCCAGGTTGTTAAGTTTTATCATTGGTTCACAATCTAGGTTTAATGAAAGTCATGCTGCAGGAATAGTCCAAAATGAAAAAGTTTCAATGATTCTGAAAGATTAGGCAAGCCAAAAGTAGGACTGCCTTTCTCTTTACAAAATTCACAGTATGAAATATCTTCTTATCACTTCACTTGAGGTAAAAGTCTGTGATCAGCTGCAAACAGCAATTTTCTCAAAAAGGCTCTGTGGTGTTGGGTGCTCTGGTGCACAGATGAGCCAACACAGTTGTATGTGGTACAACTCTATTTTATTATAACTCTTATAATACAGTTCGTTCTGGATACTCTGCACGTGCTGTCTCCCTAAGTGTGTTTGGCAACAGATGTGTCCTGGTTCTCCTCTGCAGCTAATACTGACCACCGGGGGTCGTGTCTGTGCTTTTATATCTTTCTGTCATTGGTTGTGGTGTTGTGTGTTATGATTTGTCTGTTGGTGTGTCTGTCATGATGTGTGTGTTTGAATATCATGACATCCCCCCTTTTTACAAAGATATGTGCCTACGTGGTTATAAATATAATTGTGTCGTGAGTGCATCGAAGAGTGTGTGTGTGTGTTATGTACAGCGTGTGTATATGACGTAACTATTTACATGGGGCGATGTCGGGTGCGTCACACTAACAAGGTTGTACCATAACAAAACTTGGATGCGAGAGAAAAAAAAAAAACTTGAACATTGGTCTGGTCAGACGATATCTGGAACAATAAACAACAACAGGTTATAATACAGAAGTGTTTGACTTTTTGAACGTATGAACAGTGTTATAAGTCCAGTCTAATGGGTGACCGCCTCAAGAATGGGCTGGTCCTCAAGCCGGTTCAGCTGTGGAGATTTGGTTCTGGTGGCGATGGAAGGGGCATGATCCGTGGCATCTCCACAAAGTCATCCTTGGGAACCAGTGGAGGATCCGGCGTGTGCGTACGGTTCAGTTGCGAGCGTGGAAGGCGGCGCAAAGCTCGCTGATTGCGCCTACGCACCAATCCATCCGCCCTGCATGCCAGGAACAAGGTGGAGTCTTTTTCTTTGTATGTTTGTGGTGGACGGCATCTTGTAGCCGATGGGTCGTTGCCATCGAAGTAGCACCATCACTAATATCATGCAAGGCGATGACTGTGCCAGGTGTGGAAGTTGGCCGAGACCGTGTACGCTGGTTCCGGCCACCTGCTGTGCCGGAAGGGCGACTCCGCAGAGAAACGTCGAAGCATGTCGCCTTGGAGAGAGAATTGTTGCTCGCATCAACGTCTGGCGATGGCGCGAATTGGTGTGTCCATCGTGGACCGCCGGTGCTGGTTGCCACTGCCGACCCAGTGGGACTGCCACGCGATCCATTCCCTGTCGCCGTGGCATCCGCCGTCACCCTGAGCATGCCATCACCGAGGCCGCGACACCGCCCGTCCGGAGCAAGGTCTGGCGTGCGCGAATCAGAGTCGGCGCTTGGCTGCTCCCCATCTGGAGTCCGGTCTGCCTTCCGTCGATGCCCCCCGTCCGGAGTCCCAACAGGTTCACTGGAGGCAGCCGAGATTCCCTGAAGCTGCACTTCTGGAGTCGGAACATGCAGGAATGCACCAACCAGTGGAGAGGGTCGAGCCATCGAGGGTGGAAGCGGTGCGCTGCCACCGCAGTCGTCAGTGGTCCCACCGTGATCGTCAAGTGCCTCGGTACGCACTAGGCGAGGTCTGTCACCTTGCACCTTTTGCATGGGAAGTGGGATGCTGTCGTCACTCGTCTCACATCCCGTGGATAGATCCTCATTAGCAGCTTGCTGTTCACTAGGGTTGGGTAAATTGTCAGAGTTTTCATCTGGTGGTGCACACCATGTCGGTGGACTGTCATTGTCTTGCCGTTGTCCTTCATTTGGGCTTTTCTTCTTTGGAATTTTAAATCTTCCCCCAGACATTGCAGAACCTTGTTTATTACCCCCAAATTCTCCCATAGGTATGGTCTCGAATATAGGATCCAATGTTTCTATCGACATTGTACTATTTTCCAAAGAACATTCCGTTTCACTTTTCTTCTCAGGTGCCTCATATGTATCTTTGTCTAATGTACATGCCTTCATGGTCTCTGGGTCTGATTTTGCTGGGACTGGCATGGTCACAGTCTCTCTTTTACTGTTCTCAATTGCCCACATTATACTCCCCATACATAACTGCTTAATCACTGGGGTTAGTGTGGTACAATGGATAATCGGGTCGACCTTATCTGCATCTTCACCATTAGTGGAAAGCACACTTGGTTCACTTGAAACTGCTGTGGGTTTTAAATTTGTTATCTGGCTACTCGATGTCGGTGTCCTCAGGATTCTTGCTCCAATGTTCTGCTCAATAATCAGTGGAGCGTGTATAGGTTCAATGCAATTAATGTTCCCCTCAAGGTTTGAAGAGTCATTACTGACTAACTGCTGGTCTCCGAAGTTGGGATTTTGCGGTGTTGTGTTGAAGGGAGACATTTGTCCCTGCTGTAGATATGATTCAGGTTGTGTTATTTCCATTACCTGAGGATCAATGTCTTGTCCATTTTTTCGATCCGTACTAAAACACTGGCAATTCTCAGTCTGCTCCTTGCAAGTTAAACATTCAATTAATTTCGTTAGCAAATCCTCAGCATCCTTCTGTGGCCGTGCAGCATTATTAATCTCTGTTCGGCTATAATGATCCTGAAGGTCAGCGCATAAACCTTTTTTCTTCGGGCTTGGACGAGGCAATTCCTTTGGCTTGTCTTCAGTTGGGCTTGAACAGTCTTCAGCGCTGTGCCCTTCATTGTAGCATGAGAGACCGTCATGTTCATGCTGCTGTGTAGTGGAGCATGGTAGGCTGTTATAGCCTTCTTGCTGTTCACGTGAGCATGGCAGACTTGCATCGTCTGCCGCTGGTTGGTCAGGAGAGGTTGCTAGACCCTCATGGTCTTGTTCCTGCAAGGACTGCGCTCTGGAGTCTTGCGTTCCTTCCATCGTGGAGTCCGTCCACGAGCTCTCTGTGGAGGCTTATGACACTGGAGTCACTTCTTGTTCGTGCAAGGACTGCGCTCTGGAGTCTTGCGTTGCTTCTATCGTGGAGGCTGTCCACGAGCTCTCTGTGGAGGCTTGTGACACTGGAGTCACTTCTTGTTCGTGCAAGGACTGCGCTCTGGAGTCTTGCGTTGCTTCTATCGTGGAGGCTGTCCACGAGCTCTCTGTGGAGGCTTGTGACACTGGAGTCACTTCTTGTTCGTGCAAGGACTGCGCTCTGGAGTCTTGCGTTGCCTCTATCGTGGAGGCTGTCCACGAGCTCTCTGTGGAGGCTTGTGACACTGGAGTCACTTCTTGTCCGTGCAAGGACTGCGCTCTGGAGTCTTGCATTTCTGCAATTGTGGAGTCTGTCCACGAGCTTGCTGTGGAAGCTTGTGACACTGGAGTCACTTCTGGTTCATGCGAGGACTGCACTCTGGAGTCTTGCATGTCTTCTTTCATAGAGTCGGGAACGTTGAGCGGGACGTGGACCACGCTCTGTGTGGCAGCAGGGCACTCTCCGTGTGCTTGCACCGCTCCCTGTCTGTTAATGTCAGGCTGCAGCATCATCCGGTACTGATAAGTTGGAACGTCATATCTGCTGGATTGAAGATCCTCAAATCCGAAAAATGAATCCGCATCTGCGTCGGATTCAATGTGGGGGCCGCCAATGTGCAACACGAAAGGTTCGTCCGAGTCATAGTCATATAGGACCACGGAGCTATCATTGGGCTCGCGAGGTCCGGAAACACTGTAAAGATCGTCATCGAAGTATTCAAGGTCGGAATCATCGGCTTGTGCGTAGGTAACTGCTTGTCGGAGGGTTCTTCGGAGGTCAAATTCATCTCCTGGGTCAATTTGCGGCACTGTGCTGTCATTCCAGGTGAGGGAAGGTTGTTTTACAGCTTTAACAGATTTTTGTTTTTTTGATTTGGGACGTTTCCCTTTTAAATTGGATTTGGGACATTTCCCTTTTAAATTGGTGCAGTCTGGGGCCTCTGACATCCTGACGCTCGGTATGTAGCACGTAGGAAGCGACTGCGCATGCTCAGATCGCTGTTCCTTTACCGATGGCCGTTTTCTTGACTGCGCATGCGCAGCCTCTCGCGCATGCGCAAACGAAACTTCCGGTTCTGCGCACTTCTCGCGCAACTGTGCTAGCGTTATACCTTTAGCAAGTTGGCCGCCGACCTCGACCCAGCCTTCTCTCAGGCCCGGGATTTCGGCCTCTGGGAATTCGGGCTCCGGGATCCCAGCCACGAGGTGAGTACTGCAGCTTTTATTACCTTTATGTGCCGATTGGATTGCGTTTTCTTCACAGTACTTGGAGAATTTGCCCAGGACTGCCTGGTAATCGTACCTTTGCTGCCTCCTGAAGAACCTGAACCTTGTGAATATTTCTCTTGCCCTTGCACCGGCGATGGTGAGGAGAAATTCAATTTTTTCCCTATCATCCAGGTCTTGGAGTTCAGCTGCCACCAGGAACAATTCGAACATTTGCCGGAATCGCCGCCAGTTTTCGCGGAGGTCGCCGTGGCACTGGAGCGGCTGCGGAACCGGGAGCTCGTACATCATGCCTGGGCACTGCTGGTTGTCTGTGTACACGGAGGTATGCCGGCAGGTATCGATCCACTCCTGTACCATGTGGTGTTGGGTGCTCTGGTGCACAGATGAGCCAACACAGTTGTATGTGGTACAACTCTATTTTATTATAACTCTTATAATACAGTTCGTTCTGGATACTCTGCACGTGCTGTCTCCCTAAGTGTGTTTGGCAACAGATGTGTCCTGGTTCTCCTCTGCAGCTAATACTGACCACCGGGGGTCGTGTCTGTGCTTTTATATCTTTCTGTCATTGGTTGTGGTGTTGTGTGTTCTGATTTGTCTGTTGGTGTGTCTATCATGATGTGTGTGTTTGAATATCATGACAGGCTCCAGTAATTGGAAAAAAATAATTCCTTCTATTTGAACCATTAGCCCAAAACCATACACTTCCTGAGAACATGATCATGTGACATGTCTTTGTGAAATTGTCAAAGTAATTGAAACCCTGGCAGAAAATTTTCAAGATGACAGCACCATTGGTCAGTGGCAACAGTGAAAAGATTGGTCCCACTGATTTACACATATTTACACAAACCAACTGATACTGCAAGTCTGGAAACAGAATGAGCTTACAAATTGTAAGTACTTTTTACTGGCAGTGCCTTATAGAGAATGTATTGCACAGAGGTCTTGCCGAATATAATGGCACAGCTCTGTCAGTGTCTCCCATCGAAATATTCACCTCCTTAATTACATCTTCACTGTAATTAAGAGATAGTTGAGCCTGGTACAAGAGATGTGTTGTGTAGAGAGGTGGTAGAACTTGACAGGCTGTCATGTTTCTGCTGGCCCTCCTCTGCCTGTTTAATTCTAATAGGGTCATGCATGGAATGCGATAGTTCCTAAATACTTAGATTACCAAAAGAAAATTCAGTCTAACTCAATGAAGATCCAAGGAGGATAAATTCAATTCCTACCAGTTCCCAACTCATGCAATTTTCTGACTATGGCCTGTTTTTAATGCCTGTTCTATTTGTTCTCTGATTCACTGGTGCTGCAATAGGGGTTTTCCCTTACATTAGCTCATCCTGCATCACATCATGTCACCACTTGGCAAACAAACAGTGAGAACGACTCTACTATATCTCCAGAATTTCTGATTGTTGTTGGAGGATTATCGCCAGCTTTAACACTGAGAGAAATTTGTAGAGTCATATCTTCGTATTCAAGACAGAGAAAAATTGTGGCCGTGATTTAATCACCGCATTGCGCCTGGCGCAGATCTGGACGCGCGGTTAAATAGCGGAAAAGGTCAACATCGAGGGCGCGAATCAGTTTGCTATCTAACCGGCCCGCTCCTGATGGCGAGTTCCAGATCTCACCCAAATATGGCGAGCATATCATTAACCAAAATTTGCATTAATTTCCATCTGATTAGCGAGTTTGAAGTTGAACATAACGGCCTCCCGGGAATTAACCGGCTCCCCAGTAAGTTGTTTAGTACTCTTTTTTTAAATCATGAAGCTGCTGAGGGGTACTGGGGAGGTGAGTAGCCATTTTGAATTTCCAGCATGCGGCTCAAGAGGACTGGATTATTGCATCGCATTTCAAACAAACTTTGAAGCCTGAGCAGTTTGCCATAACTCTAGAAGCATCATCGAGGCTGCAGCCAACAAGCAAACACTCAAGATCTGGGCTTAAAAACTGGGGCTATCCTCGCAACTAAAGGGTGCGTGCGTGATTCAGAGAAGGTCACCTGAGCACGGTCTTGCTAATGTTTCCAGCAGGGGTCTGGGGTCTGGAAGCTCCTTAAGTGGCCGGGAGTGAGTGTGCAGAGTGAGGTTCTCCAGCACAGCTGGCTTGGTGGATGCCACTCGAGAGAATGCGGGACACCGAAGGGTGAGGGATTTGAGGGTCTCAGAGTGGAAGCTAATTGTCGGTCTCTTTCCTTCACAAATTCCTTACAAATATAACAATATGACTGAATTTGTCGGTCCCGCAGAGGTTGCCCTCGCAGTGCTGGTCGAAGCCCAGGTGGACAGACACCAGAGAAGGTGGCAGCAGTGTCAAGGCAGACTGGAGGCGGCACCCCATGTTTAGGGACCGCCGCACACCCTGAAGACCCAGCCGCCTATCAGGCCGAGAAGGAACCCAGAGGGGTTTGCCAGCGACAGCCCAAAGTGTACATACATTGTTGGGCTTTCCATAGAACCAGAGAATCATAGAACCATAGAATCCAGGAGACGATGGACCGCATGTGATGCAGGAGACTCCATCTCAACAAAGAGACAGCGCGGCACCTATGCCACATCCCCACAGACGTGGCACCCTGTGGAGGAGGAAGACACCTGCTAGTGGCCGTGAAGTTTATCGCAGCCCTGAACGTTTATGCAATCGGTTTATTCAAGGGCTCATGCAGGAACCTGTGCGGCATATCACAAGCTACAGCCCACAAGTGCATCCTTAAGGTCAGAGCAGCAGACTATATCAACTTCGAGCTGAACCGAGCCCACCAAGATGCACAGGCTGCAGGATTCTCCACCATCGCCGGATGGCGAGGTCCAGTGGGTAATTGGTGACATATATGTTGCCTTACGCACACCGGGACATCAAGGAGTGCCCTTCATTAACAGGGAGGGGTGCCAGTCACTGTATGTTCAACTCATGTGCGGCCACCACCTCCGGATCATGGACACTTCCCAAGGAGCGTGCATGACAGCTACATCCGAGGGCATTTGTCGATTCCCATTGTCTTTGAGGACCACACCAGGATAATTGTTGGCTGTTTTGGGATAAGGGATACTGGCTGAGACCCCAGCTGGCGGTGCCAGTGCGGAGGACGGAGACGAAGGCAGAGACCTGGTATAACGGGGCCCATGTTGCTACCCATGCTGTCATTGAGTGGTGCATTGGACTGCTCAAAATGCAGTTCTGATGCCTGGACTGCTCTGGTGGTGCACTGAAGTACACTCTCCAGAGGGTCTCCTGCTTTGTGGTGGTCTTCTCTGCCCTCCACAACCTGGCACAACAGTGGGACGACATGCTGGAGCAAGAGGAGGAGGGGTATGCGGCCTCATCTGAGAAGACGAAGCTGGACCAGGAGGGGATGGTGGATGAGCCCGGGGAGGTGCCGCAGGAAGAATCGACGGATTGAAGTCAGGTGGCGGCAAGGGTCCGGAAAGCTTAGCGGACCATGGGGGCCCTCATCCTCACCCGATTCTCAAAGGATGAGGCTTTGTCCATCAGCTCACCCCTTCCCTACCACCCTAATTCCACTCCTTGCACCCGATTCCCCTTCTTCTCCCATTCCCCTCCTTCCCCCCCCCCCCCCCGCATTTCTCTCCCCTCATTCCACTCCTACCCCCCATTCACCTCCTTCCAGCCCCATGATCGATTATAGATTATTTGATGTCTTGCAGTTCTGATTGAGTGCATAGCTAGAGAATGGAATTATTCAAAAGGCCATGACAGTCAATGTTTCAGATAATGAATAAACTATTGAAATTTAGGGTCATGTCTGCAGAAATTAAGACATTGTTTCAACAAATGTTTCATATAGTGAATAGACCATTGTATTCCAGCACATTTAGTAATAAGAATGTATCAAATAATTAGCTAGAACAAGATTGATGGCTAGCCGTGACTTATGAATCCTATTCTCATAAGGTGACGCACGCAGACACTGAATAAACTTTGATGGACATTAATAAATCTTAAGTAATGACCAATGTTTGATTAATAAATCATCTCCTGAGTAACTGACGTCTATTTGAACAAATCAGGAGGTCTCAGCTGAGAATTAGAAACCAATGAGCATAAATGAGGGATGATACCATAGATAAGGATTCCCTTAAAGTAAGACCACATGCTCAAGGGGTGTTCCGAATTTATGCTTTCCTGAATTCTTGAACCATCTATCAATTTACTCTGTTTTGAAGTAATTTCTTTATACTTTTCTTATGCTTTATGTTTAACGCTTTTTGCTATGTTCTGACCAGTTTATGCATCATTTGATCTAAGTTTTGATTCAGTTCTTATGCAAGTGCATTAAAGTGAATAATTAGCAATAAAAGTTGTATTTTGGACACCTCTAATCAACTGGACTATTGACTCTTATGAGAAGATAGAATAAGAGATCCTACACCTCCCCCATTGCCCAACCCTCCCACCCCTCCCTCCAATTATCCTGCTCCATCCTCTCAGCCTCTGTGTAGCATCACCCCAGGCTGATAGACCTATGTCGGCCCTGTCATCGGGTCAATATACAAGGCAGGAGAGTGATGACCATTCGCTGTGAGGTAAGCTCTGGTGCTCCTCAGTTTATGCCAAAGTCTGACTCTTGGTGCTTTGCTGACAGCGTGCTCACACACATCCTCTGAAGGGGGTCTGCATCGGGGGCGTTTGAACTTGGACCCCGATGACCAGGGAGTGCGGAATGGGGGGAGCGGAGGGAAACAAAGGGTGGATGCAGGCAGGCCCGCTGTGAAGATCAGCGTGACGGAGGTTTTACATGTATCAGGTATAACATGTTTTAATCATGAAAATTGGACATTTCCATTTCCCCATAGCTGCAGATAGTGAACCCACGTCCTCTGCCCACTCAGTGCTCCTCAGTCTTGTTTATCTTTTGTGGTCGACCTGTGGCCTTTGATGCCTTTGGCAGCCGTCCTTTGGAGTGCCCCAGCCAACCTACCAATGTCATAGGCGTTACTGTACCACCCTGTTCTGCTCACTGCCCTTGGATGTGCCGATGTCAGGAGGGGGGGTTTGGAAGAACTGGAAACTTGTGCTTGCAGGCTTTCCACTGTGCTCTCTTGGGTGGTGGGGGATGACTTTGGGTGGTCCGGCTCCATCAGATGGAGATCCTTCGAGAATGGACGTGTGGTCAGTGAGAGAGATGGAGCATTTTGTCTGACATGAGCATCGTACTTGAGACAGTTCATCTAGGTGAAGGGGCAATGGATCCTCACCTCTGCGGTGCAGATCAACCTTTCTGCCGGTGGCTACTCTCTCCTCAGTCGACCACGTGATTTCCAGGGCCAGTTCCTCATAAAGGGTGAGGACTCATATCTCTGATACTCAACCCCACCCCCATCGTGGCCCTTTCCTGCTAATTATGTGCTATCTTTTCCTGCGGGACAAAGAGGGGAATTAATGACCAGGAGCTTGATGCATCGGAAGAGCGAGGGGGGCTATCGCAGGTGGAATGCTTGGGCACCGCAAATGGGCATGAAGGAGTTGTGCTGGTGTGTGCCAGGGGGTGCTGAGGAACAAGCAAGGGGATCAGATGTGGGCAGGGTGTGAGGTGTCAGTCAGTGATGTGTGTGTGTGGGGGGTGTTGGGAATTTGAGGGTTGGCAAGCGGAACTGATGCCAGGAGAGAGGTGGTAATTTACCCATGCAGCTCAGTGGAGGTCATTGGTCTTCTTCCGGCATTGGACACTGGTTCTCCTGGTATTGTTGCCCACACTGACAGCTGCTGGACTGCCTCCCAGGCGGTATTGGTGACACTGCTGCTGGTCATCCAACCCGCCAAGGGGAACAGGATGTCTCGCATCCACAGCATCATGAAGCCTGGACAGGCCAGCATCCCCAAAGCGAGGAGCAGGTCTGCACGCTGCCATGCTTGTGTGTTGACTGGGAGTGAGTGGTGAGGGAGAGTTTTCAAGCAGCTCCCCCTTGATAGCTGCGAGACACTGAAGTGCCAGTTTAGCAAATCAGACAGCAAGACAGCCAGTAATGGCAAGACACTCAAGGGGGCCCATGTTCGGCACTAAGTGCCATTAAATACGGGCTGCGATCTCACCAACGCAACCCACTAGAGACAACCTCGTACCCAAAATGACACTTCGAAATGCTTCCATTAAATCGCGCCTCTCATCTCCAAAATGCTACTTTCCATGCATCATAAAGCAACATGGGCGAAATTCTCCATAATCGGCGCGATGTCCGCCGACCGGCGCCAAAAACGGCACAGATCAGTCCGGCATCGCGCCGCCCCAAAGGTGTGAATCCTCCGCATCTTGAGCGGCCGAGCCCTGACCTTGAGGGGCTAGGCCTGCGCCGGACTGATTTCCGCCCCGCCAGCTGGCGGGAAAGGCCTTTGGTGCCCCGCCAGCTGACGCGGAGATGACATTGCCGGGCGGCACATGCGCGGGAGCGTCAGCGGCTGCTCACGGCATCCCCGCGCATGCACAGTGGAGGGGGTCTCTTCTGCCTCCGCCATAGTGGAGACCATGGCGAAGGCGGAAGGATAAGAGTGCCCCCACAGCCAGGCCCGCCCGCGGATCGGTGGGCCCCGATTGCGGGCCTGGCCACCGTGGGGGCACCCCCCGGGGCCAGATCACCCCGCGCACCCCCCCAGGACCCCGGAGCCCGCCCGCACCGCCTTGTCCCGCCGGTAAGAGAGGTGGTTTAATCCACGCTGGCGGGACAGGCATTCCAGCAGCGGGACTTCGGCCCATCTGGGCCGGAGAATCGCCGGTGGGGGGGGGGGCGCCAACCGGCGCGGAGCGATTCCCGCCCCTGCCGAATCTCCGGTGCCGGAGAATTTGGCAACCGGCGGGGGCGGGATTCACGCCAACCCCCGGCGATTCTCCGACCCGATGGGTGGTCGGAGAATCCTGCCCCATATCTTCATGACAAGAAGATGTTGCAAATTTAAAGCAAGATAGTAAAACAACAGCAGTGAAGAAGAAGAAAGTTTGTTTGTTATATTGATTACAAATTCTTAATTCACTGTCTCTAATTTTCCCAGTTGTTGATTATGAGAAGTAATTATCCAAATTCATTTGGATCCACTGTATAAGTCAACAGAGTGTTTAATGACTAAAGTTTAACTCGGTATTTCAAAATATCCAGTCAATAATCAGGCAAGAAATATGGAAAATTGATTGAGAAGAAAGGAAATTGCATTGAATGAAAAACAGCGAATATTTATGGCATATCTCCATTTAATCTATATATTTATCTTTAAAACTAAAGTTGTTTAACCATCTAAAACTTAAGAGTATATTAAACACGAATTAGAACAGCCCTTAAATATTCCCACATTGCAAAATTTTAATTATTCCTGGAAGTGAAATTGAAGAAAAATCTTTTACAGTCAATAAAACTATAATTAGCACTCTATGTATCATATAACCTCACATTGAGAAGACGTACACATTTTGAGACTTGCCAATTTATTTAGCAATGTTTATTAACAAGCAGTTATGATAATCAATCAATTTAAATTGTGCCATTCTTGGATGACAGTGGTTTGCAGACTTGACAAAAGGCAACGGCAACTTTACTGTACCTTGTACAGACTTGCAAGAACATTTAAAAATTAGGTGAGGCACTTGACAGATTATTTTATTCTGTATGACCTCATTTGAAAACCTACTTGAGAGCAATTAAGGTAGTCAGGGCAAGCTTTACTGAACAGTCCCACAGAGAATGCATTGGTCAGAGAGTTGTGGGGAACCTGAAATTCATGGATCCTCCACACACTGTGGAGTTTTAATTGCAGATGGTGTCAGTGATGTTACCGATCATTCCCTGCCTGGACACCAACCTGATTGAGGTAAGGGGCCAATCAGTGAAGGTAAATTTCCACCAGAGATGGGGGAGGAGATATAGTTGACTGGGAGGGAAGGGAGGAAGAGGTAGAGATGATAGATGGATTGCTAAGAACTTAAAACAATAAGAAATAGAAGCAGGAGTAGACTGCATGGCCTGTCAAGTCTGCTCCATCATTTAATATGAATATGGCTAACCTTCTGCCTCAACTCCGCCTTACAGCTGCTTCCACCTCTCTTCGTGCCCTGGGAGTCCAAATATGTGTTTACTTCAGTCTTAAATATACTCAAAGACCAAGCATCCACAACCCTCTGAGATCAAGAATTCAAAAAATTCACAGCCTCCTTTGAGTAAACGAAATCATTCTTCAGTCCCAAATGATTGGCCACTTACCCTGAGACTCTACTTCTTCACAGAGATAGAGACGAAAAACCTTCACAAAATACTGGGGAACCAAGAGACGAGTGAGATTGACCATTTGAAAGAAAAATTGCTAAAAAAAAGTAGTACTGGAGATATTATTGGACTGAAAGTTTGTGCGTGTTCTCAGACTTTTGTATCTCCTGCCCGATGGAAGAAGTTAGAAGAGTGAGTAAGCCGGGTGGGAGGGATCTGAGATTATGCTGCCCGCTTTCCCAAGGCAGGGGGAGGTGTAGATGGAGTCAATGGATGGGAGGCAGGTTCGTGTGATGGACTGGGCTGTGTTCACGACTCTCTGAAGTTTCTTGCGGTCCTGGGCCGAGCAGTTGCCATACCAGGCTGTGATGCAGCCCGATAGGATGCTTTCTGTGGTGCATCTGTAAAAGTTGGTAAGAGTCAATTTGGACAGGCCGAATTTTCTTAGTTTCTTGAGGAAGTATAGGCGCTGTTGTACTTTCTTGGTTGTAGCAACGACGTGGGTGGACCAGGACAGATTTTTGATGATGTGCACACCTAGGAATTTGAAGCTGTCAACCATCTCTACCTCGGCCCTGTTGATGCAGACAGGGGTGTGCACAATTCATTGCTTCCTGAAGTCAATGACCAGCTCTTTAGTTTTGCTGGCATTGGGGGAGAGATTGTTGTCGTTACACCATGCCACAAGGTTCTCTATCTCACTCCTGTATTCTGACTCGTCATTTTTCGAGATCCGACCCACTGTGCTTGTGTCATCAGCAAACCTGTAGATGGAGTTGGAGCTAAATCTTGCCATGCAGTCGTGTGTGTGTATAGGGAGTATAGGTCCAAGTACACAGCCTTGCGGGGCCCCAGTATTGAGGACTATCGTGGAAGAGGTGTTGTTGTTTTATTCTTACTGATTGTGGTCTGTAGGTCAGAAAGTCGAGGATCCAGTTGCAGAGTGAGAAGCCAAGTCCTAGGTTTTGGAGCTTTAATATGAGCTTGGCTGGGATTATGGTGTTGAAGGCGGATCTGTAGTCAATAAATAGGAGTCTGATGTGGGAGTCCTTGTTGTTGAGATGCTCCAGAGATGAGTGTAGGGCCAGGAAGATGGTGTCTGCTGCGGACCTGTTGTGGCAGTATGTGAATTGCAGTGGATCTAGGCATTCTGGGAGTATGGAGTTGATGTGCCTCATGGTCAACCTCACGAAGCACTTCATTACAATCGATGTTAAAAAAGGGGTGTGGAGGTAATAAACAAGTTCAGGGAGTTAGGCTGGAAGTTGAAAGTCAGGACAGACAGAGTTGTCATCTCTGGTTTGTTGCCGGTGCCACGTGATAGCGAGGCTAGGAATAGGGAGAGAGTGCAGTTGAACACGTGGCTGCAGGAATGGTGTAGGAGGGAGGGCTTCAGGTATTTGGATAATTGGAGCGCATTCTGGGGAAGGTGGGACCTGTACAAGCAGGACGGGTTGCATCTGAACCAGAGGGGCACCAATATCCTGGGAGGGAGGTTTGCTAGTACTCTTCGGGAGGGTTTAAACTAATTTGGCAGGGGAATGGGAACCGGATTTGTAGTCCAGCAACTAAGGTAGCCGATATTCAGGACGCCAAAGCATGTAATGAGGCAGTGGGGAAGGGAACACTGACAAAGGAGAGTATTTGCAGGCACGGAGATGGGTTGAAGTGTGTATACTTCAACGCAAGAAGCATCAGGAATAAGGTGGGTGAACTTAAGGCATGGATCGGTACTTGGGACTACGATGTGGTGGCCATCACGGAAACTTGGATAGAAGAGGGGCAGAAATGGTTGTTGGAGGTCCCTGGTTATAGATGTTTCAATAAGATTAGGGAGGGTGGTAAAAGAGGTGGGGGGGTGGCATTATTAATTAGAGATAGTATAACAGCTGCAGAAAGGCAGTTCGAGGAGTATCACCCTATTGAGGTAGTATGGGTTGAAGTCAGAAATAGGAAAGGAGCAGTCACCTTGTTAGGAGTTTTCTATAGGCCCCCCAATAGTAGCAGAGATGTGGAGGAACAGATTGGGAAACAGATTTTGGAAAGGTGCAGAAGTCATAGGGTGGTAGTCATGGGTGACTTTAACTTCCCAAATATTGAGTGGAAACTCTTTAGATCAAATAGTTTGGATGGGGTGGTGTTTGTGCAGTGTGTCCAGGAAGCTTTTCTAACACAGTATGTAGATTGTCCAACCAGAGGAGGGGCAATATTGGATTTAGTACTGGGTAATGAACCAGGGCAAGTGATAGATTTGTTAGTGGGGGAGCATTTTGGAGATAGTGACCACAATTCTGTGACTTTCACTTTAGTAATGGAGAGGGATAGGTACGTGCAACAGGGCAAGGTTTACAATTGGGGGAAGGGTAAATACGATGTTGTCAGACAAGAATTGAAGTGCATAAGTTGGGAACATAGGCTGGCAGGGAAGGACACAAGTGAAATGTGGAACTTGTTCAAGGAACAGGTGCTACGTGTCCTTGATATGTATGTCCCTGTCAGGCAGGGAAGAGATGGTCGAGTGAGGGAACCATGGTTGACAAGAGAGGTTGAATGTCTTGTTAAGAGGAAAAAGGTGACTTATGTAAGGCTGAGGAAACAAGGTTCAGACAGGGCATTGGAGGGATACAAGATAGCCAGGAGGGAACTGAAGAAAGGGATTAGGAGAGCTAAGAGAGGGCATGAACAATCTTTGGCGGGTAGGATCAAGGAAAACCCCAAGGCCTTTTACACATATGTGAGAAATATGAGAATGACTAGAGCGAGGGTAGGTCCGATCAAGGACAGTAGCGGGAGATTGTGTATTGAGTCTGAAGAGATAGGCGAGGTCTTGAATGAGTACTTTTCTTCTGTATTTACAAATGAGAGGGGCGATATTGTTGGAGAGGACAGTGTGAAACAGATTGGTAAGCTCGAGGAAATACTTGTTAGGAAGGAAGATGTGTTGGGCATTTTGAAAAACTTGAGGATAGACAAGTCCCCCGGGCCTGACGGGTTATATCCAAGGATTCTATGGGAAGCAAGAGATGAAATTGCAGAGCCGTTGGCAATTATCTTTTCGTCCTCACTGTCAACAGGGGTGGTACCAGGGGATTGGAGAGTGGCGAATGTCGTGCCCCTGTTCAAAAAAGGAACTAGGGATAACCCTGGGAATTACAGGCCAGTTAGTCTTACTTCGGTGGTAGGCAAAGTAATGGAAAGGGTACTGAAGGATAGGATTTCTGAGCATCTGGAAAGACACTGCTTGATTAGGGATAGTCAGCACGGATTTGTGAGGGGTAGGTCTTGCCTTACAAATCTTATTGAATTCTTTGAGGAGGTGACCAAGCATGTGGATGAAGGTAAAGCAGTGGATGTAGTGTACATGGATTTTAGTAAGGCATTTGATAAAGTTCCCCATGGTAGGCTTCTGCACAAAGTAAGGAGGCATGGGATAGTGGGAAATTTGGCCAGTTGGATAACGAACTGGCTAACCGATAGAAGTCAGAGAGTGGTGGTGGATGGCAAATATTCAGCCTGGATCCCAGTTACCAGTGGTGCACCGCAGGGATCAGTTCTGGGTCCTCTGCTGTTTGTGATTTTCATTAATGACTTGGATGAGGGAGTTGAAGGGTGGGTCAGTAAATTTGCAGACGATACGAAGATTGGTGGAGTTGTGGATAGTAAGGAGGGCTGTTGTCGGCTGCAAAGAGACATAGATAGGATGCAGAGCTGGGCTGAGAAGTGGCAGATGGAGTTTAACCCTGAAAAGTGTGAGGTTGTCCATTTTGGAAGGACAAATATGAATGCGGAATACAGGGTTAACGGTAGAGTTCTTGGCATTGTGGAGGAGCAGAGAGACCTTGGGGTCTATGTTCATACATCTTTGAAAGTTGCCACTCAAGTGGATAGAGCTGTGAAGAAGGCCTATGGTGTGCTCGCGTTCATTAACAGAGGGATTGAATTTAAGAGCCGTGAGGTGATGATGCAGCTGTACAAAACTTTGGTAAGGCCACATTTGGAGTACTGTGTACAGTTCTGGTCGCCTCATTTTAGGAAGGATGTGGAAGCTCTGGAAAAGGTGCAAAGAAGATTTACCAGGATGTTGCCTGGAATGGAGAGTAGGTCTTACGAGGAAAGGTTGAGGGTGCTAGGCCTTTTCTCATTAGAGCGGAGAAGGATGAGGGGCGACTTGATAGAGGTTTATAAGATGATCAGGGGAATAGATAGAGTAGACAGTCAGAGACTTTTTCCCCAGGTGGAACACACCATTACAAGGGGACATAAATTTAAGGTGAAAGGTGGAAGATATAGGAGGGATATCAGAGGTAGGTTCTTTACCCAGAGAGTAGTGGGGGCATGGAATGCACTGCCTGTGGAAGTAGTTGAGTCGGAAACATTAGTGACCTTCAAGCAGCTGTTGGATAGGTACATGGATTACGGGAAAATGATATAGTGTAGATTTATTTGTTCTTAAGGGCAGCACGGTAGCATTGTGGATAGCACAATTGCTTCACAGATCCATGGTCCCAGGTTCGATTTCGGCTTGGGTCATTGTCTGTGCGGAGTCTGCACGTCCTCCCCGTGTCTGCGTGGGTTTCCTCCGGGTGCTCCGGTTTCCTCCCACAGTCCAAAGATGTGCGGGTTAGGTGAATTGGCCAATGATAAATTGCCCTTAATGTCCAAATTGCCCTTGGTGTTGGGTGGAGGTGTTGAGTTTGGGTAGGGTGCTCTTTCCAAGAGCTGGTGCAGACTCAGGGGGCCGAATGGCCTCCTTCTGCACTGTAGATTCAATGATAATCTATGATTAATCTAGGACAATGGTTCGGCACAACATCGTGGGACGAAGGGCCTGTTCTGTGCTGTATTTTCTATGTTCTATGTTTTCTATGTTAGGGCAACCGGACTGTAGTCATTGAGGCACATTGCCTGGTTCTTCTTTAGCACCAGTATGAAGCAGGTGGGGACCTCGGAACAGAATAGGGAGAGGTTGAAGATGTCCTTAAACACATCTGCCAGCTCGTCCATGCAGGATCTGAGTGCACGACCAGAGACGCAAAATAGTTAATTAGATGTGGTGTATTTGGTTTTCAGAAAGCTTTTGATTCGGTCCTAAGAAGAGGTTATTAAACAAAATGAGGGCACATGGGATTGGGGATTGGCTGGCAGTCCGAAAACAGAGCATGAATAAACAGATCACTCTCAGATTCGCAGGCTTTACCGAGTAGACCACTGCAAGAATCAGTGCTTCGGCCCCAGCTATTCGCATCCTATATCAATGAATGGATGTGTGGATCAAATGTAATATTTCCAAATTTGCTGATGACAGAAAACCTGGTGAGAATGTGATTGCACGGAGTATGTAAAGAAACTTCAAAGGGATTTAGACAGACTAAATGAGTGGGCAAAACACACGGCAGATGAAGCATAATGTGGGAAAATGTGAAGTTTTCCACTTTGATAGAAAAAACAGAAATGCAGAATATTTCTAAAGTAGTGAGAGATTGAGAAGTGTTGATGTCCAAATACATCTATAGTTCTTGTTCACACGTCACTGAAAATTAATATGCAGGTGAAACAAGCAAATAGAAAGATAAATTGTATGTTAGCTTTTATTGCAAGAGGATTTGACTGCTGGAGTAAGGAAGTCTTAATGCAATTGTGTGGAGTCTTGGTGAGATTGCACCTGGAGTGCTGTGTACATTTTGGATCAGGATTTACCTCCCCACCCCATCTCTCCCCACCATGTGCTTTCCGGCAGTGGAGGTGACTTGGCATTGACTGCTGGCTGAATCTTCTGGTCCTGCCAGGGTCGATGGCATTTTGTATGGCTCGTCCGCCCTGTTGCCGGGGAACCTGGGGTTGCCTTCGTCAGGACCGGGAGATCCTGCTGGTGGGATGTCTCCTCACAAAAAGGAAAGATATACTGGCCATAGGAGGAGTGCACTGAAGGGTCACCAGGCTATTTCCTGAGATAGAGCGATTGATTTTTTGAGGTGATATTGAGGAAACTGAAGATAAAAGCAAATCGTTGCGGATGCTGGAACCTGAAACAAAAACAGAAAATGCTGGAAAATTTCAACTGATCTGACAGCATCCTCGGGGAGAGAATAGAGCTAACGTTTCGAGTGGAGGAGCTGAAGAGTCATCCAGACTTGAAATGCTGACTCTGTTTCTCTTGCCACAGATGCTGTCAGACCTGCTGAGATTTTCCAGCAGTTTCTGCTTTTGTCGAGGAAACTGAGCCTCCATTCACGAGAATTTAGAAGAATGAGAGGTGATCTCATTGAAGTGTATAAGATTCGAACAGGGTTCAACAGGTTGGATACAGAAAGGATGTGTCCCGTGGTTAGCGTGTCCAGAAACAGGGGATGCAGTCTCAGAATAAGACATTGGTTATTTAGGATTGGGATGAGGAGGAATTTCTTTAGTCAGAGGATTTTGGATTTGGATTTTGTTTATTGTCATGTGCACCAAGGTACAGTGAAAAGTATTTTTCTGCGAGCAGCTCAACAGATCATTAAGTACATGAAAAGAAAAGGAAATAAAAGATAATACATAATAGGGCAACACAAGGTACACAATGATAACACTGGCATCGGGCAAAGCATACAGGGGTGTAGTGTTAATGAGAACAGTCCATAAAAGGGTCATTTAGGAGTCGGAGAGTCGTTTAGGAGAAGGAGGGTGAATCTATGGAAATTTTGGAATTCTCTAACCCAGAAGTGTGTGGAGGTTCGATACTCCACTAGTAACCACCGGCCATTCTGTGCAGAACCTTGGAGGTTAGTAAGCAAAACAATATCACATGGGATTGGGAATAATATATTGGTTTGGATTGAGAATTGGTTTACAGACAGAAACCGAGAGTAGGAATAAAAGGGTACTCAAGGATAGGTGCTGGTGCCATAGCTGCTCACAATCTGTACAAATGATTTTGATGTGGGGGCCAAATATAATTTTTCCAAATTTGCTGATGATGCAAGACTATGGGTGGGATTCTCTGGCCTCCCAGTGGCGTGTCATTCGGCGGCACTCACCTGATGAAAGAGCTGCGTTCCGAAAGCAAGTGATTCCAAACAAACCTGTTGGACTTTAACCTGGTGTTGTAAGACTTTTACTGTGCCCACCCCAGTCCAACGCCGGCATCTCCACCTTCTGAATTATTGTGTACAGTTTTGGTCTCCTCATCTAATGAAGGATATACTGACCATAGAAAGAGTGCAATGGAGGTTCACCAATCTAATCTCCGGGATGGCGGGATTGCTTTATGATGAGGGATTGAAGGAAAACTGGGCCTATATTTTCTAAATTTGGAAGAATGAGAGGTGATCTCATGGAAACTTACAAAATTCTTCCAGGGTGTGACAGAGTAGATGTGGATAGGATGTTCTCCTTCACTAGTGGGCCTAGAACCAAAGGACACAGTCTTAGAATGAGACGTGGTCCATTTATAACTGAGATTAGAAGGATTTTTTTCCATCAGAGGACGTTGAACCTTTGGAATTCTCTCCCTCTGAGGGCTATGGAAGCTTAATCACTGTGCGTTATCATGATATGCAGACATGCAGATAATGATATACAGACAGGCACGGACAGGCAGCTAATGAACACAGAGAACAGGACATGACCAATGAGCAGGCAGGACACTCGGGTGGTATCTCACTATAAAAGGCACGAAGCACTCACACTCGGCCTCTTTCCACTGATGAACATCTACAGAGTGAGTCAGGGTGTATTTACAATATCACACCTCCAGCACGTGGCTAAGAGCTAGTCTGGTTCAGTCAGACACTTAACCACACTTAGGTTAGCAGAGAGTCGAACTCATAGAGAACTGTGCTACTGGTTCAATAAATCAGATTGAACTAACTTCAAGGTTGGAGTATCTTTTGGTTAAAGCTGCATCCAGTTGCAGCCTGTGTTATCCCAGAGTAAATAACACGACAAGCTTGTTCAAGACTGAAGTCAATAGGCTTCTGAATACTAATGCTAAGCAAAATTGGGATAGTGTGGGAAAGTGACATTGAGAGAGCTGATCAGCTATTGTCTAATTAATGGCGAAGCAGGCTCAATTGGCAGAATAGCCTCCTCCTGCTCCTATGTTTCTAAAGTACGTCAGTTTAATTTAGATTTCATAATTCGTGCCTTTAAATCTAAAAGTTAAATATTTAAATCTCTAGGAGGTACGCATACAATTTAGGTTGATGCTTCAGTGCACTGTAAAATATGCTGACCGTTTGTTTGAATTATTAAACTGAGCCTCTGCCTACTTGTGCAGGTGGTTGCGAAAAACCTATTCTTATGGCACTATTAGAAAATCACGGAGTTCTCATTTTGTTTTTCAGCAATCAAACCCCCACAAGGAACAGATTCGTTGCTCATTTGTATTATTTTCTTGCAAGCAAAATAGGTGTTATTTTGACTTACATAACGACAGTCATTGCACTTGGAAAGTAATATGTTGCATGTGTGATGTTTCTGAGAGACATGATAAGATCAAAATAAATACAAGTCTTTTTTTATTTACGAGCCAAGCCCAGCTCTACCCAACAATGCTTTTTCTTCATTCATTCTCACTGTTATAGGTTCATTCCTAGTCCCTGCGAAATAGAGCTAGAAAATCGTTTATGAGCCAATTAGGCTGATCATGGGTATGCTTCTAGTCCTCTGATTTTTACAAATACTGCAATACTGAAATATTAACGTTTTGTCATTACGAGCCCTCGGTGAGATGTGTATAGCAGAGCTCTCTCTGCAGGCAAAAGGATCATATTGCAACATTTTAATTTATTTGACAGGTCTCACCGTAACATGTTGCACAGGACGACCACAACTTCTCTCACAAAAGTAATTCCAGATCTCAGAGTTACAAGGTTTCTCACACCTGCTGAAATATATGCTTTCAGAATGCAAAAGAAGTTTATGAATAACCTCCCACAGGCTGAGAAATACTGGTTTACCAATAAACCCATAGCTGTGAAGATTTATTTTTCCTGTACAGTTTATAAAGTATTTTGCAATAGCAGCAATTCCGTGTTGGCATAAGTCTACCTTTACTTGACAAACCCCAGGAATTAAAGGGATGTTCATTTGTAGAAAAAGTAATTGGCCAACTTTCCGTTGCTAGTAAACACATGGGTCGCTGATTGTATTGAAAGGCATTATTGCAACATTTCTGCATACCATTAATATAAAAAGACAAATAATTTGATTAACGATTTCCACCTGACCCAACCACATTAATAACCCCAACCCAATATAAACATCTAATATTGCTCTTTTCCAATCTAGAGCAGGAATCTTGACAGCTGTAAATTCATAAGCACCAGAAAGAACTGTTTCATATTAGATCAGAGTTTCAAGAGTCATGTTGAGGTAGGTTGGGTCAAGGCTGCCACTGGGAGTTGAGTCTAGACGTACATATTTTAGTTAAGCCATTTAAAAGAATCTCTAATTCCCCAGTAAAACTGGCTTCACAAATTCTTTATTGGGCCAATGTAAGTTAGAATTGTGTAATCACAGCTGTATAAACACAATATTCTTTATTAATGCCAATTATCTGCTTGAGAATTCGAACATTGTTATTGGTGTAGCTTGGTTGGCAAGTTCTTTACATTCCCAATTTCAAATTTGTACCAGAAAATTTGATTGTGGCAAAATATGGAGAGGTTTGTTTGGCAGCTCAACCAAAATAGATTTTTATTTTAACAACAGAAGAAATTAGTCCGAATGAACATAGACTTACTGATATACTGAATGGCAAAGACATTCGCAGGCTTTACTGTTACCATGGTGTATGCTTGAATCACATGATGCACCATATTATTTCTTCATAAACATAGGCCGGAATTCTCCGGCCGTTGCGATTCACTTTTCCCGCGAGCAGCGCACACCCATTCCGGTGGCATGGAAATCCCATTGACAAGCGATGGGTAGACAGAATCCCGCCACCAGCGAACATGCGCCTCTGAGAAACATGTGGCTGGGGAACAAGAGAATTATGGGCAGCACGGTAGCACAGTGGTTAGCACTGTTGCCTCACAACGCCAGTGTCCCAGGTTCCATTCCCGGCTGGGTCACTGTCTGTGCAGAGTCTGCACATTCTCCCCGTGTCTGCGTGGGTTTCCTCCGGGTGTTCCGGTTTCCTCCCACAAGTCCCGAAAGATGTGCTGTTAGATAATTTGGACATTCTGAATTCTCACTTTGTGTACCCAAACAGGCGCCGGAATGTGACGACTAGGGGCTTTTCACAGTAACTTCATTGCAATATAAGCCTACTTGTGACAATAATGATTATTATTATTATTGGAATCCAGGGCAGCACGGTGGCTCAGTGGTAGCACTGCAGTCTCATGGCGCTGAGGTCCCAGGTTCGATCCCGGTTCTGGGTCACTGTCCGTGTGGAGTTTGCACATTCTCCCTGTGTTTGCGTGGGTTTCGCCCCCACAACCCAAAGATGTGCAGGGTAGGTGGATTGGCCACACTAAATTGCCCCTTAATTGGGAAAAAAAAAATTGGGTACTCTAAATTTTTTTTTAAAATTATTGGAATCCAGCCCACAGTAGTATGAATTTGGGCATCATTCCTACAAATATAATTTGCATTATGCTCTTTTACCTCCCAAATAAAAGAAGAAATTGTCAACTTATTCAGACTGAAATTATTTTTACTGCTGAGTGTGTTGAATGGGGCTTACCTTTTTGAATGTCTACTCACAGTAAATCACAGCACTGTACTCCTTACTTGCATTATGGTGTGATAAGAGGAGTGTAAAACAATGTGTAAATTGTAAAGCTTTGGAATTGCTGAGCCTCTTAAATGTCATAAATAGCATACACTGAACTGACTGCAATCTGTATAACTGCTTGGAAAATAGGTGCATCGCACAAAGGTGAAAACAGAAAATTTCAGGCAAAGGCTTGTAACAAATAGAAGATTGCAAAAATGGCTTATTATGTGGAAAATTTGATTGTGTGGAAGGACAACTTGACATTGAGTAAAGATGATGAGGGAACAGAGAGGGAATACAGATATGAACCTTCCTTTGGTTGAGGAGTAAGAACCAAGAGGCTTAATTCAAACATTAGGGCCAGAACTTCCGACAGTGAAATTAGGAAGCACCGCTAAAGTAAGCTAAGGGTAATAGAAATGTTGAACCCTCTTCCAAAAACAGCAATTAATACCTCTAAAACTGAGGTTGATTTTTCTTTCTTTTTCATTCATGGAATGTGGGCATCACTGGGTCAGCATTTATTGTCCATCCCTGAGGACATTTAAGAGTCAACTACATTGCTGTGGGCCTGGTGTCACTTGCAGGCCAAACCAGGTAAGGGCGACAGATTCCTTCCCCTAAAGGACAATAGTGAATCAGATGGGTTTTTATGACAATCAACAATGGTTTCACGGTCATCATTAGACTTTTAATTCCAGATTTTTATTGAATTCAGATTTTACCATCTGCCACGGTGGGATTCGAACTCAGGTCCCCAGAGCATTCCCCTATGTCTCTGGATTAATAGTCCAGTGATGATACCACTATGCCACTGCTTCCCCTCAATTATCTAAAGGTATTAAAGAGCATGGGGCAAAAATGTGTATATGGTGTTCGGTCGCAGATCATGCATGAGCTCTTTGAATGGTGCAACAGGCTTAAGGAGCTAAATGTTCTTAGTCCTGTTCCTAATTACCTCAAGGACACAAACATATAATAGGTTCAATTTGCTGGATTTCAAACATGGGATCACCTGCCATAAAATACGTGTTTGCTAAAGGTTGTCAGATTCTGTGCAGATTTCAAAGCATAGCAATGAAGATATCACTGAAGATAAAGGAAAACATATTTGGAAGATGGTATATATTCTGTAGGATGATTATCAAAGGGTCAGATTTTCATCATAAAGGTTGGGAACTTTTCCAACTCAGCTGGACCCATTTCCTTTAAATGGGCCCCAGTCTGCCATATTTTCATTCTGGGAGGCCGGGATAGATCCATGAAGGGGGAGATCTTTTTTACGGATTAATCTTGTTGCGAACAGCAGAGGGTGTTGAATAAAGAAAGGGAACCAGTTCATCCCCCTTCACCCGAGGATGGTACCAAACTGAGGGATCTCGCCAGAGTTAATACATTTAGGGAACCTCACCTGGGGATAGGTTGTAACACTGTGCACAAAGATTTGCCAGATTTTTGTTGAAAGAGTAGCATTTGTAACAAACAAATCGTACAGAATTTTGCAGAACTATACCATGCTCCATCAGTTGTGCCCTTTTTTTAAAGACTGTGAGCTGGACAGTGCCTTCCCACTGGGGTCATGGAGAATTGGGCGTGGGGAAAAGATTCTGGTCCGGCCTTCATCTGCATCCCATTATCAGGATGCAAATTGGTTTCACGCCAGCCCCCAGCAGGATTTCGCTGCCGCCACGGTGAGCAGCATCAGAAGATCCTGCTGTAAATTCATGCCAACCGTCTGCCAAATTCTTCTCCCCTCCCCCCCCCTCCACACACGCACACACACACACACACACACTCACCCACCTCAACCCCCAACCCCCGTTCCTGCCCACCTTTGATCCCGCCGGTGGGGGCATGGAAAAATTCCACCCCATGTTACCCTTATTTAAAGGGAAATAAAGGAAAGGATGGCTATCATTAGAGATTAACATAAAACAAATATTTTCCATGAAAGCCATGTGAAGCTCATGCAAGAACCAGAATTATTCATGAAACACATTGGAACCTCAAAGCAAACTTCACAAGAAACATTTTCATCTGGGGATCCCAGGAGCAGAATATGCAAGCAGGGGTCAGCAAATTGAAATTCGAAAATCCCTGCCTATTTTCACACGGCACCTATCTTCCAACCAGTGGGAGGTAAATCTAAATCTTGCAATACATTTAAATGTGTGCTAATGAGTCACAATTATTCAGGACAGTTTTTGCTGTGTGCTCTGCCCACCCACCTGGAGTGAATGCAAAGGGAAACATCGAGTGCAACGGAACATTTAAAGAGGCAGGCTTTTTTGTGGAGTGATTTAATTTTTTTATCTTGCCGATACATTTTTAGTCTGACTTCGTGTTCTATTTACCTGTTTTGTACATTTTTTCTCTGCGGTTTTCTTCCCCTTACAATTAATTTTAAGGTTTTTCTTTGGTTCGAGCTGAAAATGAACATTGATATTTAAAAATAAGCAATGTGTGTGTGAAAATCAGCAGGAACAGTAGGACTTTTTTTAACAAATGGACGTATTAAGATGCCCCTACAATGCCAACGTTATGAGAGCTCCAAGAACAACAAAGCATTGAAATGCAAGATACAGAACATAGTGGTAAATTCAGCAAGTTTAATTGAAGTTAATAATGAATCAGCCCAAGTTCAACTTTTCATAGCTGAAATGGAATAAAAGGAAAAAAAGGTCAACGTAAGAACCAGGCTTCCACCAGTCATATTTGCAGGCCCAGCCTCACCAACCTTAATGTATGCAGAGCTGTGCTTTCTGCTGGAAGAAGTCGTGTCAGCAACCTACACAACATTCAAATGACACCTTCCTTTATGTTTTGTTTCCTCTTAGTCCAGATCATTGTTCATCTGCAGTATCACCCATTAACTATCAAACAGCTGACTAGTTCATCAGTTAGTATGGTCGTTAGTTGTGTTGTTCTCTGCTTTGCTTTACCTAAATGGCTTGGCTGCGTAGTGTTGAACAAAGAACAACAAGCTTTGTTAACGAACAAAACTATTTATTTAACACTACTAAATAAGATTTGTACGTATTCAAATAGTATAAGGTTACTATATTAAACTATGCTACTACTAACTACAGAACTCTCAAATACACAACTGATGTCTCCTATGCCTAACCATCTTCCACCTCTTCTCTTAGACTCTCTCCAGCTCACTCTTCCAGAAATCTAAGAGTCAGTGCAATTTATAGTATTGTCCCTCAGCTCCCTCTAGTGGCTAGTTTTAACATTACATTAACTCTTCACATGCTGTACATTTGTATAATGTCACAATAGTTATATCTCCTTCCATACTAAATGACACCAAAAGCATGTCATAGTTGTCCAATGACACTACACTGTTGCATTTCCAGAAGTACATGCAATCATTGACCTTGGATACATGGAGCTATGCATGTATTAAAAACTCAGAAAGATTAAAGTCCTTTGGTACTAAGTGAAGTAGTAGATTGGGAACGCATGGGCCGGGATTTTCCAATCTCGCGGCCGAGTTCTGATGCCGGCGTGAAAAGCGGCGCCAACCACTCCGGCGTCAACGGTCCCCGATATTGAGGAATGCTCCCCTTCCTACGGGGCTAGGTCGGTGCCAGAGTTGTCTCCGCAGCTCCAGCTGGCGTGAGCTCGCGCATGCGCGCTACAACCGGCGTGATTCCACGCATGTGCGGAATGATCGGCGTGATTCCGTGCATGCGCGTGGGTTCCCGTCTCCGCTCTACCCACGCAGTCACGGGGAGAACGTGCAGACTCCGCACAGACAATGACCCAGTGGGGAATCAAACCTGGGACCCTGGCGCTGTGAAGCCACAGTGCTATCCGCTTGTGCTACCGGGCTGCCCGAGTGCTGATGCCTCGTGTGTTTTATAGTTGGAAGCCCCCCTCTTGTGTTCTGTCTGATGATTGGTTGTGTTCTGTCCTGTATGTTGATTGGCTAACCTGGGTGTCTGTCACTGCCTGTTTTTACCTCATGATGTGCATGGGTGCATATTATGACATCCCCCCCTTTTGAAAAAAAAATTGTCGGTTGCTTAGAGCATATACGACATATTTACAGATATAACTATTTACAGCAAATGGCGAGTGAATGCATATGTACATGTAAGGTGTCTAGCGTGCAGATACAGAACAATATGCACAAAGGAAATACTTAGAAGTCCAATCTTTAGGGCTGGCGCCAGATCCTTGTCGATCGCCTGAGAGGTGGAGGTGGGGACGATGGCGCCTT
Organism: Scyliorhinus torazame; assembly: GCF_047496885.1. Taxonomy (NCBI): domain Eukaryota; kingdom Metazoa; phylum Chordata; class Chondrichthyes; order Carcharhiniformes; family Scyliorhinidae; genus Scyliorhinus; species Scyliorhinus torazame. Next base: position 139,018,293 of record NC_092712.1, on the reverse strand, counting down.
GACAGGCGGGATTGCAGCAGATTGGTGGCCACGTGGAGTGAGGTGGCCGTAAAAGGCATAACGACAGCTGGGAACGTGAGATCCGGTGGTGGGCAGGCAAGTTTGTGTAGTGCTCTTCTGTTGCGCCTGACAATGGATCCATCAGCCATGCGAACCACAAACGACCTGGGAGCCTGTCGAAGAACAACAGCTGGAGCTGACCAGCCTCCACCAGACAACTTAATGCGAACAGCATCTTCCGGAGAGAGCACAGGCAAATCAGTAGCATGAGCATTGTATGTCAGCTTTTGTCAGTTTCTGAGTTGCTGCATCTTTTGCAGCAATGGGAGGTGATCCAGGTCAGGTAAATGAATGGCCGGAACAGTCGTCCGCAGGTCACGATTCATAAAGAGTTGTGCCGGAGACATACCGGTGGACAGAGGGGTCGCCCTGTACGCCAGGAGCGCGAGGTTAATGTCAGAAGCCGAGTCCGCAGCCTTGCAGAGCAGTTCCTTCACGATATGGACCCCTTTTTGGACCTTCCCATTAGATTGCGGGTAATGCGGGCTCGAGGTAATGTGCTTGAACTGGCATAGCTTCGCGAAGTTGGACCACTCTTGGCTGTAGAAGCAGGGACCGTTATCGCTCATGACCGTGAGCAGAATATCATGCCTGGCAATTGTCTCCTTGCAGGCCTTGTGACAGTCCTAGATGTGAGGTCGGACAGTTTCACCACTTTGGGTGACTCGAGAAGTAGTCAATTATAAGCACGTAGTCACGCCCATTGGCGTGAAAAAGTTTGATTCCCACCTTAGACCACGGAGAGGTCATGATCTCGTGTTGCTGGAGTGTTTCTTTGGGCTGAGCAGGCTGGAAACGCTGCCAAGTCGCACAATTGAGGACCATGTTGGATATGTCCTCGTTGATGCCAGGCCAATAGACAGCCTGCCGGGCCCTGCGCCTGCATTTCTCGATACCGAGGTGTCCCTCGTGGATCTGCTTGAGCACTATGTCTGGAGGCTGCGAGGAATAACGATATGATCCAGCTTGAAGAGGATCCCCTCGACAACTGTTAGCTCATCATTGACATTAAAGAACTGGTGGCATTGCCCTTTCTGCCAGCAATTTGCAAGGTGATGTATGACCCGCTGCAGAAGTCTCTTCTCGAATGTTGACGACTCGTTCGTCTGAGGCCGGGAGGCTGCTGGCACACAGTTGCATCTGTGCCTCAATTTGGCGGATGAAGTCGACCTGTTCACTGGGCGAGGTGATAGCGCGAGACACGGCATCCGCAATGATTAGCTCCTTGCCCGGTGTGTAAACCAATTCAAAATCATACCTGCGGAGTCGAAGGAGAATGCGCTGAAGTCTGGGCGTCATGTCATTGAAGTCCTTGTGAATGATATGGACTATGGGTCTGTGGTCAGTCTCGACTGTGAAGGTTGGTAGACAGTAGACATAATCATGGAACTTTACAACACCGGTGAGGAGGCCCAGGCACTCTTTCTCTATGTGAGCATACCTCTGCTCAGTGGGAGTCATGGCCCTGGACGCATAGGCCACTGGAGCCCAGGTCAAGGAGTCATCCTTCTGGAGGAGCACCGCACCAATGGCGTCCGTGGAGATTTTTGTCTCTCGCTCTGGGTCAGAAAACGCTAGTGCCGGAGCAGTGGTGAGCTTTGCCTTTAACTCGAGCCACTCTGCTTGATGTGTGGGTAGCCACTGAAAGGCAGTGGACTTCTTCATCAAATGCCTGAGAGCCATGGAGCAGGGTTCTCCCCTACCCTGCGGGGCGGGGGGTCCTGGCAGGAAGGAGTGGTGTGAACCACTCTGGCGTTGGGCCGCCCCAAAGGTGCAGAATCCTCCGCACCTTCAGGGCTAGACCCGCCCGGAGTGGTTGGCGCCTCGCCGGCCGGCAGGATAGGGGCTTGGCGCCACGTCAACCGGTACCGAAGGGCCTCCACCGGCCGGCGCGTATCGGCGCATGCGTGGGAGCGCCAGCGTGTGCTGGCGTCATACCTGTGCATGCGCAGAGGGAATGGCGGAAGACCACAGCCTCCTGTGCGGAACAATAGAGTGCCCCCATGGCACAGGTCCGCCTGCTGCTCGGTGGGCACCGACCGTGGGCCAGGCCACCGTGGGGGCACCTCTCGGGGCAAGATCCCCCTGTGACCCCCCAAGAACCCCAGAGCCCGACCGCGCCGCCAGGTCCCGCCGGTAAGAGACCTACTCTGATTTACACCGGCGGGAGTGGCAAAGAACGGGCGGGACTTCGTCCCATCGCGGACCGGAGAATTTGGTCAGCCCTGGGGCCCATTGAGTCGCGCCGGACCCCGCCATTCTCTGAGGCGGGCGGCACGACTCACATCGGGGCAATTTTTTGGGGGGCAGGAGAATTAGGAGGACGGCGGGGGCTGGAGTGAATCCCGCCCCCGCCGGTTGCCGAATTCTCCGGCACCGGATATTCGGCGGGGGCAGGAATCGCGCCGCACTGGTCGGAAGCCCCCCCCCCCGGTGATTCTCCGGCCCGCGATGGGCCGAAGTCCCGTTGCTGGAATACCTGTTCCGCCGGGAGAATCAAACCACCTCTCTTCCCAGCGGGACGAGGCGGCGCGGGCGGGCTCTGGTGTCCTGGGGTGGGGGGGGGGGGCGGCGCGGGGCGATCTGGCCCCGGGGGGTGCCTGAACGGTGGCCTGGCCCGCGATCGGGGCCCACCGATCCGCGGGCGGGCCTGTGCCATGGGGGCACTCTTTTATCTCCGCCTCGGCCACAGTCTTCACTATGGCAGACGTGGAAGAGACAACCCCCCCCCCCTGCGCTTGCGCGGGGATGACATCAGCAGCCGCTGACGCTCCCGCGCATGCAAGGACTTCCGCCGCCTGGCGAAGTCCTTTCGGCCCCGGCTGGCGTGGCACCAAAGGCTTTTCCCCGCCGGTCGGCGGCATGCCAACCACTCCGGCGCGGGCCTAGCCCCTCACGGTGAGGGCTTGGCCCCTAAAAGTGCGGAAAAATCCGCACCTTTGGGACGGCCCGACGCCGGAGTGGTTCACGCCACTCCATCCTGCCGGGGCCCCCCGCCCCGCCGGGAAGGGGAGAATCCCGGCCGAGATATGTGTTCCTCTGGTGTTGTGGACCATATAATTATGTCATCAACATAAACCCGCACACCTTCAATGCCATCCAGCATCTATTCCATGATCCTGTGAAAATTTCAGAGGCTAAAACAATACCAAACGGCATGCTGTTGTAACAGTACCTTCCGAAAGGTGTATTAAACATGCAGAGCTTCCTGCTGGACTCGTCCAGTTGCATCTGCCAGAAACCACACGATGCATCTAGCTTCGTGAAGAATTTGGCATGTGGCATCTCACTGGTTAGCTCCTCCCGCTTCGGGATCGGAGAGTGTTCCCGCATTATGTTTCAGTTAAGATCCTTGGGATCTATACATATGCGCAGTTCTCCAGAGGGCTTCTTCACACAGACTGTGGTGAGCCACTGTGATAGGAGATGTAAGGTAGGGCCTGCACTACAGGTTCGTCGGTAGCTTGTGCCGGCTGGCTCCGCCCACGGAGAACTGTATAAATATGCATGACCTCCAGTGCCCTGCCATTTTGCCAGCTGCAGCAGGAGGCCTCGCATCTGACTGTAATAAAGCCACAGTTGTACCCAACTTTAGTCTTTGTGCAATTGATTGATCGTGCATCAATTTATTACAGTCAGATTTTCCACAGAATGGATATCCAAATTAAGCCCGATCGCCTGCAGTTGGATCCTCACTCGCCCGACGCCAGGAAAGACTTTGCTCACTGGCTAGCATGTTTCGAGGCTTACATCAACGCGGCGGACCCCGCGCCAACGGAGGCTCAGAAGATAAACGTCCTGTACTCCAGACTGAGCTCCAGTGTGTTCCCGTTGATCCAAGATGCCATGAATTACACAAAAGCAATGGAACTGTGCAAAGAACACGACGCGCAGAAGACGAACACGCTCTTCGCCAGGCATGTACTTGCCACCCGCTCGCAACTACTTGGTGAGTCCATCGAAGACTTCTGGCGGGCCCTAATTCCACTCATCCGGGACTGTGACTGCCAGGCCGTCACGGCCGCCGAACAGGCAAAACCCCTCATGCGCGATGCCTTCGTGAAGGGGATTGCGTCGGACCGCATCCGAGAACAATTGTCGGAAGGGGCCACGCTCGAACTGGCGGAGACAAAAAACTTGGCACTCTCCATGACGGTCGCATCTCGTAACGTACAATCGTACCTCTCCCACCGCGCTGCCCACCCTGCTCCCCCTTCCTACCCCTCCTGGACCCCGCCGACGACCTCCGCAGCCTGCCTTCGCAATACGCCTGCGCCGCATACCGATCGGCGCACCCCGGGGGTCCCCGCTGCTACATCTGCGGTCAGCAGAAGCACCCCTGCCAACTCTGCCCGGCCCGCACTGCAGTATGTAAAGCCTGCAGTAAAAAGGGCCACTTCGCGGCTGTGCGCCAGGCCCGCGCAGTCGCTGCAATCGCGCCCGCTATCGCCCCCTCCCCCACGCCAGACGCACAATGGGAGCTGCCATCTTCTCCCGGGTCCATGTGCGACTAATGGGCGCCGCCAACTTGTCCCCCTTCGGCCACGTGCGCCGCCATCTTGTCCCGACCCCGCAATGTGCGCACCATGGGCGCCGCCATCTTGTTCCCCAAAGGGTCCCCGGACATCCCGACATCGGAACCGTACACGCTCGCCACCCGAAGCATCCGATGGCACCCGCAGCTCACTTCGATGACTCTGGACCAATCTCGCCTGCACAACTTGGCCACCGCATCGACGACGGTTAAAATTAACGGCCACGCGACCTCGTGCTTGCTGGACTCCCGGAGCACCGAAAGCTTCGTTCACCCAGATACGGTAAGGCGCTGCCCCCTCGCAGCCCACCCTGCCAATCAAAGGATCTTCCTAGCCTCCGGATCCCACTCCGTCCCGATCCGAGGCTTTTGTACAGTCACCCTCACGGTCCAGGGTGTAGAATTTAGTAACTTCCTCCTCTATGTCCTTCCTAATCTCTGAGCTGCACTCCTGTTGGGCCTGGACTTCCAGTGCAACCTCCAGAGCCTCACCCTCAAATTCGGCGGGCCCTTACCCCCCCTTACCGCTTGCGGCCTCGCGACACTCAAGGTCGATCCCCGCTCCCTTTTTGCCAATCTAACTGCGGATTGCAAGCCCGTTGCCACTAGGAGCAGACGGCACAGCACCCAGGACAAGACCTTCATCAGGTCCGAAGTCCAGCGGCTGCTTAAGGAGGGTATTATCGAGGTCAGCAACAGCCCCTGGAGAGCCCAAGTGGTAGTGGTTAAAACTGGGGCGAAACACAGGATGGTCATGGACAACAGCCAGACCATCAATCGGTACATGCAGCTCAACGCGTACCCCCTCCCACGCATATCTGGTATGGTTGATCAGATTGCGCAGTACCGGATCTTCTCAACAATTGACCTGAAATCCGCCTACCACCAGCTCCCCATCTGGAAGTCGGACCAGCCATACACTGCCTTCGAGGCGGACGGTCGCCTCTACCACTTCCTTCTGGTCCCTTTCGGTGTCACAAATGGGGTCTCGGTCTTCCAAAGAGAGATGGACCGAATGGTCGACTAGCACGGTTTGCGGGCCACCTTTCCGTACTTAGATAATATCACCATCTGTGGCCATGGCCAGCAGGACCACGATGCCGACCTCGATAAATTCCTCCGCACTGCCACTCTTCTCAACCTGACCTACAACAAAGAGAAGTGTGTGTTCAGCACGACCTGGTTAGCCATTCTCGGCTATATATCCCAAAACTGACTTCTCGGGCCCGACCCCGACCGCATGCGCCCCCTCATGGAACTTCCCCTCCCCCACTGCCCCAAGGCCCTTAAACGCTGCCTGGGGTTCTTTTCCTACTACGCTCAGTGGGTCCCAAACTATGTGGACAAGGCCCACCCACTCATTCAGTCCACCCAATTCCCCCTCGTGGCCGAGGCACAACATGCTTTCGCCCACATCAGAGCAGATATCGCCAAGTCCGGGATGCGCGCAGTGGACGAGTCACTGCCTTTCCAAATAGAAAGCGATGCTTCAGACGTCTTTGCCGCCACTCTAAACCTGGCAGGCAGACCCATGCATTCCTTTCCCGCACCCTTCATGCCTCTGAAATCTGACACTCACCTGTCGATAAGGAGGCCCAAGCTATCGTTGAAGCTGTGCGGCATTGGAGGCATTACTTGGCCCGTCAGAGATTCACTCTGCTTACGGACCAACGGTCAGTAGCCTTCATGTTCAATAACACACAGCGGGGCAAGATCAAAAATGATAAAATCTTGTGGTGCAGAATCGAGCTCTCCACCTATAATTACGAGATCTTGTATCCCCCCCGGTAAACTCAACGAGCCCCCAGATGCCCTCTCCCGAGGTACATGTGCCAGCGCACAAGTGGACCAACTCTGGGCACTACACGACAGCCTTTGTCACCCAGGGGTCACTCGATTGTACCATCTGGTCAAAGCTCGCAATCTGCCCTACTCCGTCGAGGGAGTAAGGACAGTCACCAGGGACTGCCAGGTCTGTGTGGAGTGCAAGCTGCACTTCTACCTGCCGGACCATGCGTGCCTAGAGAAGGCTTCCCACCACTTTCAACTCCTCAGCATGGATTTCAAAGGGCCCCTCCCCTCCTACGACCGTAACACGTACATTCTCAGTGTGGTCGACGAGTACTCCAGGTTCCCCTTCGCCATCCCATGCCCCGATATGACATCTGCCACCGTCATCAAGGCCCTCAGCACCATCTTCACCCTGTTCGGTTTCCCCGCCTACATCCACAGTGAAAGGGGATCCTCATTCATGAGCGATGAGCTGCAACAGTTCCCGTTCAGCAGGGGTATAACCTCCAGCAGGACGACCAGCTACAACCCCCGGGGAAACGGGCAAGTAGAACGGGAGAACGGGACGGTTTGGAGAGCCGTCCAGCTGGCCCTACGGTCCAGGAACCTCCCAGCCTCTCACTGGCAGGAGGTCCTCCCTGACGCTCTACACTCCATCCGGTCACTATTGTGCACCGCCACTAATAACACACCCCATGAACATGTTTTTACCTCCCAGGAAGTCCACATCCGGGGTGTCGCTCCCGACTTGGCTCACTGCTCCAGGACCGGTCCTTCTCCATCGGCACGTCCGACTCCACAAGGCGGACCCCTTGGTGGACAGGGTTCACCTGCTCCACGCCAACCCTCAATATGCCTACGTTGAGTTCCCAGACGGCCGCCAAGAGACTGTCTCACTCAGGGACCTGGCACCTTCAGGTTCCACCCCAACACCCCCCCCCCCTCCACCAATGCGCCCCCCCCCCCCCACCTCCCACCGCACTGCCAATATTGACCCCACCAGACCACCCCCTCCCCTTTTCCGCACAAGAGGATGAAGAGGACCTTTGCACGCTCCCGGAGTTCCCCGATGACTGGCCAGTATCAGCACCGCCATCGCTGCCACCTCTGCCAGCACCGACTTCGCCGCCACCGTTACGCCGCTCCCAACGAAGCTCCAAAGCACCGGACCGGCTGAACCTTTGACGGACTCCGCACCGTCAACATGGACTTTTTTTTCCCTACCACTGCACTAATTGTATATAGTTTCACGTCACCCCGCCGGGCTCATTTTTAACAGGGGGTGAATGTGGTGATCTACTGTAATAGGAGATGTAAGGTAGGACCTGCACTACAGGTTCGCCGGTAGCTCCTGTCGGCTGGCTCCGCCCACGGAGAACTGTATAAATATGCATGACCTCCAGTGCCCTGCCATTTCACCAGCTGCAGCAGGAGGCCACGCATCTGACTGTAATAAAGCCACAGTTGTACCCAACTTTAGTCTTTGTGCAACTGATCGTGCATCAATGACCATCGAGCTGACCCATTCAGTCGGTTCCATCACTTTAGAGATTATACCCTGGTCTTGGAGCTCCTGCAGCTGAGCCTTTAAACAGTCCTTCAGAGGAGCCGGCACCCGGCGTGGTGCATGGATCACAGGCGTGGCATCAGGCCTGAGTAAGATTTTGTAGCGGTACGGCAGCGTGCCCATCCCACTGAACACATCCGGGTATTGTGACAGGATTTTGTCAATGTCAGCCTGAGGATTCATAATGGCAGAGGACATGGCATGTACGCGCTGGACGAGATTGAGTAGCTTGCATGCATGGGCACCAAGCAGGGAAGCCTTGTCAGGCTTGACGATTTTGAATCGCAGTGTGGCTTTGATGGACTTGTTGGAGACATGCAGGTGTCAAGACCCTAACACAGTAATGGCATTGTCATTATAATCAAGCAGCTGGCAGGCCGGCGGAAGAATGTTTGGCTGCCTTTGGATGCGAGCAAGATCTGCTTGAGATATGAGATTGGCTGAAGCACCAGTGTCCAGCTTGAACCGAATGCTGCATTGGTTGACTTGTACGACAGCACGCCATTCGTCCGCAGAACCACGTTGAGGATGGATAGGCGTGTTGCTTAATTTGAGGAGGCCTTGTCATACGTGGTAATGATGCCCTCACGATATGGGGATTCCAGGCAGTTGTCCTCTGGATCCGTGGTGTTACCAGGTTCTGAATCCAGCAGCTCTTGCTGCATACTTCAAACTCGTTTGCGTTGGAACTGGGATCGCTGGCCCATGATCGGAAGGGCAGACCTTCACAAGGCTGCATAATGGCCAGGCTTCCCACAATTTAAACATCGTCTGCCTCTTGCAGGGCATTGCCGCTTTAAGTGGGCGGTGCCGCAGTTCGGGCACGTCATGACGTTGACGTCGTAACGCTCCGTGCATCGTCGCACATGCGCAGTGCGGTCAGCCGCCGCTCGCACCTGCGCAGTGTGGTCTTCGGCCGCTTCGTTCTCCCGTCCATGGTGCGCATGCATGGGACCCCGGGAAAAGCGTGAGAAATGGCCACCTTCATCGATGCTAAGGCGCCGCATTCGGGCGATGGCCTGTACACTCTCTGCCTCATGGTAGGCAAGTTGGTACTGTTCTGCCGATTTAAGGCGGGAGTAGTGACTTTTCACCTGTTCATGCACTTTACACGTCTCAATGGCTACTGGCAGGGTCATGTTTTTTATTTTTAGGAGCTGCTCCCACAGGGCGTCGGAGCGGACCCCAAACATGATCTGATCCCTGGGGCGGGATTCTCCGATACACCCTGGCGTGAATCCCGCCCCCGCCGTGTCCCGAAGTCTCCGCCACCAGAGAATCGGCGGGGGCGGGAATCGCGGCATGCCGGTCGGCGGGCCCACCCCCGCCGATTCTCTGGCCCGCGATGCGCCGAAGTCCGGCTGCTGGAATGCCTGTCCCGCCATCGTGGATTAAACCACCTTTTGAATGGCGGGACATGGCGGCGCGGGTGGGCTCCGGGGTCCTGGGGGGGGGGCACGGGGTGATCTGGCCCCGGGGGGTGCCCCCACGGTGGCCTGGCCCACGATCGGGGCCCACCGATCCGCGGGCGGGCCTGTGCCATGGGGGCACTCTTTTCCTTCCGCCTTCGCCATGGTCTTCACTATGGCAGAGGCGGAAGAGACCCCCTCCCCTGCGAATGTACGGGGATGACGTCAGCAGCCGCTGATGCTCCCGCGCATGCGCAGAACCGCATCGCCCGGCGATGACCTTTCGGCCCCGGCTGGCGTGGTGCCAAGGCCTTTTCCGCCAGCCGGTGGAGCGGAAACCGCTCAGGCGCGGGCCTAGCCCCTCAAGGTGAGGGTTTGGCCCCTAGAGGTGTGGAGAAATCCGCACCTTTGGGGCGGCCCAACGCCAGAGTGGTTCCCGCCACTCCATCACGCCGGGACTCCTGCCCCGCCGGGTAGGGGAGAATCCCGCCCCAGATGAGGGAATCAGAGGTGTCACCGTAGTTACAAGATTGCGCTAGTATGCGGAGATGAGTTAGAAAGGATTGGAAAGGCTCATCCTTACCCTGAAGGCGTTGCTGGAAGACATAGCGGTCAAAGCTTTTGTTCATTTCGACTTCACAGTGACTGTCGAATTTGGCTAACACGGTCTGGAACTTGGTCTTGTTCTCGCCGTCAGCAAAAGTGAGCGAATTGAAGATTTGGATGGCCTGGTCCCTAGCAGTCGATAGGAGCAGCGCGATTTTTCTGGCATCGGATGCATGCTCGAGGCCCCGGGCCTCAATGTATAGACTGATTTTCTGCTTGAAGACCTGCCAGTTGGCGCCGAGATTTCTAGAGATCCGGAGCTGTGGAGGGGCCTGGATCTTCTCCATGCCGCTGGAAGGCACTTGCTGGTATTCACTGAATTATTCAAGGTAAATTACTTAGATGAAATAGACTCCTGGTATCATGTCGTGTTATTCACCCTGGCGTAACACGGACTGCAACAGGATGCAGATGAACAGTAAAGCATACACCAAATGTAGGCGTTGGTTCGATATGATTTATTGAACTTCTGTATCAATGCACACAGCTGGCTGTGGGTTGACACTCTGCTACTCTAAGTGTACTAACTCTAACTTACTAGACCTGGCTAGCTCTGATTTACGTGTAGAAGATGCTGATTGATGTATACGCCCTGACTGTCACTACAGTTGTCACCAGTGGAAAGAGGCGGAGTGCTGATGCCTCGTGTGTTTTATAGTTGGAAGCCCCCCTCTGATGTTCTGTCTGGTGATTGGTTGTGTTCTGTCCTGTATATTGATTGGCTAACCTGGATGTCTGCCAGTGCCTGTTTTTACCTCATGATATGCATGGGTGCATATTATGACACCTCCTTCACGCGGAACACACAATTTTCCCTTTGTCGGTGAACGCCATCAAACAGCACAGAACATCATCAAACTTTCTCAGGTGTTCCTATCCTGATGTCCCAGTGACCAAAACGTTGTTGGGATAAACCATCGCACACGGCAATCCTCATAGGATATTCTCCATGACCCTCCAGAAAATAGCACAAGCCGACAATACGCCAAAGGGCAGCCTGGTATATTTATAAAGGCCCCAATGGTTTTGATAAGAGACATATTTGCATGATGCGGGGTCCAAGCTGAGCTGTAGATATGCATGGCTCATGTCTAAGTCCATGAATAAATGATTGCCAGCCAGCTTTGTGTATAAATCTTCAATGCGAGGCATCGGATATCAATTGAACCTGGAAGCCTATTTACTGTCAATTTGTAGTTGCCGCAGAGCCTGACTGTCTTGTCTGGTTAAAGCACGGGAGCCACAGGCGCTGCCCAATTGATGAATCATACCGGCTAGATAATATCAAGGCTCTCTCGCTGGCTGAATTTTGCATCTGCCTTTTCTATTAGCGCATAAGGAACCGGGCAGGCCATGAAATATTTTGGCTGTGCATCCGGATCCATCTGTATCTTAGCCATGGCTCCCTTAATTTTCCATAATCTTGACTGGAAAACCTCGGGGTATTTCCCCAGCACCTTGTAGAGGCCTCCAGTCCCCATCTGGAAAATCTGTTGCCAGTTCAGGAGGAAGCTCTGAAGCTAGTCGTGGCCTAACAGGCTGGGGCCGTATCCCACAATCAGTGGGAATCTTAGCGACTGTTACTCGTAAATCACGGGAGTTATTGTGGTCCTCGCAATGGCGAGTGGCTTACCCATATAAGTTGCCAATCTCACCTCCGTGATGCAAATTCAATTACTATCAAACGTCTGCCACCCAATGACCGAAACTGCAGGACCTGCATCGAGTTCCATCTCTAAAGCGTGACAATTGATTCGCACAACGATCCTGATGGGATGTCATTCTGGGTCCCGCGTTGCAATTTAACTGCATACACTCCTCATCCTGCTGGTCAATGTGAAAGGTACGAGCTCTGGGCTGGTGCCTGCTTCTGTTGCGGCAGCATGGCTGCTGGCAACTTAGGGATTTGTGTTCCCTGTGGTTCCTCCATCCGCACACTTCACATCGGTGGGGCTCCTCTTCCATCAGCTCCGAGGAGGTGTCATGCCTGTGTGCTGCGGTGCTCGACCAACCAACCGGGCCTCTACAGTAATAGCCCCAAGGTAGGGTTTCTGTCCCGGCAGTTGCGGCTCGCTGGAAGGAGGCGCATCCATTAGCATTCACCTCTTACCCTAGAGTACCTGCAACCCCTATTAGGTGCTTTCCTGCGAGATAAATATCTGCATGGCCTGTTGTAGGACAAAAGGTGGCTTGACCAACAATTTCCTTTGGGTTGCCATATTGTTGATGCCACAGACCAGACGGTCTCGTAACATCTCCGAGCGTGAAGTGCCATACTCACAAAACTTGGCTAGTTTTCTCAACTGTGTTATGAACTCGGTGACAGACTCTCCTGGCATCTTCTCCACCATGTTGAAATGGCATCTCTGCACACTGACTAACGGATGGGGTAATAATGCTGCACAACCAGGGTCACCAGTACTTCGAAAGCCTTGCTGTCTGGGGCTTTAGGATACATCAGGCTTTTTAGCAACTCATAAGTGTGGGTCCCATGGGCAGTTAAAAGGATTACCGCCTGTCGGTCATTACCGGTGATGGCATTTGCCTGAAAAAGTAATCCATACATTCAGTGTACTGTGTCCAATCCTCAATGCATGCATCAAACACATCCGATCTTCTGAATAATGGCTTCTTGGAAAAAGAAATTCCAACCCTTGGGCATAATCTAACCATATTGCAATGGAGTCGCATGATGAGCACATTTAGCCAGGTAATTCCTGGTGCTCGCAGCCCCGAGAAACACCGTGCTATCTATGTGGACTTTGTTGCAATCCAATGCCTCAGAGGGGAGTGCCCCACTGAGGCTGCACTTCATCCCTTTTCCTGCACTGAGGAACTCTGCTCGCTGGAACTCCACAGCGCACAAAGTGATCGGATCACCATTTCCAAATGGCGCACCAATCTTTGGACCCCTCCCCCCCCCCCCCCCCCCGCAAATAAATTGGAACCCAGGGCCTCAGTAGATTAGGCGAGTGCATATTAGAGTGAGACTAGTTGTCTCGGTCTAATATGCAGCTTTGCCAAATACTGAGCCTGTCCACAATGGGCAGGAATCATATTGTGACATCTTGCGAGATCGCGTTAGATCTTGAGAGACGTGATGAGCTGGGTAGATCTTGGAAGAGGGATGTCCTGGCATCTACCGACCGCTCCGCAATTCGGGCGAAACGTGGCCGGTAGATCGTTCGCCCTTGGGTCAGCCACGTCGACAGTGGCTACTATTTTATTCTCATTGCTAGTTTAGTGATTGCAGACATGCCTGAGGCGAGTGGATAAGAGAAACCAGCTTTATGATGAAGTAATGGTATGTACAATATGTTCCAGATCCCAGCCGGGTCTGTGGTGTCGGTTCCAAACATTTATATTACAGATTATTAGAGTCACATGGGCTCCCCATCCCTTAGTGGGGGAACTTGTGCTCAACGAGGCTCACAGGGCTTCCACCCCAGATATCTCGTTCGGGTTATAACAATGATCGTCCTTACAATCCCCAACCTCCTCCAAAGGAGCAGTGGAGCTGTTTGGGTAGACCAGTGAAACCACCACTGTGTTTATCCCCATAAAAAAATTAATTGAAATGTGGTGGTATGTATTAGGGGTAGTACGGTACCCAGTGATGCCGAGAGGCTATTGGTGGACAGACACTGGGTCCTGATTGGATCTGCCACCTAGTGGCTCCACCCAGTAAGGCGCAGTATAAGAACCCGGGTTCTCCCAGCAGCCGCATTCTGTAACCGAGCTGCTGGGGAACAAGTCTGCGTAATAAAGCCATCGATTGACTTAATCTCATCTCGCCTCGTGAGTGATTGATTGTGCTGCATGAAGTAAGAGACTTGGGAGATGTAGTATAAGGGTTTATTCAAACGATGTGATATTCGAATGAGACACAGTTTACAGCATCACAGGAAGTGCTGCAATGTCTCATGACCTTGCTCCCTCTTATAGACCTTGTGTAAAGATAAAGCAACAGTAAGAGATGTACCATTCAAATTAATGTTTCCTTACCTCAGCAGTGCTGTAAATATTCTGTGTTCGTACAATGATACCAAGAACAATATAATTGCAAGAGATGTTAACCTGTTTATTTCAATAGTTAATATCCTCTTAAAATGGAAGATAGGTTGCATACAAATGCATTAATATCATGTAGTGTCATATTATGATCTTCATATGCTGACTTGCTGGCACAAATTCCAATTCTTCCGCCGGAGTTGATCTGAAACAGGAACAAACCTGATAGTCCCTAATACTATGATAGGTGCAACTGAGTTATATAATTGCGATAAAATAAGAAACGTTTGTTAAAATTTAATTTGAAGTTGTGTCTGAAAGGAAACAGATTTCACATATTACAAGATTCACTGAAAGTGTGAAGAATCATCCATACTGTGAAACAGATTTGTTATTAATCAAATCATATAGTAAAGTATGAAGTGAGCAGTATTCATGTGTTAACAGTCAGCTTAGCTTTCTCAAACAGCTGTCAAGCAAATGGAAAGAACACAGGCTTGGAGCCAAGCAGACCAAGAACCTGGCACTTGGAGATAAACGTGTTCCCTCAATAAAACAAATCACAAAACTACAGATGCATGTTCCTTCATGTGCATATCAAAATTCACAGTTGCTTATTTATGCCAATTTTCATGTAAAATATTAAGAACTGGAAGAAAATCGAAACTGATCCACATCAGATTGCTGTCGTTCAACACCACGGCACTATCATGCACATTCTATATTTTGTAACTTCCTGGATTTACTTGGCAATTCAGACTGAAAGATCATCAGAAATCTGATCCACATTTAAACAGAAAACTGACTATATCTAACTGCTGCACAGGAAAAGGATTCTCACATTTCAGAACATAGCAGAAGTGAATGTCACATTTTGGATGTTTAAAAATATTGACGTCTGGCCAGTGAATGAGGCAAAAAATACTCCTCAGTTAATTTAGACTTCTTTGGAGTGCGCGTGACTACTGCAGCTATCTATAGTATCAATATTTACAAAAATAGACCCGGCAAAATAGAATCCTACAATATGCAGCATAGTAAGTTAGATTTAAGTACTGCATACAGCCTAATGTGCATAGGAAAGGCAGCATAACATTGTTAGCTATATAAGGAGCAAGACTGAGATTAGTTAGCTTTTATAGATAGTTCAATTGCCATGAGTTGAGTAATATAGTAGTAGGATGTCGGGTTCAGTAGTCTTTTCATGTATATCTGTATAAACCTCCATGTAAATATGTTTTCTGGGATATTATTTATATATGTAGTAAACACAGAGTATAACATCTCAGCTGGGAATTGTATTGAAGCTGGTGCTTCATTTTTCCATTCTTTCAGCTGTAGTCTGTAAAACTGGGATGGTTCTTTGAGACATATTTCACCACCGTCATCCTGTGGAAACTGGAGCTGGCAGGGATGCAGCAAGCTTTCAACTTCTAGGTTCTAGGTTTGCTTCACTTCAGCCAACTGTGGTTTCCACAAGCTGATGATCATGTAATATGCCTCACTAAAATAGCCCCCTTTTACATGCCTCTATCTGAACAATTGGAAAAGAAAATGACTAACATCAAAAAACTTGAAATTTCTATCCTGTTATACTGTGATGCATTTATCAAGAAGACAGCTGTACAAGTATTACTTAACTGGAGATCAAAGTAAAGCTTCAAACAGAAAAATGACTTCTGTAGCCAATATAAAACTTCAGCTCTATATTGCTTTTGGTAATGAGTTCAATGAGGCTGCAGGATGCCACTATTCCTGCACTGCTCCTCATTGAACAGTCCAACTGGCTCATTGATGGGACCTGGATGAATTATCTCTCCCCAGGGGCAAGGATTCATTCCGCAACACATGAGACTTTCGAGCCAAGCGACCTAACAGTGTAGGCATTCTTAGCTGAAGAAGCTTCCCCGTGCGCAGTTCTGGCAAGCTTATCAGATCTAAGCACTTATCAGAACCCCGATAAATACTTGAGGTCCCTGAGCATTTGCTATTATGATTATCATAGAATTTACAGTGCAGAAGGAGGCCATTTGGCCCATCGAGTCTGCACCGGCTCTTGGAAAGAGCACCTTACCCAAAGTCAACACCTCCACCGTATCCCCATAACCCAGTAACTCCACCCAGCACCAAGGACAATTTTGGACACGAAGGGCAATTTATCATGGCCAATCCACCTAACCTGCACATCTTCGGACTGTGGGGGGAAACCAGAGCACCCGGAGGAAACCCACGCACACACGGGGAGGATGCGCAGACTCCGCACAGACAGTGACCCAAGCCGAAATCGAACCTGGGACCCTGGAACTGTGAAGCAATTGTGCTATCCACAATGCTACCGTGCTGATGTGTTCTCTAATTGTAGGACAATGGGATATTACCATACAAGGTGCACCTGAGATCAGATTAGTGGAAACTGCTTTCACAAATTTGCTGAGGAGTTTGGTGAGATAATCTTAAGTACGGTGATGGATTCTTATGAATATCAGATGTCCATAGGCTGAAGAAAAATACACATTTTTAGATTAAGTATATGTGAAGAATGCTTAGAAGTCAAAGGAGTGAACTCAGACACTAATATTAGGATTTGGGTGCACGAGAGCAAAAGGTTGAGCAATTTATAAATGTTCTATGCATTCCAGATTCAGATTTTCTCTTTGAAATTACTTGCTGTTGCCACAATATTATTAGTATGCATCCTATGGAGTTGTTCATGAAAGAAAAGTGAACAAGTAATTGGTGCAAAATTACACAAAACCCTTATAATGCATAATAAAAACCTTATGCATATGCACATTCTGTCAGCATATATTAACTTTCTGTTGGATTTCCAGAAAGCTTTTGACAAGGTGCCACACAAAAGGTTGCTGCATAAACTAAAGATGCATGGCATTGAGGGTAAAGTGGTAGCATCGGTAGAGGATTGGTTAACTAACAGAAAGTAGAGAGTGGGGATAAATGGGTGTTTCTCTGGTTGGCAACCTGTAACTAGTGGGGTCCCTCAAGGATCACTGTTGGGCCCGCAGTTGTTCACAATTTACATAGACGGTTTGGAGTTGGGGACCAAGTGCAATGTGTCAAAGTTTGCAGACGACACTAAGGTGAGTGGTAAAGCAAAAAGTGCAGAGGATACCGGAAGTCTGCAGAAGGATTTGGATAGGTTAGGTGAATGGGCTAGGGTCTGGCAGATGGAATTCAATGTTGCCAAGTGTGAGGCTATCCATTTTGGGAGGAACAACAGCAGAATGGATTATTATTTAAACGGTAAGCTGTTAAAACATGCTGCTGTGCAGAGGGACCTGGGTGTGCTGGTGCACGAGTCGCAAAAAGTTGGTGTGCAGGTGCAACAGGTGATTAAGAAGGCTAATCAAGTTTTGTCTTTCATTGCTAGAGGGATGGAGTTCAAGACTAGTGAGGTTATGCTGCAATTGTATAGGGTGTTGGTGAGGCCGCATCTGGAGTATTGTGTTCAGTTTTGGTCTCCTTACCTGAGAAAGGACATATTGGCACTGGAGGGAGTGCAGAGGAGATTCACTAGGTTGATCCCAGAGTTGAGGGGATTAGATTATGTCGAGAGGTTGAGTAGACTGGGACTGTACTCATTGGAGTTTAGAAGGATGCGGGGGGATCTTATTGAGACATATAAAATTATGAAGGGAATAGATAGGATAGATGCGGGCAGGTTGTTTCCACTGGTCGGGGAAAGCAGAACTAGGGGGCATAGCCTCAAAATAAGGGGAGGTAGATTTAGGATGGAGTGTAGGAGGAACTTCTTCACTCAAAGGGTTGTGAATCTCTGGAATCCCTTGCCCAGTGAAGCAGTTGAGGCTCCTTCTTTAAACGTTTTTAAGAAAAAGATAGATGCATTTCTAAAGAATAAAGAGATTCGGGGATATGGTGTACGGGCCGGAGCGTGGAGCTGAGTCCACAAAGATCAGCCATGATCTCATTAAATGGCGGAGCAGGCTCGAGTGTCCAGATGGCCTACTCCTGTTCCTAGTTCTTATGTTCTTATGTTGTTATGTCATGATGTTTTCACCACACTTTTATCTTAACATTTAATAGTGTAACTGTCTATGTCAACATTTATATTGCGAATTTCCAAAAGTGTTACCATCTTGGAGGTAGATCGTGACCTTGTGCGATAATATTAAATTGGTGATAGCAAGTTGGCAGTCAATTCACATTGTTCTGGAATGTTATTGCCATTGAAGAAAATGTTATCGGTGCCATGCCAGCATGATAAATGTGATGGAAAAAGTGAGAAAATTCACCTCCATTATGTGCTCCCAAGAGCACTAATTTAGAAGAAAAATGACTTTTCCATTAAATGATGCAATGGATTTTTTTTGCAGTGTTGGGAATAGAAATACTTGCATTTCTATAGCACCTTTCATGACCACTGGACACCTCAAAAGCACTTTACAGTAAATGAGATACTTGTGCAGTCACTGGTGTAAAGTAGGAAATGAAACAACCAATATTGCATAAATAAACTCCCCAAAACAGTGATGTGATAATCACCAGATAACATGTTCCTTTGTGATGTTGATTGAGTAGTAAATATTGGCCAGGACACTAGGAACTCTGAGTAGACAGATTGGGCCTTGGTTTAACATCTCATCTGCAAGACATCACATCTGAAAGTTCAGCTTTCCCCTGGAGGGAGATTTGAACCCAGAACCTTGTGACTCAGAAGCAATAGCAATCAACTTAGTCACCACACTGGATGCATTCAATAGCTGGTTATATTTCTGTCAAATTAGAAATACAGGATGCTAACAGTAAGGTTGTTAATTTATGAGGAGGTTGTGGCATAGTTGTATTGTCACTGAACTAGCAACCCTGGAGAACTCAGGTTCAAATCTCACCACAGCAGATGGTGAAATTTGAATTCAATTAAAAAAAATCTGGAATTAAAAGTTTAATGAAACTATTGTTGATTGTCATAAAAACCCATCTGGTTCACTAATGTCCTTTAGGGAAAAAAAACTGCCATCCTTGCCTGGCCTACATGTGACTCCAGACCCACAGTAATGTGGTTGACTCCTAAAATGTATTCAGTTCGAGGGCAGGGGGATGGGTAATAAATGCTGACCCAACTAGCAATGCCCACATCCCATGAATGAAAAGAATAGTATTAACCTGTAAAATTTACAGTATATGTCACCAATGAGGGACTGATTCATAATTTTTTTAACTGTGTATTTATGTTTTATTTCATACCCATTTAAAAGCTGAAGATATTTAGCACTTTGGCATGCATACCATATCCTTGACTAGAGGTAGGCATCTGGTGTGTAGCAGCACTGAAGGGTCATGGAGTTTACAAGTGGTGAGGGAAGGGGCTTTCCTGACCTTTAGTAGTATATTTGACAATTCTGCTGAGGCGGAAGCTGGAAGAGGGGAACTCTTGGGTATCTGTTAGCAGTTGGGGAGGGGAATGTTGCGTCCGGCAGGATTAGTTTGTAAGCTTCTATTTAGAGCTCTGAAAACATTGAATTAATTGTTTTGTGATCGGTCCCGAGCAAAATACTTCCTTCCATAAATATTACAGTTGAATGAATAAATATACAGATTCCACTCTGTGTCTCCACCCTCTTATATGATAAATAAGCGCAAAGCTACTTTATGATGATTTGAGCAAAAATTCATGCAGCAATCTTTGTACCTCTTGGTAAGTGAGTAGGAGAGGGAGCTTGCAATTAATTTTTTTTGCAAATGACAGGACCTCCTTCTATCAAATGCTTTCATAAATTAACTCAGACAAGTTTATTTATCTCACATCACAGTTTCTTTTCACGATAAAAATCTGAACAGTAGAATAGTTGATCTTATAAGGTCAGAATTAAAGGAGATTGGTGCACAGAGCTTCCAACATTTTTCACTTGACAGCAAATAGTATTTATGCTAGTAGTGATCTATTTTTGAACTGTAAATATAAAGGCTAGGACAGTCTTCACTCACCCTCCAATCTGTCTCCTAGTATGATACATTTTTTAAAGTAAGAAATTAAATTCAAAATGTTTGTTTAAAAAACTATTTGAAAACGAGTCAGATCCAGGACAAAGTTTACATTTCAATCATTTTGGTAAACACCAATGGAAGTATTGTAATGGGCCAAGATTCAACTTCTCGTTTTCACTAAATTTATACATGAATCCAAGCTGCTAGACATACATAATCAATACTACTGGGTAGAAATTGGCTCATGCAAGCCTGCTGGTATGAACTGGGCAGATAAAACAATGCCTGTGCTGGAACAGTAGGATTTATTTTCACAGGGCCACTGACATGCAGGTGTCTACCATGTGAAAAATGGTGTGCACCATTCAAGTTTCCATTAGTTTCCTGGTAGGGTCAGTAAGCCATATTGGTTAAGGCACACACCTAAAACAGGCATTCTCCTTCTTAGACAGTCCCGTGGAATCGAGGATGACTTGCTTCCACTCAAAAAATGAGTTCACAGATGACTGAGGAGTCCAGTGCTTGACCTCCAGTCTCTAACACAGGTTGGGCAGATGGTGTTTGGAGGAACGGGTGGGTGGGGTGCTTGGGTTGCCACGCGTTTCTTCCATTGTTCATGCATGACTTCAGCTTGCTCTCAGTGATGAAACTCGAGGGCTGGGATTCTCTGGTATCCGGCGTGGCGGGCCGTACTGGCGCCAAAGAGTGGCGTGAACCATTCCGGCGTTGGGCCACCCGGAAGGTGCAGAATCCTCCGCACCTTCGGGGGCTAGGCCGGTGTTGGAGTGGTTGGCGCCATGCCAACCGGTGCCGAAGGGCCTCCGCCAGCCGGCGCGAGTTGGCGCATGCGCAGGAGTGCCAGCGTGTTCCTAGAACTGCTGCCGTAATTCCTGCGCATGCACAGGGGGTTTCTTCTCTATGCCGGCCATGGCGGAGCTTTACACAGGCCGGCGCGGAGGGAAAGAGTGTCACCACGGCACAGGCCCGCCCGCAGATCGGTAGGCCCCGATTGCGGGCCAGGCCACTGTGCCCCCCCGAGGACTCTGCAGGCCGCCCTCAGTGCCAGGTCCCACCAGTACGGACCTGTTCTAATCCATGTCGACGGGACTGGCCGAAAACTGGCAGCCGCTCGGCCCATCGGGGACTGGAGAATCGCCGGGGGGGTGGGGGGGCCACTGCCAATGGTCCCCAACACACAAAGCAAAGCCAGACTCCTCTGCGCTAGCAGGAGCCAACACAAAGGAGGTGAACGAGCACCGCAAGACCGCCCATCGATCAGGGAACTGCTCCAGTATTGGAGAAAATCCAACCAAGCGATTGGGACAAAGTCCAATCACTTGGGACCAGGTACAGGGACCGCCCCAAAAGGCGGGAAGCCCCTGGGGACTATAAGAGTTAAGCCCCAAGTTCAAATCGGTCTCTCTTCAGCTCTCTTCAGCTCTCTTCACCTCTGCGTCCTGCCCGGGTCACCCAGCAACACGAACCAACATTGACCGTGACCGGTGCAGTGACTCCCAACAGAAGTAAGTCTTAATTCAATGCTTGCTACGAGATAGGCGCTCCTAGCTACCAATCCGTACCAACTTTGAATCCCGCGGACTCAGAACCCGAACGAAAGGTCATTTGTTCCCCTGACCTGGTGGGCCAGTCCGAAGTTAAGTATAGGCCTGTTAGTTGTAGAAGTAGCTTAGACGTAGAATTTGTGCATGAGTAGCGATTACTGTGTATAATAAATGTGCTTTGATTTGAATCTTACTAATCAGTGTATTGGGTTTTTGATCATTACTCGGACTTGAACCTCGTGGCGGTATCATAAAGATACCTGGCGACTCGAGAGCAAAGGTAATAAAACAGAGCAATTGAACCAAGGAGAAAATCAGCAACAGGACCCATAGATCATAGCTTATCATAGCATTTACAGTGCAGAAGGAGGCCATTCGGTCCATCAAGTCTGCACCGGCTCTTGGAAAGAGCACCCTACCCAAGGTCAACACCTCCACCCTATCCCCATAACCCAGTAACCCCACCCAACACTAAGGACCCAGGTTCAAATCCTGTCACTGCAGATGGTGAAATTTGCATTTGGGCAGCACGGTAGCACAAGTGGATAGCACTGTGGCTTCACAGCTCCAGGGTCCCAGGTTCGATTCCCTGCTGGGTCACTGTCTGTGCGGAGTCTGCACGTTCTCCCCGTGTGTGTGTGGGTTTCCTCCGGGTGCTCCGGTTTCCTCCCACAGTCCAAAGACGTGCAGGTTAGGTGGATTGGCCATGCTAAATTGCCCTTAGTGTCCAAAAAAGGTTGGGAGGGGTTATTGGGTTGTGGGGATGGGGTGGAAGTGAGGGCTTCTGTGGGTTGGTGCACACTTGATGGGCCGAATGGCCTCCTTCTGCACTGGATGTTCTATGTATCTATATTATTTTATGTGCGAACTTGCCTCTCCTCTAAGACACTTTTCTTGCACAATTAATGTAGATTTTTAAGAGCAGTAGGAACCTGGCAGGATTGAAGCAACCCGAATCATGCTTAGCATCCAGCACTAATTTGTGCTAGTAGCATCAGTTAATAGTGGATCATAACAACTGCTCCAGTTTGAAGTCCAAGTTCCAAGTGAGTAACTCTGCTGTCACTGAAGCTCAGTCGTCAAGTCAAAATGGATTGTTCCATAACACCCAGAAAAAACTTGTCTTTTTCCATATTGACTACCAGAAGAAAGTCATCGGCAATAATCTTGATCCTTCAGTTCTCTCTAAACAGACAAGAAATAGCACCAAAACAAAATAGATAAATTACCCCTCTATTTTTTGCAATGAAACAATTGAAAAATTGGATAATTTATTTCTGAATACCAGGAAATAAATTCCTACCATGTGAGGCCATCAACATGGAAGTTTTTGAAAGCTTTGTGTACAATTGGCCCAAAGCCCAGAACAATGTGAAATGGGTAGCTGACAGAAAATTAGCTTGTTACAATTATGAAGTGGAACTGGGACTTTTAAATTTAGGTAAAATGAAGGGGGCATGTGACCTGTTCTGAAGTTGGCCTGACAGCAGAATGTGTGGTTGATTGTTAGAGATTAAAGGGGGGGGGTATCAGATTGATGTATTAGGATGGACCCAATAGCCTACTCCTACACCAGATTTGTTAATTTGTATGCATCTTCACCACTTGAGTGACAGCCTGTCATGTCACAAACTTGTATGATTTTCATTTCATCAGAATCACTTGCATTTTCCATCACCTGAGTTTGATTTTTGTTTAGGCATTCCAGATATAGTACACAATATATATATGTTAATTCCAGGACTGGTAGGCATTGAAGGACCCCTGTGTAAAATACGAGCCCAATGAGTGGGGTAGACATTAGGCCACCCTGGCTCAGGAATCTTCCATGCCGCCTGGAGCCACCAACTAAGTTTTAATCTTTTTAAACATTTCCCTTATATGGAGCCTGGAGGAGCAACATTTCTCCCCCCTGACTCCACAGTGTTGGCGAATGCCCCCCTCTCTCCCCATTACGCAATCCAACCTCCTTTTCTGAAACTTATGCAATAGCGAGTTAGGCTGCCTGAAATTATTTTACCCTATCAGGCAAACCCAGAATCAGAGAAAGTTTGCAGCACAGAAGGAGGCCACCTGGCCCATTGTGCCTGCGCTGGCTGCAGGAAGGAGTTCCTCAGGAGTGTCCTAGGCTCAACCATCTTCAGTTGCTTCATCTATGAACTTCCCTCCATCATATGGTCTGAAGTGGAGATGTTTGCTGATAATTGCACAATGCTCAGCACCGTTTGTGTCTCCTCAGACACTGAAGAGGTTTGTGCTGCTATGATACCAGTTGATGTTATAACAGGATGATAGAACCGCAGAATAGAACACTGGCTCAAAAGACTGTCTGCGGGATTCTCCATCGTCGGGATCCTCTGCTTCACCGGCAGCACAACCACAACCGCAGGTTTCCTGATGGCATGGAATGGCCACAATGGGAAACCCTATTGGCCGGCTGCCAGAATGGAGGATCATTGGCGTGCCATGCCGGAAAAATTAGCTGGTGGGACGGAGAATCCCACCCTGTAACTTTTATTTGTTTTTATGAAACTTGGAGGAACAGAGTCGCAGGAACCCCAATTAGTTTTAACAAGAAAAAAACATTTATTAAACATGCAAAGTTGAATTATTATACAATATTCCTTTACTTCCCCCCTTATCCTAACAATTACTCACAGGTTTTGGGATTAACACGGAGTACAAAGTACACCTTAATCTACAATGGTCTCATTAATACAAATTCCCTTTGAAGCACACTGTGGATAAATATACTCTCCACTCTGAACCCAACTGAATGTTTGTGGATGTCGGCTCAGAAGCAACCCAGATAATTGTCACATGAAACTTTCCGAACTCCACTCCCAAAAGTATGCTTTGAAATATTCTCTCATAATTATGTTTTCCCTTAGCGGTTTGCATTCTGAAATCTCAGGTTTTCAAAACTACACTTTTAAACAAAGCTTTCGCTCCACTTTTAGTAGCAAAACCAAGCCAGGATTTTACACCACATACTTTTAGGTTTACTTTTTTCAGCTTTTACAAAAACTCCGAGATCCAGCCATTGATTTGAGTAGTTGCTTCAATTTGCATTCCACAGTCTGTAGTAAAATCTCACAAAACTGAAAATCATTTTAGATATCTGTCTAGCTTCTCAGCATTCTTTTCAGCTCAGTCTATCTTTACTGAACAGTGTTACATTGTAGTACCTGTAACCTTGGACCTCTTAGAAACTTGTCTTCATTCCTCTAGCTTCCTTAACTAGCTAGACTTTAGATTTCCGATATTTGTTTTCTTAACCATTACTCCATAGTATGGCTTTGCTTCCAGAAAAGCTGAGTAAGATGTCCCCTCTCGAGCCTACTAAATCAATTGCTTCCAGCAGAGCTGTGCAGATTGTCTTCTCACTCACTACCTAACTTCAACTGCAATCAAATTAGCTAAATTGGGTTTTAAATTGGATTAGGTAATGCTTTTTTGTTTCTGAAGTGAACTGGGAGGATCCAATGTGGCTTGCCAGAAAGAGGACAATGTGATGGACAAAAGCAGAGTGTTGGGCTGGGGAGGGGTGGTTCTGAAAATTGCTATCAGCCATGAATAACTTGATCACATAGCGACTTGGTAAAATAAAAGGATCTGTCTGTATTATACGGCACCTTCCTCATTCTCTCCTTCACGTCCTTGTCATTCTCGTGTTCCCACTCCTCAACTTCTTGCCTGATAGGTGGTGGCAATGGCTGTTCATTATGGCCAGTTCGTGCAGCATGAAACACATAACCATAAATCATGAAACAAGCTCAGCTGAATACTGCAGGTGATTCTTCAGAGCCATCTAGCCAATGGAAATGTTTCTGGAGGCTGCTAAAGGTCTGTTCTCTAATGCTCCTTGGGACAACACTCTCATTACATGCCTGCTGTACATGCATAAGGGTCCTGACTAGCATCATGAACCATGTTGTGAATAGATAATACTTGTGTCATGAGAATGTCACTTTAAGAAATGTTTGGCTGCTCATGTTACTGCAGTGATGTCAGAGTGTGGGCGGAGCTGAGCTCTAGCTCTGCTTTTTAGTTTCACTTTGAGAAAAGTTTGGGTGTGTCTGTGATTTTAAAGTTTTGTTTCAGTGTTGGAGCTGAAGCCAGACAAAGTAGGTGTACTGTTGTTCTCTCTGCCATGAAAAGACTACCTCTTGATCATTTGGTGAATTCAGAATTATAAATGTTCTCAGTAGTGAATTTAAACCTGATGTGCTTCTGTTAAAAGGTATTTCTTTTGTCTTCTGGATGTTGTTTGGGAATTTATCAAGGATTACTTAGTGTTGTATTCTTTGGGAGTTGTATTTGAATTACTGGTTGCTAAGATGTTCACTGTATGTTTTAAAAATGTTAACTTGAGTTCATAAAATAAACATTGTTTTACTTTTTAAAATATTTTTCGATTTCTGCTGTACCACACCTGTAAAGTGGGTTGTGTGCTCCCCATACCACAATCTATTAAAAGTTGTGGGTCAGGTGAACTCCATGATACACTTTGGGGTTCTCTAAACCCTGGCCCATAACAAATTGGGATAAAAGTCTATCTATCAGATTGGCTTAGTGAACTTAAAGACAGTGAAGGGTGAGCATATTGTGGTTGGTTTTCAAGTGTGGTATTCCAGTTTAAGTGGGGAGTGCGTTGTGGACAATGGCTCTTTCAGAGGCTCTGAGGTTTTTGGGGGTGGAGAAGGTCACACACAGTACCTTATGGACATAGACTAAAAGCAGACTGTTAGATTTGGCAAAAACATTGCAGTTAACATTATCTGACAAAATGTGAAAAGATGAAGTAATTATGGTGGTGGCTAAGCATTTAAAGTTGCCTGAGATACAGTTTGACTCATTGTAAATGGCAAAAATTCAATTACAAATTAAACAAAGGGAACATGAGAAAGAATTAAAGCAGCTTGAATCTGAAAGAGATAGAGAGGAAAAAGAAAGAGAGAGAGAAGAAGGGAGCAAAGAA
Source organism: Scyliorhinus torazame (assembly GCF_047496885.1). Lineage (NCBI taxonomy): Eukaryota > Metazoa > Chordata > Chondrichthyes > Carcharhiniformes > Scyliorhinidae > Scyliorhinus > Scyliorhinus torazame. The sequence goes on along the minus strand of NC_092712.1, from coordinate 138,991,808 downwards.
AGAATAGCCCGAGCAGAACAAAAAGAAAGAGAAAGGGAGATACAGATCAGGGAAAAAGATAAAGTGAGAGAGTTTGAACTTCATAAAATGGCCATGAAACATGACAGTCAGTTAAAATTGGCAGACGTAAAGGGAAACGTACAGTTGGATGATAGTGATGAGGATACTGAAAAAGAGCGCCATAATCAAAGGCTTGGTGGGGATCTATTTAAATATGTCCAAGCATTGCAAAGGTTTGATGAGAAGGAGGTGGAAGCCTTTTTCATTTCATTTGAAAAGGTAGCTAAATAAATGAAACGGCCACAGGACATGTGGGTATTACTGATTCAAACAAAGCTGGTAGGTAGGGCTATTGTGTTTGTGAAGTGTTTGCATCACTACCGGAGGAGGTATCTGGGACGTATGAGGAGGTGAAAAAATCCATCTGGGTGCATATGAACTAGTGCCTGAAGCCTACAGACAAAGGTTTAGAAATTTACGGAAAGAACCTGGTCAAACATACATGGAGTTTGAAAGGATCAAACAGAGTAATTTTGATAGGTGGACAAGGGCTTTGAAAATAGACAAAACGTATGAAGCTCTCAGAGAAATAATACTTTTGGAGGAGTTTAAAAAATCAATTCCTGGTGTAGTGAGAACTCATGTGGAAGAGCAGAGGGCTAAATCTGCGAGATTAGCAGCAGAAATGGCAGATGTTTATGAATTAGCTCATAAATCAAAGTTTGGTTTCCGAAATCAGTTTCAGTCGTGAGGGATGGAAACTGGGGAAATACTCAAGTGGTAAAGGTAAAGGTGATCTCATGGGGGATAATAAGGAGAGTGTACCTCAGATTAAAAAATAAATCCAGGAGGGTGGAAAAGAAATGAAAAGTTTCAAATGTTTTCACTGTAATAAACTAGGCCATGTAAAGTCACAGTATTGGTGGTTGAAGAAAAGCACTGGGAAGGCTGATGTGGTAAAACCGGATAAGGCAGTGGGGTTTGTTAAAGTGATAAAGGAAAGCCCAAGTGAAGTGAAGAAGGTGCAAAAGATTGTACAGCCTGATCAAGAGGTGTTCGATAAGAAGGTGCCAGATCTCTTAAAGAATGAGCTTGTGTGGGTAAAGTTTACTCATGTGTATCAGGAGGAGCAGGTAAAGAAGTCACAATTTTAAGAGATACGGGAGCTAGTCAACGTTTAATGGTAAGAGATGAGGAGTTATGTAGTTTAGGAAGAATGTTGCCAGAAAAGGTGGTAATATGTAGAATTCAGGGTGAGAGGAGTAGTGTTCCATTATATAAGGTAAGGTTGGAAAGTCCAGTGAAGAGTGGTGAAGTGGTAATAGGAGTAATAGAGAAACTATCTTTTCCAGGAATACAGTTTATCTTGGTTATGATATAGCTGGATCTCAGGTGGGAGTGATGCCGACTGTGGTTGGTTAGCCAGTGGAAAATCAGACAACTGAAGTGTTGAAGGACGAATATCCTGGGATTTTTCCAGATTGTGTAGTAACAAGGTCGCAAAGTCACAGGTTAAGACAAGAGGAGAAATCAAAAAGTGAAGATGAAGTTGAAGTGCAATTATCAGAAACAATATTTGATCAGATGGTTGAAAAAGAACAAGAACAGGTGAAGGATGAGGCGGATATTTTTAGTTCAGGAAAATTGGCGGAGTTACAACAGAAATATGTAGAAATAAAACGGATGTATCAGAAAGCATATACGGAAAAGGAATCTGAGTGTATACCAGAGTGTTATTTCCGTAAAAGTAATGTCTTGATGAGAAAATGGAGACCTTTACATATGCAGGCGGATGAAAAGTGGGCAGAAGTTCATCAAGTAGTATTTCCGGTCAGGTATACAAAGGAGGTGTTGTGAGTTGCACATGAGGCACTAGTGGGAGGTCATTTGGGAATAAGGAAAACTCAAGCTAAAATAAAGAAGCATTTTCATTGGCCTGGACTACATAAAGATGTAGTTAAATTTTGTCAATCATGGCACACATGTCAAGTGATAGGGAAACCTCAAGCAGTGATAAAACCAGCGCCCTTATACCCATTCCAGCATTTGAGGAACCTTTTACAAGGGTCCTAATTGATTGCGTAGGACCGCTTCCTAAAACGAAAAGTGGGAATCAATATCTTTTGACTATAATGGATGTGTCTACTAGGTTTCCAGAGGCCATTCCAGTACGTAATATTACAGCTAAAACGATTCTGGAGGAGTTACTTAAATTCTTTACTGGACATGGACTATTGACAGAAATACAATCGGATCTAGGATCGAATTTTACCTCAAGGTTATTCAAAGAAGTTATGGATAGCTTAGGCATAAAACAATTTATATTAACTGCGTACCATCCAGAATCACAGGGAGCATTAGAAAGGTGGCATCAGACATTAAAGACAATGTTGAGGGCTTATTGTCATGATTATCCAGAGGATTGGGATAAAGGAATTCCAATTGTACTATTTGCAACTAGGGATGCACCTAATGAGTCAACCAAATTTAGTCCTTTTGAACTAATTTTTGGTCATGAGGTAAGAGGAACACTTAAATTGATGAAGGAAAAATTGGTGAGTGAGCAGTCGGAAATTACATTATTGGATTCCATGTCAAATTTTAGGGAATGATTAAATAGAGCAGGGAAATTGGCTAGACAACATTTAAAAGTCGCACAAAATGTGATGAAACGGTAGCGGACAATAAATCCAAAGTTTGTAGTATTGCCAGTGACGATAAAGTTTTACTATTGTTACCAGTGGTAGGTGAACCTTTAAAAGCAAAATTTTGTGGACCTTATCAGATTGAAAGGAAATTAAGTGAGGCGAATTATGTGGTAAAAACACCAGATAGAAGGAAGACTCACCGAGTGTGACATGTGAATATGCTTAAAAGGTACTTTGAAAGGGAAGGAGAGAAAAAGGAGGAGGTTTTAATGATTCTAACTCAAAGTGACTAACCAAATCCAGATGACTGTGAATTTGACATCCCTCAAATTAAATTGGAAAATGAGGATGTTCTTAAAAATTGGGATAAATTGGTGAGTTACCTTCCAGAGGAAAAACGGACTGACCTGAAAGAGTTATTGATATCACATGGGCAAGTTTGTGGAGATAAATTGGGAAGTACTAAAATGGCTATACATGATGTAGATGTGGGAAATGCTGTTCCAATCAAACAACATCCATATAGACTTAATCCTTTAAAATTGGCACAGGTTAACAAAGAGATTGAGAGTATGCTTAAAAATGGCATAATTGAAGTGGGTTGCAGCCAATGAAGCTTACCCATAGTGATGGTACCTAAACCAGACGTTATCCAATGGTTGTGTGTGGACTATAGAAATGTTAATGCAGTTGCAAGAACAGACTCTCATCCTATCCCACGTTTGGAGGATTGCATTGCGAAAGTGGGACAATCAGCTTTTATTTCCAAACTGGATTTACTTAAAGGTTACTGGCAGGTACCTTTATCTGAAAGGGCAAAGGAGATTTCAGCTTTTGTGACTCCAGATGGTATATACCAATTCAAAGTTATGCCATTTGGCATGAAAAATGCCCCAGCCATATTTCAACGGTTAACTAACAAAGTCGTTTCAGGATTACCCAATTGTGCGGTATACATCGACGATCTGGTAATTTTCAGCCAGACATGGAAAGGACATTTAAAACATCTGATGGAGTTATTCGATCGACTTCAGGAAGCGGGTTTGGTGATAAACCTAGCCAAAAGTGAATTTGGAAAAGCCCAAGTCACTTTCCTTGGCCATGCAAACGGGCAGGATCGAATGGTCATTGAGGGTTATTGAGGAGTTTCCAATACCCTTGACACAAAGGGAAATAATGCGATTTTGTGGCATGAGTGGATTTGATCGAACATTTGTGCCAAATATTTGTAGCGTGGTTGCTCCACTGATGGACTTGCTGAAGAAACATCAAAAATTTCAGTGGACAGCGGAGTTTGAACAGTCCTTTGACTGCCTGAAAGCTGTGATAACCAATGCTCATGTGTTGGAGAATTACAAGGGACTCTATGATCAAATTGAACGAAAGTATCTGACTTTAAAGAGACATGCCGAGGCGTAGAGAAAAGGATGGATCGTGCAGAGACTGTCTTGTTCAAAGAGACTGTCAATCGAGAAGGATTCCAGTTGGAAGAAGACCAAAAAAAAGGATTATATTATTATACCTGTTTGCGTGTGTTGTTTTTTGAAACGAAAAAGTATATTTACTGCGTGCATTTCTTAAAGTATCGTGAGAAGGTGAAAAATGAAACCATCTTGCAGTTGATGGGTTATTTATTTTTTCTTGGAGGGAGATGTCATGAGAATGTCACTTTAAGAAATGTTTGGCTGCTCATGTTACTGCAGTGATGTCAGAGTGTGGGTGGAGCTGAGCTCTGGCTCTGCTTTTTAGTTTCACTTTGAGAAAAGCTTGGGTGTGACTGTTTTTTTGGTTTTGTTTCAGTGTTGGAGCTGAAGCCAGACAAAGCAGGTGTACTATTGTTCTCTCTGCCAGATCATTTGCTGAATTCAGAATTATAAATGTTCTCAGTAGTGAATTTAAACCTGATGTGCTTCTGTTAAAAGGTATTTCTTTTGTCTTTTGGATGTTGTTTGGGAATTTATTAAGGATTACTTAGTGTTGTATTCTTTGGGTGTTGTATTTGAATTAATGGTTGCTAAGATGTTCACTGTATGTTTTAAAAAGGTTAACTTGTGTTCATAGAATAAACATTGTTTTGTTTTTAAAAATACTTTTCAATTTCTGCTGTACCACACCTGTAAAGTGGGCCATGTGCTCCTCATACCACAATCTATTCAAAGTTGTGGGTCAGGTGAACTCCATGATACATTTTGGGGTTCTCTAAACCCTGGCCCATAACACTTGTCACTCAGGAACAAACCTTGGCATGAGTGCTGGTTGAAATACAGCTGAATCAGAGGACTGCCTCAGAATGAACAAATCATGACTTGTCTGATGTGCTGCCTGTGCACATACATACACACGCTGTACATTGAGAGAGTGAAATCCCTTTCCATTGACCAAAATGGCCAGGTTCAGATAAGGAGCATGCAAGGCAATATATGTGCAGTCACTGGCATTTTGACCATGGGGAAGCCTATAATCTGTACAAAACATCTGCTTCTGGCAAGGGGAATGACATCTATGTGTTCCTTATGGTATAGAGTGCCTCAGTGACTTCACTTAAATAGTGTATTCTCTGAGATGTTTGTCATATCTTCAGTGGCAGTCAGAAAGGAGTCAGGGCATTAAAATTAAGAGCCATGATGAACTTGACACCCAGAAATAAAACTGTCCTTGTCCTGCATTGAGTCTGCAATGGCGACAGCTGCAAATGGTACAATACATTTGATGAAGTGAAGATAGCCCATGCAGTAAGTAGTCTTTGGTGAAGATGAATTAATAAAAATTTCTTCCTCGATATAGCCTCCCCATCTCTGTTTTGTTCTTCATGGTCCTTCTTCATTGTCCCAACCATTATCAATTTCCAGAGGAAGGTCTACCAGCTTACTCAAGTCTGGAAGCAACAATTTTCCGTACAATATTTTAAATGGCAAAAAGTACTTCATGGTCACCCAGATCCTTGCCTGTAGAGCATCTAAGACATCTCTAAAAATGTGTATAATTGCACAAAAGCCAAAAGATATAATCCAATATCTAACCTGTACTCCATGATCAATTCAAATAATGCTGTTGCGTGAAGGATTTTTTGGGGGATTTATGATTTATTCATGCTGTTTAGCATTATGGTCAGCTGTGTGAGGTTAAGAAAGGGTGTTTGTTGGAGTGTGGAATTCAAAATTGTCAAAATTGCTCGGTGAAAAGCCAACTATCAGCAGGAACTAGACACATACAAACCCCTTTACGAAGGACCTGTGCACTTCCCATTGTCTGTGCATTTTACAGACCACATTTTCTTGAGTAGTGCTGTGAAACAAAAACTACACATTCAAGTTTAAACCGCTTCCCGCCTTGTCTCAGCTTGGATTTTGCACAATTGAAATTTCTATCAAGATTAAAAATATCTCTTATGGCTTATCCTCTTCTATGGGATTAAATTCTGTAAATTCTTCTTCTTTTATAACAACTTTTACACCTGCAAATATTAAATTATTTCCCATCAACTTGATTAAGCCATATTTCTGATATTCCTGACATATTCTCACTCCCCCCTCCCACAATCATTCCAATCCATCATCCTATTTCTGTGCTTGCAGCATTCACGAACACTTAAATGGAAACGTTCTTTTTGTCATGTCTCCCACTGTCAGATTTTTTTCCTGGTCTAACAGGATTACTGGGTAAGAGCGAGGTACATCCAAAATCCAGTTGGATTCCACGTGCAAGACATTTTAAAAATAAAAACATGTGAGTGAACTAACTAGCTTGCAGATGAAGGCTGGAGGTGTACAAGTTACTGTGTTGTTTCCTAAATATTAGCGTTAAGTCATTGAAGTATACTGGCGGCTTCACCTCCACGAGGAATATCAGAGGTGAGCTTTCAGGCAGCCATAACTTCCCAGGCTCTTCACTGTTCAGGGCGCATCGGAGAGGACGTGGGGGACACAGATAAGTTCAAATCGGGGCTGGGGGTCAGTCACTCATTCTCGGGGGTGGGGGGTGGGGAGACCTGGCTCGCTAGCAGGCCTTACCTTACGTTCACTTCGGGGAACCCCTTGCTTTAAAGGGGTCTGGAGGCTGACAGGCAGGCATCGCTTCCTGTGTCCTCCTTGCTGGGCCTGTGGCCAAATCACTGCTGAGGGAGTGCCGGTCCTCACTGGGAGTTGGAAAGTAGGTGGCAGGAGGACAATACTAATGACCACCACTGGGGGCAACTGTGAGGTAAGTGGTTGGGGTCTCATGAGTGGCCAGGCTGCAAGGGCAGCGTGGGCGATTCGGAAATGGTTTGCTTCCCTGACTCATGAGGAATGAAGACCCTTTCACTTGGGGACTCTGCAGGAGAATGATGATGACTTGCATTGAGTTCTGAGCGATGCTCCTCTCATCCTCAGAGATAAATCTGACCCCTGCAGGACACATAGAGCTGAATGTGTCCTGCCAAGGAATAAGCTTATTGAGGGGTTCGGAGAGGTGGGATATGCTGTCATCTTCGATGTCAGTGGTCCTGGTGTATTCTTCCAACTAACCTCTGAGTTGGGCATTTTCTCTCCACTTTGTCAGCCCATGGCATCTTTATCACTGAAGAAGAGTGGCTGCTATAAGAAGCCTGAGTGCTGATTCCAGGAGCAGCACGTCTTCAATGTGTCATCAGTGTGGGATGTGGGAGAGACATAGCGCTGTCACTCTCACACTGCGCAGGGATGAATCGCCAAGTGTACGTGGGGGTTTGTGGATCTTGGGTCCATAAAATGACAGGTGGAGGATCTGGTGGTGAATCAGGTGAAATATATTTTATTTTTAAAAATATATATTTTTATTCAAATTTTTACATATTTTCAACAAACAGAAAAAAGAAAAACAAAGAACACATAAATAAACATCTTACAACTACATCACAAATTCCCCCAATATACAAACCCCCCATTAAGCAATAATAAACACAGTAGTAAACACAAAGTACCCCCCCCCCCCCCCCCCCCCCCCCACCCCCCGCCCCCGGGTTGCTGCTGCTGCTGACTACCTCAAACACTCGGCTGGAAAGTCTAGGAACGGTTGCCATCGCCTGAAGAACCCCTGCACAGACCCCCTCAAGGCAAATTTTACCCCCTCCAATTTAATGAGCCCTGCCATGTCGCTGATCCAGGCTTCCACGCTTGGGGGCCTCGCATCCTTCCACTGTAGCAGAATCCTCCGCTGGGCTACCAGGGACTCAAAGGCCAGAATACCGGCCTCTTTCGCCTCCTGCACTCCCGGCTCATCCGATACCCCAAATAGTGCTAACCCCCAGCTCGGCTTAACCCGGGTGGTCACCACCTTAGACACCGTCCTCACAACGCCCCTCCAGAACCCATCATGCGCCGTGCACGTCCAGAACATATGGGAGTGCTTTGCTGGGCTCCCCGAGCACCTCACACACCTATCTTCAACCCCAAAGAACCTGCTCAGCCTCGCCCCTGTCATATGCGCTCTGTGAAGAACCTTAAATTGTGTCAGGCTAAGCCTGGCGCAAGAGGAGGAAGAATTAACCCGACCCAGGGCGTCCGCACACGCACCATCGTCTATCTCCTCCCCAAGATCCTCCTCCCATTTACCCTTTCGCTCCTCAACCGAGGTCTCCTCCTCCTGCATCTCCTGGTAGATCACCGAGACCTTGCCTTCTCCAACCCACACCGCCAAGAGCACCCTATACTGGACCCTACATGCTAGAAGCAGCGGGAACTCCCTCACCTGCCATCTTACAAACGCCCTTACCTGCATGTACCTGAAGGCATTTCCGGGGGGAAGCCCAAATTGTTCCTCCAGCGCCCCAAGGCTCGCAAACGTCCCATCTATAAACAGGTCCCCCATCTTTCTAATTCCCGCCCTGTGCCAGCTCAGGAACCCTCCATCTATTCTCCCCGGGACGAACCGATGGTGCTCTCGGATCGTTGACCAAACCGAAGCCTCTACCTCACTCGTGTGGCGTCTCCACTGCCCCCAAATTTTCAAAGTCGCCGCCACCACCGGACTCGTGGTGTACCTTGTCGGCAGGAGCGGCAGCAGTGCTGTCACCAGTGCTCTCAGACTCGTGCCCACACAGGACGCCATCTCCAGCCTCTTCCACGCTGCCCCCTCCCCCCTCCATTACCCACTTGCGTATCATCGCCACATTGGCAGCCCAGTAATACCCACACAGATTAGGTAACGCTAACCCTCCTCTGTCCCTACTCCGTTCCAGAAACACCCTTCTCACCCTTGGGGTCTTATTCATCCACATGAATCCCATGATGCTCCTGCTGACCCGCCTAAAAAAGGCCTGAGGGATCAGGATGGGGTGGCACTGGAATACAAAAAGGAACCTTGGGGGCACCGTCATTTTCACCGACTGCACCCTATCCGCCAGGGAGAGTGGCAGCATATCCCACCTTTTAAACTCCTCCTCCATCTGCTCCACCAGTCGCGTCAAGTTGAGTTTGTGTAGGACCCCCCAGCTCCTGGCCACCTGGATCCCCAGATACCGAAAACTCCTTTCCGCCCTCTTCAATGGAAGCTCGTCTATCCCCTTTCCCTGGTCCCCTGGATGTACCACGAAGAGCTCACTCTTCCCCACATTGAGCTTATACCCGGAACCCCCCCCCTGCACCCCCACCCCCCGGACCAGCCCCCTCCAGTTCCTGGACTCTCTGAAAGCCATAGCCAAAGGCTCAATTGCCAATGCAAATAGCAAGGGGGATAGGGGGCAAACCTGCCTCATCCCCTGGTACAGCCGAAAGTATTCCGACCTCCTCCGATTCGTGGCCACACTCGCCACCGGGGCTTCGTAGTGTAGCCTAACCCAACTAATGAACCACTCCCCGAACCCAAAACTCCTCAACACTTCCCAAAGGTACCCCCACTCCGCCCTATCGAAGGCCTTCTCCGCGTCCATCCCCGCCACTATCTCCGCTTCCCCCTCCGTTGCAGGCATCATGATTAGGTTAAGGAGCCTCCGCACATTAGTATTCAGCTGCCTTCCCTTCACAAAACCCGTCTGGTCCTTGTGAATGACCCCCGGGACACAGGCCTCAATTCTGGTAGCCAGCACCTTCGCTAACAGCTTTGCGTCCACGTTGAGGAGCGAGATTGGCCTATACAACCCACACTGCAATGGGTCCTTGTCCTGCTTCAAGATCAGCGAGATCAGCGTCCTGGACATCGTCGGGGTAGGGTCCCCCCCCCCCCCCCCCCCCACCCCCCCCACCCCCCACCTCCCTCGCCTCATTGAAAGTCCTCACTTGTAGAGGGCCCAGAAGGTCCATGTACTTCCGGTAAAATTCCACCGGGAACCCATCTGGCCCCGGTATCTTCCCCGCCTGCATACTCCCCAACCCTTAGTCAGCTCCTCCAGCCCTACAAGTGCCCCAAGCCCAGCCACCTGCTCCTCCTCCACCCTTGGGTGTCATGATACCCAGATCAGCATATCATGGTGCAATCACACACACACACTGATGGACAGGCAGTTGGACCAACCAGCACACACATAACATCGCAGCCAATCACCAGTGAGACCACACACACCATAAAACAGGGAACACCACAGTTCCCGCTCATTCTACCAGAAGATAGCTCACAGCACGCCACTCAGACATAGACCATGTGCTGAGTGCCTCACTAAGATAGTGATAGGGCTGGGTCCACAGGTTAGCTGGTGAAGCACGTACCCAAGCCAATAGTTAGTTGTTACCGTTGATTAGACAATAAAACAGAGTTGTACCATCTGCAGCCGTGTTGGATCATTTGTGCCTCAGAACACCCAACACAACATGATACCAGTAGTGGACGCAAACCAGTGACTACCTGCACCCTTTCAGAAACCCGCCATCCTGCTCCATGGAAAACATCAGCCCGCCGCAGCCGCTCCAAATCGCTGGAAATCTTGGCGTCAACTGGAAGCTGTTTAAACAGCGCTTCCAGCTCTTCCTCGAAGCCACAGACAGGGAGAATGCATCGGACACCAGGAAGATTGCCATCCTCCTCTCCACGGCGGGGCAACAGACCATCCACATCTATAACTCTCTGGCATTCGCGGAAGGCGAGGACAAAACAAAATATAAGATGGTGCTTCTGAAGTTCGATGAACACTTCAGCGTTGAAGTCAATGAGAGCTTCGAGAGGTGCCTATTCCAGCAGCGCCTGCAGGGTAAGGATGAGCCTTTCCAATCTTACTTAACACACCTCCGAATCCTCGCGCAGTCCTGCGGCTATGAGGCCACCTCCGACTCCATGATACGGGATCAGATAGCTTTTGGGGTCATCTCGGACACCCTACGCCAGCAGCTCCTTAAAATAAAGTGACTCACCCTAGTGTCTGCCATCGAGACCTGCGTCCTCCATGAGAACGCGACCAGCCGGTACTCCCAAATCCAGGCGGCCGAAACGGCACGGCACGGGCCCCACGAGGCGGAGCGGGTCCAGTCAATTGAGTACCTCCCAGCCCGTGGCCCGGACGAGGGCGGCCATTCCGTGCGCTTTACGAGGCCTCCCGCGCTTGTACGCGCCAAAAGAGGTGACGTTGACGCAAAGGAACATGATGCGCAGGACCGCTCTACGCAGGACCGCACTGCGCATGCGCGGAGGTGCAACGAACACCATGACGTCACGACGTGCGGCAACTGTGCCCACTTAAAGTGGCAATGTCCGGCCAAAGCACAGGGCTAATTCGCTGGCTTTGAAAGCAGACCAAGGCAGGCCAGCAGCACGGTTCAATTCCCGTAACAGCCTCCCCGAACAGGCGCCGGAATGTGGCGACTAGGGGCTTTTCACAGGATGCTGACAGTTGGTGATTCAGCGTTGGCAATGCCACTGAACGTCAAGGATTGGCGCTTAGGATCCTTATCATAGAATCATAGAATTTACAGTGCAGAAGGTGGCCATTCGGCCCATCAAATCTGCACCGGCCCTTTTCCTTCTCGTTGGAGGTGGTCATTGTCTGGCTCTTGCATTGAGCAAATGTTATTTGTCACTTATCAGCCCAAGCCTGAATATTATTCAGGTCCTGCAGACTGCTTCATTGTATGAGGAGTCACGAATGGTGCTAAGCATTGTGCAATTATCCACAACCACCCCCACTTCTGACCTTATGATGGAGGAAAGGTTCCTGATGAAGCAGCTGAAGATGGTTGGGCCTAGGAAACTACCCTAAGGAACACCTGCAGTGATGTCCAGGGACTGAGATGATTGCCCGCCACAAGCCACAGCCATCATCCTTTGTGCTAACTATGATTCTAACCAGTGGAGAATTTGCCAGGGCTTCTTGCTGCCACACTTGTTCAAATGCTGCCTTGATGTCAAGGGCAGTCACTCTCACTTCACCTCTGGAATTCAGCTCTTTTGTCCATGTTTGAACCAAGGCTGTAATGAGGTCAGGAGCTGAGTGACCCTGGCAGAGCCCAAAATGAGCGTCGGTGAGCAGGTTATTGCTGAGTAAGTGCCGCTTGATAACACTGTCGACAACACTTCCCATTAATTTGCTGATGATTGAGAGTAGGCTGATGGGGCAGTGATTGAGTTGAATTTGCCCTGATTTTTGTGGATGGGACATAGCTGGGCAATTTTCCACATTGCCTGGTAAATGCCAGTATTGTAGCTGTGCATAGCTTGGTTAAGGGTGCAGCCAATTCTGGACCACAAGTAGTCAGTACTATTGCTGGAATGTTGTCAGGGCCCATAGCCTTTGCAGTATCCAATACCTTCAGCTATTTCTTGATATCGTGCAGAGTGACCAAATTGGCTGAAGGCTGACGTCGATGATGTTGGGGTCCTCAGGAGGAGGCCAAAATGAATCATCCACTGGTCACTCCTGGCTAAAAATTGTTGCAAATGCTTCAGCCTTGTCATTTGTGCTGCTGTGCTGGGCTCCTCCATCATTCAGAATGGAGATATTTGTGAAGCCTTGCCCTCCAATTAGTTGTTTAATTGTCCACCAGCATTCATGGCTGGATGTGGCAAGACGTCAGAATTTTGAACAGGTTTGTTGGTTTTGCGTGCCCTTAGTTCTGTATTTCACATGCTACTTCCACTGCAGCCTGTAGCCTGTGTTGGAACTTCACCAGGTTGACACCTTGGGTGGGATTCTCCGTGAACCGGCGGGGCGGGGGATCCCGGCGCCGAGGAGTGGCGTGAACCACTCCGGCGTTGGGCCGCCCCAAAGGTGCGTAATCCTCTGCACCTTCAGGGGATCGACCGGCGCCGGAGTGTTTGGCGCCACGCCAGCCGGCGCGGAAGGGCTTGGCGCCACGCCAACTGCCACCGAAGGGCCTCCGTCGGCCGGCGTGAGTTGGCGCATGCGCGGGAGCGCCAGCGTATGCTGGTGTCATCCCAACGCATGCGAAGGGGGCTTCTTCTCCATACCGGCCATCGCGGAGGTTGACAGCAGCCGGTGCGGGGGGAAAGAGTGCCCCCACAGCACCGACCCGCCTGCGGATCGGTGGGCCCCGAATATGGGCCAGGCCACCCTGGGGGCACCCCCTGGGGCCAGATCCCCCCGCCCCCCCCCCCCCCCCCCCCCCCCCCCCCGAGGACTCTGCAGGCCGCCCGTGGAGCCAGGTCCCGCTGGTAAGGACATGTTGTGATTTACGCCGGCAGGACCCACCGAATACGGGCGGCCACTCGGCCCATCGCTGGCCGGAGAATCGCCGGGGGGCTGCTGCCAATGGCCCCCAACCTGCGTGGCGCCATTCCCGCCCCTGCCAAAACCACGGCGCCGCCGAATTCGGCAGCCGCAGGGGCGGAATTCACGCCGTCCCCCGGAGATTCTCCGACCCGGCGTGGGGGGGGGTCAGAGAATTCCGTCCTTTGTTTTTAGGAATGGCTGGTACTGCTCCTGCAATTTCATTTAACCTTTGAATAGACCTGCATGATTCTTACATTACAACAGTGATAAGAGTTAAAAGAAAATGTTCTCCATTGCCTATAAAGCACTTTGGGATGCCTCATGGCTGCGCATCATTCTTTTTGTCTTTCTCTCTCTCTCTTTCTGTCTCTCTTTCCTACATCCCTTCCATCATATTTTCCTTTCCTTCTTTCCCTCCTTCCACATGTAATGGGCGGGATTCTCCGTCTGCTGATGCCAGAATAGGGAAACGTGATTGGGCAGAGAATCGTTTCCAATGGCGAAAGCATGGCAGGCTCCTGTTTCATGCCAAATCGCAATTCTCCGGTGCAACGACAGCGGCGTCAATGCTTTACACTCCGCACGTACAGAAAACGCCATTGGCATATCATTAGCGGGCCCAAATCAGTATTCTGCGGGGCATCCGCGATTCTCTGCCACCACCGGGGGGAATTTCCCGACGGCGAGGTTCATTTGTGCTTTAAAAATCGAGAGGCAGGCTCCGTGGCTGATGAGGGAGAGAGAGGAGGTAGGTCATGGAGAGGTGCGACTGTGGGCTGCTGACCCTGACATTGGCCAGGGTGGCTGGGATAGGGAGGGGGCCTTGCTAGGGCCGGGGATGGGAGGGGGGCGTTGATGGGGGATTGGCGTGGGGCTTGGTGACCCCCCCCCCAAGGGACTCGGGCAGAGTCCGGGCACGGACCGCCATTGCCCGGCTTGCAATGGAGCCATCTTGCTGCGCACCCCACTGACCACCCACCTCAGCCTTGGTTCTGCAGATTGTCACCGGCTGTATGGTTGCCCCACCTCCACACCCCAGCCTCAATCATATCCCCCCAACCAGCCGCCACCCGCCGGCAGGGCATCAGGTGGCCCACATAAAGGTAACGCTTACAGTATCCCCGACAGCAGGGGGGGTGCCGGGCATGTGCCACGGAGCGTACCGATGGTATGGGCAGTGTCAACCGACGGTATCCCTGGCAGCAGGGACGAGCGCCAGGGTCAGAGACCCCCATGGTCCTGGGGCACCGACGGTGCCATCTGTACGGGGATGGAGGAGGGGGGCATTTGCAGGGACAGTGCCAATCAGGGCCACTTTATAGCCCGGTGGACATTTTGGGGCATTCAGGACAACACCATGCCAACATGTTGGCCTTTCGCGGCCTTTCACCCCCTGCAGATGATGAATATTGGTATCAGTAATGGTGCCTTTCCTGCTAGTCGCCGCAGCCCTGGGGGATGTACTGAGGCTGTACACGGTGGATTTGATCGAGGAGGAAGCTGCGGCAGTGGATCCTGCCCCAGAGGAACAGGAGGCAGCCGCTGAGGATGGAGAGCCGGCCGCCCAGCAGGCCAAGGAGGAGGAGATGCAAAGGAGGCATCACATGGGGTCTCGTGTGTACCGGCAGTGCCTGTCATTCGATGACTTGCCGGGCCTGGCATGCCGTCTAATAGTCCGGCTGAGCAGGGGGACAGTGCGACATATCGGCAGATGATGGTGCACCCGGCACCACAGCGGAATGGGGGAGGACACCCACGCCCAGTGGCCGTCAAGGTGACTGTTGGCCTGAACTTTTTTGCAGCGGGGTCCTTCCAGGCACCGAATGGGATCCTGTCCGGGATCTCACAGAGCTTGGTGCACAGGTGCATCCGCGTCGTCACGGAGGCTCTATATGCCCAGTCGGCAAAATACATCCACTTCAATGTTGACAAGGATGCTCGGCCAGCGGAGTTCGCCGCCATCGGCAAGCTGTCCTGGGTCCAGGGGGTGATCGACGGGATGTATCCTGCCCTACGAATACCTGCAGATGACAGGCCGCTCTACACAAACCGAAAGCGTTCCACTCGATGAACGTGCAGCTGGTGTGTGACCAATGAGATGCGCATCATGCATGTCTGTGCTAGGTACCTGGGCAGTCTGCACAACGCCTCCATCCTGCCCACTCGACGGCTCCCAGCATCTTCGAGGCACCCCCCAGACAGGATGGGTCAGCTCCTGGGCAGGGGTTATCCACTGCGGTTGTGGAAGATGACACCTATTTGGATGCCGCAGACTGACGCCGGGACCCGCTACAACGACGCCCATAAAGCGATCAGGGGCATGATCGAGCGGTGCGTTGGGCATTCTGAAGATGTGGTTCGAGTGCCTGGACTGCTCAGGAGGTGCCCTCCAGTATGATGCTGGAAGGGGCGCCCGCATCATCCACAGCATCGCGCAGCATAGGGGCGACATGCTGGAAGAGGAGGATAAACGCCAGTCCTTCTCCAACGAGGAGGATGAGGGGAGGGCGAGAGTGGGCAGGACATGGGGCCCAGGCAGGCACAGGAGGCCCAGCAATGTGTGCGCCAAGACCAATGCCAACGGGATGCTCTGATCACCTTCAGCTAGGAGGGCCTGGCCAGGGACATGGACATCGCATCCCACCCCAACACCGTCTCCCACCTCTCCAGTAACAGCGGGTATGATTCATGGGATGGAGGATGATGACGACATACTCTGCGATGAGCTCTGGTGCACAGCGTCGTTTGACAATACCTGACTCCTGCCCGCAGTAGCACTTTCGACCATCCACTGGGTGATCCCTGCATGCGAGCAGGCCATTCATCACACTGTCCCATCGGTTGCCTGGGGTGATGGAGGCGGGGGCGGAGGGCGACGGGGTGGGTGGGGGGGAGGCGGTGGTGGCACCACGGAGCGATGAGCGCTGGCTGGACCATGGTCCCTGAGCCAAGCCCACCCCCAACATTCACCCATTCCCCCCTCCTAGTGCTCCCCCTCTGCGGCTAGCCTAAACCAGCTCACTGCTCACACCCATTTGACACAGCACCGAGGCAGGTTCTAACATCGTGTGAAAACCTATATACAGATTTATGCCTTAGCCTCTATCACTAACCTGTGCCCTGCACCCGTGCTAACTTAACTGGTTTCTACCTATCCTGCCTTACGGGCTCTGAATTTACTTCTAGGTAGAACCCCAGATGATACACCAGGAGTGGAGGCGGCTGCTGTGATTCCCTCCCTGTGACCTGCGATGGTCTTCTGGGGCGACTGGGGCTGGAATGTTTGGCTGCTGCTCGGGTGCCCCAGATGGCGTGGTGCCACCCTGTTCTGCCCAATGCCCACCAGATGTGCCAGGGACAGAAGGGAGGGAGAGTTTGACCTGCTGCGCTGTTCCAGCACCTCCCCTGCGGGGGTCACCTGCACGAGTCCCATCACTTCCTCCTCCCGAGGGGTGCCCGATTGCACCAAGGCTACTCCATGGGATGGGGGTTCGTGCGGAGCTAACCCCTGAGGCTAGCCCACCACCTGCCGCTTCCAACCCTGGAGGCCTGCTGCCGACCTTGGCCAGGGTTTGCATGCTCGCGGCCATGGAGCACAGGGAGTGGGCCACCTCCGTCAGGGGCTGCACCACATCACCCATTGTCTGTGCCACCACCTTCTGGGTTTGTGTCACATCAGCCAGTGACTGCGCCATCTCCCTCTGGGACTGGGCCACCTCCCTCTGTGTCTGCATCACATCGGCCAGCGCCAGGGCAATTCTGCCGATATTCTCAGCCATGGCATGTGACTGACCACGCTCAAGAGCGTTGCTGCAATGTCCAGGTGGCTCTGGCACATGGCTGCCTGTGAGAGGGCAGCCCTGTCCTGGTTCCACCGCCTGCACAGATTACCCCGGGCCTTGGGCACGCTGACCCATAGCCAAAACCCTTTCCCCCAAGGCCCCCACCGCGGACATCACCTGTGCGGGGTTGACCTGAGTGGCACGCATGTTCAGCACCACCTCCTCCTTCTGCATGTGGTTGGACACTCGCAACTCACCTGCAGGTGCTGGATGCTCGCCGACGACCCCTCGTGTAGTCTCTGGCTCTGAAATTGCATCTCCATGATCGATGGGACTGTCCGTGAGAAGCCTGAAACACGTCTGGGCGGCTAGTCTCTGGGGTCGGCCCACCCTCCGACAGTCCACTCCCTTGTTTGTTCCTACGTCCACCTGCTCGACCGGAGCAGGTATGTGGTGCGCTCCAGATAGTGTCCTAGGAGCCTCTTCACTAAAGTGCACAACCGAGAAGAGTGTCTCTGGGATGGTGAAGGGTGTGCGAGACAGCTGTGATGAGAAATCCATGTCATCTTCGGAATCGGGCTCCAGGGGGTCCTGGATCTCGGGTCTGTGGCTTGCGTTCGTGTTGGCGTCCTCGTCGCTGATTGACACCTGCGGCTCTGGTTGTGGCTGGGGCCAGGGGCGGGGGACACCAGCAGGGCCCATCCCATCACCAGCAGGCCCTGCAAGACACAAGACAAGACGCATGAGTGGGCCGGGGGAGAGTGGAGGTGGTGGGGCGTGTTGGGAAGGCAGGTGTATTTTGGAGGGGGGGAGTCAGGGTGGTGGTGGTGGAACGGGGGTGTGGGGGTGGTGTCAGAGTGGTGTGGCGGTGAGGGTGGTGTGGGGGTGAGGGTGGTGTCAGGGTGATGGCGGAAAGATTGATACATGTGCCATGGGAAACCACAACTCAGAGGGGCCTCACTTCCTCGTCCGATGCCAACCTCCACCCCAGCGACTTCCTTTCCTCAGGCCCGCCGACCACGCTCACTGCTCTGTCGCCATGAGGGGCTGCAGGTCTGACCATCCCCCTCCAGTCTTTTCCCACTCCCAAAGTTTATGGGAGGCCTTCTCCTGGGGGGGGGGGGGGGGGGGGGGGGGGGGGGGGGGGAGACAATCCAACACAGGCAGCCCAGGGTGGGTAGCTGGTGACTTCAGTGGCTAGGGCACTATCAGTGTCATAGAGTCATTAGATAGATTCATAGATGTTTACAGCATAGATGTACGCAGTCATGTGCAATGGAGAGTGATAGGGCCGTACGGCAGGGCAAGGTTTATAATTGGGGGAGGGGTAATTATGATGCGATTAGGCAAGAACTAAGGAGCATAAGATGGGAACAGAAACTGTCAGGGAAAGGCACAAATGAAAAGTGGAGCTTGTTCAAGGAACAAATACTGCGTGTCCTTGATAGGCATGTCCCTGTCAGGCGGGGAGGAAATGGCCATGTGAGGGAACCATGGTTCACAAAAGAGGTTGAATGTCTTGTCAAGAGGAAAAAGGAAGAGTATGTAAGGATGAGAAAACAAGGTTCAGTAGGGTTGCTTGAGGATTACAAGTAGCAAGGAATGAGCTGGAAAAAAAGCTTAGGAGAGCTAGGAGGGGGCATGAGAAGTCCTAGGCGGGTCGGATCAAGGAAAACCCCAAGGCTTTGTACTCTTATGTGAGAAATAAAAGAATGACCAGGGTGAGGGTAGGGCCGGTGAAGGACAGTAGTGGAAACTTGTGCATGGAGTCAGAAGAAATAGGAGAGGCGTTGAATGAATACTTTGCTTCAGTGTTCACAAAGGAGAGGGGCCATGTTTTTGAGGATGAGAGTGTGATTCAGGCGGGTAGGCTGGAGGAAGTAGATATTCTGAGGAAGGATGTATTAGCAATTTTGAAAAACGTGAGGGTCGACAAGTCCCCTGGGTAAGAAGGGATCTACCCAAGGATTCTTTGGGAGGCAAGGGATGAGATTGCAGAGCCTTTGGCTTTGAGCTTTGGGTCCCTCACTGTCAACGACGATAGTGCCAGAGGACTGGAGAGTGACGAATGTTGTTCCTCTGTTCAAGAAAGGGAATAGGAATGACCCTGGTAATTATAGGCCAGTTAGTCTTACTTCGGTGGTCGGAAGATAATGGAAAAGGTCCTGAGGGATAGGATTTATGACCATTTGGAAAGATGCAGCTTAATCCGGGATAGTCAACACGGATTCGTGAAAGGTAGGTCTTGCCTCACAAATTTGATTGAATTCTTTGAGGAGGTAACTAAGTGTGTAGCTGAAGGTAGAGCAGTTGATGTCGTATACATGGATTTTAGTGAGGCATTTGATAAGGTTCCCCATGGTTGGCTCATGAAAAAAGTAAGGAGGAGTGGGATCGAGGGAAATTTGGCCAATTGGATAAGTAACTGGCTATCACATAGAAGACAGAGGGTGGTGGTGGATGGAAAATATTCAGACTGGAGACCAGTTACCAGCGGTGTACCACAGGGATCTGTGCTGGGTCCTCTGCTATTTGTGATTTTTATAAATGACTTGGAGGAGGGGGCTGAAGGGTGGGTCAGTAAATTTGCTGATGACACCAAGATTGGTGGAGTAGTAGATGAGGTGGAGGGCTGTTGTAGGCTGCAAAGATACATTGATAGGATGCAGAGCTGGGCCGAAAAATGGCAGATGGAGTTTAACCCTGATAAGTGCGAGGTGATTCATTTTGGTAGAAAAAATTTGAATGCGGATTACAGGGTCAACAGCAGGGTTCTGAGGAATTTGGAGGAACAGAGAAATCTTGGGGTTTATGTCCATAGATCTCTGAAGGTAGCCACTCAAGTTGGTAGAGCCTTGAAGAAGGCTTATAGTGTGTTAGCATTTATTAACGGGGGCTTGAGTTTAAGAGCCGCGGGGTTATGCTGCAACTCTACATGACCCTGGTGAGATCACATTTGGAGTATTGTGTGCAGTTCTGGTCACCTCATTATAGGAAGGATGTGGAAGCATTGGAAAGGGTGCAAAGGAGATTTACCAGGATGCTGCCTGGTTTGCAGGATAGGTCTTATGAGGAAAGGTTGAGGGAGCTAGGGCTTTTCTCTTTGGAGCGGAGGAGGATGAGAGGCGACTTAATAGAGGTTTATAAGATAATGAGGGAGATAGATAGAGTGGACGTTCAGAGACTATTTCCTCAGGTGGATGTAGCTGTTACAAGGGGGCATAACTATAAAATTCAGGGTGGGAGATATAGGGGGGATGTCCGAGGTAGATTCTTTAGTCAGAGAGTGGTGAGGGTGTGGAATGGACTGCCTGCTGTGATAGTGGAGTCGGATACTTCAGGAACTTTTAAGCGGTTATTGGATCGGCACATGGAGCACACCAGAATGACACGGAGTGGGATAGCTTGATCTTGGTTTCGGACAATGCTTGGCACAACATCGAGGGCCGAAGGGCCTGTTCTGTGCTGTATTGTTCTATGTTCTATGTTCATGGTGGCAGGTATGGATGCCAGCATGTGGTGCAGCGTGGGGGTTTAGGCTGCCCTCTGGGTGGGGGTGGGGGGTGGGTAACGGGAGTGTGGGACGTGGTTGGTGTCAGGGGCACAGTGCTGCCGACTCACCCTGGCAGCCCTGAGGAGGTTGAGCAGTTTCTTTTGGCACTGCTGTCTGGACCGGACGGTGTTGCTCATGACGCTTACTGCCTCTGCCAGCTGTGTCCAGGCATGGCAGCGGCTGGCTGCCTCCTTCCCGGACGGAGTGCAGGGTGGCCTGCCTCTCCTCCATAGCATCCAGCTGAATTTAAAGCTCGCCGTCTGTAAAACGAGTGCAACATGGCCGGCCTCCAGATAGTGCCCCCCTGCAACCTCCCTCACCACCCCAAGACCACCCCCCACCAGTCCCACCAGCCCCCGGCCAGCGGAACTGTTCCCTCCCCCGACTCTGGCGGCACTGGATGCAGTCTGCAGCCGCCAGGCGAGGTTGGTGAAAACAGACCACAAGTGATCCATGCCGTTGCGGGAGGACCTTCAGGTGACGTCCTGAGGCGTCCCAACGGCGTGCAGCGCACTCACCAATGATGCTGATTTGGAGGGGGCGGAGCATCCAAAAACAGGCGCCACCCCCGATTTCGGTGTCAAAAGGGATTCTCGCGATTTCAGAGTCGGCAAGTGGAGAATCCTGCCCTTAGTCTTAGGAACAGAGGATTCCACTGAATATTCCAGATAAGGATTACAAAACATTACACTTGCACTTTTCCAAAAGGTAGAGGAGTCTAGAAGTAGAGGGCATCGGTTTAAGGTTAGAGGGGAGAGATACAAAAAAGACCTGAGGGGAAATATTTTCACACAGAGGGTAATGAGCATCTGGAACGGGCTGCCAGAGGCAGTGGTAGAGGCGGGTACAATGTTTTCCTTTAAAAAACAGTTAGACAGTTACATGGGCAGGGTGGGCATAGACGGATATGGGCCAAATGCGGGCAAGTGGGACTAGTGATATAAGCTGGGCGGCATGGAGAAGCTGGGCCGAAGGGCCTGTTTCCATGCTGTAAACATCTATGACTCAATCTATGACTCTATGACACTGATAGACACCACAGTAACATGCATGTATGTATATTTCAATAAAACTGGTGGCTACTTTCAGCGACAACCCCTTAGGCTCCCTTTAATTCTCAATCAGGAAGTTTGCATTCAGGCCGAATGAGTGGCGATTGAGGTAGTTCTGTGTACTCGAGTTGAAGTCCGCTGAATGCCACGTTTAGAGGGGTGTTTCTTGGCGGCCGCACTTTGCCATTGTTTTTGGCCAACAGTTCCTCGCAGATTAGGGCACCATTTTGGAAGGCTGCCCAGATCTTTCTCCCCGCCCCCCCCCCCCCAAGTTTCTGGCTCCCCCACGCCCTCTTGACGTTCCGCGCCCCCCCCCCCCCCCCCCCCCCCCCCCCCACACCCCTCCCTGCAACCTTAAGGAGAGCCCCAGGAACCCGACCTCACTCCACTTCTATCTGGAAATGCCTCTCCCGGGCCCAACCCTGGCACTGCCAGCCTTGCACCCTGGCAGTTCCCCAGCACACTAGCGCTGCAATCCAGATTTACCTTTGCTCTCTAAAATTCACAAATAATGTGCCATGCGATCAGATTGTTAACATCTTCATTCTGATGTTGTTCATAATGCACCAACTTTAACCCCCTCAATAATAAATGAATATTTGTGAAGCTGATCCAAGCTATGAATTTGGAATTTGTTGTAGACTTGAACAGTGTTCACTGCCAACTAATTCATTTGACTAACTGTATTGCCATTTATTGCAAAGTGCTGATCGAGGAGCTACTTCAAAACACTATTAAGTTGCAAGTATGTTATTTTTACTTTGTTCTTCATTTCTTTTAAAATGTTATTATGCTATTCTATTCATCTCACTACCTGTGTGTATCTGTCTGACAGAAGGGTTTACCCTATTACCTCCAAATGTATTTCATAAATTACGTTTTGTGATGCTACGGAAGAACATTTACTTCATTTACCTGGTTACAGTCATAGGTGAGTACTTTTGGTGATATTGTTCAGTTAAAGGCTTTTTCTTTTTCAAACACAGATTCATTTCCCATAGATTCTTCTGGAAAATCTGGGGACTAACACAAATTCTTTAGTTTAATGCGTTTTCACAGGCAGAGTTCCAAAGAAAGAATAGAGATCTATTATCATTGTTGTTGTAAATTTGCTTGTGTAGTTATCTTAGACTCCTGCTGCTAACAAACAACATAACACAGTTTGGAACAAAGACCTTCTAGTGACTAGTTGGGGGTGATTGATACCTCCAATTGATCACCCCAGTAGACTCACTGGGATATGAGCACCACAGTCACAATCGCAAGCCAGCCTGTGGAGGGGTTCCTCCTCGACAATGATGGCTTGACAGCTGTGACCATGCGTAATTTTCAATTTTTCTCCATAGTGAATAGAACATCTCCATTTTGAGGCACTCTGTTGGTTACCTGCCTGCCTCAGCTGCACCCAACCTTTCCGGTGGGGGTGTCGGCTGGTCATTGTTGTGGCTTCTGCTCCTGGAGGTCTCCCTCTTCCATGCCCCCCCCCCCCCCCACCATCCTTAATTAAACAGAGCTCCCGGAGGCAGTGTCCTACTTGGCTGCTTCCAGGATGGCCATATTCCAGATGCAGCAACTTTTGGGTACCCAACAAGGAATTGAAGATGGCACGAGGATCGTGACAGGAAAATTCAGCCCAAATTTGAATTGTCCAGTTCCCAAAGGAGATAAATCCAGACCATAAACCAACCCTACAAATAGGGAAATCTCAATGAGAAAAGGTCAATTTTCCTGTCTGTAAGACATAGCCCTAATTTTCATTAATTCAAAAATGATCTTAACATCAGCTGGTTCCCCACAATGTGCTTTTTTATTGCCATAAGGAGAAGTAAATCGCTTATATTCCTTGTGCATAAGGAACAGAAAGCCAACAATGGTAATGGATTTATGAAAGTAATGGATATGATGAGTCATGTTGCGATAAAAATGCCTGAAGTGCAGTTAAACAGCATAACGTCCAAGGCATCCATTGCAGTTCACCTCCTAAATTTCCATCTGCATGGATTCTGTCTCCTTTCAGGACACTTGACATTTCACAAGAAAATTAAATCCAGGCGCAGAGCTAATTATCTGTATACCATTGATGCAGGCCACAAAGGCCTCAGGGTAGGATAAATAAGAGGGAATGAAGAAATGCCATGTAGTTTTTCCCAAGGAGGAAACCTCATACGTAAGTCCATTGGCAGAAAAGAGGAGTAAATCTATAAAAATTGCTCATGTCAATTCCCTGAATGAAAGATCATGTCCATGTTTTCTCAGTAGTATAAGGAATAGCATTGTACCAAAAACCTGTCTGGGGAATATCCATTTTAATCAGGTTTTTCGAATAGTGATCAGTAGAAGTAAAAGTCCGACTGAGGGCACATCCTTTTAAGTTCCCCCTTATTCTGTGTAAATTTGCACTTGACAATGTTTGTTTTCCCTACTGCCTTGCACTGTAAGTAACATTTTAAAATGTATTTTTATTGGGAAAATTACCTCCACCAAAATTTAGCTCTCCAATTTTTTTTTGTGGAAGCACTGAAGTAAGAATTTTACTTCAAGAATAAAGATTTGGTACTTAAATAGTACTTTTCACAACCTTAACATATCCCAATATGCTTCATAGCCAACAAACGGTGGAATTCTCTGTTCCTGAGACTAAAGGTTGACGCTGGGGCTGGATTTGTGAACTTCCACGACAGCAAAACTGGTGCTGCACCTGGACCGATTCAGCAACTGCTGAGGGGCCAGAACAAGCACCACATGGAATACAATCGATTCCAATGAGAAATGGTGTAAGATTCATCGGATCCGTGATTGGCACTCAGGAAGCTGACAAACTCCAGCCACAGATATACACTTCACCTCCCACACACACTCATCCCAGCCAACAAGATGGCGCTGGTTGCACTGGACTGCACCCATCTGGCTGATGGGTCAGCTGGGGCCAGAGAGCACCTAGGGGGTGGCCTGGGAGAACACCTATACGACCTGTGGCCCTAAGCTCTCAGTGGGCAGTCAGCGGCGTGCGCAGCTGCATGGCTGCCTTGCAGGCCGCGGCAATGGTGTTCCGTGCCCGCCCATCCCCACCCCACAGCCAACCTCCTGGCCATGTCCCGCTACTTCCCCGGCCCTGACAGAAGCCCCCCGGCCAGCCGCACAACGTCAGCAAACTATGGTGACTTTCTGTACCCCCTCTCTCTCCCTCAGTAGACATGGCGCCTGTTTCACGATTTTTAAATCACAAGTTAACCTCGCCACCGTGAATTCATCACAGAGGCCCCAGAGAATACTGGGTCAGGTCCGCTAATGATATGCAAACATTGTTTACTGTATGTGCGGATTGAAACACATTGACAGCAAATATCTTGGCTATGATAAATTAACCCAGGAAAAACTAAGGGTTAAATTGGGACATCTTTTCTCAGTGTGGTCCAGGACTACATTAAGCCATTTCCCATCAGGGGAACTAAGAGACAGTGTAACTGGTGGAACTGTGCTAGAGGAATAGCAAATTGGGCTGGGACCCAACTATACTGGTTCTTGATCATATGCCTGAGTTTCTTGGATGACCTCCACAAATTGGGTCATTGACACAGGATGGGGCTAGGAGGGAGGAATCCCCACATTGTGAGTATCTATATTTCAAGGCAACGTAGTGACAGCACACGCAGCATATTATACGTCAAAGTGTGAAAATGGGCCGCTTCCGGAGATCCAGACTAAGGTAAACTTGATAGTCGTGAGAAAAAGGAACTTAAAAAGAATAGGAAACTCCAAATGCTGCTCCATTACAAAAGCTTGCTGCTGTACTGGGCACCCCAGTTTTCAGCAACTGGTGGTTGCCTCAACAGGATGAGACTTCATTCCTTCCACTGTTTGAGTGGAGCAAATTCTGTCCCATCCAAGACTCATCAGTAGAGACCTCCAACTGATTAACAGACACTGGAGTGATACAATAAATTTGGCTGCTGGGGAGAACAGACTGCTTTGTCTGCCTCATGCACCTCTGAACCTCTGAGCAACTAAGCCCAGTCAAAACCAAATATCAAGAAAACAGTCTGATAGCATGGAGATAATTTGGGGTGGGGAGGTGGGGGAGGGGGTTAGATTAAGGGTGCAGTCTGGGGCGATGGTGGCATATGAGTTTTGCAGTCAGACCTGTGTGTCAGATGCAGAGACTTAAAATCTGAATCTTGCAAATGGAACTAATATTGACGATTTTCCTGAACAAATTGAAATTGATTCAATGGGAATCAAATCAGTTTTTAATGTCAGATTTCACTTTGGGTAGAGGGAGCTCTCCACTGCATCTGAACTTAGGTGTGATTGATGATGTCATGGCTTCCAAGTAGAGTAATGGTTTAGCTCCCCCGCACTGCCACATCTTGCCTCTCTATGGAACAAATTTATTTTAAAATTATCTCCAATTTATTATTATATATTTTATTCAATTTCAAGTTGCTAAATTGACAAAGGTGTCACCACTAGAGGTCACTGTTTTCCTTACTTTCAATGTGAGGTGACAGGCGGCAATGCTCAGTTTGGAGAATTATGATTTGTGCTAAAAAAAAAGCCACATTGTGAGGTCCAATGCTATTTGCAATGTCAATTATTCCACAAAGGATAGAATAAAATGAGATATGAAACTTGACTTAAAATCTGAGATGACTCATGTCTATTCGTAAAATAAGTAAAGTCATCATAACCTCAGATGGCCATAGGCTGCTTTCCCCTTTAAAGGGGGAGAGCTGACTGGTGATGATTAATTTAAGGATGACCACACCTCAGGTGAGGGGCAAGGTTAAGATGGCATGGATAATCTCAGCTATTATAGGAATTGAACCTATGCTGTTATCCTTACCTTTGCATCATGAACTAGCTGTCCAGCTGATATGCCATCAATAAACACACAACGAGTGATGAACGTAACTGAGGCTTTAATACACTAAACAGCAAGCCTCCTGCCTCTGGACCTGAACTGGGTCGAAGGCGGAAACTTGCCACCTTTATACATAAGCCCGAGGGGGAGGAGCCACAGGCGGAGCCAGCCTGGACAAGCCCAAGCATGTACAACACAACACAATGCCATACAATGCAATACCGTGGTTTACGACACCAGCCAACTGAGCTAAACCAGGCCACACCCCCTTAGCAGCTCACACGACTGAGGTAATTTTCAACCAGACCCAAATGTGCAACGGCATGGACAAGATTCAATGTTCGGGAGACTATGGACCGGATTCTCTATTTCAGAAGCTAAGTTTTGATGGCAGGACTGAATCAATGGACTTCTACGACAAGGGAACTGGTGCCGGTCTTGGAGCAATTCATGATCCGTTAAAGGGCTAGCACCAGCACTATGTGGATCTCGATCGATTCCAACACAAAATGGTGTCCAATTCAACGGAGTCGGGATTAACACTCGAGAGAGTGACAAGCTACAACCAGATAAGCACTCCACTCCCCACACACTCATCCCATTTTGCAAGCACAGAGCCCGAGACTACAGTGGGCGCATTGGAGGAGAAATGAGCCACACTGTTCCCTGGGGTGGGAAGGAGGTTACCACCTGCCATTATACTGGATACAGGTGGCAGAAGCTGTGAGTGGAGGTTGCAGAGGTCGTTAGTGGCGTGGGCCCCACCACCAGGACCAGAGAGCAGTGCCGGGAGAGGATGCAAAACCTCCTCAGTGCGGCCAGGGTGAGTAGGCATCACCGTGCCCCTGGCACCAACCCCCGTCACACACACCCATAACCGCACCCTCCTCCCCAACTGGAGGGCGCTGAACCCCACCCACCGGCAGTTTGTTTGTATACATGCCAGCACCCACACCACCCGCCATTGTCGGGTGCCCTGGCCACAAAGACCACCAGCTGCCAATTCCAATGTGGTGCACGAGTCCGACTGCCTAACATTGTGCACTTTCTGTCTCACCCCCCTCAAGGAGACGATGGCACATAACCACAGAAAGAGAGAAGACTGGAGGGGGACTACTGGATCTGCGGCCACTCACCGTCGCGGAGCAGTGGCCACTGGACCTGGTCAGTGGGCCCGGAGAGGGCAGTCGCCGAGGCGGAGGTCAGCATCAGGCAACCAAGTGAGCCCCCGCTGAGTCGCAGGTGTCCCTATGGCTGGCACCCATGGCACGCGCCCCACCCCACCTACTCCTCACCACCCCTCACCACCCAATCACCAACCCCACACCACCCACACATCAACCCCTCACCACCCCCAAACCACCCCACACCCCACTTCACCACCGTCATACCACCCTCTCACCACCCCCACACCACCCCCCCCCCCCCCACCACCCCACACTACTCCACCTCCCCACACGACCCCAACCCATGATCGAGTAATGCGCCATGTCTTGTGTCTTGCAGGATCACCTGGCGACGAGGCGGGCCCTTCTGGTGTCCCTCACCCCTGACTCCCAACCCCAAACAGATTCCAGCAATGAGTTGACAATTGATAGCGAAGGGAGCCCCCAAACACCAGCCTGAAACACCCCAGACCATAGTCCCAGGATGACACTGACATTCCATCACAGCTGTCTCCAACACCCTCCACCATCCCCGAGATACTTATAATGTTCTTTGATTATGCTAATATTGAATCTTGATGTGGTAGTATTGACAAAGAACATTAGACTTTGTTTTACAACAAAAATATTTATTGCTAACACTACTCTCAAGGATTACTATAATGTCTAAGATTAACACAGTTGGAAATAATAGTCTAATACTAACTTACATTAAGATACTACAGAGCTACTCTAATATGTGACTGCTATCAATTCTTTACTAACACCATGTCCTGGACCACATGGTGCGTCCAGGTCTCATGCCTGCATACTCGCACCATCAGTTGGATGCCAGAACTACAACAGTAAAACATATAACTTATATCACACATACAGATGATGATGATCTACTCATATTATATACAAATGATAGTCTACCTATCATCACATCCTCCTTTCTTTCGAAATGATTTTGAATCATAATGATGCGCATTCAAACTATACACATCCCCATTGATTTTAGTCATGTAAAGCTGCATGCATGCAAACGTGACTGTTTATCAGTTCAATCGATCAGGCTTCCGATTGATTCTGCTGCTGAACCGCCTTTATTGCCTGAAGTGGTCTTTTTCCTGTGTTTGTTGTATTTAAATGTGTGGTGATTTCTTGTTTTCTTTGCTCTATTTTTGAAGAACCATTGACTTCTTGCTTCTTGAAAGACCTGTTGCTGAAGCATGAAGAACTCTTGTTCTTTTCTGTTTTCTCTCTGAAGACAGGCTTGGTATCTATACGCACCTTGATCTATATTTTTCTGGAGTGTGAACTGGTCTAGTTGTGAGACCTGACTTGCTAAGGTTTCACGGAGTTTGGTTAGATTTGCCTGCAACCTCTGTACATCCTCAACTAATTGTATTATCTCACGGTATTTTGCTGCAGTTCAACTTCCTGACTTGATGGTGTCAACACTTCGATAGCTGGTTCCACACCAGAAGCTTTCTGGATCTGGGTGGCCAGCTGCAGGGATTTGTTCGCTGAGGAAAGTTGCTCAGGTAAGGTCTCATACTCTCTTTGAACCACCTCTGCCTGTTGATTGGCTCTTTCCAGATCTGTCCTGATAACTTCAACATCATTCACTTTGGCAGTCGATTCTGCATCATACATTAACTTCCTTTCCTTTTCCGTGAAGTCATTCTGTAATTTCTGCTCTTTCCCAAGAGCAAGGCTTTCTGCTTTGCTGCTCAAGGTCTGCTCATACTCATTGATTGTTTCTGTCAGTGCTTTTATTGTTACTTCCTCATTCTTGACTTCTGCAAACTCCTTGCTGTATTCCTCAAGTGTGTCCCGCAGTTTCTGAGTTTCGGTTTCTATATCTTGCATATGCTGGACTTTGAGCTAGAAGCTGTTGTCCTAGATCTAATGAGGTCACTGTTGCTGATACGCAGAGTTGCATTTTCAGATTGCAATGAGCGATTCTTTCCAGCAGAAGTACCTCTAGGATTTTGAATGTGTCCTCTGAACCAGATCATTCTGATGCTTCACCTTCCATCGACTTCAGGATACTCAGCTCTTTTTTACCCTCTTCCTAGTCAGACTGCCCTTTCAGCTTTTCCTCTAGTCGCTTGAGTGTGCTATTCTTTGCACTGAGCTAATGTTCTTTGGTATCTCTGAGATTACCGGTCACCATTTGCAGCTCTGCCTTTTTATCATGCAGGCAGGTTTCCACCTGTCTTTCTATTTAGCTCGCCCTTCTTGGATGTTCAGTTGCTTGATTTCCTGATGCAATTGACCCATCACAGTTTGCAGTTTCTGCAGTTTAAACACAGCATTTCTGATGTTGTTTCACTTGCTTCAAATGCTTTTCTCGACTGAGTAAGTTTGTTCTCCAATTCAAGGCAATTCCCTTTCATGTGGCTTCTCCCTCTCTCTCGCGACTCAATACTGTGCTGAAGGGAATTCATCTTTGTGTTCAGCTAGTTTATGACTTGCCGATCCTTCTCAATAAGTTGTTTCTGGTGTACTGTTTCTGCTCGTTGAATCTGAGAGGCAAGTTGCAGGGTTTCTACTTCCCTTTTCTCCTTCAGTAACACAGCTCATTTCCTCTCCAGTTCTTTCATTTCTTGCTCATGGTGCTGTTTCAATTCCAAAAGCTGATCATTTACTTTCGTGAGGAGATGACATGCGACACTCTGCCAGTTGTTTTTTGTTTGCTCAAGTTGAGTGCTTTTTGGCTTCTTTGATTTCTTTCCGTGCTTTTCAAACCCTTGTAAGAAGTCTTACTACACCAGGTTAAAGTCCAAAAGGTTTGATTCAAATCACTAGCTTTCGGCTCCGAAAGCTGGTGATTCGAATCAAACCTGTTGGACTTCAACCTGGTGTTGTAGGACTAATTACCGTGCTCACCCCAGTCCAACGTCGGCATCTCCACATCACACTTAAAAACCTTTTGGAAGAATCGCGCCCAGGGTCTCCCAGGCACTGTCGTCTATGTTGTATTTCTTGAGGCAGGCCTTCAGGGTGTCCACATCATTTCAAACCCCTGTTTGTCCTGCTCTTCGGACCATCCATCCTTGTTTTCTATTGTTCTGGCATGACATTTCTGTTCGATATTTGACAAGCAGTCATTGTCATCACCGTTGTGTTTATTTTCAAGGAGACATTTGCGTCCAGAACTGTAGAGACATCTTCTGAAGTATCTTATATACAGATGGTAGTCTAACTACCATCACAACACTCACCTCGGTTGGGCATGTTAGTAAAGAGGCTCCTGGGGCACTCTCTGGTGCAAACCATACACATGCAGCGGTGCATCTGGTGGAGGCAGGAACTCCCGAGGGGGCGGACGGTCACAACAGGTTATGGCTGAGGGCGTTGAAGACATTGCCGGATAGCTGGTTGGCCTGAGCCAGTCTCAGAGGGAGGTGGCACAGTCTCTGAGTGATGTGGCACTGTCCCAGAGAGAGGTGGCAAAGTCCCTGTGCTCAATGGCCACGAACATTGAGACCCTGATCAAGACGTGAGTTGACCGTCAGGACTGGCAGTGCCAGGTGGCGGGGCGCCTCAGGCGTTTGCTCCTGTCCCATGGAGAAGCCAGGGACCATCAGGCTACCCGAGGGCGGAAGATGTTTTGGGACTGGTGCTGGTGAGCCTTGAAGGGTGGTTCTGGAAAACTGCAGTGCCCCGTACCTCTCCCCTCCAGTTCCTGGTGCATCCGATGGGCAATGGGCAAACAGGGTGACACCACTCCACCTGGGACACCCAAGCGACTGCCGGGCCCATGCAGGCCTGGTCGCTCCAGAGGGCTCTCTCCAAAGGGGGCTCAGGTCATACTGTGTGTGGTAGTACCACGTATTGCGGTACCTGAGAGGCTGATGACCATTGGTTAGACCCAGGAGTCTACCATTGGCTGTATTACGTAGCTCCGCCCTGAGGGCGGAGTATAAGAGATGGTGCCATCCCAGCAGCCTTCACTTTCTGTACCGAAGCAGCTGGGGAACAAGTTCTAGTCGATTAAAGCCTTCAGTTATGAAATCACTTTGTCTTGAGTGTAATTGATCGCGCATCACTGTGGGAATCGCAGCAGGCCGCTTCCGCCCCTGATGTACCACCTGGGGATCCACCTAGATATAGCGTTAGGGCCTGTAAGGCCAGCAAAGTAGACACCAGTTAAGTTGTCACGGGTGAAGCACACAGGATAGCATTAGGGGCTAGGGCACAAACTGTTATAGAGATGCTCACCTGTTATGTTCAAAATATACACCTGTGCACAATAGTTTCAAACTGTTCCGGTGCTCTTTCAGAAGGACTGGGCTGGCTGCCGAAAAGATGCTGGGGGGGGGGACGGGAGCGGGGAATGAGATGGTCAAACAGTTGATATGGGCATGGGCCGGGGCTACCTCCCTTTCAACCCCAAACCACCCTCCATGCCACACCACCCCCATCTCCATCAACCCAAGGGTTTGGCGGGACCATGTGATGGAATGGCCAGCTCGTTTGCAGGCATCACCCAGGTGGATGGTGGAAAGTGCTACTGTGGGCAGGAGTTTGAAGTTGTCAAATTATGAGGAGCACCAGAGCTCATCTCAGAATGGGTCGTCATCATCCTCCATCCCATGGACCAGAACCGCTGTCACTGCCAACCCAGTGCTCGCACCCTATAGTGAGGCAGGTAGGAATCACAGAGGGAGTTGCAGGGGATGGCGCGAGAGGAGGGTTGTGGTGGTGCAGAGACGGTGGTCATGAGAGCGGATGTGGGGGGGGTGCAGGGATGGGATGTTCGCTCCATCGGTCAAGCCCCCTAGTTGGTGAAACTGGAGGCAATTAGAACGTCCCGTGCGCGCCAGCCCTGGTGCGCACATTGTGTGGCGTCCTTTGCCTGCCCAACCAGGCCATCCTCCCCATTGGACGAGGCCTAGTGTTCATCCCCTTCTCCAGTGTGTCGCCCCTCTGCTGTGTGATGTTGTCAAGGACGCAGCAGGCCACCATGATGTGGGTCACCTCCTAGCGCTACACTGGAGGGCCCCTCCAGAGCAGGTCCAGGCACTTGAACTGCATCTTGAGGAGGCCGATGCACTGCTCATTCAAGCCCTGGTCACTGCATGGACAGGTTCTGGTGGGTCTCCGTTAAGTCTGTGCCCTCCGGTTAGGCATCATCAGACATGACCGCAGCAGTTTACCCCTGTCATTCAGGAGCCAACCCCTCACCCGGCCTTGAAGGTGTCCAGAAATATCACGTGCCAGGGTGAAGGTGTCGTGCACGCTGCATGGGTATCGGCTGCTGACTGGCATGATGTGCAGCTCATGGTCACACACTAGCTGCACATTTATCAAGTGGAATCCCTTTTGGTTTGTGAAGGCCGTCTGTCATGGGCAGGTAATTATAATAATAATCGCTTATTGGCACAAGTAGGCATCAATGAAGTTACTGTGAAAAGCCCCTAGTCGCCACATTCCAGCGCCTGCTCGGGGAGGCCGGTACTGGAATTGAACCCGCGCTGCTGGCACTGTTCTGCATTACAAGCCAGTTGTTTAGCCTGCTGTGCTAAAGCAGCCCCAGGTATGAGTAACCCAGGTATTCGTAGGGGGGCATGCATTCCATCGATCGTCCCTCCTGGACCTGGCGTACCCTGGCAATGGTGGCAAATCCTGCTGCATGGGCATCCTGGTGGGCCCGATCTACTTTGAATTTGATATATTGTGCCGGCCGGGTATAATAGCGCCTCGATGATGGCATGGGTGCATTTGTGCACCGACGTCTGTGAGATCCCAGACAGGTTCCCACTCAGTACCTGGAAGGACCCCGTGACAGAAAGGTTCAGGCGACTGTCACCTTGACGGCCACCAGGAGCGGGTGTCCTCCCCCATACCCCGCAGTTCCAGGTGCACCATGATCCTGCAGATATGTTGCATGGTCATCCTGCTCAGCCGGAGTCTTCGACGGCATTCCCGGTCCAGCAGGTCCTTGAACGACAAATGCTGCCAATGCATATGAGGTCTGATGTGGTGGCTCATTCCCATCTCCTCCTCAGCCTATTGGGCGGCTGGCTCTCCATCCTTACCAGTTGGCTCCTGTTCCTCTGGCCTTGCTCCACTGCTGCAGGTTCCTGATCGAGTAGCTCCTGCTCGTAGAGCCTCAGTGGATCCACAAGGGGTGCAGTGGCGAGGATAAAAGCCACAATTGCTGCTTGGATTCTGAAGTCCATTGTCTGCAGGGGGTGAAGGGCAGACATGTTAGCATGGTACTTTCCCTGTGCCCGACCAGATCCAATGGGCGTCATTGGTGGCCCAGGCCTGCACTGCAGACCCTGCTACCACATGTCCCCCTTGCCCCCTCCCTGCTCTCCTCTCCCGACATCCACCTCTGGCCATTCCCCCATGGCACTCTACCCTCCACACCGCACCGCTGGCCCCATCGGTGCCTGGCACCGTAGAGGCCTCTGACCCCAGCACCCGTTCCTGCCGGTAGGGGTATTGTTGGCTGGTGCTACCTCTGCTAGAGGTACTGTCTGCGGCCCCCATCCGGTGCCCTCCTGTAGTGGCTACCATGGGCATCCGCCTTGGGTGGGCCGCATGATGCCCCTCTGGCGGGTGCCACCTGATTGTGGGGGTGGGGGTTGGTGGTGTGGAGGGGGGTGAGGACCACCCATGTGGTCAGTGTTAGGGGATTTCTGTGGGGGTTTCTTAAGTTAGAGGGTCCCACGGTGGTCCCCCTATTGAGGGGGTTCTGGGGGGTGTTCCTTTATTTTGGGGGTCCTGTGGTGGGGGAGTGGTTTTTGAAGTTCGGGGGCCTCTGTGGGGAGTTCCTTTAATTAGGAGGTCTCTGTGGGATCCCTTTAGTTCGGGAGCCTCTGTGGGCAGGGGTGTTCCTTCAGTTAGAGGTCCTGGAAGGTTCTTCCTATTAACGGACCCGTGATCGGACCAGCGGCTATCGGCGTCCTTTCCCATCGGGAAATGTGCTTTGGGCATCCCGGGACAGAGAATCCACCCCAGTGTTTCGAATGTGCTTGACTCTCAGAGCGAGTAATTTGATGTGAAGCACTTTGGGACATTTAGAAGTTGTGAGTGGTGCTACTTTTTCCAATGTAACTTCTTGCATTTACAAGCCTAGAAATTCAAGATATTCTTTACTTTTACTTTGTGACAGCCTTGTTGAGATTTTAGGTGAAGTACTTTCTAAGTCTGTATATCGAATTGGCCCATAGCACATCATATTTCACTCAGCAGCATTTATGACTGGAAAAGTGCTCCGACTGCAAAATTATTCAATCTTTCAATGCTATAATTCCTTAACTTGCATAAGCAGAACAATTCATAAACAATGATTACATAAATGTTCAATTTACAGCCTGGAATTGGAATTAAATGGAAACTTAGCACTGCCAGTTCTCCAAACAAATGATGATCCAAAAATACTTAGTCATGTTATCAAACCAAATACAAACGAAGATTTAATTTATGCTCTTACTGCTGCCATTTTCTGAGACTCCTAAAGTGATACTTTGGGGGAATTTAGCAATTAAATTCACACAGAAAATTGTGCTTCATTAGAAAGTAGTTCAGAGTGGTCTCAATCATTACTTCTGCTTTCAATCTCTTCCATTTCTTAAAGTTTGTTCTGTAAAACAAACGCTCACATAAACGATTGCCTGAGTTAAGTGCAGCTGTCCAGTTCTATAGAGCAAAATATCTTCTTGTGTAAATCAGAGCCAAACCAAAATAAAACTCTCAACCTAAATCATTTTGGAATTGTCATGCTCTGTCCAATTAAATATGGTGTTACAAAAAATACAAAGGCACAACATTTCACTCATGCAATCCCATTTTGTACATGGGTAGGCATTTCAAAATGAAGTAGGTTCACAAAGACCGAATCGGTCTTGCAGTGATGGCGTAAAATCTTCCAGCAGAGACAAGCTTCAAGGTATAGGTTGCTGTTATGACTGGAGGGGCCTGTTTCCTGATGGCTCACCAGTTGGATGTTAAAACAGCAGACTGACCATTTTTCAGTTCTGAAAAGCATATTGGGAATTCAAAATGGTCGCTGGAGTCATGTGACCGCCCTCTTCTGCAATGACATTGAAAGCTATGTTTATACTGCATCTGAAATTAGTTTTAATTTCAGGATGCGATAACATCCCCGTTATTAGTGGTTGAAAGAGCTACCATCCATATTGATGGTCTGGAGTTGGGACACTATTGTTTCGGCAGGCCCACTGACTCCACTAGCAATGTGAGATTATTAGTATTGTTCAATGAATACAGGACATTTAATGAGTCTGCAGAGGTATAGATGTGGGCGGCATGGTGGCACAGTGGTTAGCACTATTGCTTCACAGCTCCAGGGACCCGGGTTTGATTCCCTGTTGGGCCACTGTCTGTACGGAGTCTGCACGTTCTCCCTGTGTCTGCGTGGGTTTCCTCCGGGTGCACCGGTTTCCTCCCACAAGACCCAAAAGATGTGCTGTTAGGTGAATTGGACATTCTGAATTCTCCCTCCGTGTACTTGAACAAGCACTGGAATTTGGCGACTGGTTTTTTTTCACAGTAACTTAATTGCAGTGTTAATGTAAGCCTACTTGTGACAATAAAGATTATTATATAAAACAGGAGCTTTATTAGAAAATAACTTCCTGCTCTGGCTACAGTAAGTTAGCCAGACTTACTGGCTACAAGGCTACATAATACAGCAAATCATGTGATTTTGCATCACTTTCTGTCATGATGTACACAATATCTGATTAACATATTAAACAGTTAGGATTAAACCATTTCACTATATCTGCCCTCAAATCTCTGATTTCAATTTCTATATTGCAAAGTGCAAACAAATCATTACTTTAAATTTTGGTGTGTTGCAGTCCTTAATCTTGTTTTCGTCTGTTACAACCCCAGTTGATGTTCATAATGGACAAGTCCGATCCCAGAGTGAAACCTGGCTTGAGCATTATTTAGAAACCAGGGAGAAAATTACAGGACAAATTCACAGGAATCTGCTGAGGAGTTTTTAACACAAAGAATAAACATTTATTAAACAAGAAAAATGAATGATATTGCACCAGACAAAAAGGGTTGGAAAGATTTGATTTCGAACACAAGGAGATGATTCCTTGACCCAGCAATATATTTACAAGCACATAAACCAGTGAAGAGTTACCACTTGCTTGCCTTTCCTGATAAATGCAAGGTGAAAAGCTTTGACATGTCTCTTTTTTAGGCAACACTCTATACAGGTTGTTTATAAATGCATCAACACTTTACCCTTGATGCTAAGTATATTTGTTAAATTTAGCCCCGCAGAAGTGTAGTATTCTTTCCCAGATTGAAAACCTGTATCAATTGCTTTGATCACTTAACTGTATTTGACTTTCTCCGCATCGATACCCTGCATGACGTGGATATCATCCACTTAGTCTGCCATCGCATATAACAAGTACTGACCTGATCACTGCTCGCCTTCAAATGAGGCCTGATGGGTTTTGACAGCGAGCAAATCTCCAATCTACATTCAGTCATGCTTCTTATTGATTGTGACATGCCGACTTCTTGAGCTTTCTGGAAATGGCAGGCACTTCTCAATAACTATTGTTTCACTCACTGCCACCATATTGTTCCACAAATACAGGATATGTAATGAGTCTGCAGAGGTATATAAAACGGGATTTTTTTACAACACATATTCTCGACAGGCTGTATATTACCCATACGATGATGTACGCAGTATCCAAATTGCATATTAAATAGTTAGAATTAACTCATTACACTACAGCTCACAATGCCATTAACAAATAGCATTTCTACAAGCCAAGGAGACTTAAATTTGTGCAAATTAGATTGAATCAAAGCGCTGAATTTCTTGGAGGGAAGGGTGTCCCCTCTCCTGCCAGCTGAAGAGTCAATGGAGAATATGTCCCCACTGATCACAGCAGTTCTACAACCATTAGCGTTCAAGGAAGTTGCAACTCAGAGAGTTGCCAGTCAGTCAGATTGGCCAGCAACTCTGTAGTCTCAGAAGCTCCAGTGGCAGCAATGGCCAGTACTGGAACTATTAGCAGTCCCTAGATTCAAAGTCCTAAAGTGCAGGATCAGCTTGGTGCTGGGGTCTCATGGCAGAGAGAAGGTAAGGCCTGGGTGAGGATGGTGGGGAGGGCTTGAGGGAGAAAACTATGGTGAGCACAGATACATGGGGCGTCATTCTCCGACCCCCCGCCGGGTCGGAGAATGGCCGTTGGCCGCCGTGAATCCCGCCCCCGCCCCCGCCGAAGGGAGAAAAGTCGGCGGGGCGTTAATGGCGCCGCTGCCGCGGAGAATGTCACGGGTCTGCGCAAGGCAGCCGATTTCCGGCCTGCCGATATTCTCCCTTCCGGATGGGCCGAAGTCCCGTCGACGTGATGACCGTTCACGTCGACGTCAATCAAACCTCCTTTTCATCGGCGTGTCCCGGTGCTCCAGGCTCACGCCGACCAGCGAGGAGGTGAGTGACGGCCTGGGGGGTTGGCTCTGGGCAGGAAATGGCGTGGCCGCAGACTGATTGCGTGAGGAGAGGTGTGTCTCGGCTTGTGTGTGTGTGTGTGCGGCGGGGGGGGGGGGGGGTGGTTAGAGCAGGCTGGGCTCCGGGGGAGTGCCGGGAGGGGGTCCGTGCCGGGGTGGAGGTTGGGGGGGGGTTCCGTGCCGGGGTGGAGGTTGGGGGTTGGGGAGGGGGTCCGTGCCGGGGTGGAGGTTGGGGAGGGGGTCCGTGCCGGGGTGGAGGTTGGGGGGGGTCCGTGCCGGGATGGAGGTTGGGGGGGGGGGGTCCGTGCCGGGGTGGAGGTTGGGGGGCGGTCCGTGACGGGGTGGAGGTTGGGGGGGGGTGGGTCCGTGCCGGGGTGGAGGTTGGGGGTTGGGGAGGGGGTCCGTGCCGGGGTGGAGGTTGGGGAGGGGGTCCGTGCCGGGGTGGAGTTTGGGGGTTGGGGGGGGGGTCCGTGCTGGGGTGGAGGTTGGGGAGGGGGTCCGTGCCGGGGTGGAGGTTGGGGAGGGGGTCCGTGCCGGGTGGAGGTTGGGGGGGGGGGTCCGTGCCGGGGTGGAGGTTGGGGGGGGGGTCCGTGCCGGGGTGGAGGTTGGGGGTTGGGGAGGGGGTCCGTGCCGGGGTGGAGGTTGGGGAGGGGGTCCGTGCCGGGGTGGAGGTTGGGGAGGGGGTCCGTGCCGGGGTGGAGGTTGGGGGGGGGGGTCCGTGCCGGGGTGGAGGTTGGGGGTTGGGGGGGGGGTCCGTGCTGGGGTCCGTGCCGGGGTGGAGGTTGGGGGGGGGGTCCGTGCCGGGGTGGAGGTTGGGGGTTGGGGGGGGGTCCGTGCTGGGGTGGAGGTTGGGGAGGGGGTCCGTGCCGGGGTGGAGGTTGGGGGGGGGGGTCCGTGCCGGGGTGGAGGTTGGGGGGGGGGTCCGTGCCGGGGTGGGTGATGGGAGGGCAAATGAGTTGGTCCACCTGGCCAGGTGCCAGCCTCCAACAGTTGGACCCATGCGGTCCATGCCACCTGGCTGGGGGGAGGAGGGGATATGGGCAATGATGACATGTCGTCGTTCCCCTCCCCCCCACCAGGCCGTCATGTTTTCAGACCATCCAGCGATGTTGGCCGCCGTGGTGGCAGCCGCTCATGTCTATGTTGCCCTGGATGAGGAGGAGGAGGAGGAGCGTGCCAGAGAGGCGGCGCAGGCTGCCGCAGAGGGGCAGGCGGCAGCCGCCCAGGCTGGAGGGACACCTGACCGACAGGACGAGGAGGGGGAGGAGGACGTCGCGGCCCCACGGCAACGGAGGCACCCGAGGGCGCCCCGTGTGTACCGGCCCCGGCAGTCATACCAGGACCTCACGGACCGGGAATGCAGGAGGAGACTCCGGATGAGCCGGGAAACCGTGGCACACATCTGCCACCTGCTGGCACACCTGTCACCGCGTGGCACTGGCGGGGGATACCCTCTCCCCGTGTCCGTCAAGGTTACGGTGGCCCTGAACTTTTATGCAACGGGGTCATTCCAGGCACCGAGTGGGGACCTGTCCGGCATATCGCAGACATCGGTGCATCGGTGCATCCGGGCAGTGACAGATGCCCTTTATGCCATGGCGCACCGCTACATCCGCTTCCCCGTGGACCGGGCCAGCCAAGATGCCCGGGCCGTGGGCTTCTCTGCCGTTGCCGTGTTCCCCATGGTCCAGGGCGCGATCGATGGGATGCACATCGCCGTGCGGCCACCTGCAGAGAACAGGGCCGTGTTCACTAATAGGAAGGGGACCTATTCAATGAACGTACAGGTGGTCTGCGACCACCGCATGATGATCCTGCACGTCTGCGCCCGTCACCCAGGCAGTGTACACGACACATTCGTGTTGTCGCGGTCATCCATCCCCGGCATGTACGAGGGACGCCATCCCCGGCTGAGGGGCTGGTTGCTGGGCGACAGGGGCTACCCATTGCGATCGTGGCTGATGACGCCTATACGGAGGCCACGCAATGAGGCGGAGAACCGCTACAATGATGCCCATGTAGCGACAAGGGGAGTGATCGAGAGGTGCTTTGGCGTGCTGAAGATGCGTTTCAGGTGCCTGGACCTCTCTGGGGGCGCCCTCCAGTATCGGTCAGATAGGGTCGGCCGCATCATTGTGGTGTGCTGCGTCCTGCACAACACAGCCCAGCAGAGGGGCGATGTGCCGCAGGCAGAGGAGGGCGGAGTGGAGGAGCAGCAGGAAGAGGCCCAGTCCTCCCCAGATGAGGGGGATGGGGGCAATGGTCAGGGCAGACGGGATAGACACAGGCGGGTGGCTGTCCACCGTTACCGGCTGGCCCAGCGGGCACGGGACAGACTGATAGACGCCCGCTTCACTGACTAGATGGGCGTGGGAATCGGGTAGTATGGCCACAGACCGCACACCATGACAACAGCCGACCACCCACACCCCCCACCCATCCACCCACCCAGCACCCTCACCCCCCTCCCCAACCCCACACACCCCACCCGCATGCACACCACCCCCCCACCCCCAATTGCCGATCCACCGGCGGCACAACGGGCCGGGCTCACCCAGTTGCGGGTGGACGCGTGTCTATCGCAGGCCATGGAGAATGATGACAACCCGCCTCCGATGAGCTCCTGGCTCTACATCGTTGGACTATGTCTGACCCATGGCCACAGTACCACCATCCACCCGGACCATCCCTGCATGCGGCTGTGACACTGCAGCGCACGGTCCCGTCCTCTGCCCGGGGGATGTTGATGGCGGCCCAGGGGGAAGGGGGCAGACTCACCTGGGGCTGAGGTAAGACCACCCCTCACACACACACTTGCGCTCAACGTACATGACACCCCCGCACACTTTGGACAGAGCACAAAGGCAGCTTCGGTAGGTGTAACATTGACTTTAATAACCAAAGGAGTTCATGCACGTGCCCTAGCCCCTAAAACTCATCTGTGCCCTGCACCCGTGCCAACTTACTCAGTGTCTAATTGTTTGGCCTTACGGGCCCTTTGACTACGTCTACGTGGTTCCCCAGACGGTACAGCAGAACTGGAGGTGGACTCCTGTGATTCCTGCCCTCTGACACTGGATCCCTTTGGCGGCCGTTTCCTGGGGCGTCCTGGCCTAGATGGGCCAGGCTGCGGCCCCGGCGACTGGGATGGCGAGCTGCCAGCCTGTCCTGCCCGTTGCCCACCCGATGCACCTGGGACGGAAGGGGGGGAGTCCGAGGTGTCGCGGTGTACCGGGACCTCCCCTACAGAGGGAGCCGGGACGGACCACACCACCTCCTCCTCCCTCGGGGTGCCCGATGGCCCCCAGGCCTCTACATGGGTGGGGGATGCGAACGGACTGGCCATCCGACGCGCCCCCGACATCTGGCGCTGCCAGTCCTGGAGGCCCGTGCTGGTATCGACAGGGGTCTGCAGGT
Organism: Scyliorhinus torazame; assembly: GCF_047496885.1. NCBI lineage: Eukaryota > Metazoa > Chordata > Chondrichthyes > Carcharhiniformes > Scyliorhinidae > Scyliorhinus > Scyliorhinus torazame. The sequence goes on along the minus strand of NC_092712.1, from coordinate 138,950,256 downwards.
TTGCAGCCATGGAGCCCAGGGGGTTGTCGAACCCTGTCTGCGACAGTGCGACGCCAGCTCGCACATGGCCACTGGCGCCGATGCCCTCAGCGATGGCCTGCTGAGACTGGGCCATGGCCTGCAGAGACTGGGCCATGGCCTGCAGAGACTGGGCTATGGCCTGCTGAGACTGGGCCATGGCCTGCTGAGACTGGGCCATGGCCTGCTGAGACTGGGCTATGGCGTTGAGCGCCTCTGCCATCTGGCGCTGGCACTGGCTCATGGCCTCCTGTGAGAGGGCAGCCATTTCCTGGGCCACAGACGCCGCCTGCACGGAAGGCCCCAGGCCTCGCAAACCGTTCCCCATGTCTGACACCGTCGCACCCATTGCCTCCACCGCGGACGCCACCCGTGCGGTGTCAGCCTGGGTGGCACGCATGACCGGGACCACTCCCAGCTCCTGGACGCGGGTGGACTCCTCCACCTGCGACCGCAGCCGCCGCAAGCCACCCGTCACCCTATTCGCTCGTCTCCGTGTCGGTGGTTGCATCGGATCTATGTGTGGGTGTGGTAACTGCAGGAACCCGGGATCCATCTGGGCGGCAGATGTTCGCTTGGCCTGGGTTGCCCTCCGACCGCCCAGTCCCTCTGCTGCTCCTACCTCCACCTGCTGTACCGGGACGGCTGTGTTGTGCGCACCAGTGAGTGTACCAGACGCCTCATCACTAAAGTGCCCAACCGTGGTGAGTGTTTCTGCGATGGTGGCGGGTGTTGGTGACAGCAGTGGCGTTGTGTCGTGCTCTTCGTCCCACTCTGAGTCCATGGCACTTTGGGGTGGGGGTTCGTCTCCACCCATCCACTCTGAGTCACTGTCCGGTATTTCGTCTTCCCGGGTAGGGGTGTCCTGGGTAGTGCTGTCCCGGGTAGTGCTGTCCCGGGTAGTGCTGTCCCTGGTAGTGCTGTCCCGGGCAGTGGTGTCCCGGGTAGGGGTGTCCTGGGTAGTGGTGTCCCGGGTAGGGGTGTCCTGGATAGTGGTGTCCTGGGTAGTGGTGTCCTGGCTCGGATGTGACGGGGGCCTGTGGCTGCCCCCCTCATCGCTGGGTGGTCGCTCCCGCACGTGACGGGGGTGTCGTCTCCCTGTTGCTCCAGGTCTCTCCGTCTCCCATGGTGTGCGAGGGGCATCCTGCGGGCGTCGCATGCTGGAGGGTCCGGGTCTCTCCGTCTCCCATGGTCTCCGAGGGGCATCCTGCGGGCGTCGCATGCTGGAGGGTTCGGGTCTCTCCGTCTCCCGTGGTCTCCGAGGGGCATCCTGCGGGCGTCGCATGCTGGAGGGTGCGGGTCTCTCCGTCTCCCGTGGTCTCCGAGGGGCATCCTGCGGGCGGTCTGCATCTGCGGGGATGGGTGCCTGGACGTTTGGTCCTGCGATACACAATGAAGCATGCATGGTTAGACATCAGGCAGTGATCAGGTGATACGGGAGAGGGGGATATAGGGGAGGGGGGATATGGGGACGGGCTGTTGGTGGCTCACTTGCTCGTGGGGCCCCGACCTCTGCATCAGCAACCTCCCGGTCCTCAGGTCCGCCAGCCAGTTCCAGGGCCCTTTCCTCGTGTACGGTCAGTGGCCTCTCATCAGCGGGCCCTCCTCCAGTCCTCACATGCTCCCTATTGTTGTGTGCGCGCTTCTCCTGGGGGGGAGGGGGGGTGGTGGTGGCAGGGGTAAAAGGCAACAGTGTTAGGCAGGTATATGAATGCACGCCATCGGTTGCGCGTGCATTGCAGAGGTTAAGGTTAGGGCTGGATTCACTTGGGGATATGGGGGATATGGGGGAGGGGGGATATGGGGGATATGGGGAGGGGGGATATGGGGGAGGGGGGATATGGGGAGGGGGGGATATGGGGGATATGGGGAGGGGGGATATGGGGGAGGGGGGAATATGGGGGATATGGGGGAGGGGGGAATATGGGGGATATGGGGGAGGGGGGATATGGGGAGGGGGGATATGGGGGAGGGGGGGATATGGGGGAGGGGGGAATATGGGGGAGGGGGGGATATGGGGGAGGGGCGATATGGTGGAGGGGGGGATATGGGGGATGGGGGATATGGGGGAGGGGGGATATGGGGGATATGGGGGATGGGGGATATGGGGGAGGCTCACCCTGCCTGCTCTGACGAGGTCGTTCACCTTCTTGTGGCACTGGGTGCCTGTCCGTGGTGTTAGGGCCACAGCGGTGACGGCCTCTGCCACCTCCCTCCACAGACGCCGGCTGTGGCGTGGGGCAACTCTGCGGCCGTGCCCGGGATACAGGGCGTCCCTCCTCTGCTCCACCGCGTCCAGGAGCGCCTCCACATCGCGTGACTCGAACCTCGGGGCTGAGCGACGGCCAGCCATCAAGTCGGGTGTTGCGGTCGGCTGTTCCGGTCGGGTGGGGGGGAGCTGCGCGGCCTTATGAGCCGTCACGCCGTGCAGCGCGTATGACGCTGCACGGCGTGAACCACTGCGCAAGCGCGGATCCCGTTACGTCGCTGCTAGCCCATTTCGGGCCGCAGACTATCGGCCCATTTTTATGACGTGACGCAAGTGGGATTTGCGCCGTTTTTTGCGCCGATCGGCGGACTTTCCGCCGATAATGGAGAATTTCGCCCCTGATGTGGAAAAGGGCGTCCTTGAGGGAGACAGCTCCCCCTTCCCATCAAAGTCCAAGCAAGGTGACATGACCAGTTTACCCCAATTCCCATTCCTCCCACTAGTAGAGAAATTGAAGGTGAGTTCCAAGCAGCCCTTAACTGGACATTAATTGGCCATTTAAGGACCTCAGTAGGGGTGTAGATGGGCGGGAAGGTAGTTGGAAAACCACCCAGAATAAATTTACACCCCGCCTCACCCCACCGGCTGAAGAGAAGGACACACATAATCACTGACAGCAAAGCTAGAATGCAGAGAAGAGTGTGAGGAAGCTTTAAGCTCGGTGTTGACCACTGGTCAGAAAGGAAATGCACTCACAGAGAGATGGGAGGAGGAATTGTGAACAGCATGAACTGAGTTTTTTCTGATCTCTAATGCAGGTCCTCATCCGCACCAGAGGGCCTACCTGTTCCATCATCTATGAGCCTGCCATCTCGCCCTGAGAAAGACAGTGTGGATGCCTCAGAGTGTGTCCTGTCACATCTTTCCCCTCCATCCTCCTCCAGCGCAAATACAACTCGGTGGGTGTGTGATCACATTTAGAATTGGGTTTACAATCTGGTGAGCATATCACAGACACACTGGAACAGCTGATGGAGACTGTTACAGCCTAGGCACCTGACAGGTGGACGAGCATCGGCGGCCAGGCCCATGCTGAGCCCCAGGCTAATGATGGGCCGGTTGTCAGGCCACACAAAACCAAATGGAAATTTGACAACCGGCAGGGGAAGATCTGGAGGAGCTGTTGAAGATATTGTGGAAAGATACATGGACAATAGAGGAGTCCATCATAAGTTCATAGGATATATGAGATATAAGAGCAGAATTACGCCATTGGGCCCATCGAGCCTGTTCCGCCATTCGATCATGGCTGATCTTATCCTGGCCTTAACTCCACTGTCTTGCCCATTCTCCATAAACCTTCAATCCATTACCAATTAAAAATCTGTCTAAATCCTCCATAAATATACTCACTGTCCCAGTATCAACCCCACTCTGGGGTAGCAAATTTTACAGATTCACAACCCTAGGGTTTCTCCTCAACTCTGTTTTAAATTTGCTACCTCCCATCCTAAGACTATTATCTCTCATTCTAGAATGCCCACAAGAGATGGTGTTGCCCTATTATGTATTTTCTTTTCTTTTCATGTATTAAATGATCTGCACGCAGGAAAATACTTTTTACTGTACCTCGGTACATGTGACAATAAACAAATCCACTACAATGCAAAAGGAAGCATCCGTTCCAAGTCTACTTTATCCATCAATATCTTGAGATCTGTCATGTCTCAGGTGGGCCAGTGCTTTGCTTCCTCCAGGTTTGCGACTGCCATGGAGAGCCAGGTTTCGTAGAACAGTTACTGGCTGCCTAACATGCGCTCAGACCTGCTTACCATCACTCTGACCATTTGCTGTGTATAGTGGGAGCCAGGGGAGTGGGAGAACGAGGTGCCTATACCCCCTTCAGGTTCCCCCTCTACTTAGCTAGCCAAGGAAATGCCAGAATGACTGAGCGGTAGGACGAATAATAGTCAGCCTCTCCTGGGGTTTCCACTCAGACCACCTGAGGGAAAACAACCATGCTCCACCCCTTCTGCCAGTGCCCCCAGTCCTCCAATACCAAAGGCCAAAAAGGATGTCCCAGCACCCATGCAGGCTCCCCAGTGCATGCTGAAGTCCTCCACGCCTCAGGCAACTATAGGACGGCCAGCAGGGCAATAGGGTATTGTATTCAGCGGCCTGCCTCCACCTCAGGCTGCTGTGGGAAGCAAGGGAGTAAATTGCAGGGGCTCTAACAAAACTCTTTTAATCCTCTCCGGCCACAAGGGAGATGCCAGATGATTGGAGGGCAGCTAATGTGGTTCTACTTTTCAAGAAGAGTGGTAGAATTAAACTTGGGAATTACAGATCAGTGAGTCTCACACCTGTGGTAGGGAAACTGTTGAAGAAAATTCTGAAGGAGAAAATTAATTAATTGGAGAGCAAGGTTTGATCAGGGATAGTCAGCATGGCTTTGTAAGAGGAAGGTCATGCCTAACGAATTTGATTGAATCTTTCAAAGGAGGTGATAGGGTGTTTAAAAGATGAGGGTAATGCAGTTGATGTAGTTTATATGAATTTCAGCAAAGCCTTTGACCAGATCCCACATGGGAGACTGATAAAGGAGCTCAAAGCACATGGAATCTAAGGTAACTTGGCAAGTTGGATCCAAAACTGGCAAACTAGCCTGTTGGTAGGAGACAGAGGTGGTGGTAGAAGGCTGTTTATGTGACTGGGGGCCAGTGTCCAGTGGTGTATCACAGGAATGAGTGCCTGGTCCTTTATTAATTGTGATATATATAACATAACGATATTTGTGAGAATGTGGGGGGGGCGGGGGAATGATAAGTACGTTTGCGGTTGACAGTTGGCAGGGTGGTTAATAGTGAGGAAGAAGGTCTTAGGTTGCAGGAAGATATGAATGTGTTGGCCAGATGGGTAGATCAATGGCAAGTGAGATTCAACCCTAAAAGGTGTGAGGAGATGAACTTTGGTAGGAGTTACAAGACAAGCGAGTACTCAATGAATGGCAGGACACTAGGAAGCTCGGAAGATCTTGAGGTGCTTGCCCACAGATCCCTGAAGATGGCAGGACAGGTTAATAGGGTAGTTAAGAAAGCATACTGGACACTTGCCATTATCAGTCCTGGCATAGCTTGTAAAATCAGGGAGGTTATGTTGGAGCTGTACAAAACTTTGGTTGGGCCACAGCTGGAGTACTGTGTTGTTCTGGTCACTGTAGGAAGGATGCGATTGCACTGGAGAGGGTGCAGCCAGATTTACCCAGGATGCTGCCCAGAATGGAGCATTTTAGCTATGAAGAGAGGCTGGATAAGATCAGGTTACTTTCTTTGGCGAAGGCTGAGGGGGACCCGATTGAGGTGTATAAGATTATGAGGGGCATTGACAGGTGGATAGAAAACAGCTGTTTCCTTTAGCTGAAGGGTCAATAACAAAGGGGAGTAATTTTACAGTACGGGGCAGGAGATTTAGAGGGGATTTAAGGAAAAGCTTTTTCACCCAGAGGATGGTGGGAGTCTGGAATGCACTGCCTGGGAGGGTAGTTGAGGCAGAAAACCTCACAATCTTTAAAAACATCTTGGATGAGCACCTGAAATGTCATAACATTCACGGCTATGGGCAAGTGGGATTAGTGTAGATTAGAGTAGATTATGGTCGGTGCGGATTCAATGGGCCAAGGGGCCTCTTCAGTACCGTATGGCTGTATGTGTAGGATTTCTTACTACCTGGTGTACCTGCATATGGGTTTTCTGTGATTCATGCATGAGGACAAAAGGATCCCTCTGCACTGAATCCACATTAAATTCCAACTGCCAATTTTTAGCCCATTCTCCTAGCCTATCCACATCCAGTGGTAAATTTCTTATTTCCTCATTGCAACTTACTATCCCACCTATATTAGTGTCATCTGCAAATTTGGCTATTGCTATATTCTTTGTTGTAGCCACAAAGGGAAAGAATAAGAGGTGGCACACGTTGAGTTCGGATAACATAGCGCAAGGAAGGGGTTTATTTACAAGATGCTGCTCAAACAGGGTAGAATGGTGAACTCCACAAAAGCTCCAATAACATCATTGCATAGCATGTGACATTACACCAGCCAATGGTGTTACTCTGATACATACCACCCCTCCCTCTTTACTCATTCGTGCCCCAGGCATTTTTATTCAGTCAAACAGTTCTGCACAGATCTAACACATTATGCCATAACTAACGTTGTTGTATTACAAATACATACGTACATTGGTGAGACAGTCTCTTGGGTGGATGTCTGTCTCATTGTGGCAGAACACCATGTTCAGGAACTTGGCTCTTAGGGGTACTAGGAGTCTCTTCCTGTACACTGGCCGGTGTTGCATCTGGCAAAACCAACTGTCTCTGGTTGTGTGGATGATTCTATCGTAACAGATTCTGTAATTTCAGCAGTTGTAGTCCTCAAGTCGGACATATCACTGTCCATGCTTTCTGTAGTGAAAACATTTGGTACAGATTCTGTACTCACAATCCATGCAAACAATAATTGGTCAGCGTGCCTACGCCAAATTTATTCATTGTCAGATTATACAGTATTTGAAATCGGACCCGTTTTGGTTAGTACAATTGCTGAATCTATTTTTCACCTGAGATGTAATTTCTCACAGCAATTTCCCCATGGTCAAAGTCTCTGCTTTTGCAATGTTCTTCTCTTGCGTCTGATGTTGCTGCCTGACTATTGCTTAAGTTGCAGGGGGAATCAAAAGATTGAACCTCCGTGGGTAGTTTCCTTTAGAACATCAGTATATGGGTGGCAGGTTAGCACAGTGGTTAGCACTGTCTGTGCGGAGTCTGCACGTTCTCCCCATGTCTGCTTGGGTTTCCTCCGGGAGTTCCGGTTTCCTCCCACAGTCTAAAGATGTATGGTGTAGGTGGACTGGCCATGCTAAATTGCCCCTTAGTGTCCAGAGATGTGAAGGTTAAGTTATGAGGTTGCAGGGATAGGGTGGGACATGGATAGGTGCAGACTCGATTGGCCAAATGGTCTCCATCTGCACTGTAGGGATTCTATGATAGCCGGTGAGCTTTGTGTTGTTGAATGCACAATGTTTCCCTGTGTTATTAGAAAGCTATTGACATGTTTAGGTAAAGAGCTTGAGTACCATTATCACTCACGAGTTGTTTAACTAGCCTGAACCTTGCAAATACCTCATCAAACCTTTCTCTGGTCTGTTCCATAGCTGTCAACTTCATGATGGCAACCTCTGATTTTGAATGCGCATCAACCATGACCAAAAACATATATCCGTTGACTCGTCCTCGATAATCAATGTGAATTATTTGCATTGGCCTGGTAGGTCATTCCCATGGATGCAACTACAAGCTGATTGATGCACTAAAGCTTGGGACAGCTGCCGCAGAGGCACAATGGGGAAAGGTCGCTGTCTAAGACCTCTCAGCCATAGTGAACCGAGGGGATGGGAATTGTGTCGACTCCCCTCGGGCTGAATAAGTTACATTGAATGTATACAATGAATATTACATGTATCCCAATTGTATTGAAGCACACAGAGTACAACTTGATCTAGGTAGAAACTTAAATACCACGCATCATTTGTAACGACCATATTGAAAAGTCTGTAATGTCCTTTCTGATATCTTACGAATAAATCATATTTTTGCAACAAAAAAGATTGTAGTGGAGGTACATTTCTCAATGCAGCAAAAGATTAACATAACCCCACCTTCTCCTCTATTTGGGCATCCAATCCAGGCCACCACACGTAGCTCCTCACCAACTCCTTCATTCTAACTACACCCTTGTGCTGTTGTTGTAGGATTCTACTTCGTAGACACAGTGCAATGATTACTCTAATACCCCACAACAATACTCCATTTTGTACTGTCAACTCAAGATACTTGCTAAAATAGGGTTTAAGATCTGGGTTATTTCTGTGCTCTTGTGTTAGAGTGCCCTTTTTGAATCATGTCCAACTCCTTCCCCATCACCGGATCTGTTTGGGTAAATTTTCACATCTGAGAAGACATTACCAGAAAGTTTCCAACATGAGGCAGATAGAATATGTTGTTAAAATGTTCATCAGATTTGTGCTTATCTTTTTGGACTTGCTGACCTTGCAGAAGAAGTCTGGACAAAGTGTCCGCATTCGCTTGCTGTTCAGAAGTCCGGTATTCTATGACACAATCACGTGCTGACAAGATCAACAGCCATCATTGTAATCAACTAGCAGCGAGCAAAGGGATCCATCCCCCTTATGCAACCCAAAGATTGTTTTTAAAGGACAATGGTTGCTCAGTAGAGTAAATTGATGGTCAAATGAAACTTTAAATGCTAAAAGTTATGCTGAGAGCTTCTTTCTGAAGTTGAGCATAGTTGCACTCAGCACTAGTCAATGTCCTGGAAGCAAATGCTATTGGTCGCTTTTCACCTAAAGGCATTACATGAGAGAGACAACTGCTCCAACTCCATAGGCTGATGCATAGCAAGCAAGTTACAGCTTCAGTTTTGGGTTAAAAAGGACCAATAACTCCGATTCCCATAATTGTTTTGACATTTTGGGAAGCACCCTCATAATCCTTTGTCCAGAGCCAAGCTTGTTTTTATAAAGCAATGTGTATAAAGGCTTCAGCCTTGTTGCTCAGAACGTTATGAACTTTCCATAGAAATTTAATTATTCTAGAAACAACCTCAGCTGAGTCACGATCTGCAGTCATGGAGCATTCAAAATCTGACATCTTCTTAGGTTCATTGTGAAAACCATCTTGGTCGATGATGTGTCCAAGATAGCAAATAGAAGATTTAAAAGTTCGCACTTTTCTTTCTTGTCCGTGAGATTATGTAGTTACGGTCTTGTAAGAGTAGCTGCTAGGATCTTTACATGCTCTACATTGTTCAAACCTGTAATTAAAATGTCATCCAGGTAGCACTGCACATTCGATAGCCCACTCAAGATTTGATGCACAGATCGTTGGAAGAGAGCCGGTGCTGATATTGTTCCAAACGGAAGACTCCGATAATGAAACAGATCCGTGTGTGCTTCTATGGTCAGGAATGGTTGACTACATTTAATAACTACATTCATTTGCACACATGCCTGGGCGAGATCAATTTTGCTAAATTTTAGCCGCCTGAGAGGCATGCAAAAAGATCTTTGATAATTGGCAGAGGATACTGATCAGCACATAATACAGGGTTGATAATCATTTTCAAATCCCCGCATATTTGTACTGACCCATCCTTCTTTAAGATTGGGATGATTGGCATTGCCAATCGCTGGCAGTAACAGGTTCAATTACTCTTGTCTTCAGTAACCTCCCTAGTTCTACTTCCAATTTAGGTTGAATAGCATAGGGTATGGTATGTGCTTTCAAACAGTTAGGCAAGCTGTCTGCCTGTATTTAGAGTTTCACTTCAATACCAGTCATGGAGCCAAGTGACTCCTTGAATACCGTTGCATATTTCCTCAGAAGTCATTGAATATCATTCATAAAATCAACACGTTGGTTCATGACAGCCTAGTTTAGCTTAATCTTTTTTAACCAACATCTCCCAAACAATTCTGAAAAGTTTTCTCAAACAATACGAATAGGCAACTCCATTTTCTGCTTGTTAACTTCGACAATCAGCTTGATGAAGCCCTTCAGTGGTATGACCTCCTCGACATATGTCATCTGAACCACATCAGATGGTTGCAATGGGAGATACTTCAATTTCTGTTGGCATATTGATTCAGCTACAAGTGACACTGCAGCACCCGTATCCACTTCCATCTTAATAGTGTTCCCGTTTAATTTTGGATATACCCAAAATCGTTGCTAGCTTCCTTGTACTGCTCGAATGCTGAGCTCACATTCCTTGAGCTGATTTGACACTTCGGTACTCGGTGAGTCTTCCATAAACTCGCACTGTAAACTTTGCAGTATTTTTCTTGGTAACTTCTTTTTGCTGATGAAGGTTGGCGTGACCAACAGGCCTTGGCAATGTGACCAACGTTACCACAATTTTTGCATTTGTTCTCCTTTCTCCAACAATCTCCAGCCATATGTCCCACTTGGTTGCAGCAATGACATGATAGTTTTTTGGTGGACCTGCTTCTAATAGACTTCATCTTCTGGACTTTAGCTCGAACTCCAATCAACAAAACTTCTCTTGCAGCAAGTTCAACAGACATTGCAATTTATTTTGCAGAGTTTAGGGTTAATGCACCTTCAGTCAATAATTTCCTTTGGATGGCTTCATTCCTGAGGCTACAAACTAATTGGTCACAAAATGTATCATCCAAAGCCTGGCCAAATTCACAGCACTTTACTAGCTTTTGCAGAGATGCAACAAATTGTGAAACTTTTTTCCCTTCCTCCTGTGCACGATGGTGAAAGCGGATTTTTTTCAGCTCTGACTGGTGAATACAGAGAGAAATGTTCTTGCAAGACAACCATTAACTCATCAGATGGCTTGTCTCCAGGTTTAGCTGGGTGTACTAAATTCTGTAGCAACATAAACATTTTCCTCTCAACTGAGCTGAGAAAGGTTGAAGTATGCAGGTCTGCTGGTATATAATTGGCTTTAAGGAACGACTGGAACCTTTCCTCATAAGAGTTCCATATCTCCTCCTCCTGATCAGACACATCCATGGCGTCTTTCTTCCTGGCGTTTTTGGATTGCAGCTCCCTGATCTGTGCTGTTCAACCTTCAGCCTGTCTTCACTGCCGTTTATTTTCTCTCTGTTTAAAGCAGGCAAAATCACTACCAGCACACCAGCTCTTTCTGTGCCTTGCTATTTGCAATGTTCTTGTAGGATGGCCTGATTTCCATTACAAAAACACTTGTAGCAAAAGATATAAATGATTTATGAACATTAACTATGGGTCAAATATATACAAAGCAACAGATGAATAGCAGTATGAACATGCACAAACCACTATCTCTCCCTCATATCCCTCGTCAGTCTGAGGTCACCTGACTCTAACATTCACTTATATATTAATGAGACTCCTCATGGTCAGTCGGTGAATTGCATGATATCAGAAAAAAGCTGTCAGATAACTTCAAATTACTGGGGTTGACTTCAAACAAAGGACTGAAATTTTCACTTACTGTTGTCTGTGTAGAGCTTTGAGGACTGTGCACAAGGCACTGAAATTGTCCACAGGAACGTTAACCTATGGGGCTGCCAACTCTGCAACCTACTGCCCAGGAATCAATAGTGTAGTGAAAATCCTTTAACTTGCGCTAGAGCCTGTTGCGACCGACTAGATAATTTGTCGATGCCCTACTACAAACAATGCCCAAATATTTACATGAATGTTACTTTTACTTGCCACAACAATGATTTCACTCTGGAAGTCAACGATACTTCTCCCGACTTCACTCCCGATGGTGTATGGGCTTGGGTCTCAATCGATGGTTCCTTCTTCTGGCTCTCAAAAGCGTGTCAAAAATAGTTTTTCTCCCTTTTTCCTTTACAGCCCAGATCTCGTCACCAGTTTCGTTTTTGTTATGTTCTTTGTTGTAGCCGCAAAGTGAGTGAATCAAAGATGGCACATGTCGAGTCCGTATAACATAGTGCAAGGGGTTTATTTACAAGTTGCAGCTCAAACAGGATACAATGGTGAATTTCGCAAAAGCCCGTGATACGCTCCGATGATGTCTTGCATAACATGTGACATTACACCAGCCAGTTCTCAATCCAAGCGAATAAATTACCCCTAGCCCCATGTGACCCCACCTTGTGTATTAACCGTTTGCATAGCACCTTATCAAATGTCTTTGGAAGTCCAGATATATTTCTACAGGATCCCCATTATCCACCTAGTAATAACAATAGCTTATTGTCACAAGTAGGCTTCAGTGAAGTTACTATGGAAAGCCCATAGTCGCCACATTCCGGCACCTGTTCGGAGAGGCTGAGACGGGAATTGAACCTGCGCTACTGGCCTTGTTCTGCATTACAAGCCAGCTGTTTAGCCCATTGTGCTGTTACTCTTCAAAGAACGCTAACAAATTAGTCAAACACAACTTACCTTCATAAAACCATGCTGACTCTGATAGGTTGTGTTCTGACTTTCCAAATATCCTATCATTACTTCCTTAATAATGGATTCTAACAATTTCCCAATGACAGATGTTAAACTAAGTAGTCTGTAGTTTCCTACTTTCTGCTTCATCTCCTTTGAATAAGAGCAGAATATGAGCGTTACATTAGCATTTTTCCAATCCACTGGAACTTTTCCCAAATCAGGGAATTTTGGAATATTGTAACAATGGATCCACTATCTTCTGCACTTCCTTTAAGGCTCTAGGGTGTAAGCCATCAAGCCCTGGGGACTTGTCTGCCTTCAATCCCAATAGTTGGTTAGTACTTTTTCCTTATTGATGATGATGGAGGTGTGGTCTTTTTTCATAGACTTTACAGTGCAGAAGGAGGCCATTCGGCCCATCGAGTCTGCACCAGCTCTTGGAAAAAGCACCCGACCCAAGCCCACACTTCCACCCTATCCCCATAACCCAGTAAACCCACCCAACACTAAGGCAATTTTGGACACTAAGGGCAATTTACCACGGCCAATCCACCTAACCTGCACATCTTTGGACTGTGGGAGGAAACCGAAGCGCCCGGAGGAAACCCACGCACACACGGGGAGGATGTGCAGACTCGGAGATTCCCAGTGGTGCCTCCAAAACTGCATACTCGCAGAGTGCGCCGCACGCCATATGGACGGCCTCAGGATGTTACCTGAGGCCCTCCCCCGACGCTCCGCCCCCGATGGGCCGAGTTCCCGATGGTGTGGGCTACTCATGCTTTTTTTTCCGGGAACCTGGCATGCAGTTGCGGACTGAGTCCAGCACCGCCACAGTCGGGGTGGGGGGGGAACTGATCCCCGGGCAGGGGGGGGCTTTGGCGGGGGCTGGGGGCCCTGGTGATGGGTGGTCTGGGAGTGGCAAGGATGGCCAAAGGAGGGCACTATCTGGCAGGCCGTGTCCGCGCGTGGCCAGCACAATGTTGCACGGCGCGGCCGCTGCAGGCCGCCGGCGTGCGCATGTGCGGCCACGGACCCGGCAGTTCTCTGGCCGTATCCGCAGCTAAAGCCGGGGGGCTTTACGCTGCGTGCCTGCTAGCCGGAGAATGGGTGGAGGCTTTGCGCTGCTTTTTCGGGCGTAAAACGCCACTGTTCCCACGCCGGCGTCAGCACTTAGTCTCAAAACCGGAGAATCCAGCCCAATGACTGTTCATTGCATGCAAAACCATTACAATTAGCTGCCTGCTGTGTAATGTCGGCATTGTTGTCCTACTTCCTCACTGCTACCAGCATAATTTGGCGTTTCCATCCCGACATCTGGGATTTGCACTTTTCAATGACCCCGTCCACCTCTTTCGCCATTCCCTTCGATAGCATTAAATTCTGGCCTGCAATTTCCAGCTTGTGACAGACATAGAATTTACAGTGCAGAAGGAGGCCATTCGGCCCATTGAGTCTGCACCGGCTCTTGGAAAGAGCACCATACCCAAGGTCAACACCTCCACCCGATCCCCATAACCCAGAAACCCCACCCAACACTAAGGGCAATTTTGGACACTAAGGGCAATTTAGCATGGCCAACCCATCTACTCTGCACATCTTTGGACTGTGGGAGGAAACTGGAGCACCCGGAGGAAACCCACGCACACACGGGGAGGATGTGCAGACTCCGCACAGACAGAGCCCCAAGCCGGAATCGAACCTGGGACCCTGGAGCTGTGAAGCAATTGTGCTATCCACAATGCTACCGTGCTGCTGATCATATCGGTCAACCTAAAACTAATAGTATGATAGACAAAATGGCAGCACAAATGTGCCGAGGAATAATCTGTCTTTCTATAAATATATATAGCATAATTCAAAAGCAAGATGATCAAAAGTCAGGAGGCTGAAATAGTCATAAATGAACACAATTGCTTCTTTTGCTATTTGATTGTGCTTTAATCCATGTCCCGCTAAAACCTAACTGCATTTGCAAAACTAAATATTTGCAAAGTGAAATATTTCTAATCCCATTAATATTCACAAGAAGAAATAACTTCCAACATGCTTTATGTGAATTTTATGCTTACCAAGATGCATGTATATAGGCAGGTGTTGAAGAATAGGATGCTTTCCATTTCAGGCACTCAATATCAGCATCAACTACTTCTAGGTCAGGTAGAGAATACTCAGATACAAAGTTGAACTGTCTGTATTCTTCCCGAACAACTTTTGAATAATTTTCCAGGAGAACCATGCTTTGATATTCCTGAGTGGAATTTTCCAATTTTAACAAATTAGGAGAAATTTTGTTCTGTGCATTCTTACCCATTAATAGCTGAATAGAGAATTCTCAAACTGTTGCCACAAGCAATGCTTCTAACAACGGACAGGGAATTTTCATCCCCATCAGTCTGAGCTATATTTAAATTCATGTAATCGAACCCCTATAGTGCAGAAGGATGCCATTCGGCCCATCAAGTCTGCACCGACCCTTTTGAATGAGCTACCAATTTACATTCCCCCGTCCACCCGGCTCTATCCCTGTAACCTCTTACCAATCCATGTCCGATACGAACATACAAGTGTATGAATTATTTGTATATAATCTCTATTGTCACAAGTAGGCTTACATGAACACTGCAATGACGTTACTGTGAAAAGCCCCTAGGCGGCACATTCCGGCGCCTTTTCGGGTACACAGAGGGAGAATTCAGAATGTCCAAATTACCTAACAGCACGTCTTTCGGGACTTGTGGGAGGAAACCAGAGCACCCGGAGGAAACCCACGCAGACACAGGGAAAATGTGCAGACTCCACACAGACAGTGACCCAAGCTGGGAATCGAACCTGTGACCCTGGAGCTGTGAAGCAACAGTGCTACCCACTGTGCTACCATGGAGTAGGCCACTCGGCCCTTCGAGTCTGCTCCGCCATTCAATAACATCATGGCTGATATGATTGTAACCTTAACTCCAGGGCTGGTTTAGCACAGTGGGTTAAATAGCTGGCTTTGAAAGCAGACTAAGGCAGGCCAGCAGCGCGGGTTCAATTCCCGTACCAACCTCCCCGAACAGGTGGCAGAATGTGGCAACTAGGGGCTTTTCACAGTAACTTCGTTTGAAGCCTACTTGTGACGATAAGCGATTTTCATTTCATTTCCACATTTCCACCTGCCCCTAATAAACTTTCACCCCTTGCTTATCAAGTCAGCTCTTATTGATCTAAAACCCAGGAGATACCAGCCGAGCCTATCCTCCCCTTCCTCATAAGACATCATTCACATTCCAGATATTAGTCTAATAAACCTTCTCTAAACTGCTTCCAATGCAGTTACATCCTTCCTTAAATAAGGAGGCCAATACGGTCCACAAGACTCCAGATGTGGTCTTACCAATGACCTCGCTAATTCCAAAGCGCCTGTCTCGCCCAATGTTTCTTACCTCCAGCTGCATCGGCATGGAGGAACAGGAACACAGAAAGGTAAGTCATGCCCCCTTTTACAGCACAAGCTGCCATAATGAAGGCATTTAAAGGAAAAATTTAAAGGAGAAGGTAAGCTTCAAAGGTAAGTGGTTCAAACAACGATGGAGAAGGGTTGAACCGGAGGGGCCGGACTGGGGGAGGGGTTGGAGACCAATAACTTCCTGGGAGAGGAGGAGGGGGTGTTGGCTCTCGGCTCAGGCTGGGGGGGTGGGGGGGTGGGGGGGTGGAGGTGGAAGTGGTTGAGATGGGGGGGGCGGGTGAAAGGGGATTGGGTCAGGTCGGGGTTGGAGGTGGCGGTAGTGTTTTGGGTCCCCTGGGGGGGGGGGGGGTTGTTTGTGTGCGGGGTGTCCTGTGCGAGCTGGGTTTGGCTGTTTAAATAGTTACTCTGGAGTTAGAACTGTTTGTTTCCCCCTCCTAACTCTTTCAGAGTGACTGTCAAGGCAAAACCGGCAGAAGTGACTTGAATCGCTTCCGTCAGATGGTTCCCAGCCCAGCGCAATTGTCAAGAGGAAGTAAGCGCTCCTGGAAAATTGCCAGATAAACCCTTACATGGGAAATTCCTGGAAGGATTCCACACCAATCATTGGGATATCCCCTAATAATAATAATAATTTTTCTTAGTGTCACACGTAGGCTTACATTAACACTGCAATCAAGTTACTGTGAAAAACTCCTAGTCGCCACATTACGGTGTTTGGGTACACTGAGGGAGAATCCAGATTGTGCAATTCACCTAACAGCATGTCTTTCAGGAATTGTGGGAGGAAACCGGAGCACCCAGAGGAAACCCACACAAACAAGGGGAGAATGTGCAGACTCCGTACAGACAGTGACCCAAGCCGGGAATCGAACCACTGTGCTACCGTGCTGTCCATAAATACAATGCTGGGGAACCAGGAAGTTATGGGCCATTAATATGCTTCAATTTATTCTTCCTGCCATAATGGACAATTTCATATTTTTTCACATTCATTTGCCAGATCTTTAAGTACTGGTTTAACATATCAAAATTCCCTTGTAACCTCCTGTTTCCTCTTCACGACTTACTTTTCTGAACATTTATATCGACTTACTCTTTCCTGTTAACTCGCCAATCTTTTATCCATGCCAATACCTTACTCCATATGCTGCAGTCTGATCGATTGTGCTGTACAGCCTTCAACGAAGAAATGTTATAATTGTTGTTTTATTCCTTTTACTTGACATCAGGAATATGAATCAAATACACCTTACTTCCTCCAATCAAATTGAGTTAACATGCTTTGGAATCTTTTTTTAATTCATTATGAAAATAAAAAATGAAAATGAAATGAAAATCGCTTATTGTCACAAGTTGGCTTCAAATGAAGTTACTGTGAAAAGCCCCTAGTCGCCACATTCCGGCGCCTGTTCAGGGAGGCTGGTACGGGAATTGAACCCGCACTGCTGGTTTTGTTCTGCTTTACAAGCCAGTTGTAACGGGATGTGGGCTTTGCTGGCTGGGCCAGCATTTATTGCTCATCCCTAATTGCCCTTGGGAAGATGGAGGTGAGCTGCCTTCTTGAACCGTTGCAGTCCCTATGGTGTAGGTACATCCACAGTGCTGTTAAAGAGGAAGTTGCAGGATTTTGACCCAGTGACAGTGAATTCTATGAAGTGATCAAATATTGTAAGTTATAATATTGGTGTGATCATAACACCACTTAACTCAAACGTATTCTTCTGGTTAGCATGAGCGGTTCTTTGTTTCCTTACAAGTTCAATCATTGATTGAGTAATAATTAATACTTACGATTGTGGGAAAAACACAAGGTAGGAAACAATGGCAGCCCTAACTTTAAAAAAGTACTACAAATGGATAAAATAGGAGTGCTACATGTAACATCAGAGCTTAATGAATTACACTAAAATATATCAAGCCAATGCCTTGAAATGTCACAATCAATACTTCCTATTTCAGCTGTTATAATAGGTGTTGAAGTGAAATATAATGGTGGAAGAAGGTGTAATATTTAAGCAACATAAACCAAATTTACTCTTTGATTCAGACAATTTCCAAAATGGAGATTTTGCAAACCAAAAGATGGAGCTTGGTGTTCATCACGGTGAAAAGTAAGAAAAAATGTTGCATTGCCAATAAGCAATTTAGTTCAAAGAGTAGAAAATTCTAAATATTTCTGGCAGAAAAAAAATCCACAATTTTTTGCAATACAAACACTCAGGCTTGGAGAAAGAATCAGTTACGTTGGCCACCAAAGTGACTTTTTTCTGTTCAAAACAATGAGCAGGATTAAATATGTGCAACGAAGGAAAGATCAATCAAGAGCATGACTGTGGTTATATAAGAATGTATCTTTTTTTAAACAGTATACAATGAATTAGAATTTTGAAAATCTAGCGAGTATAAAGAGTATTTTCTCTTATCAGCAATTTATCTTTCCACTGTTACTGTGTTGCCCAGGGTTTGTAGTCATTCTTAATAGTCTACACTATATATAAAAGTTAGATAGCCTGTCCTGTACAATTGCATGGAGCATTGGAAAGTTTTATAACCCACTGCAAAGATTTCTTGATTGCTGATTAGGCATGCTTGCTGAAATCAAAGGTACAATCATACTGCAGTATGTGAGTAAATGGAGGTCAAGTTGCTGTCTTTAAAATACACTGTTATGATGCCAGTTGGTATTATAACTGGATGGGATGATCCCAGAATGGAACACTGCTTCTACTATTTTTTAAAATAAAATGTGTAGTAATCGAGCCACAGGATCGCCAATTCAACAAAGTGAAAAAATATTTATTAAACAAAAATTGGATAATGATACAATATTCCTTTAGTCCCCCCTTAGCTGAAGAAATACACACAAATTTTAATGTAAACATGAATTGCAGAGTATTTCTTAAGCTATGATGGTCTCGGTAACACAATGCCCCTTTAAACACACAGACTGCTTTGGTCAAATACGCTCTACATTCTGAACCTAAGGTGAATATCTGTGGATTTCTCTTCAGAATCTCCCACATGATTGGCTTGTGAAAGGTTCCTAGCTCCACTCTCAAAAACATGCTTTAAAATCTTTCACAATAATGCTTTCCATCAGTGGTTTGCATTCCAAAATCCAGCCCAGGTTTTCAAATGTTTTTTTTAAACAAAGCCTCCGCTCCGCTTTTAACAGTGAATCCAATATCCAAGTTTTACACCACCTACATTAGGATTGTTTTGCCTTGACTGCTGTACAAACTGCTTACAATTGCTTTAATTCTCAATCCCCAGGCTTGATTAATTCCCAGAGTCATCTGATGAAGGAGCTACGCTCCGTAATCTAGTGATTCCAAACAAACCTGGTGGACTTTAACCTGGTGTTGTAAGACTTCTTACTGTGCCTATCCCAATCCAACGCAGGCATCTCCACATCTTGATTAAAATGGCATCAGACTTTTGATTTACCTCTGAAATCTGCTTCCCCACTTCAGATCTGGTTAATGCAATTATCTCTTTAACTCAGAACACTTTGTTTACTCTTCCTTGAATTCTTCTGAACAATAACCTGGTCTCTGTTCTCTTAACTTCAGGCATCTTAAGACATTTTTTCTGTCCCAGTCCCCTGGTTATCTCGACAGTAATTGGTTCTTTGGGAATGCCCACTGATTCCTCAGGCTCGGACATTATCATTCAAAGGGCCTCTTTCCATTCTCCTTTACTGGGTTGCAGACTGAATCACCTGTGGAATATATAAAATTGTTGTCTCCATGGCCTTAAGGCACACCAACCTGAGATATTGCATTGAGTCACATTGTTGCTGGCATAAAACAATGGGCAGGATTCTCCATTTGGGAAACTATGTTGGCCCACTGGAGCTGAATTGCAAACGGTCTACGATCCCCATGGTAGCACAAACTGGTAAGCAATTCCATATTCATTGCCAGGCAATTTTATGCAGGGAATCCCGATAACAGGCCAACATCTTGAGCGGGCGGCCTGATAGCGATATCCCGCAGCCGGCCAACCCCCCTCCCCACCACCACCAACCCCTGCATCACAAAGTGGCCCCTCCTCACATCGAACAGCAGCCCCTCCACTCCCGGATTATATGGATGCCCTTCCACTAAGCCCCAAGTACAAGGGTGAACTGATCCCGCCCCCCCCACTCTTCTGTAATAGGAAGACACACTGAGGGACCCCTGTAATAGGAAGACCCCCGCAGGGACCCCTGTGATAGGGAGACACCCCTACAGGGACATCTGTAATAGGGGCCCCTGTAAAAGAGGGACTACCCGCAGGGACGCTTGTAATATCTGTAATTCCTCTCACTGCATCTGTTTGGACTGCTCTTTAGCTTTCAGACAGGGGTCGCTTTTCTGGGGGTGGGGCGAGGTCTGTGTGGAGGGCGTCTTTTGAGGCTTGCTCTCTTTGCCAGGGGGTCCCTGTGGGGAATCCCCCTATTACAGTGGTCTATGTGGGGGGATCCTGCTAATACCGGGGTTCCTGGTGGGGTCCCCCTATTAAAGGAGTCCTGGGGGTCCCCCTATTACAGGGGTCCCTGGGGCATTCCCTATTGTAAGGATTCCTGGAGGTCCCACTATTCCAGGGATCTTTGAGGGTGGGGGGTTGTCCCTGTTACAGGGTCCAGTGAAGAGATCTCCCTATTGCTGGAATCCCTGTGGGGGGGGGGGGGGGCATGGTAGGGGTCTGCAAGAGGAGATTTGGGCAGGCATTGCATTACTAGAGAGGAGGATGGCTCTTGGATGGTCTCTACTAGCATACCCCTGATGTAGGGGACCTCACATTGGTTTAAGGGGGCAAAAATTGCCCCCATAGCCCACTGCAAGGTCCACCATACCAGGGCCACGCTGGTAGAGACCATATGTGACCTGTGCCCATGTGGTTCCCGACCGCGGGGACCGGAGAATCACAGATGGTCAAAACATAGGGCACCGAGCCTGCTAAATGAATGCAAATGAGTCATTAAGATCCATTTGCATTCATTTACATGCTCCCAGTTCCCACCTAGTTCCCACTGCCAGTGGAGGGTCAGAGCATTGCAATTGGGTCGGCGCCCGGCATCAATTCCAATTTTGCCCCGATGCCCGATTCTCCGTCCCATCAGGGAACACGATCCGGTTGTCCCAGGATGGAGAATCCCACCCAATAACTTTGACCCTTTCAGATTCTGTAGTAGCAACGTGTTTTCTTCCTCCCCAGAGTGCTCCAACAAAACCTGGAAATCCATAAATGTGTATAAAAGGTAGACAGAGAAAAATTGGGCTAAGTCTCAGTGGCACAACAAGGACAATTTTCATGGACTTCTGATGATAAATCCTTGCCTGGAGATAACCTAACCCTTGAAACCAACTAATCCTCTGATTCTGAAATGTATTGGTTTCCTTCCTATTCCACACCATATTCCAAAGGATAGAATGGCTCAATATTACCACTGACACCTCCAGATAAGGACTTGCAAAAATAATACCCAGTTGAAATGAGATCACCTGGACCCCAGGCATCACTGACATTCAAAATCCTAACCATTTACTCAGGAGTCAAGTCAGCAGCTCTTCTGGAACACTAAATACTTGCCATGATAATGCAATGAGTAAGGAGTGGCCTCTGAATAAAACACAAGTTAAATGGAAAAATAACATTATTGGGGCTTCCTTTGTGTCAATAATAATAATTACATCAAAATCCTCAAGCAGGATGTGACAAACTGAGTTTTGCATGTAGCTATGGTTCAGTACCACAAATTCTTTCCTGAAAAAATTATTGTTTTGATGAAAAGAGTAGCCCGGAGGAATAAATTGCTGATTAAAATTACAACTAGTTTCAAGCACTCAGCCCCATTAATCATTTGTGTGAAAATTAAACTCATTTCTTTCTCTTGTATACTTCAAAAACACATTTATATATCATCTTCCATGCAACACAATTCCCAATCATTTCACAGGGAACACCGAGACACGAGAGGAGAAGAAAGTTCAGTCAAAAGAGATAATTTTTTGAGAAGGCTTTTGAAGAAGGAGAGAAGTTTAGGGATTGGATTTGTAAATATTAATTTCTAGCCTACTGATATAAACATGCAAAGATTGTGATAGGTAAGTGCATTTTTGAAAATGTTTTAAACATGTAGAGTTACAGCTATTTCTTCAGCCAGGCCCAGCACTCATTCAGAGGTGAAGGTAGACAATAGAGATGATCAGATTAAAGTGATGATGTGGAGATGCCGGCGTTGGACTGGGGTGGGCACAGTATGAAGTCTTACAACACCAGGTTAAAATCCAGCAGGTTTTTTTCGAATCACTAGCTTTCGGAGCACCTGAGGAAGGAGCTGTGCTCCGAAAGCTAGTGATTTGAAACAAACCTGTTGGGCTTTAACCTGGTTTGTAAGACTTCATATTAAATCGAGTCAGGCTCCACTTGAGGAGTGTAGCATGTTTTTTTGACATACGTCTAAGAAAATGATATACAGGCAGGAGTCCTGAGTTTATTGTTTAGAAACTTAGCATATGAGAATGAAAAAGCATTTTACCACATTCTACCACATTCTTTTGCCCACTAATTTGTCACAGGTGTTTGACCATTTTCAAAATGCTAATTAACACCTCCATTAAAACAGAAAATGTCATTTAGGCATATTAAGTGTAATATTGCGGAATGGTGGCAATCTGCTGCCCCACAGATCCAGGGATCCGGGTTCAATTCCGAGCTCGGGTGACTGTCTGTATGGAGTTTACACATTCTTCCGTGTCTGCGTGGGTTTCCTCTGGGTGCTCTGGTTTCCTCCCACAGTCCAAAGATGTGTAGGTTAGGTGGGGTTATGGTGATAGGTTGTTGAGTGGGTCTCGATAGGGACCACTTTCACAGAGTTGGTGCAGACTTGATAGGCCGAATGTCCTTCTTCTGCTCTGCAGGGATTTGTATTTATTTGTATTGGTTTATTGGTTCAAATTTCTGTGGGTGTTTAGGTACATTGTAAATCCACTTGTGAATATTTCTTTTAATATTTTTAGCAAAATTATATTGGTTTTATTAGAAAATTATTATAATTTTATGATAAAAATCACGGCAAGAATTCAGCCTAAGTGTTACTCCTGTTTTATTTACAGTGCATCTTATAAAGTAAGATGAATAAACTCACTGTCACATCTATCAACACACTCGATCCTGAATCATCACACTGGCTATCAGGATAAGATGAATACCGTTACATTGATGAAGCAAATTAAAAATCTCACCAAATAAATTTTGGGAGAAATGATAGTCCATAGAGATATAGGAACATAGGAACATGAGTAGGCCATTCAGTCCCTCGAGTCTGTCCCGCTATTTAATGAGATCATGGCTGACCTGTGGCCTAACTCTATGTACATTTTGTTCAACGCCACTAAATAAAAGCAGGAATCCGAGGCAAATATTTATTTTAAGCAATACATGGAAGAACGTTGTAAATGTTCTGCACAACAGCTTTATGATTCCATTGTGCAAACGGAGGAAATCTTCATTTTCTCTAAGCTATTATTTTAGGGCACTGGGGTTAAGTAGATTAAATGAAGATTTAACTTGGTCTTGAGCAGAACACAGATATTTGAGCTGGACGTTAAATCCCAAGTGTATAATGAAATGGTCAACCTAACTCAGACTGTTCCTACCCTACTGTAACGGATTCATTTATTATCCTTCAGCAAGGGGATTGTGCTCTGATAGAAGAAAAATGCTGTATGTTATTTAAATAGCATTTTTTATTTTTCCAATATACAACAATAAGTAAATCATAGCACTGCTCCATACTTTGTGCAGTTGATTTATTACTATATCTTGCACTTTAATGAGTTAACTTACTTAAGCCCCAAAATCCAGTGTGGGGATCACAGTACATGAATAACACATTGCTGTACCTTGGCTACAGGTAACATATTAAAATTATGCTCTTTCTGATTTCCTGGATTGTTCTGTCCAGCTGGCATCGCCCATGCTGTTCACTGGCTGCATGTGTCAACACGGGGATCACTATTACAAATGGCTAGTGTTATGTAAAGGTGGCCAGTACCTTTTAAAGAGGAGATGTATTGTGGCTTCTGGAACTGATGTCAAGCAATGACTTGAATTTGAAGACTCCTGGGATGTCACAGCAATCCATCAAACTGTTCTCCAATAGATCAGACGGATTGCTGAAATGTTCGCCCTCGAGGTGACAGTATTCTTCTCCCATCCCTGTTCATGCTGTTGCTCTTGTCTGACAGCA
This sequence comes from Scyliorhinus torazame, assembly GCF_047496885.1. NCBI lineage: Eukaryota > Metazoa > Chordata > Chondrichthyes > Carcharhiniformes > Scyliorhinidae > Scyliorhinus > Scyliorhinus torazame. The sequence continues at coordinate 138,926,331 of NC_092712.1, read as the reverse complement.
GCAACTTGACTGCCAGAACCTCAGCAGAAATGATGCCCAGAAATTGGCCCAGAATTGCTCGAGATTGTCCTCCAAGGCCATCTGAAGTTTTCCTAATTGATGATTAATAACCTTCACCATCCATGCTGCATCCATTGGAGAGGAATCCTCATAGGCGCACCATAGGTGCTGGCATATGCTTGAAATTATTGCAAAGGAAATAAGCTGACAATCTTTGGAGCATATTAAATGTTATTGCTTGCAATAAAACCTGGCTTTTCTACTGTTGCATTTTCTTAAATAAACTTTGATACTCATAACTTGGGCAGTCTCACCACCAGACAGTTGAACTTTGAAAGAAAAAAAGGGTAACAACTTAAACTTCCCTACTCACCCTGTACATTTTCTCACTGTTGAGTGACTTAAACTAATAGCATTTAATTCTGTTCGAAGTGGTCCATGAGCTGTCAATCTAATCTTGATGTTCATAGGCATTGGTGTTAGTTTATCAGCTGACCACTTCAAAGTTATCCAACTGTGAAGGGAGGTGAATGGAACAATGCTGACAACTGTGTGTGTGTGGAAGCTGTCAATCACAGCCTAGTAAAATCAATATCAAAGAGAAATGAAGGAATGGCTTACAGATCAAAGATCTGTGAGGGTTTAAACCCAGCTTACTGGTTTTCTCTTTCCAGGAATTGACAGGTGATGTTTGCTCTGCCTGAGCCAGCAGGTGTATTGGCCTGGTGAGTGTTAAAGTAGTAATTATTTTCACTGCCTCTGTCTGAACTACTCTCTAGCTTCCAGGCAGGGGTCTCTCTTCAGGGGAGTCTGTGGCTGGGGGGGGAGGGGGGGGGGGTGCGGGGGGGAGGCTCTTTATTTAGTGGGTCTATGTAGGAGTTGTCTTTATTTAGGGGGTCTCTGTGGGGGGTCTCTTTATTTTGAGGTCTCTGGGATCTCTTTGTTTAGGGGGTCTCTGATGGGGGATATGGGAAGGGGTTGGACTAGGGAATGGGGTTCATGGGGTGACCCAGAAAATCCTGGGGGGTGGCGGCTGAATTGCACTGCGGGGGAGTCCAGCTGTGGATTTGCACTATTGGACTGCCCATTCAAAATGGTGGCCTAATAATGGGATTACCTAGGGAATCCCTCGCAATCCTTGCCATGCAGGAATTTGCATAACTAAGGATTGGGAATCGCTTTCTGATGGGAGCGCAAATCAGGTGCAATTAAGCTCCGATGGAAGAACATAGAGTGGGATTCTCCGGTCGCCGACGCCAAAATCGCATTCTCCGAGTATGCCGCGCCACATATAGATGAGCTCAGGACATTGCGTGAGGCTCGCCCCCCAATGCTTCACCTCCAACCGGCCGAGTTCCCGACGGTGTCAGCCTCTCATGGTCTCATCCGTCGGGAATTTGGCGTGGCAGCTGTGGACACAGAACAGCGCCACCACAGTTGGGGGGAGGGCCGATCTGCGGGCTGGGGGTCTTTGCCAGGGGCTGGGGACACTGTGGGGAGGTGGTCCAGGATGTCCAAGTGGGCCAAAGAGGATGCACTATTTTGCAGGCCGGGTCCGCGAGCGGCCGCCGCCATGTTGCACGGCGCGGTTGCTGCAGACCGCCGCCAGGCGCATGCGCGGCCACGGACCTGTCAGTTCATTGGGCCATATTGGCAGCTGGAGCTTGGTGCTCTACGCTGCCTTGATGCTAGCCTCGAGCCAAATGGAGGATCGGTGGCCGTTTTATGCCATTTTGTCTGTGGTAAAACGCCACTGTTCCCACGCTGGCTTGGGAACAAAGCCTCAGAATTGGAGAATACAGCCCATAGTCTCCCACATCAAAAATAGCTCCCAATCATTCCCCTCCAACAACATTTCATAATGATCTTTGTCTCTTCTCATGCTTTACATGATTTCAGAGAACTGACACGTTCCCTTTTGTTGTGGTGCAACAAACTCTACTTCTATCATTTCTGATCATTTCTTCTTTCTTCTCGTTATATTCATTAGACAACTCTCCTGAATTGCTAACTTGTTCCAACCGTTGTGTTCTCTCTTTGGGCTGTCCATTTCTAAGTCCTCCTCAGCACCCTCAAACACCGGACAGTTTATGTCTCTTTGCCGAATGCCAATTTCTCCAGCTCATTTGTGTATTCCGCATGACTGGTAGTTCAATCATTCAATTGGATCTCTAGAGAAAATCCCAGTAATGGCTCTGGTAAATGATACCTCTGCTCTGATTTCTGCTTCAACAGTACGGTGACTCTTGTTGTAGATGATTCAGGATGTCCTCCATGAAGTCCAATCATCAAATGTTTTATATGTTTCACTCTGAGTCGAGTAGTTCTCTCACTCATCACAAAACTGACAGCAAAGAACAAAGAGCAAAGAACCATGCAGCACAGGAACAGGTCCTTCAGCCTTCCAAGCCTGCGTTGATCATGATGCCTGTCTAAACTAAAACCTCTGCCTTTCCGGGATCCGAATGCCTCTATTCCCATCCTATTCATGTATTTGTCAATTATCCATTGCCTGGGATTTCCTTCGTTCTTCGGGTTCCTTGCTGTGACCACTGTTGTCGATGTGATGAATGTAGGAATTTCAGATAGATTGTATTAATGGTGCAGTAAGAGTTAAAAGCCTGGGTTAGTGTGTCACTGCTGCAGTCATGTTTTTTAAAATCCTGGTTTGAAAGGCAACTCAGCTTTCTGGAGACAGAGGTGCAATTAGGGCAAGGTAAGTTCATAATTCATTCCAGCCATTGTTTGCTAAAGTTGGGCTAATGGAATTTTGTTCATATTATGAGGGTTCCTGGGGCGTAGATAATTAGAGATATGGGACGTCATTCTCCGACCCCCCGCCGGGTCGGAGAATGGCCGTTGGCCGCCGTGAATCCCGCCCCCGCCCCCGCCGAAGTCTCCGCTCCCGGAGATTGGGCGGGGGCGGGAATCCGGCCGCGCCGGTTGGCGGGACCCCCCGCTGGATTCTCCGGCCCGGATGGGCCGAAGTCCCGCCCAGGAATTGCCTGTCCCGCCGACGTAAATCAAACCTGGTATTTACCGGCGGGACCAGGCGGCGTGGGCGGGCTCCGGGGTCCTGGGGGGGGGGCGCGGGGCGATCTGACCCCGGGGGGTGCCCCCACGGTGGCCTGGCCCACGATCGGGGCCCACCGATCCGCGGGCGGGCCTGTGCCGTGGGGGCACTCTTTCCCTTCCGCCTCCGCCACGGTCTCCACCATGACGGAGGCGGAAGTGACTCTCCCCACTGCGCATGCGCGGGAAACTGACAGCGGCCGCTGACGCTCCCGCGCATGCGCTGGGAAACTGACAGCGGCCGCTGACGCTCCCGCGCATGCGCCGCATTTCCGCGCCAGCTGGCGGGGCAACAAACGCCATTTCCGCCAGCTGGCGGGGCGGAAATCCCTCCGGCGTCGGCCTAGCCCCTCAATGTTGGGGCTAGGCCGCCAAAGATGCGGAGACTTCCGCACCTTTTTGCCGGCGCGATGCCCGTCTGATTTGCGCCGGCTTTGGCGCCAGTCGGCGGGCATCCCGCCGTTGGGGGAGAATTTCGCCCCATGGGGCGAGATTCTCCGTTTCTGACACAAAGTGTTGAGGCCAACACAGAATTCGTGAACCTTCATGGCAGAAAAACTGGCACCACACTTGGACCGATTCCGCTACTACTGAGGGGCTAGCACCAGTGTCATGTGGAACAAAATTGATTCCAATGGAAAATGGTGTGGGATTCGCCGGATCCATGATTGACACGTGGGAGGCTGACAAACTGCAGCCACACATACACATTACAATCCCCACACACACACATCCCAGCCAACAAGATGGTACTGGTTATGCTGGAGTGCGCCCATACAGCTGATGGGTCAGCTGGGGCGCATTGATGCCACTGTCGAGGTGATGGAGAATTACGGTTTGGCATCAAATCAGCTCCTGACATGATTCTGGCATCGGAACCTATTCTCCACCCCATCGCCTTTCCCGATTTTGGCGTTGGCCAATGGAGAATCCCACCCATTGTGTTTAGCCTTCGGAAGATGATATAATTAATGGGCGGAACTAGAGCGACACCAGGGGCGTCATTCTCCGACCCCCCGCCGGGTCGGAGAATGGCCGTTGGCCGCCGTGAATCCCGCCCCCGCCCCCGCCGAAGTCTCTGGTACCGGAGATTGGGCGGGGGCGGGAATCGGGCCGCGCCGGTTGGCGGGACCCCCCGCTGGATTCTCCGGCCCGGATGGGCCGAAGTCCCGCCCAGGAATTGCCTGTCCCGCCGGCGTAAATCAAACCTGGTATTTACCGGCGGGACCAGGCGGCATGGGCGGGCTCCGGGGTCCTGGGGGGGGGCCGCGGGGCGATCTGACCCCGGGGGGTGCCCCCACGGTGGCCTGGCCCGCGATCGGGGCCCACCGATCCGCGGGCGGGCCTGTGCCGAGGGGGCACTCTTTCCCTTCCGCCTCCGCTACGGCCTCGACCATGGCGGAGGCGGAAGAGACTCTCCCCACTGCGCATGCGCGGGAAACTGACAGCGGCTGCTGACGCTCCCGCGCATGCGCCGTATTTCCGCGCCAGCTGGCGGGGCAACAAACGCCATTTCCGCCAGCTGGCGGGGCGGAAATCCCTCCGGCGTCGGCCTAGCCCCTCAATGTTGGGGCTAGGCCGCCAAAGATGCGGAGCATTCCGCACCTTTGGGCCGGCGCGATGCCCGTCTGATTGGCGCCGTCTTTGGCGCCAGTCAGCGGACATCTTGCCATTGGGGGAGAATTTCGCCCCAGGTCTCCAGCAGGCAGCAGGCAGAGTTTAGTTTTTGGCTGGAAAGCAAACTGAGAAGCAGTTTCTGAAGAATACAGCCAGATATTCTGCATTATTCTGACAGTATGTCAGGTCTCTCTCTTTCAAGCAGTCTCAAATGATTTCTATCCAATGTTTGGCAGGTATTCTGTGTTTACTACCTCTAATTAAAAGTGGATTCTTACCAGAGATGGATTTTGCTTGAGTGAAGATTAAAAAATAACAGTTAGGAGTTTAAAAAGTTTCATTTTATTGTTAAGCATTGTTTCATTGGTAATTGTAAACTATATTTCTGTGATGTTAAAGTTAGTAATACTGTGTTAGGAATAAGGTTTAAATATACCATATCCCAATATGTTTGTGAAATCACTCCTGGTGCAAAGTATCCTTCCCTCACAGCCCTACGAAATAAAATAAAATATTGGGGTTTCTGTCCAGTATCCTAGATACTGTTGGGTCTGGTCCTCGATCATAATGCTGAGCTCTGCTTGTCTTTTTTCTTTCAACTATTTTTGCCATTGATTCACATCTTCATGAGCTAACTCCAGGTTCTTCACCACTTACTGGTGAATGGTGTATTGTTTCTCACTGGCCCTCGTAGATTTCCCAGCTACTTCCACCTTTTCCATAGCACTTGTTTTTTTCCTCAGCTTTGATAAAGCTGGGTTACTTCGAATTTAGATTAGGACCACAAACTTTTTTAAAAATGTATTTTATTACAAACATGTATCAAAACACAAACTTATACCTTATTTTCTACTTGCTGTCGTTCTCAGTGAATTTCTCCAACTCTTTTTTTATTCAATGTCACTACTTCTTCTGCTGTGGTTTGGCTTATTTTCTGACTGATTACAGCTTTAAATTTCCTTGTAATGTATAGCGAAAACTCTCAAGGAACTTCAGATTACAATACAAAGGGATGGTATGCAACTCAGTCTTGCTTGCTTTCAGCTCTTCATTTAGTCATTCAAGACCTTTCTATCTTTCTTTCCTTCCTTCTGGGGCCCAACACTGCTCTCCTTCTGGGACTCATTAGTGCCCTCCTTTTGGAGTCTTTCACTGCCTACCCTGACTCTAGCATTGCTTCTTCCTTGAGGGCTTATTACTTCTCTGATCTCCAGCATTACCTCTTCCTTGAAGTCTTCATTGCCACCTTTGAGGTCTTGCGTTTCTTATAGACTCTCTTTTTAGAGTTGCCCTCTATCTGGATTCTTGTCCTTGGCCTTTGTTCCTTTCTTGTGATTGTTGCATTACTGTTGTACAATTTTAAATGCATTGCCGGGTTAGGTCTGTGATTTTTAAAAAACTGCCATACCTGCAGTTCCTCTCGGTTTGCACTCAGTATGAACCAACTCATTACCCTAACCCCATTGACTTCAATTTTTCCAAGTCTCCCTGCTGCCACACTCCATCAAATGCTGCCTTGATGTCAAAGTCGGTCACTCACTCCTCACAGCTTGAATTCAGTCTTTAGACCACGCATGAGAGGGTCTTCCAGGCACCCTCCATGGGCCCATTGTAGGCCATTGGGTGCAGATCAGGAGGGACCCTCCCCAAAAGCCTGCAGGGAGGGCACCAAGTTTTCTTCAGGTGGCAAATTAGGCGGCACTAGCACAGTGGGTTGCACTGTTGCTTCACAGCGCCAGGGTCCTAGTTTTGATTCCCGGCTTGGGTCACTGTCTGTGTGGAGTCCGTATATTCTCCTCGTGCCTGTGTGGGTTTCCCCCGGGTGCTCCGCTTTCCTCCCACAAGTCCAGAAAGATGTGCTGGTAGGTAATTTAGACATTCCAAATTCTCCCACAGTGTACCCGAACAGATGCCGGAGTGTGGCAACTAGGAGCTTTTCACAACACCATCATTGCAGTATTAATGTAAGCCTACTTGTGACAATAATAAAGATTATTATTAAGTGCCCACCACTACTGGTTAAATACCAAAAATTGTCAGGAAGAGGCCTGTAAATGGGCATCCCATGACTTAAGGGCCTCAGTTAGTCCTAGAGGTGGGAGGAACCCATCACTTACCTCTCCACTGATAAAATATCAAAGGACAAATCAATCCAAAATTGTCAACAAAAAAAACCCCATCACTGCCAACAGTATTACATACTTCCATGTTCAGTTATACAAGATCAGTTCAGCCTTTATGAAAATGAAATGAATGAAAATGAAAATCGCTTATTGTCACGAGTAGACTTCAATGAAGTTACTGTGAAAAGCCCCTAGTCGCCACACTCAGGCGCCTTTACCAATCATTTCTAAATTTTACTGTAGTTTCCTTCTGATGGGAAGGTGATCGAACTGTACCTCCCACCATCAGAACTGAATTGATGACTCCCACCTCCCAACCAGGGTGTGGGCATAATCAGTAGTTAATATCTCGTGGCATCTTCCAATGAAGTGGGGCCAAATGGCCAAAGTGACAGTTTGATCAGTGGGTAATAGGGGCAACTAGAGGCAGGAGGCCACAGCTGGAGGGCCTTGAGGATGATTCCTGGCAATCAGGACAGGATAAGAGTGGCAATCAGGAGAAAGGGAGGGAAGCCTGTCATGAGGAGGGCTGGGGAAATTGAAGGCTTCCATGAGGGCCTGGCAGGCCTGCTCCTCCTGGCCCAGAAAGAGTGCTGAAAGAGCCATTTAACTTCTAGACGAGCGCTCTGTTTCACTGCCAATTTTCCCAATAGCTGGGGAAACCCATGCAGCATCAATTAATGTATTGCAAATCGTACTCCCAATTGCATGGTAGTAGGTCAATTTTAAAATGTTAAGCCTTTCCAAGGCAGGATGTTGGGTACCTTGATATTCACTATTGCAAAAATGGCAATGGCTACATGGTGGGGTTGGGTTCCACTGTTTTCACTATTTAATGGCCCATCTCGGACTCTGTCCCACCCATCATGGGCAAATGCAGAGGGATGGGGATATCAATGCCAATGAGTGCACAAACATTTCCTCAAAGTGTATGAGAGCCTCAGGTCACACATCAGTAACCTGAGGCGGGATTCTCCGACCCCCCGCCGGGTCGGAGAATCGCCGGGGGCTGGCGTGAATCCCGCCCCCGGCGGTTGCCGAATTCTACGGCACCGGATATTCAGCGGGGCCGGGAATCGCGCCGCGCCGGTTGGCGGGCCCCTCCCCGGCGATGGGCCAAAGTCCCGCTGCTGGAATGCCTGTCCCGCCGGCGAGAATCAAACCACCTCTCTTACCGGCGGGACAAGGCGGTGCGGGCGGGCTCCGGGGTCCTGGAGGTGGCGCGGGGCGATTTGGCCCCGGGGGGTGCCCCCACAGTGGCCTGGCCCGCGATCGGGGCCCACCGATCCACAGGCCTTCGCCATGGTCTTCACTATGGCGGAGGTGGAAGAGACCCCCTCCACTGCGCATGCGCGGGGATGGCGTGAGCAGCCGCTGACGCTCCCGCGCATGTGCCGCCCGGAGATGTCATTTCCGCGCCAGCTGGCGGGGCACCAAAGGCCTTTCCCGCCAGCTGTCGGGGCGGAAATCAGTCCGGCGCGGGCCTAGCCCCTCAAGGTGAGGGCTCGGCCCCTCAAGATGTGGAGAATTCATCACCTTTGGGGCGGCGCGATGCCGGACTGATTCGCGCCGTTTTTGGCGCCGGTCGGCGGACATCGCGCCGATTGCGGAGAACCCCGCCCCTGATGTGTATTCACAAAGGACAATTTTTCATAGGTTTTCCAAATAAAGTAATTGCTAGCTTGTGGTTTGCCTCAGCAATAGTGATGCAGCTGTGGTAGTATGTATTGGGGGTCATGTGGGACTGGAAGCCCTAATGTCATTGGCTGACAGATCCCGGGTCCTGGTTGGCCGTTGACCTCAAGCTCCGCCCTGAAGGCGGAGTATAAGAAGACGGAGTCTTCCCCCGCAGGCCAGTTTACTATCGAGTTGCGGGGGAACAGACACGTTTAATAAAGCCTCATCGACTTCACTCTATTCGTCTCATGGAGTCTTTGTGCGCTACAATTTATTAAGCGTGCCTAAAAAGGACTATGGAGCTCAGGATCATTCCGGAATGCCTGAGGATCAGCCCCCACGCAGTGAACGCGGCAGCAGCCTTCAAGCACTGGCAGACTTGCTTCGAGGCCTACCTCAGAACGACCACCGGCCGAGTCTCAGAAGACCAAAAACTGCAGGTCCTGCACTCGAGGGTGAGCACGGAGATTTTCTCCCTCATCGAAGTCTCGGACGATTTCCAGACGGCGTTCGCAGCACTGAGAAGTCTCTACGTTCGCCCAGTTAACCAAATCTATGCTCGCTACCAGCTCGCGACGAGACGGCAAACTCCCGGAGAATCGATGGACGAGTTCTACGCCGCGCTGCTGATTTTGGGACGAGCCTGCAGCTGCCCGTCGGTGAACGCAAACGAACACATGGACATGTTAATGCGCGATGCTTTTGTGGCAGGTATGCAATCCTCCCAAATCCGCCAAAGACTTCTAGAAAAAGAGTCGCTAGGACTCTCAGAGGCACGGGCCTTAGCAGCCACCCTAGACGTGGCCGCGCGTAATACCCGCGCCTACGGCCCCGACCGCGCGGCAACCCATTGGGCCCCATACGTACCCGTCGCGGCAAACCCCCTACCCCCCCCCGGACACCCCACAGGCTTGCGCGGTCCAAACGCCGAGTCGCACCGGGGGCACCCGCTGTTATTTCTGCGGCCAGGCGAAACACACCCGACAGCGCTGCCCGGCCGGCGCAGCTATCTGCAAAAGCTGCGGGAAAAAGGGCCATTATGCGGTTGTGTGCCGGTCCCGCGAGGTCGCTGCCGTCCCGGGAGCACAGGGAGCCCTGCCAGCAGTTTACGCGCCCCAACCCCCCCAGCACGCCATGTACGACCCGCAGGCGCAGCCGCTCTGGGTCCCGACCACCACAGTCCCGGGAGAACTGGGAGCCCTGCACGCCGCCTACGTTCCCCAACCCCCCTCCCCGCAGCCCATGTACGACCCGCCGCCGGCGCTACCGCTTTGGGTCCCGGCCAACACTCTCCACGGAGAGGAGGGAGTTTTCCGCGTCCCTAACCCCCACCCCGCGCCCCATGCCTGACGCGCCGGCGCCACCTACTTGGGCCCCGACCACCGCTGTCAAAGGCGAGGGAGCTCCGCACGGTCCCAGCGCTCGCGGCCCCACGCCTGACCCGCCGGCGCCGCCGACTTGGGCCCCGACCACCGCTGTCCCCGGTGAGGGAGCTCCGCGCGGTCCTAGCGCTCGCAGTCCTAGCGCTCGCGGTGAGGGAGCTCCGCGCGGTCCTAGCGCTCGCGGTCCTAGCGCTCCCCAGCCCCCCCAGCACACCATGTGCGACCCGCAGATGCCGCCATTTTGGGTCCCGGCCACCACGAGGGAGGAGGGGCGCCGCCATCTTGGACCGCCCCAGACCTGTACGACGCATGGGGGCGGCCATTTTGTCCACCCCCGCCGCCATCTTGTGACCCCCCAGCCACGTGCGATGTATGGGGGCGGCCATTTTGTTCATCCTCGCCGCCATTTTGGACGGCAACAACGGACCCCACTCCACTACTGCAACCACGGCTCGCTTCGATTACGCTCGATCAAGCCCGGCCCCGGACACTCCAGACGACGACGACAACGGTACTAATAAACGGCCACAAGACGCCATGCCTAGTCGACTCCGGGAGCACGGAAAGCTTTATACACCCCAACACGGTAAGACGCTGTTCCTTGACCACCTATCCCAGCGCACAAAAGATTTGCCTAGCTGCAGGATCCCACTCCGTACAGATCCGGGGATTCTGCATAGTTACCCTAACGGTGCAGGGGAGGGAGTTCAAAAACTACAAACTAAACGTCCTTCCCCAACTCTGTGCCCCCACCTTGCTGGGATTAGATTTCCAATGCAATCTACAGAGCCTTACGTTCAAATTCGGCGGCCCCATACCCCCACTCACTATCTGCGGCCTCGCAACCCTCAAGGTGCAACCCCCGTCCTTGTTTGCGAACCTCACCCCGGATTGCAAACCCGTCGCCACTAGGAGCAGACGGTACAGCGCCCAGGACCGGACCTTCATTCGGTCCGAAGTCCAGCGGCTACTAAAGGAGGGCATAATCCAGGCCAGTAATAGTCCCTGGAGTGCGCAGGTGGTAGTAGTGAAGACAGGGGAGAAACAAAGGATGGTCATTGACTATAGCCAGACCATCAACAGGTACACACAACTAGACGCGTACCCTCTCCCCCGCATATCCGACATGGTCAATCGGATTGCCCAATATAAAGTCTTCTCCACCGTGGACCTCAAGTCCGCCTACCATCAGCTCCCCATCCGCCCAAGTGACCGCAAGTACACAGCCTTCGAGGCAGACGGGTGATTATACCATTTCCTACGGGTCCCTTTTGGCGTCACAAACGGGGTCTCGGTCTTCCAACGGGAGATGGACCGAATGGTTGATCAACATGGGTTGCGGGCCACGTTCCCGTATCTCGACAATGTAACCATCTGCGGCCACGATCAGCAGGACCACGACGCCAACCTCCAAAAATTCCTCCAGACCGCCAAAGCCTTGAACCTCACGTACAACGAGGACAAGTGCGTTTTTAGCACCGACCGGCTAGCCATTCTGGGCTACGTAGTGCGCAATGGGATAATAGGCCCCGACCCCGAACGTATGCGCGCATTCATGGAATTTCCCCTCCCACACTGCCCAAAAGCCCTGAAACGCTGCTTGGGGTTCTTTTCGTACTACGCCCAGTGGGTCCCCCAGTACGCAGACAAGGCCCGCCCCCTAATACAGACCACGACCTTCCCTCTGTCGACAGAGGCTTGCCATGCCTTCAGCCGCATCAAAGCGGATATCGCAAAGGCCACGATGCGCGCCATCGACGAGTCCCTCCCCTTCCAGGTTGAGAGCGACGCCTCCGACGTAGCTCCAGCGGCCACCCTTAACCAAGCGGGCAGACCCGTGGCCTTTTTCTCCCGGACCGTCCACGCCTCAGAAATCCGCCACTCTTCAGTAGTAAAGGAAGCCCAAGCCATAGTGGAAGCTGTGCGACATTGGAGGCATTACCTGGCCGGCAGGAGATTCACTCTCCTCACCGACCAACGGTCGGTAGCCTTCATGTTCGATAGTGCACAGCGGGGCAAAATCAAAAACGACAAAATCTTAAGGTGGAGGATCGAGCTCTCCACCTTCAACTATGAGATTTTGTATCGTCCCCGGAAAGCTGAACGAGCCGTCCGATGCCCTATCCCACGGCACATGTGCCAACGCACAAATTAACCGCCTCCAAACCCTCCACGAGGACCTCTGCCACCCGGGGGTCACTCGGTTTTACCACTTCATCAAGTCCCGCAATCTCCCATACTCTTTAGAGGAGGTCCGTACAGTCACAAGGGACTGCCACATCTGCGCGGAATGCAAGCCGCATTTTTTCAGGCCAGATGGAGCGCACCTGATTAAGGCTTCCCGCCCCTTTGAACGCCTCAGTCTCGATTTCAAAGGGCCCCTCCCCTCCACCGACCGCAACGCATATTTTCTTAATGTAGTGGACGAATACTCCCGCTTCCCTTTTGCCATTCCCTGCTCTGACATGACCGCGGCCACAGTCATTAAAGCCCTGAACAGCATCTTCACACTGTTCGGTTACCCCGCATACGTCCACAGCGACAGGGGGTCCTCTTTCATGAGTGACGAGCTGCGCCAGTTCCTGCTCAGCAAGGGCATAGCCTCAAGCAGGACGACCAGCTACAACCCCCGGGGGAACGGGCAAGTAGAAAGGGAGAACGGCACAGTCTGGAAGGCCGTCCTACTGGCCCTACGGTCCAGGGACCTCCCAGTTTCAAGGTGGCAGGAGGTCCCCCCGGACGCTCTCCACTCCATCCGGTCACTGTTGTGTACTACCACTAATCAAACGCCGCATGAGCGTCTCCTTGTCTTCCCTAGGAGGTCCTCCTCTGGAACGTCGCTGCCGACCTGGCTGGCGGCCCCAGGACCCATCCTGCTCCGAAAGCATGTGCGGGCACATAAGGCGGACCCGTTGGTCGAAAGGGTTCACCTCCTCCACACAAACCCCCAGTACGCCTACGTGGAGTACCCCGACGGCCGACAGGACACGGTCTCCCTGCGGGATCTGGCGCCCGCCGGCAACACGCACACCCTCCCGACACCATCAACCCAACCCCCCCCTTCCTGCCACCGCCGCACCCCGCGACCGCCCCCTTCCCAGGAGGATCGGTTCCCCTCCCCTCAGCACCGACCAAGAATCAAACCCGAGCTGAAACCGTACGGCTCCTGGAGGCGACAACACTAGTACAAGCACCACCACCACCGCCGGTGCCGAGGCGATCGACACGGACGACCAGACCGCCTGACCGACTCGTGGCGTCGATGTAAAACAAATATGGACTGTTCACAAGAACATTTTGCTTTTCTTCCTATACCCTCTGTAAATAGTTGCAACAGGACGAAATTGTCCAATACTGTATTGCCATGTGAATGTTTTGTCCTCCCAGGACCAGCCCTGTAAACCCTTGCCACCATACGAAGCATCACCCCGCCGGGTTCATTTTTGACAACGGGTGAATGTGGTAGTATGTATTGGGGGTCATGTGGGACTGGAAGCCCTAATGTCATTGGCTGACAGATCCCGGGTCCTGGTTGGCTGTTGACCTCAAGCTCTGCCCTGAAGGCGGAGTATAAGAAGCCGGAGTCTTCCCCCGCAGGCCAGTTTACTATCGAGCTGCGGGGGAACAGACAAGCTTAATAAAGCCTCATCGACTTCACTCTATTCGTCTCATGGAGTCTTTGTGCGCTACAGCAGCCATACACAAACTGACTTTACCTTTCGTGGGCATACGTTATACTGAACAGCTCTTTCTAGTTCTTTGTGGTGTTGCCTTCACATTAGTCAATGAACATAATGCATAACTGAAGGTCCTGATCATCATACCTTTGCCAGGACGTTGGCCCCTAAGCCAGTCTCTGGTGCATCAGCTGAAACCTTTGTTGGTCTCTCAAGAGCTGTAAAACCTTAGAGCAGCATTAGCAATTTTACCCATATTTCTTTACATTATATATCCAGCCCCATTCATTAATCTTTTTAGCAGTTTTATGATCATTGATTTTATTTGGTATAAATTCAGTGACATAATTGCCTATTACATGTGTTTCCCTAGCTCTGTGATGTCTGTTCAGTAGCTGAGACTTTCATGCTGCCAGGTTTAATGTTTTCACAAGTGATGGTGTCTCCAAGAAACATTAGCTCAATGATTCCAGTGCATGTTCGTCTTTATTACATTTCTGATTGATTCTTCTGGTAACCAAGTACCTTCTGAAGTTTTCTGTATGTTCCTCCTTGGACAAACCCCATACTTATTACATCATCTATTAATGTGCTGATACAGTCAATGTTCTCTTATATCGTGCAGCTGGTTTTCGGTTTTATTTCATGAGCTAAAACAATATTAATTATAGGCTAGAGAGTCTGTACATTCCTCTTCTTCTTCTTCAGCGATCACTCTCGAACAAGTGTAAATGTCCACTTAAGAAACTCTGTGGACAGGTCATGGGATAGAACATATAGAACATAGAACAATACAGCGCAGTACAGGCCCTTCGGCCCACGATGTTGCACCGAAACAAAAGCCATCTAACCTACACTATACCATTATCATCCATATGTTTATCCAATAAACTTTTAAATGCCCTTAATCTGTGGGTCCTTGCAAAGAATGTGAACAAGAACAATGAACAATACAGCACAAGAACAGATCTTTCGGCCCTCCAAGCCTGCCTGCGCCAATCACATGTCCTATCTCGACCAATTGCCTGTATCCTTCTGTACCCCGTCTGTTCATGTGTCTATCCAGATAAGTCTTAAAGGTCGCTAACATATGTTTCTCAATCACCTCACTTGGCAGTGCATTCCAGGCCACCACCACCACCCTCTGTGTAAAATACTTCCCCTGAACATTTCCACTGAACCTACACCTTCGAGTACATTAGATGGTTCGTTTTTTGTGCAGTGTGTGCAGAAGGGTTTCCTGACACAATATGTTGACAGGCCAACAAGAGGCGAGGCCACGTTGGATTTGGTTTTGGGTCATGAACCAGGCCAGGTGTTGGATTTGGAGGTAGGAGAGCACTTTGGGGACAGTGACCACAATTCGGTGACGTTTACGTTAATGATGGAAAGGGATAAGTATACACTCAGGGCAAGAGTTATAGCTGGGGGAAGGGCAATTATGATGCCATTAGATGTGACATGGGGGGATAAGGTGGAGATGTAGGCTGCAAGTGTTGGGCACACTGGATAAATGGAGCTTGTTCAAGGATCAGTTACTGCGTGTTCTTGATAAGTATGTACCGGTCAGGCAGGGAGGAAGGCGTAGAGCGAGGGAACCGTAGTTTACCAAAGAAGTGGAATCTCTTGTTAAGAGGAAGAAGGAGGCCTATGTGAAGATGAAGTGTGAAGTTTCAGTTGGGGCGATGGATAGTTACAAAGTAGCGAGGAAGGATCTAAAGAGAGAGCTAAGACGAGAAAGGAGGGGACATGAGAAGTATTTGGCAGGTAGGATCAAGGAAAACCCAAAAGCTTTCTCTAGGTATGTCAGGAATAAGCGAATGACTAGGGAAAGAGTAGGACCAGTCAAGGACAGGGATGGGAAGTTGTGTGTGGAGTCTGAAGAGATAGGAGAGATACTAAATGAATATTTTTCGTCAGTATTCACTCAGGAAAAAGATAATGTTGTGGAGGAGAATGCTGAGCCCCAGGCTATTAGAATAGATGGCATTGAGGTACGTAGGGAAGAGGTGTTGGCAATTCTGGATAGGCTGAAAATAGATAAGTCCCCGGGGCCTGATGGGATTTATCCTAGGATTCTCTGGGAGGCCAGGGAATAGATTGCTGGACCTTTGGCTTTGTTTTTTATGTCATCATTGGCTACAGGAATAGTGCCAGAGGACTGGAGGATAGCAAATGTGGTCCCTTTGTTCAAAAAGGGGAGCAGAGACAACCCCAGCAACTATAGACCGGTGAGCCTCACGTCTGTAGTGGGTAAAGTCTTGGAGGGGATTATAAGAGACAAGATTTATAATCATCTAGATAGGAATAATATGATCAGGGATAGTCAGCATGGCTTTGTGAAGGGTAGGTCATGCCTCACAAACCTTATCGAGTTCTTTGAGAAGGTGATTGAACAGGTAGACGTGGGTAGAGCAGTTGATGTGGTGTAAATGGATTTCAGTAAAGCGTTTGATAAGGTTCCCCACGGTAAGCTATTGCAGAAAATACGGAGGCTGGGGATTGAGGGTGATTTAGAGATGTGGATCAGAAATTGGCTAGCTGAAAGAAGACAGAGGGTGGTGGTTGATGGGAAATGTTCAGAATGGAGCTCAGTTACAAGTGGCGTACCACAAGGATCTGTTCTGGGGCCGTTGCTGTTTGTCACTTTTATCAATGACCTAGAGGAAGGCACAGAAGGGTGGGTGAGTAAATTTGCAGACAACACTAAAGTCGGTGGTGTTGTCGACAGTGTGGAAGGATGTAGGAGGTTACAGAGGGATATAGATAAGCTGCAGAGCTGGGATGAGAGGTGGCAAATGGAGTTTAATGTAGAGAAGTGTGAGGTGATTCACTTTGGAAGGAATAACAGGAATGCGGAATATTTGGCTAATGGTAAAGTTCTTGGAAGTGTGGATGAGCAGAGGGATCTAGGTGTCCATGTACATAGATCCCTGAAAGTTGCCACCCAGGTTGATAGGGTTGTGAAGAAGGCCTATGGAGTGTTGGCCTTTATTGATAGAGGGATTGAGTTCCGGAGTCAGGAGGCCATGTTGCAGCTGTACAAAACTCTGGCACGGCCGCATTTGGAGTATTGCGTACAGTTCTGGTCACCGCATTATAGGAAGGACGTGGAGGCTTTGGAGCGGGTGCAGAGGAGATTTACCAGGATGTTGCCTGGTATGGAGGGAAAATCTTATGAGGAAAGGCTGATGGACTTGAGGTTGTTTTCGTTGGAGAGAAGAAGGTTAAGAGGAGACTTAATAGAGGCATACAAAATGATCAGTGGGTTAGGTAGGGTGGACAGTGAGAGCCTTCTCCCGCGGATGGAAATGGCTGGCACGAGGGGACATAGCTTTAAACTGAGGGGTAATAGATATAGGACAGAGGTCAGAGGTAGGTTCTTTACGCAAAGAGTAGTGAGGCCGTGGAATGCCCTACCTGCAACAGTAGTGAACTCGCCAACATTGAGGGCATTTAAAAGTTTATTGGATAAGCAATTGGATGATAATGGCATAGTGTAGGTTAGATGGCTTTTGTTTCGGTGCAACATCGTGGGCCGAAGGGCCTGTACTGCGCTGTATCGTTCTATGTTCTACATTTCCCCCCCCCCCCACCTTGAAATTGTGCCCCCTTGTAATTGTCATTTCCGCCCTGGGAAAAAGCCACCCTATCTATACCCCTAATAATTTTATAAACTTCTATCAGGTCACCCCTCAGCCTCCGTCTCTCTAGGGAGAACAATCCCAGTTTAGACCATAAGACATAGGAGTGGAAGTAAGGCCATTTGGCCCATCGAGTCCACTCCACCATTCAATCATGGCTGATTTCAACTCCATTTACCCGCTCTCTCTCCATAACTCTTAATTCCTCGAGAAATCAAGAATTTATCAACTTCTGTCATAAAGACACTCAACGTCCTGGCCTCCACCGCCCTCTGTGGCAATGAATTCCACAGACCCACCACTCTCTGGCTGAAGAAATTTCTCCTCATCTCTGTTCTAAAGTGAATCCCTGTTATTCTAAGGCTGTGCCCCCGGGTCCTAGTCTCCCCTGTTAATGGAAAAAACTTCCCTACATCCATCCTATCTAAGCCATTCATTATCTTGTAAGTTTCTATTAGATCTCCCCTCAACCTCCTAAACTCCAATGAATATAATCCCAGGATCCTCAGACGTTCATCGTATGTTAGGCCTACCATTCCTGGGATCATCCGTGTGAATCTCCGCTGGACCCGCTCCAGTTGCAGTATGTCCTTCCTGAGGTGTGGGGCCCAAAATTGCTCACAGTATTCTAAACGGGGCCTAACTAATGCTTTATAAAGCTTCAGAAGTACATCCCTGCTTTTATATTCCAAGCCTCTTGAGATGAATGACAACATTGCATTTGCTTTCTTAATTACGGACTCAACCTGCAAGTTTACCTTTAGAGAATCCTGGGCTAAGACTCCCAAGTCCCTTTGCACTTCAGCATTATGAATTTTGTCACCGTTTAGAAAATAGTCCATGCCTATATTCATTTTTCCAAAGTGCAAGACCTCGCACTTGCCCACGTTGAATTTCATCAGCCATTTCTTGGACCACTCTCCCAAACTGTCTAAATCTTTCTGAGGCCTCCCCACCTCCTCCATACTACCTGCCCCTCCACCTATCTTTGTATCATCGGCAAACTTAGCCAGAATGCCCTCAGTCCCGTCATCTAGATCGTTAATATATAAAGAGAACAGCTGTGGCCCCAACACTGAATCCTGCGGGACACCACTCGTCACCGGTTGCCATTCCGAAAAAGAACCTTTTATCCCAACTCTCTGCCTTCTGCCTGACAGCCAATCGTCAATCCATGTTAGTACCTTGCCTCGAATACCATGGGCCCTTATTTTACTCAGCAGTCTCCCGTGAGGCACCTTATCAAAGGCCTTTTGGAAGTCAAGATAGATAACATCCATTGGCTCTCCTTGGTCTAACCTATTTGTTATCTCTTCAAAGAACTCTAACAGGTTTGTCAGGCATGACCTCCCCTTACTAAATCCATGCTGACTTGTCCTAATCTGACCCTGCACTTCCAAGAATTTAGAAATCTCATCCTTAACAATGGATTCTAGAATCTTGCCAACAACCGAGGTTAGGCTAATTGGCCGATAATTTTCCATCTTTTTCCTTGTTCCCTTCTTGAACAGGGGGGTTACAACAGCGATTTTCCAATCCTCTGGGACTTTCCCTGACTCCAGTGACTTTTGAAACATCATCACCAACGCCTCCACTATTTCTTCAGCTATCTCCTTTAGAACTCTAGGATGTAGCCAATCTGGGCATGGAGATTTATCAATTTTTAGACCTCTTAGTTTCTCTAGCACTTTCTCCTTTGTGATGGCTACCATATTCAACTCTGTACCCTGACTCTCCGGAATTGTTGGGATATTACTCATGTCTTCTACTGTGAAGACTGACGCAAAGTACTTATTCAGTTCCTCGGCTATTTCCTTGTCTCCCATCACAAAATTACCAGCGTCATTTTGGAGCGGCCCAATGTCAACTTTTGCCTCCCGTTTGTTTTTAATGTATTTAAAGAAACTTTTACTATCATTCCTAATGTTACTGGCTAGCCTACCTTCAAATTTGATCCTCTCTTTCCTTATCTCTCTCTTTGTTATCCTCTGTTTGTTTTTGTAGCCTTCCCAATCTTCTGACTTCCCACTACTCTTTGCCACATTATAGGCTTTCTCTTTTGCTTTGATGCATTCCCTAACGTCCTTTGTCAGCCATGGCTGCCTAATCCCCCCTCTGATAACCTTTCTTTTCTTTGGGATGAACCTCTGTACTGTGTCCTCAATTACTCCCAGAAACTCCTGCCATTGCTGTTCTACTGTCTTTCCCACTAGACTCTGCTCCCAGTTGATTTTTGTCAGTTCCTCCCTCATGCCCCTGTAGTTACCTTTATTTAACTGTAACACCTTTACATCTGATTCTATCTTCTTTCTTTCAAATTGGAGATTGAATTCAACCATATTATGATCATTGCCTCCTAAGTGCTCCCTTACTTTAAGATCTTTAATCAAGTCTGGCTCATTACATAACACTAAGTCCAGAATGGCCTGTTCCCTCGTGGGCTCCATCACAAGCTGTTCCAAAAAGCCCTCCTGTAAACATTCAATGAATTCCCTTTCCTTGGGTCCACTGGCAGTATTATTTACCCAGTCCACCTGCATATTAAAGCCCCCCATAATCACTGTGACCTTGCCTTTCTGACATGCACTTTCTATTTCGTGGTGCATCTTGTGCCCCTGGTCCTGACCACTGTTAGGAGGCCTGTACATAATAGTTTATTCAATCTCTCCTCATTGCTAATACCCTCCATACCAGGCAACATCCTGGTAAACCTTTTCTGTGCTCTCTCCAAAGCCTCCACATCCATCTGGTAGTGCGGTAACTAGAATTGGACACAGTATTCCAAATGTGGCCGAACCAATGTCCTATATAACTGTAACATAATTTTTGAGCTTTTATACTAGATATCCCGTCCTACGAAGGCAAGGATGCCGTATGCTTTCTTTACCACCATTTCCACCTGTGCTGCCACTTTTAAGGATCTGTGGAACTGCATGTCCAGATCTCTCTGGGTCTCTATGCTCCGGATGGTTCTGCCAATTATTTTGTTGCTCCCATTTGAATTGGATCTACCAAAATGCATCACCTTACATTTGTCCGGGTTAAATTCCATCTGCCATTTCTCCGCCCAATTTTGCAGCCTATCTATATCCTGTTGTATTCTCTGACAATCTTCATCACTATCTGCAACTTAGTATCATCCGCAAACTTGCTAATCAGACCCGCCACGTTTTCTTCCAAGTCATTTATATATATTACAAACAGAAGAGGATCTAGTACTGATCCCTGTGGAACACCACAAGTTACAGACCTCCATTCGGAAAAACACCCTTCCACTGCTATCCTCTGTCTTTTATGGCCAAGCCAGTTCAGAATCCATACAGCTTGTTCATCCCTGACCCCACATGATTTAACCTTTTGCATCAGCCTGCCATCAAATGCTTTACTAAAGTCCATGTAGACAACATCCACAGCCCTTCTTTCTTCAATCATTTTTGTCACCACCTCAAAAAACTCAATTAAATTAATGAGACATGACCTCCCTCATACAAAACCATGCTGTCTGTCACTAATAAGACCATTCACTTCCAAATGTGCATGGATCCTCTGAGAATCTTTTCCAACAATTTCATTATCACTGACGACAAGCTCACTGGCCTATAATTAGGATTATCCTTGCAACCCTTCTTAAATAATGGTACAACATTGGCTATCCTCAAATCCTCTGGGATCTCACCTGTGACCAACAAGGATATAAAGATTTCTGTTAGAGGCCCAGTGATTTCATCTCTTGTCTCCCTCAGAAATCTGGGATAGATGTCATTTGGCTCTGGTGATTTGTCTACGTTAATGTTTTTGTAACACTCCTAACACTTCCTCCCTCATAATAACGACCTGTTCGAAAGTGTTTACACATCCCTCTGAGACACCACCAATCGACGTGTCCCTCTCCTTTGTGAATACTGATGCAAAATACTCATTAAAGATCTCACCTACTTCCTTTGGTTCTACACATAATTTCCCTCCTTTGTCTTTGAGTGGACCAACTCTTTCTCTAGCTACCCTCTTGTTCCGAATATATGTATAAAATGCCTTGAGATCCTCCTTAATCATGGCAGCCGAGGACATTTTGTGACCCCTTTTTGCCCTCCTAATTCCCTGCTTGAGCTCTTTTCTACTTTCCTTGTATTCTTCAAGTGTTTCTTCTATTTTCAGTTGCCTGTACCACACATATGCATCTTTTTTCTTTTTGATTAGACTCGCAATTTCCCTGGTCATCCATGGTTCCGGAATCCTGCCTTTTCTGTCCTTTTTATCAACACATGCCTGTCCTGCACTCCCATCAACTTCTCCTTAAAAGACTCCCACATAGCCAAATGTGGATTTACCCTCAAACAGCCTCTCCCAAACAACAGCCTCCAAATCCTGCCTAGTCTGGTTGTAGTTAGCCTTCCCCCAATCTAGCACCTTAACCCTAGGCCATCACTCGTCCTTTTCCATGAGTATCCAAAAGCTTACGGAATTATGGTCACTGTTCGCCACATGATCCCCCACTACAACTTTGACCTGGCTGGACCTGTACTAGGTCCAATATAGCCCCTTCTCGAGTCGGACTATCCAAATATTGTTCCAAAAAACCTTCTTAGACACACTAAACAAATTCCTCACCATCCAGACCCCTAGCCCTAAGAGATTTCCTGTCATTATGAGGAAAATTAAAGTCTCCCATTACAACGACCCTATTATTTCTACATCTATCCAGAATCTGCTTACAAATCTGTTCTTCAACTTCCCATGGGCTGTTGGGAGGCCTGTAGTAACCCCATCATAATGACTGCCCCCTTCCTGTTTCTGAGTTCTAGCCACAGTGCCTCGCTACTTGATTCTTTCATGGTGTCCTCCCTCTGTACAGCTGTAATATGTTCTCCAACCAGTATTAGAACTCCCCCACCTCTTTTACTTTCCTCCCTGTCTCACCTAAGGCACCTATATCCTGGAATATTTAGCTGCCAGTCCTGTCCCTTTTTTAACCAGGTTTCCGTTACAGCAACCGCATCCAAGTTCTGCGCATGAATCAAGGCTTTAAGTTCATCTGTCTTACCTGTTATGCTCCATGCATTGAAGCAGATGCACCCCAGACCTCCAGGCCCACTGAGCTTGACCTCCCCCAACCTGCCCTTCCTCTTAGCCAGCCTGACCCTGTTACCATGCTCATCCCCTGTCTCTACACTTGTTGGCGTACTGTCCTGGTTCCCACACCCCTGCCACATTAGTTTAAACCCACCCGAACCATTCTAGCAAACCTCCCAGCCCCTCCAGTTCAGATGTAACCCTTCCTTCTTGTACAGGCCCAACCTTCCCTGGAAAACATCCCAGTGAAGCCCTCCCTCCTGAACCAGTTCTTTAGCCACATGTTCAACTGCACTATGTCCCTGTTATTAGCCTCGCTAGCACGTGGCACGAGGAGTACTCCTGAGATTACTACCTGGAGGTCCTGCTTTTTAATCTTCTACCTAACTCCCTAAATTGCCGTTGCAGGATCTCGCTACTCTTTCTACCTATGTCATTCGTGCCAATGTGGACAATGACCTCTGTCTGATTTCCCTTCCATTTTAGGATGCTTTGTACCCGCTCGGAGACATCCAGGACCCTGGCACCAGGGAGGCAAACTACCACCCTGTAGTCCTTTTCACAGCCACAGAAGCGCCTCTCTGTGTCCCTCACTATTGAATCCCCTCCCACGATTGTTTTTCTATGCTTTGTAGCCCCCACCTGTGCAGCAAGGCTGGTTGTGGTGCCTTCGCTCTGACCATGCTGCTACTGTCCCCTGATGGAGCTTCCGCATCATCATTAGCTGATTAGCCCAATCGTAGAACTGTGTTTCCAACCATATACTTGGCTGATGTTTCCAGGAGGTGGGATTGGCCCCTGGACTTGAGATCGTTGGTATTCCTTTTTCAGGATCTTTTTCCGGGCCGCTTCTTGCCATCGGATGTTCTCGAAGAATTTTAACCCTTCAAGTTCCTTCAAATAGGTCTCTTTTGAACAAGGGGGCACGATTGAGTGGCTTTGTTGCACTCGAGCGAGAGCGCGACGAGACCGGTGAATAATGGGAGAGGCCAGAAACGAGATCCGTGCCTGGTGCCAAACTGTTCAAGATGGAATCAGCCACTCCCCGTAAGCGAAATCGGGATCCCGCCGTAGCATGGCGAGAAGCCAACTCTCACCACTTACGCCCTATTTATGTGCAGAAATGGGAGCCACCCCATATCTAATGCCCTCTCATGATCCAGCCATCTCCCCAGCAAGTGGTAACGCTGACACCGATTAGTACTGCTTTATAAAAGTGAACCGGGCGAAGGGCTTCTGCAGGGAGCTGAGGAGCTGAGAAGGCTGTGGAGGCCAATTCACTGAGTGGCTTTAAGACAGAGATAGATAGGTTCTTGATTAATAAGGGGATCAGGGGTTATGGGGAGAAGGCAGGAGAATGGGGATGAGAAAATATCAGCCATGATTGAATGGCGGAGCAGACTCGATGGGCCGAGTGGCCTAATTCTGCTCCTATGTCATATGGTCTTATGGAGTTGCCATCTTCGCTCACAGGAATGAGCCCTGAGCGCTGGGCCTGCTGCCCCTCTGCTTGAAGGGGATGTGGAGGGGCAACCGAGGGGGGGGGGGGGGTGGGGGGGGGGGTGGGTGGGGGGGGGGGGGCACCCTCAGCTGGGATGGTCCGCAGTGGAAGGGGGGTTGGAGTTGCGGAGGGGAGCAGGTGTTCTGCTGGGGGAGAGGGCAACAGCGCATGACTCCTCCATTCCAACCACTGGATGATGTGCACCCTTTCGGGGGGGGGGGAGCAACCTTGTCCCTGCCTGTCTGCCCCACTGACCACCCATCACCCCCACTGACTGCAGAGGCCACTGGCTGTGTGGTTGAAGGCTATTGTTGAATTGGCAATCGTGGTTAAGTGAGAACTTCACACATCCCTCGTGGATTCTCGAGGGTAGGCCAGGTAACATGTGGGAGTTATTGCCTAGTATCCCAATCTGATCATGATACCTGGACACTGTGCCTGAACACTGTGTGTGGCAACACCTCACACACAGCAGCTGAGATCCAAATACCCAGGGGATGGACCACAGCACCGGGGACGTGTCCACGGGCAGAGGGTAGGTGGGTGAGTGCAACAGGGAGGGGACCAGCAGCCGGTCCAGGTAACGTTATGTGCGGGTGTCAGAGGTACAGGGCCTGGGGTATGGTACGGCCTGGTATGCGTGGGCAGGGCATTCTGGATGCATTCTGGGCAAGAGTCCAACATGCCCGGAGGGCCATGGAGGCCCTTATACTCACCTGCTTCACATAGGATGTGCCTGGTCCATCATTTCTGCCCCCCTCCCCATATTCCCACACTCCCAGGGTCCACATTGCATTGTTCCAGGGTGTTGGGTCTGTGTCGGCACTGTTAACGGATCACTGTCCAGGGCAAGGGGGGTGATGATAATCCACAGAGAGCTGTTGTTCTCCAATCTATGCCAAGTCTGACCCCTGCCTGTCTGCTGAGGCCACTCCCATCCATCACAATAGCAGAAGAAAGTGACAGAGGCATCATACTGGTTGTGGTGAAGGGTTTTTAATGTTTCACAAGTGTCCAACACTGATCCAGTCTCCCGATTGTGCAGCCGCACTCCCTCCACCACCCCCTCACCCACCTTAACCTTTACCTACCCTTCCCCCCCCCACCCCGCCTCTCCCCCAGTGCCCTCAGTCATCCACAACGTGCTTTGCCTTCCTTGCTCTACCACTACGTCTAGGTATGACCAGAGGATGTACAACAGAGTTGGAGGCAGCCAGCTGCTTACCACGTCCCGTATCCTTTGATGCCCCTGGGGGCTCTGGGATTGAAGGGCCCTGGCGCACTTGGCAGTGGCACATGCACAGCCGTGTCACCCTGACCCGGGTGCTGACTGCGCGATGCGGCATCATTGGAGAGGTGCATCTTGGGGAAGCTGGTGGCCAACATCCCAACTTCATAGGGCAGGCTCGGGTTGGCACCCAGCGCCCCTTGCGATCGGTACCCACAGTGCCCAAGGATCCGCCTTGGGATGGAGGGGCAGCTGGTTCAAGCCCTGGCTGCCCCTGCATCATCTGGCCCTGCCAGCCCTAGCGGCTCCCTAATGTCTGCACCATGGTGTCGACGCCCTCGGCGACGCACCTCAGTGATTGGGACAAGCTCCGCAGAGCCTCGCTTATTACCATCTGAGACCGGGACATTTCCCGCAGCTCCTCATCAAGGTCGGTCTGGTACTGGGTCAAATCCCCCATCGAGTCGGATAATCTACCGAGTCCCGAGGCCATGGCCATCACGAACTCCGTCAAGTCTTAGACACTTCCACTCATGCTTCCACTCATGACATTCCACTCATACACCAGGCTCTCTATTGTGGTTGCCACCCTAGCAGTTTTGGCCTTGGTGCCACGCATTGCCGGTGACATCTCCTGCGTCTATAACCTCTGGGACTCCTCCAATCAGCTATGGACCGCTGGATTGTCGCTGACATCTCCCTCTGAATGTTCCAGCTGCACCCTAACGTCTCTATTAGCTCCCGGTAAACCTATTCCAGAGGCTCAGCATCTGACTGGGTCGCAGTTTGGACCTAGGATCCAGCAGACCTCCGACCGCTGTCTCACCTGGTCATTATTGCTACCAATGGATGTGCATCAGCAACTGTGTGGTTTTCACCAGAATGTTCCCCAGAAAGCTGTCTCTGCGCTGGTGGAGGGTGGGGATGACAGCTGTTACGCGTTGATGGTGGCATCCTCAGAGCTCTCTTCCAAGGCAGTCTCATGGGGGCAGAGTGGTCAGTGGGAGGGACGGGTCATTCAGTATGGCAATAGCAACTTACGTGTGACAGTCCATCTAGCTGGGGCCCAGTGGATCCTCACCTCTGCAGCGTGCACCAACTTCCACGTTGTTGACCGCTCTGTCCTTTGCTACCCCTGTAACTTCCAGAGCCCGTTTCTCGGTGATGGTGAGGATTCTAATGTCTGGCCCCCTGCCATCAGTGTGGGCCTTCTCCCGATGATTCCAGGACATCTTCTCCTGAGGGAGGCGTGGTGGGGAGGGGAGTTGGGGGTTAATGTTTCGGGGAGGAGTTTGGGGAGGGGCAGCATGGGCGGGCCAGGGCACAGCTCGGGGCTGAGCGGGGGCGGTGGCGATGGCAGGTGCAGGCTCATGGGGGTGGGGAGAGGGGTATTGGTGCCAACGCACCCGTGCGGCCCGGCGTAGGTCGTTAACTGGGTACCGGTCCTCGAGGTCACACTTCCCAAGTTGATGGCCGCTGCTCTACCATGGTAGTGGGGGACTGGCGAGCACTGTCCCAGCGAATGATGCAACCACTGTCCCAGATGACAAGACTTCGTTTGTGGCGTGAAGCCCGTGGGGCCTCCTTATGTCAACCAATTAACGTTGTATTGTGGTAGCGGTCTCACCTGGCTGAGCGCCGGGAAGCTCGCGGCAGTTCGCGTTCTCTGCAACACTTAGAAGCCAACAGGTTTGTTTTGAATCACTAGCTTTCGGAGTGCAGCTCCTTCATGATGAAGGAGCTGTGCTCCGAAGGCTAGTGATTCGAAACAAACCTGTTGGACTTTAACCTGGTGTTGTAAGACGTCTTACTGTGCCCACACCAGTCCATCGGCGGCATCTCCACATCACACTTAAAAACCTTTTGGAAGAATCGCGCCCAGGGATTGTCGTCTATGTTGTATTTCTTGAGGCAAGGGTGTCTTTAAAGTGCTTCCTTTGTTCTCCCTTCAGTCGGGAGCCTTCCTTGAGCTGGGCAAAGAAGATTTGTTTTGGCAGTGGAACTCTAGCATCCAAAGCATGTGAATGTTTCTGAACCATACAGAATATATGGAGGACAACTGCCTTGTACACGATCTTCATAGAATCATAGAATTTACAGTGCAGAAGGAGGCCATTCAGCCCATCGAGTCTGCACCAGATTTTGGAAAGAGCACCCTACCCAAGCCCACACCTCCACCCTATCCCCATAATCCAATAACCCACCTAATCTTTTTGGACACTAAGGGCAATTTAGCATGGTCAATCCACCTAACATGCACATTTTTGAACTGTGGGAGCAAACCAGAGGCACCCACGCAGACACAAGGTGAACGTGCAGATCCGCACAGACAGTGATCCAAGCCGGGAATCGAACCTGGGACCTTGGAGCTGCGAAGCAACTGTGCTGACCACTGTGCTACTGTGCTGCCCATGGAGGAGGAGGGAAGGCCGCACCTTGCCCTGGGCCTTCTTGAGGTTGAGGCTGAAACTAATTCTTTGGTATTTTTCCGCGAAGGTGTCAACCATGGCTTGGAGATTCTCTTCTGAGAGAGCGGGGATGATGTTATCATTCGCATACTGAAATTCCACGAGCGATGACAATGTCACTTTCGTCTTAAATTTCAACTGGTGAGGTTGAAAAGTTTACCGTCCATCCTATAGACAATGTCCACTCCATTGGGAAGCTCTTTCTTGACAAGATGAAGAATGATGCGACGAAGGTGGAGAAAAAGGTGGACATCCTGTTGTGGAGGAGTATGAGGTTGTTGAATTTGTCTGGCCAGCTGACCTTTGACATGTTTTTCCATAGCACTTTCCGATTGACTGAGTCAAAAACCTTGGTCAGATAGATGGAGGGCATGTAGAGTGGTTGATATTTCAACTGGCATTTCTCTTGCAGTAGTCGAGCTGCGAAAATCATGTTCATTATTCCACGGTGTGTTCGGAAGCCACATTGGCTTTCCGAATGGATTTCTTCAGAGTCTGGGAGAAGGTCACTCGCGAGACCTCAATGGTAGTTCCCATAGTCCGCTTTGTCACATTTCCTGAAGGTGGTGACAATGACAGCATCCCGAGCTCAGCAGGGCTTTCTTCTATGGCCCAGATTTTCAGGAACAACTAATGGGGAAGACAGGTGATCTTTCTCCTCCAAGTTTGAAAATCTCCACTGGAATCCCATTCACTCCTGTGGTTTTTCCATTCTTCCCATGTTCAATGGCAGCTCTGACTTCATCTGTGCTTGGTCGGAGTCCAAAATCATTTTTGATGGGGATGATGTGTTGGGTGTTCTGGATCACAAACAGGTCACCAACACTGGAAGTGGTGTAACTCTATTTTATTATAAGGTTAACTATATTAACATACTTGAACTGTGGGTAAATGCAATACCAGCTTTAACTGTTGACCCTTGCCTAATCCTAACCAGGTGATGCACTCAGCACATGGTGAATGTCTGTGTTGCAGGCTGTGAGCTCTGTGCTCCGAGCTGGCTGCTACTAGAATGAGCGGGAACTCTCCTGTCCTCTGTCTTTATAGTGCGTGTGCTCTCACTGGTGATTGGCTGCGGTGGTGTGTATGCTGATTGGTCCCACTGCATGTCCATCAGTGTGTGTGTCTGCACCATGATATACTGGTGTATATTATGACAGGGGAGATGGGGGATTTCCTCGAACACGTCCTCATCGATGATTGTATAATGGTTTAGGAGTCTTTAAAGTGTCCTCTCCATTCAAGGCAGATGGTTTCTCTGTCTCTCAAAAGGATTCCATCCTTACACCGCACCGGTTTGAGGCCGAGGGTGTTGGGTCCATTTATTGCATTGGTGGCACTGAAGAAGCCCGTGCTTGTTAGTGAGGAGTTGCAGCTCCTTAGCTTTCTCAGACCACCATTGGTTCTTGATTTCCCTAGTTCTTTGTATCTCCGCCTTAGCTGATTGATGAGCTCTCTCTCCTCTTTGCCTTGCTGGCGATGTAATTCTGCCAGGGGCAGAGAGCTTTCCTCTTCTTGTCAATGAGGTCTTGGATGGTGTGGTCTTTCTTGTGGAACCAGCCCTGGTCTTTACTCGTCTTCAGTTTCTTCACAGTTTGAGATGATGGCTGACTTCAACTCTTTTCCAGTTTTCCTCCACTCCATTAGAATGAACGCTTTGGAGATTTTGGAAAAGACATTAGTGGAAGTTCACTAGCATGCATGGCTCTTGAAGCTGCTCAATGTTGATCTTTTTCTCAGCTGTTTCTTCATCATCCGCTGCTTCTGGTGGAGTTTGATGGACAGAAGGGGGGGGGGCGGAGGGAGGGGGGGGGAATGTGCCGATGGTCTGTCCAGCAGTCGTCTGCAATGAGAATTGCTTTGGTGATGAGGGCATCTTTTTGGTCTTGGGATCGGTCAGCGATGAAGTCAATCATGTGCTTGTGCTTTGATCGGGGATGTTTCCTGGAAGTCTTGAACTTGTTTTTTTGGCGGAACAGTGTGTTTGTGATTGCAAACAGGAGTTCTGCACATTTGATGAGCAGGAGAACCCCATTGGAGTTCCAATTCCCAACTCCTTCCTTTTCAATGTTTCCTTTCCAGAATCAGGAGTCCCTTCCAACCCTGTCATTGAAGTCCCCAAGGATTATGATCTTATTTTCCTTAGAAATGTTGGAGAGAATGGTGCCAGGGTTCAGTAGAACCCTGCTTTGGACATCAAGAGTTGGGGCATAGGCACTCACACCTGAGAATCAGAGAAACACTACAGAGCGGAAGGAGGCCGACTAGGCGCACACCCCCACCCTATTCCCGTAACCCAAAAACTCCACCTAACCTTTTAGACACAAAGGAGAAATCTAGCATGGCCAATCCACCAAATCTGCACATCTTTGGACTGTAGGAGGAAACCAGAGCACCCAGAGGAAACCTATGCAGACACGGGGAGAACAGTGAACCACACAGACAGAGACCCAAAGCTGGAATTGAACTGGGGTCCCTGGCACTGTGAGGCAGCAGTGCGAACCACTGTGCCACCATGGCGCCTGCTGGTTCTTGGCAAGTTGTAAACAGAGAGTCATGAGGTGTTCGTTGATGCCGACAGGTAGCATCGAGAGTCAGTTAAGAAGTTTGTTCTTGATGATCAATCCCATTCTATACATTCTGGGCCGATCCTCGGGTTTTCCTCTCCAGAATAAGGTGAACCACTGTCTTCTTCCCTCAACTGCGATTTGCCTGCTCTTCGGGTCTCTTGCAGGGCAGCAACGTCAGTGTTGAAGTACTTGAGTCCCAGGGCAACAAGGGCAGTTCTCTGTTTCATTCAATTATGTTGCTCGTTATTCATGAGGGTCCATACATTTCAGGTTGCAAAATTTATTTTAATTGTGATTTTCTGAACACAGGTAGATGAGCCTGCTGGATGCGGTTTTCCAGCCAGGTTGGCGATGGAATGGATTATTTTGAGGGCATCACTTCTAGCCTGTTTCCCATGCGGATGAGCAGACGGGATCATGAAGCGGGCTACTCAGTTGTGAAGAAAGTTGCTGCGATGCTCTGCTGCTCCTATTCCAAGAGCAAAACGACCAAATCAAACTCCACCGCCTTTGGGCCGGTCCAGAGCTAGGACTTCCAGATGTCACGGTCCTGGTCCCATTGCCTCTGGCTGATCATTGCAGGATTTTTTGGGTGAGAGAGGTGTGTTAGTTTCCTCTAGGTAGATACCTTGTGTTGGGCATCTTTTAACATGCTTATTCCATTGCACATAAGCAAATACATGGTCCTTGACAGAAGGTAGATCGAGTTCCAGTGACAAGGTAAGCTTGACGATTGGGGATCACCCTCGTGCTGCAGGCTTCATCCACCATTGCAATTGTTGATACCATATGAGTATCTTCCGCCTGATCCACCGTTGAGGACTTGCTTTGCATTGCCCTTTGTCTGGTTCCTCCCTTCACTTCTGACCTTACTGTCTTGGGTGACCCTGCCAGGAGTTTAAGACTCCCGATGGGATCAACAGAATGCTCAACCTCTCCATCATGGCAAGGTGGCTAACTTAATGAAGTATTTTACACTTGCAAACTGTGCCATGATTTCCAAAGTTTCGTAATCGGCGATCGGGCGGAGAATCGCTTTTTACGATGGAATCAGGGACGGAGCCTGTTTTCGAATGCTCCGCCCCCTCCAAAATGGCCTAATCGCGGCGCATGCCGCTCCCCCGATAGGCCAAGTTAACGACAGCACGGTTGACTCGTGGTCTCAGCGGTCGGGAACCCGGCGTGGCGGCTGCGGACTGTGTCCAGCGCCACCACAGTCGGGTGGGAGCTGTGCTGCTGGCCGGGGGGGAGGCTTCAGCGAGGGTGGTGGGGGGTGTCAGGGGGCACTATCTGGCAGGTCAGCTCTGCGCACGGCCGTCGCCGTGTTGTACGGTGCGACCACTGCAGCTTGTCACCGTGCGCATGCGCGGCCACGGACCCAGCAATTCTCTGGCTGTTTATTTTGTGGAGGCCAATCATTTTATGTGGTGCGGCTGCTAGCCCCTCACCTGTCAGAGAATCTTCCTCGGGCTCCGCCGATTTTTTGACGTAAAACGCCACGGATCCTCAGGTCATAGTCTGAAAATCGGAGAATCCAGCCCCCTGCTTATGCCCTTGTTATCTTCAACCGTTTACCATTTCGATAAGATATAATCCTTTTGCCTTTGTTTTTGCCTGAACCTTAGATACTAAAAATAATTAATATTGGTGTTGTATATGACACTGACAACACAGCTTCCTTTCACTAATCTGCTTGCTGCCAAAAGCTTTTTTTAAACTTAGTTTGCTGAAAACTAGGCTTCTATTCTATTCTGGCCTTCCTCAGATGATTTTCACTATGCAACTGCATCAGTTAAAATTCTATGACCATTTCAGGCTCTATAATTATAACACACAAACTCTCCTGATCTTTGATTTGCAGCTACTGCATCCACATAAAATTCTCCAAATGACATTCTTTTCACAGCTTCACCACTCTTGTCTCATTCATCCATTTGTAACATCCTGTCTCGTGGTCATTTTTGCCACATTTATACAGACCAAAATTAAGGCTGACTACTTGCGGGTTTGCATTTCACCTCATCCACACAATTCTCTATTCTCCTTCTTTCTTTATGACAACGTTACTACTTGTTTTTCAGATTCACATTTGATTTCTTCTTCATCTCTTTTTTTCAATACAGCTCAAATGCTTCCATTTATCAGACTGCATGTGGTTTTGGTCTGCTCTGTTGTGGTTTCTGATATGGGACATCATTTTACCTTACGATTGAATATTACATCTTGAGTTTTTAATTGATTATCTCAGAGGAACATCGGTTTATCCCACAAAGTCTTGTGTCCTTTACTTCGTTACCTCCTTTTCCATACATGTGAGGAATCTGGTCTTCAAATTGAACTTGGGATTGAAATATCTTTCAAATTTACACAACACATCACAGCATGATGGGTATATAACTTATTGGGCAGCTCTTTATAGAAAACGTCAAGCCTTAAAAGTAGTTTTGTGTTTTGTATAAAGATCAGGAGAGTGTGACAAGCAGGAACAAAGTGTGCCAAATTCGGATTCATAGCAATACAGAAACTCTGAAGAGAAAAAATCGAGGCCAAAACACTTCAAGCCAATCCAGCCTGACAGGGATTTTTTTTTCTTATTCATTGTTACAGTATGTGGGCTTTGCTGGTGCGGCCATCATTTGTTATCCATCCCTAATTGGTCCTGAAATGGTGATGATGAGCCACCTTCTAGAACCGTTGCAGTCAATGTGGTGGAGGTACACCCATTATTAGGAAGGGAGTTCCAGGATTTTGACGCAGTGGCAGTGAAGGAACAGTGATATATTTCCAAGTCAGCATGGTGAGTTAACTGGGGGGGGAACTTCCAGATAGTTGTGTTTCCATGTATCTGCTGCCCTTGTCCTTCTAGATGGCAATGGTTGTGGCTCTAAAAGGTGCTGCCTAAAGAGCCTTTGTGAGTTCCTGCAGTCATCTTGCAAGTGGTACACACTGCTGCCACTGTACATCCGTGGTGGAGGGAATGAATGTTTGTGGAAGGAGTGCCAATCAAGAGGGCTGCTTCGTCCTGGATAGTGTTGAGCTTCTTGAGTTTTGGAGTTGCACTCATCTGGGGAAGTGAGGAGTATTCCATCACACTCCTGACTTGTGCTCTGGAGGTGATGGACAGGCTTTGGGGAGTCAGGAGGTGAGTTACTCGCTGCAGGATTCCCAGCCTCTGACATGCTCTTGTAACAATAGCTATGTAACAATAGCTATATGGCTAGTCCAGTTCAGTTTCTGATCAATGTGCCACACAGGATTTTGACAGTGAACAATTCACTGTCATCCCCCACCATCTGGCCTGCGAAATCCTACCAACTGTCCTGGCTTGATGCAATTCACACCTCTTTAACCTGGGGTCACCCCATCTCTGGATCTGTAAAGATTTAATCACCTGCTAATGGTCGTATTCCAAGCATTGTTTGGCATCTTTGAATTTGTCTGTATATGTGTTTCTGGAACATACCTCTTCATTCACCTGAGGAAGGAGCAGCGCTCCGAAAGCTAGTGACATCGAAACAAACCTGTTGGACTTTCTTTGTGCCAGATATGACTCCAACCAGTGGAGTGTTTTCCCCCTGATTCCAGTTTTTCCAGGACTCCTTGATGCCATATACAATCTAATGCTGCCTTGATGTTAAGGGCAGTCACACTCAACCCACCTTTGGAATTTAGCTCTATTGTCCATGTTTGAAACAAGGCTGTAATGAGGTCAGGGGATGAATGACCCTGGCGGAACCCACAATAGGCAGGATCACTTTTTCACAAATCTGTATATTAGAGTGACACATGGTATGGCATCTAACCCCCTCGCCTTGGGGATCTCAGGCAAGCGCCATTCAATGCTTGTCTCCACAGACAGGGGACAGATGGAATGGCGCTCATGGGGGTCTCCCAGGGGATTGGAGGCTCCAGGTGCTTGCCTTCTGGGCAGGGTGGCACTCTGGCACAGTTGGTGCCAACCTAGTACCCTGGTATGCCAGCTTGGCACCTTGGCAGTGCCACTTGGTGCCAGTCTGGCACTTCCCAGGTTGCACTGCCAGCTGGAAGGGATACTTCCATGACACCCATGCAGTGACCTGGGGCATGATCAAGCGGTGCATTGGCATCCTGAAGATGTGATTCAGGTGCCTACACCACTCTGGAAGGGCCATCCACCAAAGCGCGAGGAGAGTCTCCCACATCATGGTGGTCTACTGCGTCCTCCACAGCGTCGCCCAGCAAATGGCAAAGTGGTGAAAGAGCGGGATGATGCCAGGCCTTGTCTAACTAGGAGAATGCGGAGGAGGGCCAGGACGGGCAGGGCATGGAGCCCAGGCAGGCACAGGAACCGCACAATGTGTGCGCCAGGGCCAGCGTGCACGAAACGCCCTAATCGCATCCAGGTTCACCAACTAGGGAGCCTGGCTGACGGCAAAAACATTCCATCCTATGCCCCACTATCGAGGCCAACCACCCCCTCCCATGAGCACCTCCCTGCATCACTACAGCCCACTTCCATCCCTGCAACCCACTCTGTGACTCCTATCTGCCGCAACATGGGGTGCATGCCCTTGGATGGCAGTAACAGTGGGTCTGGTCCTTGGGGTGGAGGATGATGATGACATGCTCTGTGACGAACTCTGGTGTTCCATGTAATTTGACAACACTTTGCATTGTCCACTTGGGTGATCCCTGCATGCGACTTGGCCATTCCATCACATGACCCCACCGAATCCTCAGTGTGGTGAAGATGGTGACGGGGTGCGGAGGCGGGTTAGGGTGAGAGGGAGGGGAGGGGTGGGGTACCAGGGTGGTGTGTGGTGTCCAACCTTGAGGCTCTAACCTATGCCCACCACCTCCACCCCGCCTCCCTCCCCAGCGCCCCCTCTGCAGGTAACCCAGCCCAGCCCAACCCTCACACTCTTTTGAAAGAGCACCGAGGCAGTTTGGAACTTTTGTGCAGAGATGTTTGTTCCGGCTTATTCACTCTTCCAACTTCTTCCATCGGGCAGGAGATACAAAAGTCTGAGAACACACACAAACAGACTCAAAAACAGCTTCATCCCCACTGTCACCAGAATCCTAAATGACCCTCTTATGGACTGACCTGATTAATACTAAACTCGGCACATGCTTCACCCGATGCCGATATCTATGTATTTATGTTGTGCACCTTATTATTGCCCTATTATGCATATTCTTTTTATTTTATTTTTGTGTATTCAATGATCTGTTTGAGCTGCTCGCAGAAAAATACTTTTCACTGTACCTCGGTACATGTGACAATAAACAAATCCATCCATCCATCTATAAGGGTTTGCGCCCTAGCCTCTAACAGTATCCTGTGTCCTGCACCTGTGCCAACTTAACTGGTGTCCACTTTTCTGGCCTTATAGGCCCTAATGCTACATCTAGGTGGGTCCCCAGGCGGTATATTAGAAGTGGAATGGCCTGCTGCGTTTCCCTGCCTGTGACCTGGGTCCCATTTGGTAGTAGTCCTCTGGAGCGACCGGGTCTGGATGGGTCCAGCAATCGTTCTGGTGTCCCAGGTGGTGTGGTGCCACCCTGTTCTGCCCATTGCCCATCAGATGCGCCAGGAGGCGTGGAGTCTGAGGCACTGTGGTGTGGCAGCACCTCCCTTGTGGGAGTCACCGGCATGGACACCATTACCTCGTCCACCCTCGGGGTGCCCGATTGCCCCCAGGCTACTCCTCAGGATGGTGGTGCAACCAGAGCGAACTCCTGGGATTCCCCCGCCACCTGGTGCTGCCAGTCCTGGAGGCTCCACTCTCATCGCGACCAGCACGGCCATGGATACAGGGATCGGGCTACCTCCCTCTGGGTCTGGGCCACATCACTCAGTGACTGTGCCACCTCCCTCTGAGCCTGGATCAGGTCAGCTAGTGCTTGGGCAATGATGCCATTGATGCCCACAGTCATAACCCGTGTTGACTGGGCCAAGTTATGGAACAACATGCAGTGTCCAGTTGGCCTTGATATAAAGCTGCCTGTGCCTCGGCCACCGCCCGCTCAGAGTACCCCAAGTCTTGGACATCCTGAACAATGGCCGATACCTTCTCTCCCAAGTCCTCCGCTGTGGATGCCTCCTGCCCGTGCAGGCGGTTGGACTCCTCCAACTGCACCTGCAGATGCTGGATGGTTGCTGTCGGCCTCTCATGTAGTCCCCGGCTCTGCGATTGCATCTCCATTATCGATGGGACCTCCCTTCTCAGAAGCGCGAGACCTGTCTGGACGGCAGCTAGTCCCTGGGGTCAGGCCGCCCTTCGACTGTCCTCTCCCAGGATAGTCAGAGGCTTTTTTCCCAGGGTAGAGGGGTCAATTACTATGGGGCATAGGTTTAAGGTGCGAGGGGCAAGGTTTAGAGTAGATGTTCGAGGCAAGTTTTTTACACAGATGGTAGTTGGTGCCTGGAACTCGCTGCCGGAGGAGGTGGTGGAAGTAGGGACGATAGTGACGTTTAAGGGGGCATTTTGACAAATACATGAATAGGATGGGAATAGAGGGATACGGACCCCGGATTTTAGTTGAGACGGGCAGCATGGTCGGCACAGACTTGGAGGGCTGATGGGCCTGTTCCTGTGCTGTACTTTTTTTTGTTCTTTGTTCTCCACCTGATGTACCGCGGCATATGTGTGATGCGCACCAGATGGTCCCCCAGGAGCCCATTGACTAACATGGCCTACCGAGGTGAGTTTCTCAGGGATGGTGGAGGATGTTGGTGACAGCTGTAGTGGAAAATCAGTGTTGTCACCGGACTGGGGCTCCAGCATGTCTCGGGCTGGCGTTTGGGGGCTCTCTTCGCTATTCATTGCCGACTCCACGCTGGAATCCGCTTAGGGTTGAGGGTGGGGACATCGGAAGGGGCCATCTCATCGCCAGGTGATCCTGCAAGACACAAGGCATGATGCATGATTGGATCGGCAGTTGGGGTGGTGGGTGATGTGGGAGGGGTGGGTGGGATGGAGTGGGTGTGGTGTGGGGGAGGTTGGGTTGTGAGGGGATGGTCTGGGGATTGTGCCACGCATGCCATTGGGACTTCACAACTCAGCGGGGGCTCATTTGGTTGCCCAAGGTTGACCTACGCATCAGCGACTGCCCTCTCTTCAGGCCAACGACCAAGACCGGACAGAAAGTGCACAGTGTTAGGCAGTTGGACGCATGCAGCACAGGGGGTGGGCAGCCATGGTGGGCAGAATGGGTGCTGGAATGTGGCGAGCACGCATACTGCCAGCGGGTGGGGTTCGGTCGCCCTCTGGGTGAGGGGGGATGGGGTTTTATGAGTTTAGGGGATGAGGGTTGGTGCCAGGGGCACAATGCTGGTTATTATCTTGGCTGCCCTGAGGAGGTCATGCAGCCTCTTCCTGCACTGATGTCCGATAGTGGCGGGGGGGGGGTGCACAGCATCCACGGCCTCTGTCCCCTGAGCCCATGCCCCATGTATGGTAGGGGGTGGTAACCTCCTTCTTACCCTGGTGAACAGGGTGGCCCACCTCTCCTCCACCATGTCAAGCAGGGTCTCAAGTTCTGCGTCCACAAATCAGGGTGCCGCTCTCCGTGCCGCCACCTTGTTGGTTGGGATGAGTGTGTGTGGGACTGGAGGGTTAATATGCGGCTGCAGCCTGTCAGCCTCTCGTGCTGCAACCCCGATCCCAGCGAATCAGACACCGTGTTTCATTGGAATCGCTCAAATTTCACATGGCACCGAGGTAGTGTCGTATCAAGGACATTTTATGGTAGGGAAATTGAGCTGGAGATAATGCAGTTGCAATTCGAGTATGAAGGGGAATTAACAAGAATAGAAAAAGAAATGGAGTTGCAGCTAAAAGAAATGGAGATAGAAATGAGGAGGTTAGAATGAGAGAGAGAGGAAAAAACAAAAAAGAGAGAGAAGAAAGCAAAAGAGAGACAATTCCAGCTTTAGGCACTAGAAATTAGTGGGAGCTTCCAGAAATTAGAGGGGAGTGTAATCTCAGAAGGGAACCCAGTGGTGATATGTTTAAATTTATACACGCCCTCCCATAATTCAAAGAGAAGGAGGTAGAAACCTTTTTTAGGGCTTTTGAGAAAATAGCAACCCAAATGGAGTGGCCAAGAGAAAAGTAGACATTACCCAGGCAGAGTAATTTGACGGGGTGGGCACAGGAAGGTTATGCTTCCTTGTTTGATGGGGGTCTAAGAATTGTGACTTCACGGATGCACTTGTGGGCTGTTGGTTAGGATATGCCACACATATCCTGGAATGAACCTGAGATGTTAATGTTCAGGGCTGCGGTGACCTTCATGGCTACCGGGAGCAGGTATCCTCTCCTCCACGTGATGCCAAGTCCATTACGACATGGCACATGTGCCGCACCATCCCCTTTTTAAGTCGGATCCTCCTGCAGCACATGCTGTCCAACATCTCTTCGAGCAATCAGAGAACATTTACACCTTGGGCCATCGCTGGCCACCCACTCTGGGTCCCTCCCCGACCTGATGGACAGCCTGGTGCAGAGGGTGTGGGGCGGGGTCCGTACACATGGGCTGCCGCCTCAAACCTCTGTCGATGCTGCTGCCGCTGCTTTCTCTAGAGTATGGCTTCCTGGCCTGCCACCGACACTGTGAAGACAGCGTCTGCGGAGTCCACAATATCATCTCTAATGTGATATCTGTGAGGAATTGGAGAGGGTGTGAGACCGATAATCAGTTAGGGCTTCCACCCTAGTACCTTCAAATCTGCCAAGCCTCCCACCTTTACATTCCCGGACATCTCTCAGGGTGCCATCCAACAAGTCAGTTGTGCTGGGGGGGACCACGCCCTGCATACACCCCTCCTGCCACAGCACGGATTCTGGACACCAGACCCCAGGCCTTCGTTTGGAACAGCACCGTGTCCAAGGCTCGCTATCCCCACCTCCGCTTCCCCCCCCCCCACCTGACCCACACACCCACCCTCGGGTCACAGGGGTGTCCCCAGTGCTGTGGTCCAGCTCTTAGCTGTTCAATTGTTGGCTGCTACTCCCACGATTTTGCAGCCTCCAGTGTCCAGGCCTCACAGTCAGAATAGGATGATAGGCAGTTACACCCACCTGCAACATTGCACGTCTACCCATGGGAATCCACATGAGAACTGTGAGGTACTCACATGACTAACATTGCCAATTCCCTATTAGCGATAGACATCAGCTGTGCGGCCAAAGGATGGGGGTTAAGGTGACTTCCACCACATTACCACAGATGAGGTTCTGTCCTGTGGGTGTTTGCTGGGATGGGCTGGCAGAATCTGAAGTTGTCACGGGTATGAGTATACATTATCCGGGGAGTGACACGCCGAACCGGCGGGCACTGAATATATCTCCCCTCCTCTCAGCTCAGGGATAACCACCCACTGATGGTGGCTCACCCTCCCTCCTTACTGGGCCTTTCAGCCCCCCCCCCCCCCCCGCCCACCGCCGAGAGCTCCCAAACACCTCTCACACTGAGGACTCTGGCAGCTCCAAGATGGTTACTCACCTCCTCCGATCCCCACAGCAGCCCCTTTGCAAGCTTCATTTTTAAATCGGTGTAATAAATGGCGTCCACGGGATCGCTCACTTGAGAGCCAGTTAGATCATGGGAAGCCATTATTTAGGGGGTCTTTCCCATGAATGGGATGGAGAATGGCCTTAATTGGTGATTATTGGTTTCTCCCCACGCCGCGGCGGGATCCGGATCTTGCCAACGGCAGCAGGCCAGTTAGATTAGAAACCGATCAGTGCCTGGCTCAGTTCCCGATTTCAGACTCTCCCCTGATCTAAACGACTTGCTCGAATTCACACCTGGCGCAGAGTGACTGTTAAGTCACTCCCCAGGACTCTCTCTCCAGAACGGCTGTGGGTGCTGTATTCCTGAAACTACAGAAGCCTGAATGAATCAACAGTAAACACCTCAATCTGAAAGTAAAGTTTGAACAGGAGTAAAGTGCTGGAAGCACCCATCTGAAACAAAGACTCTTTTACTTATGTTTTTTAACCCTCCCTTCCCTTCTGTGTTTGTCTGTCTTGTGTGGGAAGAGGGTGGGGGAGCAAGTTAAAATGGAGGGATTAGGAATTAGATAATAGTTAACCAGCTGTTTTGGCTGCAGATTTCACAGTAGTACTTGTTATAATAAACATAAATTGTGTTTAAACCTATAAACCTAGTGACTGTAATTATTGGACAGCAAAGAGCCAAAGACTTCGGGTATTTTTCTAAGAATTATTAGTTAATTTACTTGTGTTGAGACTCTGGGAAATTGGGGCTGGAGTTGACTGCGCATTAGCCCAATTGAATGCTCTAAGCTTGGCCTGCCACACATACAGAAGCACTTGATCATCTTTGTTCTGCAGAAAATCGGAG
Source organism: Scyliorhinus torazame (assembly GCF_047496885.1). NCBI lineage: Eukaryota > Metazoa > Chordata > Chondrichthyes > Carcharhiniformes > Scyliorhinidae > Scyliorhinus > Scyliorhinus torazame. The sequence continues at coordinate 138,885,946 of NC_092712.1, read as the reverse complement.
AGTTTTCCATCTCGCCCGTCCAGAACTATGCGATCATGGATTAGCTCGCCCTTCAGCACCCCATATCTTCAAGAACTAGCTGGGCAAAATATGTAAGTTAGGAACAATTACATCTATGCCCCAGGTCCCAGCAAGCTCTGGTTAAAATGTGCTTGTTCAATTACTAAACTTTGCTTCAGGCTAACATAGACGGCAAAGGCTTTAATAATGGAGTTAATGCCCACAATGGATCGTACACACCCTGCCTTAGAAGAACATTGTCTGCTACTGAATGTACTGCATAAATAAAGGAACTAATGTGAAGCTTTGACTCCCTATCATGAAGACCTGATGTTGCTCGGTACTAGTGAAAATGGTGTTTCTGTATCTCCCACTGCTAGCTTCTCTTCCAGCCCTCACGGCAGTCAAATGGATGGGGCAAGGGCAGGGTCAGCCTACCAGATACGGTCAGTGTCACTCTCTCCAGTGTGCCTCCTTGTTCTTCACTATTGTTCCTTCGATAACACCAATGTATTTCTTAAATTGATGTCACCATAGCTGCCACCTGGTCCTGAGATGTGCCCTGCTATCTTGAACTCTAGGGTTGGGACTTTTTTCTTAAACAGGCATTGTCTGGTACCTTCTCAACACTTGTTGATTAATACGTACAGGCTGGCACATTGCTCCTAGGCATGATTTCAAACACCCTTTCAAGAGTTGATCACATGACTGACTGATGTCAATGCTGCATCATCAGCTATGCCATTCCCCATATTCCATATTCCATCGTTTACCCCTTTATACTACAATGACCACTAAATTCCCCAGCATGAATTGAAAGGCCACAGATGGCCTATCTGAATTTAAGCTCTTTACACAAAGGATGGGACTATGCGTTTTTAGATTTATCCATCACAGATCCGAATGAACACTTCAGATTTGTCTGAGAAGGATCAAAATGATCCTGCCAAGCGTTGGAACATACTGGACAATCAGCTTTGTGTAAAGGTGAACTTAAGAATACAATATTTAGAGTTGATGGATTACAGATAATAGCCACAATAATCAATTGATCAGATCATCGGGATACAGTGTCACCCCTCAATGATGTCTTGGACCTGCAATCTACTCAGGATATATGACTTGTGGATGCTTGCTTTAGATCTGGACCAAACCTGCAGGATTTTCTTGTTAGGTTGTACACAAGCTGTACATTGAGTGAGTACAACTCTTACCTGTTTATATATTGTATATATATTGTAGTGCCTGTTGCTAGGGAGCTTTGATAGTCACATAAGTGTAGTCGATGTCATCCTGCACCTGTCCTATGCCTCGAAGCATATATCATCCTTTTGTCCCTTAATAGTGTCAAGTGAGAGTACCTTTAAGAAATGGATGTTTATCAAATAGCTGCAGTGGATGTACCTTTAAGAAATGAGTCTTTATCAAATAGCTGCAGTGATGTCAGTGTGTGGGTGGAGCTGAGCTGTGACTCTGCTTGTACTTTCGCTTTGAGCAAAAAGCTGTTGTTTGTCTGTGTGTTTTAGTTTCATTTTCAGAGTGGAGAGCGGCAGTGAAAGCAAGCAGATGTGTATGGATATCTCTACAAGCTAAAGAATGTTCATTTGGATGATTTCAAAGTAATACCTGTTTCTGTAGAGAATTTAAACCTGCTGTCTTTCTGTAAAAAGGGTATTTTGGACTTATGGATGTTGTTAGGAAAGTTATGAAGGGTTACTTAAAGCATATTGTACCTGTGGTGATTATTGGTGTTGATAATTGTTAAGATGTTTACTGTGGGTTCATAAAGTGTTAACTGGATTCATAAATAAACATGGTTTAAATGTACTTTCGATCTCTGTTGCATCACACCTGTAAAGTAGACCCTTGTGCTCCCCATGATCACAATCTTTTAAAAGTCGTGGGTCAAGTGGACTCCATGATATATTTTGGAGTTTTCTAAACGGTGGCCCAAAACAAATTGGGGGCTCGGCCAGGATATAAGTCTATCTTTCATGAATGGATTGACTTAGTGAACTTAAAGACAGTGAGAGGTGAACATATTTGTGGATGCTTCTTAGGTCTGGTATACCAGTTTAAGTAGGGAGTGTGTTGTGGACATTGCGTCTTTCAGAGGCTCGGAAGTTTTTGTGGGTGGAGAAGGTCACGTGCAGTACCTTACGAACAGAGACTGAAAAAAGGCTTTTAGATTTGGCAAAAACATTGCAGTTAACGTTATCTGACAGCATGCGAAAAGAAGAGGTACTTACGGTGCTAGCTGAGCATTTAAAATTGCCTGAGATACAGTCTGACTCATTAGAACTGGCAAAAATTCAGTTACAGATTAAACAACTGGAACATGAGAAAGAATTAAAGTGGTTTGATTTCGCAATGAGGGACAAAGAAAATGAGAGAGAGGAAAGAGAAAAAGAGCGAGAAAGTGAGATACAGATCAGGGAAAAAGAAAAAGGGAGAGAGGAAAGAGAAAAAGAGCGAGAAAGGGAGATACAGATCAGGGAAAAAGAAAAAGGGAGAGAGGAAAGAGAAAGAGAGAGAGAAAGGGAGCTACAGATCAGGGAAGAAGAAAAGGAGAGAGAAGAAAGAAAGAAAGAATAGCTTCAGCAAAACAAAAAGAGAGGGAGTATGAACTTCAGAAAATGGCCATGAAACATGAAAGTCAGTTAAAACTGGCAGATGTAAAGGGACATGTAAAGTTGGAGGATAGTGTTGAGGATAAAGAGAACGAGCGTCACAGTCGAAGGCTTGGTGAGGATCTATTTAAATATGTCCAAACATTGCCAAGGTTTGATCAGAATGAGGTAGCAGCCTTTTTCATTTAATTTGAGAAGGTGGCTAAACAAATGAAATGGCCACCGGACATGTGGGTATTACTGATTCAAACAAAGATGGTAGGTCGGGCTAGTGAAGTGTTTGCATCACTATCAGAGGAAGTATCTGGGACGTGTGAGGAGGTGAAAAAATCCATCTTAGGTGCATATGAACTAGTGCCTGAAGCCTACAGACAAAGGGTTAGAAATATAAGGAAAGAAACTGGCCAAACATGCATGGAGTTTGAAAGGATCAAACAGAGTAACTTTGATAGGTGGATAAGGGCTTTGCAAATAGACTAAACATATGAAGCTCTCAGAGAAATTATACTTTTGGAGAAGTTTAAAAATTCAATTCCTGATTTGGTGAGAAATCATGTGGAAGAGCAGAGGGTTAAAACTGTGAGGTTAGCAGCAGAAATGGCAGATGATTATGAATTAGTTCACAAATCAAAGCTTTGTTTCCGAAATCAATTTCAGCATGTGAGGTATAGAAACTGGGGAAAAGAGAAATACTCAAGTGGTAGAGGTAAAGGAGACCTGATTGGAGATAATAAGGAGAGTGTACCTCAGATTAAAAAGGAAATCCAGGAGGGTGGTCGAGAAATGAAAAGTTTCAAATGTTTTCACTGTAATAAACTAGGCCATGTAAAGTCACAGTGTTGGTGGCTGAAGAAAAACACTGGGAAGGCTGATATGGTAAAACAGGATAAGACAGTGGGGTTTGTTAAAGTTGTAAAGGAAAGCCCAAGTGAAGCGAAGGAGGTGCAAAAGATTGTACAGCCTGATCAAGTGGTGATTGATTACCCACTTGTGTGGGTAAAGGTTACTCATGTGTACCAGAAGGAGCAGGTAAAGAAGTCACAATATTAAGAGATACGGGAACTAGTCAATCTTTAATGGTAAGCACAGTACGAAGTCTTACAACACCAGGTTAAAGTCCAACAGGTTTGTTTCGATGTCACTAGCTTTCAGAGCGCTGCTCCTTCCTCAGGTGAATGAAGAGGTATGTTCCAGAAACACATATATAGACAAATTCAAAGATGCCAAACAATGCTAGGAATGCGACCATTAGCAGGTGATTAAATCTTTACAGATCCAGAGATGGGGTAACCCCAGGTTAAAGAGGTGTGAATTGCATCAAGCCAGGACAGTTGGTAGGATTTTGCAGGCCAGATGGTGGGGGATGAATGTAATGCGACATGAATCCCAGGTCCCGGTTGAGGCCGCACTCATGTGTGCGAAACTTGGCTATAAGTTTCTGCTCGGCGATTCTGCGTTGTCGCGCGTCCTGAAGGCCGCCTTGGAGAACGCTTACCCGGAGCTCAGAGGCTGAATGCCCTTGACTGCTGAAGTGTTCCCCGACTGGAAGGGAACATTCCTGCCTGGTGATTGTTGCGCGATGTCCGTTCATTCGTCGTCGCAGCGTCTTTAATGGTAAGAGATGAGGAGTTATATAGTTTGGGAAGAATATTGCCAGAAAAGGTGGTAATATGTGGAATTCAGGGTGAGAAGAATAGTGTTCCATTATATCAGGTAAGGTTGGAAAGTCCAGTGAAGAGTGGTGAAGTGGTAGTAGGAGTAATAGAGAAGCTATCTTGTCCAGGAATACAGTTTATCTTTGGTAATGATATAGCTGGACGCAGGTGGGAGTGATGCCTACTGTGGTTGATAATCCAGTGGAAAATCAGACAACTGAAGTGTTGAGGGATGAATATCCTGGGATTTTCCCGGATTGTGTAGAAACAAGGTCGCAGGGTCACAGGTTAAGACAAGAGGAGAAATCAGAGAGTGAAGATGAAGTTGAAGGTCAATCATCAGAAATGATTTTTGATCAGATGGTTGGAAAAGAACAAGAACTGGTAGAGGATGAGGTGGATATTTTTAGTTCAGGAAAATTGGCGGAGTTCCAACAGAAAGATGTAGAAATAAAACAGATGTATCAAAAAGCATACACGGAAGAGGAATCTGAGTGTATACCAGAAGGTTATTACCATAAAAATGATGTCTTGATGAGTCTTACATATGCAGGCGGATGAAAAGTGGGCAAAAGTTCAAGTGGTATTGCCGGTAGGGTATAGAAAGGAGGTGTTGTGAGTAGCACATGAGGTACCAGTCGGAGGACATTTGGGAGTAAGGAAAACTCAAGCTAAAATCCAAAACCATTTTTATTGGCCTGGACTACATAAAGATGTAGTTAAATTTTGTCGATCATGTCACATATGTCAAGTGATAGGGAAACCTCAAGCAGTGATAAAACCAGCGCCCTTAATACCCATTCCAGCATTTGAGGAACCTTTTACAAGGGTCTTAATTGATTGCATAGGACCGCTTCCTGAAACGAAAAGTGGGAATCAATATCTTCTGACTATAATCGATGTGTCAATTCGGTTTCCAGAGGCCATTCCAGCATGCAATATTAGAGCTAAAAAGGTTGTGGAGGAGTTACTTAAATTCTTTACCAGATATGGACTACCCACAGAAATATAATCAGATCAAGGATCAAATGTTACCTCAAGGTTATTCAAATAAATTATGGATAGCTTAGGAATAAAACAATTTTAATCAACTGCATACCATCCAGAATTGTAGGGAGCGTTAGAAAGGTGGCATCAGACATTAAAGACAATGTCGAGGGCTTATTGTCAAGATTATCCAGAGGATTGGGATAAAGGAATTCCATTCGTACTGTTTGCAATTAGGGATGCACCTAATGAGTCAATCAAATTCAGTCCTTTTGAACGAATTTTTAGTCATGAAGTAAGAGCACCACTTAAATTGAGTGAGGAAAAATTGGTGAGTGAGAAATCGGAACTTACATTATTGGATTACGTGTCAAATTTTAGGGAACGATTAAATAGAGCAGGGGAATTGGCTAGACAACATTTAAAAGTTGCACAAAATGTGATGAAACAGGTAGCAGACAAGTTCGTAGTTTTGCCAGTGGAGACAAAGTTCTCGTATTATTACCAGTGGTAGGTGAACCTTTAAAAGTAAGGTTTTGTGTACCTTATCAGATTGAAAGGAAATTAAGTGAGGTGAATTATGTTGTCAGAGCGCCAAATCGAAGGAAAACTCAGCGAATGTGTCATGTGAAAGGTACTTTGAAAGGGAAGGAGAGCAAATGGAGGAGGTTTTAATGATTCTAACTCAAAGGTGCCCAGGTGCCTTTGAATTTGACATTCCTCAAAGTAAATTGGAAAACGAGGATGCTCTTAAAACTTGTGATAAATTGTTGAGTTACCTTCCAGAGGAAAAATGGACTGACCTGAAAGAGTTATTGATATCACATGGGCAGGTTTGTGGAGATAAATTGGGAAGTACCAAAATGGCTAGACACGATGTAGATGTGGGAAATGCTGTTCCAATTAAACAACATCCAGTGACTTAACCCTTTAAAATTGGCACAGGTTAACAAAGAGATTGAAAGTTGCTTAAAAATGGCATAATTAAAGTGGGTTGCAGCCAATGGATACCATAGTGATGGTACCAAAACCGTACAGTACCCAATGGTTGTGTGTGGACTACAGAAAAGTTAATGCAGTTACAAGAACGGACTCTTATCCTATCCCACGTTTGGAGGATTGCATTGAGAAGGTGGGACAATCAGCTTTTATTTCCAAACTGGATTTACTTAAAGGTTACGGGCAGGCACCTTTATCCGAAAGGGCAAAGGAGATTTCAGCTTTTGTGACTCCAGATGGTACATACCAATTCAAAGTTATGCCATTTGGCATGAAAAAGCTTCAGCCACATTTCAACGGTTAACTAACAAAATCGTTTCAGGATTACCCAATTGCGCGGTATACATCGACGATCTGGTAATTTTCAGCCAGACATGGAAAGAACATTTAAAGCATCTGATGGAGTTAGTCGATTAACTTCAAGAGGCGGGTTCGGTGGTAAACCTAGCTAAAAGTGAATTTGGAAAAGCCCAAGTCACATTCATGGACCATACAATCGGACAGGGTTGAATGGTCCCACGGATGTGAAAACAAATGTAATTGGGGAGTTTCCAATACCCTCAACACAAAGGGAAATAATGCGATTTCTTGGCATGAGTGGATTCTACCAGAAATTTGTGTCAAATTTTAGCAGTGTGGTTGCTCCACTGACGTACTTGCTAAGGAAGCGTAGCAAATTTAAGTGGACAGTGGAGTGTCAACAAGCATTTGACTGCCTGAAAGCTGTGTTAATCACTGCTCCTGTGTCAGCCATCCTAAATTATACGAAACCATTCAAAGTGGCTGTTGATGCACGTGTTGTGGGCGTAGGTGCGGTGCTTCTACAAGAAGACGACGAAGGACTGGAGCGGCCTATTGGTCATTTTTCAAAGAAATTGAATTCTCACCAGCAGACGTATTCAACGATTGAGAAGGAGACTTTGAGCTTGGTGCCGGCTTTGGAACATTTTCAAATTTATGTGACCAGCAATCCGTCTGACACAATTATATGTACTGATCATTATCCATTGACATTTCTGGAGCGTTTCCGGAATAACAATGCAAGACTGTTTTGATGGAGTTTATTGTCACAGCCAATTCATTTAAAAATAGTACATGTGACAGGACGAGAACACGTGATAGCCAATGCTTTGTCACGAATGTGATGTAAAGAAGCAGGTTCGGTGTAGGAAGAAGAACTGAAAAGGACTATGTTATTATAAATGTTTGCGTGTTTTGTTTTGTTAAAAAAAAACATATATTCACTGTCAATATTTCTTAAAGGAAAGTGAAAAGGTGAAAAATGAAACCATCTTGAAGTTGATGGGTTTTTTTTCTTGGGGGGGGGGGAGGTGTCATGTGAGAGTACCTTTAAGAAATGGATGTTTATCAAATTGCTATAGTGGACGTACCTTTAAGGAATGGGTGTTTATCAAATAGCTGCAGTGATGTCCGTGCGTGGATGGAGTTGAGCTGTGACTCTGCTTTTACTTTCGCTTTGAGCAAAAAAGCTGGTGTGTGACTGTGTGTTTTACTTTCGTTTTCAGAGTGGAGAGCTGCAGTGAAAGCAAGCAGATGTGTATAGAACATAGAACATAGAACATGACAGCGCAGTACAGGCCGTTCGGCCCTCGATGTTGCGCCGACCTGTGAAACCACTCTAAAGCCCATCTATACTATTCCCTTATCGTCCATATGTCTATCCAATGACCATTTGAATGCCCTCAGTGTTGGCGAGTCCACTACTGTTGCAGGCAGGGCATTCCACGCCCTTACTACTCTCTGAGTAAAGAACCTACCTCTGACATCTGTCTTATATCTATCTCCCCTCAATTTAAAGCTATGTCCCTTCGAGCTAGACATCACCATCCGAGGAAAAAGGCTCTCACTGTCCACCCAATCCAATCATCTGATCATCTTGTATGCCTCAATTAAGTCACCTCTTAACCTTCCTCTCTCTAATGAAAACAGCCTCAAGTCCCTCAGCCTTTTCTCATAAGATCTTCCCTCCATACCAGGCAACATTCTGGTAAATCTCCTCTGCACCCTTTCCAATGCTTCCACATCCTTCCTATATTGCGGCGACCAGAATTGCACGCAATACTCCAAATGCGGCCGCACCAGAGTTTTGTACCGCTGCAACATGACCTCATGGCACTGAAATTCAATCCCTCTACCAATAAAAGCTAACACACCGTACGCCTTCTTAACAACCTTCTCAACCTGGGTGGCAACTTTCAGGGATCTATGTACATGGACACCGAGATTTCTATGCTCATCCACACTGCCAAGAATCTTACCATTAGCCCAGTACTCTATCTTCCTGTTATTCCTTCCAAAATGAATCACCTCACACTTTTCTGCATTCAACTCAATTTGCCACCTCTCAGCCCAGCGCTGCAGCTTATCTATGTCCCTCTGTAACTTGTAACATCCTTCTGCACTGTCCACAACTCCACCGACTTTAGTGTCATCTGCAAATTTACTCACCCATCCTTCTACGCCCTCCTCCAGGTCATTTATAAAAATGACAAACAGCAGTGGCTCCAAAACAGATCCTCGTGGTACACCACTAGTAACTGGACTCCAGTCTGAACATTTCCCATCAACCACCACCCTTTGGCTTCTTCCAGCTAGCCAATTTCTGATCCAAACTGCTAAATCACCCTGAATCCCATGCCTCCGTATTTTCTGCAGTAGCCTACCTGGGGACTACTACCTCGACAACATAGTCTTTTTCCTGTGTGAATACTGACGAAAAATATTCATTTAGCGCCTCGCCTATCTCCTCAGACTCCAAGCAAAACTTCCCACTACTGTCCTTGACTGGCCCTACTCTTACCCTAGTCATTCTTTTATTCCTGACATATCTATAGAAAGCTTTAGGGTTATCCTTGATCCTACCTGCCAAAGACTTCTCATGTCCCCTCCTGGCTCTTCTTAGCTCTCTCTTTAGGTCCTTCCTAGCTAACTTTGAACTCTCGAGCGCCATAACTAAAACTTCATGTCTCATCTTTACATAAGCCTCCTTTTTCCTCTTGACAAGTTTTTCGACTGTTTTAGTAAACCACGGTTCCCTTGCTCGACCATTTGCTCCCTGCCTGACAGGTACATACTTGTCAAGGACACGCAGTAGCTGTTCCTTGAACAAACTCCACATTTCCATTGTGCCCATCCCCTGCAGTTTTCCTCTCCACCCAATGCATCCTAAGTCTTGCCTCATCACATCATAATTGCCTTTCCCCCAGATATAACTCTTGCCCTGTGGTATATACCTATCCCTTTCCATCACTAAAGTAAACGTAATCGAATTGTGGTCACTAATACCAAAGTGCTCACCTACCTCCAAATCTAACACATGTCCTGGTTCATTACCCAGTACCAAATCCAATATGGCCTCGCCTCTCGTTGGCCTATCTACAAACTGTGTCAGGAAACCATCCTGCACACATTGGACAAAAACAGACCCATCTAAAGAACTCGAACTATAGCGTTTCCAGTCAATATTTGGAAAGTTAAAGTCCCCCATAACAACTACCCTGTTGCTTTCGCTCCTATCCAGAATCATCTTTGCAATCCTTTCCTCGCCATCTCTGGAACTTTTCGGAGGCCTATAGAAAACCCCTAACAGGGTGACCTCTCCTTTCCTGTTTCTAACCTCAGCCCATACTACCTCAGTAGATGAGTCCTCATCAAACGTCCTTTCTGCCACCGTAATACTGTCCTTGACTAACAATGCCACCCCTCCCCCTCTTTTACCACTTTCCCTGAGCTTACTGAAATATCTAAACCCCGGCAGCTGCAACAATCATTCCTGTCCCTGCTCTATCCATATCTCCGAAATGGCCACAACATCGAAGTCCCAGGTACCAACATGTGTATGGATATCTCTACAAGCTAAAGAATGTTCATTTGGATGATTTCAAAGTAATACCTGTTTCTGTAGAGAATTTAAACTTGCTGTCTTTCTGTAAAAAGGGTCTTTTGGACTTATGGATGTTGTTAGGAAAGTTATGAAGGGTTACTTAAAGCATATTGTATCTGTGGGGATTATTGGTGTTGAGAGTTGTTGAGATGTTTACTGTGGGTTTATAAAGTGTTAACTGGATTCATAAATAAACATGGTTTTGTTTTAAAAGTACTTTAGATCTCTGTTGCATCACACCTGTCAAGTAGGCCCTCGTGCTCCCCATGACCCCATCTATTAAAAGTCGTGGGTCAGGTGAACTCCATGATATACTTTAGAGTTTTCTAAACCCTGGCCATAATAATAGGCTCTGCCCCATCTCTTAATACCTGGCTACTTGCATGCTGTCAGAAGGTCTTGAAGGTATCTTTATATTAACTGCCACTCTATTCTCATATTCTCTCTTTGCCAATCCTGTTTTCTGCTTCCTTTGCACACTCAACTAATTATATTTGGCCTTGTACTCACTTGAACTCACCATTTATCTTGTTTTACCATTTTATCTATCTCACTCGTCATCAAAGTATCTGGCTTTAGTTCCCTTATTTTCCTCATGTTAGAATGTTTCCAACCTATACCTGAAACATATCTTCCTTCAATATCACACATTGTTACATCACAGGTTTTCCTGCCAAATTTTCTTTTGTTTTACTCTGGCTAGATCCCCTCTAACCCAGTTGAAGTTAACCCTCTTCCCATTTAGAAGTTCTCCCTTAGATTGTTCCTTGCTGTTTTCCATTACTGATCTAAGCCTGATGAGAAACAGTTCACTCTTCCCCAAGTTTCCTGCTACAGACATTTGACCCACTTGCCCCCTCTCATTCCTCAGTACCAGAACAAGAAATGCCTCCTTGGCTGCAACCTCGGTTGGGATCAAAACCTAGTGGGAATAAAAACTGGGATTCGAACGGGAGGATGGGGTGCAGTGCCAAATTCTATGGAGGATAAACGCAACATCAGCATGTGCTAGATTAGGGTTAATATAGGTTGTGCATAGTTTCATGAGAGAGTACCTTTAAGAAATGGGTGTTTACTACTGCAGTGATGTCTGAGAGTGGGTGGAGCTGGGCTGTCTACCAGCTCTTTACTTTCGCTTTAGGCTTTTTGCTGCAGGGTGGGTTTGGTTTCATTTCAGTTTTGGAGAAGCTGCAATCACAGCAGGATGTTTGTGTGAATCTCTGCAAGCTTATGAATGTCCATTTGCTGATTTCAACGTAGTAACTGTTCTCAGTAGTGAAGTTAAGCCTGATGTCTTTCTGTTAAAAGGTGTTTGTAAGTCTTATGGATGTTAAAAGGAAATTAAGAGTTACTTAGTGTTGTATTTTTTGGGTGTTGTATTTGAATTGATTGTTGCTAAGATGTTCACTGTATGTTTAAAAAAGGTTAACTTGAGTTCATAGAAGAAACATTGTTTTGCTTTAAAAAATACTTTTCCATTTCTGCTGTACCACACCTGTAGAGTGGGCCGTGTGCTCCCCATACCACAATCTATTAAAAGTTGTGGGTCAGGTGAACTCCATGATACACTTTGGGGTTCTCTAAACGCTGGCCCATAACAATAGAACCCATTTGACCAAATCCAAGATGAGTAGGATGTTCGTGGAAGTGAAAGATGAGTGCGAACGGTGTAGAATTTGCCCGGACAATCATGTACATATGTTTTGGGCATGTCCTATACTCACGGCAGTTTGGGTCTCCTTCCTCAGTACCACGTCGGCTATTCTACAAATCAAATTGAATCTCTGTCTTCTGGTAGCCATATTTGGGTGTCGGACTTGCCAAAGCTGCAGACAGGGACTGAGGCCTCACTCATTTGTCTCCCTCCTTCGTCTCACTAATTGTTCATAGGCTGATACTAATTAGGTGGAGGTCATCTCCACCCAATGCCTCAATATGGCTTGGAGATCTTATGGAATTTTTATATCTCAAAAACGTTAAGTACACCATGACGGGCTCAATTGATGGGTTCTACGGGAGATGGCGGCCACCAATTTTATACTTTAAAGATTTGATCATCATTAGCTGTTAAAGGAATGGGGGTTGGGGAAAGGAGGGTTATTTTTGGTATTGGAAAGAATTTGTTATTGTTTTGTTTGTGCTTGTGTATTATTTTTTTTAAATGAATAAAAATATTTTTAAAAAGAAATGACTCCTTCCGAGTTGAACCAGAAACGTAGTTGTCAAGGGAGTTCTCCTGAACACATTTCAGAAATTCCTCCTACTCTTTTTCCTTCATTCTAATATTCCAACTGATATTTTGGTAATTAAATTCCTCTGACATCGCCATTCAATCTTTCTTGTGTCCCTATGTGATTCTCCTGCAGATTTTCTCATTGTCCGGGTTAAATTCCATCTGCCATTTCTCCACCCAATTCTGCAGCCTATCTATATCCTGCTGTATTCTCTGACAATCGTCAACACTATCTGCAACTCCTGCAATCTTAGTACCATCCGCAAACTTGCTAATCAAACCCGCTATGTGTTCTTCCAAGTCATTTATATATATTACAAGCAGCAGAGGTCCCAGTATTGATCCCTGCGGAACACCACTAATTCCAGACCTCTGTTCGGAAAAACATCCTTCCACTGCAACCCTCTGTCTTCTTTGGCCAAACCAGTTCTGAATCCAATTCATCAACATTCTCCAGTGTTGTGTGCTCATTGATATACTCACTGTCACACTTCTCTAATGGCCCGGCTTCACTCCTCTGTTTGTTTGAGTTTTTATGTCCACCATCGTAACACTGAAATGCCTTCTGAAAATGTCCATTCGTGTTGGCAGTGCTGGAGGCAACTTTGGCTATCTAGGGCCTCTGCTGTGAAGCTGATTTTAATTTCACTGTAAACATTGATGCCTGGTTGTACATTGCACAATTAACAGCATTGATCAAAGAGCACTCTGGCTCAGGTGTTCCAGTTCTTTAATCTATTGATGAGCTCTCAACCAGCCTCATTATGCATGATTGATTGAGAGCACAGGCTCTCAGTTGGAGTTCAGAAACATCTAAGCCAAAGAAGAAACATTGCTTGACTGATAGCCCTGGCTCTTTAATCTATGCTGTCAATTGTACAATGATGAAGAGGCTTCAAATTATTGCAGTTTCTGCCATTGATACTTTAAAGAGTCTGGAAGATTGACACATTTATTGGTCTGTAGTAAAAAAGGAGGAATTTTTGATGAATGTGGAAAGCTGCTCATGAATGAATGTTTTAAAGCTTTGTTTTACACATTCTGTTGTCACTATAGGGTTCATTGGTTCTATACAGTTTTTGGCACATGAATGGGCATGGAAGTGCGACAGCTTGATATGTGGGGAATAAGGGGCCATAGGCAATATTTGGAGGGCATACTTTGGCATTTGGGCATGACAGCTAATGGGTGGTGTGTGGGGCAGGGGATGTGCAGGTTAGACGGGATTACATGGTAGAGCGGGGTGTGAGTCTAGGTAGGGTGCTTTTTCAGAGGGTGGGTGCAGACTTGATGAGCCGAATAGCCACTTTATGCACTGTAGGGATTCTGTCAAATCTATGGATCCCTTGGCATGGAGAGCATGAGGGACCATGGGAGGTGGGTGGGGGAACATACCTCAGCATAGGACCATGAGGAGGGCCATGAAAGGCCAAAATCAAGTCTTGCGCCGTGCGCAAATCTGTTTGCTATCTACCCGGCCCGCTCCCGATAGCGAGTTCTGGATCATGCCCAAATATGATGGTCATATCATTAACCCCAATTTGCACTAATTTCCATCTCATCAGCGAGATTGAAGTAGAATATAACAGGGGGGAGAGGGGGGGGGGAGAGGGGGGGGGAAGGGGGGGGAGAGGGGGGGGAAGGGGGGGGAGAGGGGGGGGGAAGGGGGGGGAAGAAGGGGGGGAAGGGGGGGAAGGGGGGGAGAGGGGGAGAGGGGGGGAAGGGGGGGAGGGGGGAGGGGGAGGAGGAGGGGGAGGAGGAGGGGGAGGGGGGGAGGGGGGAGGGGAGGGGAGAGGGGGGGGAGGGGGGGGAGGGGGGGAGAGGGGGAGGGGGGGGAGAGGGGGAGGGGGGGGAGAGGGGGGGGAGGGGGGGGAGAGGGGGGGAGGGGGGGGGAGAGGGGGGGAGGGGGGAGGGGGGAGGGGGGAGGGGGGGAGGGGGGGGCGGGGGGGCAGGGGGGGGGGGCGGGGGGAGGGGGGGGTGGGGGAGGGGGGGCGGGGGGGAGGGGGGCGGGGGGGAGGGGGGGGCATGGGAGGAACCCGACAGCGGGTTGGTCTTGGTTGGGGGGGCTGAAGTCTATCAGGTCGGGACTTGTCCCTGGCCAGGAGAGGGGGTGGGTGTTGGAGGAGAGGGGCTTTTCATCCATGAAGCCTTCAAACCATCAGCAACTGAAGCTGCTTCCTGTCAGTCCTGTCAAAAATCTCCACGACAGAGCCCTGTTCTTGGTTATATGTTGACAGTGACTTTAACTCTCTTTGACTGTGAACAGCCTCAGGTTTCACAGCTGAAGACTATTGCTAATAAGAAATTGGCCTTGTTAGTTGTGGAAGTACTGCACAGCTGCAGGTTGTGTTTGCTGCGTGCTCCTGCTGGTGGCTGCAAATGCCTGGGGGCTGTTGTTGCTGTTTCCTTCCTATTCTGTAGCCCGAAAGAAGGACAGTTATTTCTAAGAAACCCGGGACATGGATCACCGGGTTCAGGGGGACATATGAGTCCAGAAGACAATCCAGTTTGAGGCAAGAAGACGCTGCGGGATCTGGTGCATGACAATGATCCAAATGGGCCACCTGATGATGCCGTTGAAGAAATGCTTTTGCAGATTGCTGATGCTTTTGTTGCTGGTGTGGTGAGTGCTGCATGTAACTGGCACGTCACCGTGGGCTAAACACGCTGGAACTCAAGGATGTTCAACTGCACCTTGAGCGCCAGAGGGATATGTAGATGCCAGGATTTGGTTCTGCTGAGATTGGGCCGTGTGGGAGGGCCTGCACAGCTGCAGCTCCTGAATGGAGAATGGCACTGATACGTGGAACAATTAATACACTAATGGGCAGATCATTTCTACGACAAATCTCTGGATATGCTAACACATTCTCAGGCTTATCCTCCATTTCTATTGATGAACCTGCGAGGGGTGATACTGTATGTTTGGTTTTCTTTGTGAAAATGAGCTGCTATAGTTTTCAATTAATACCAATATGGAACGGTAATATTTCCTTGTTGCTTAATGGTTAATGTGATATGTGGAATGTTACATAGTTGTTTTTCAAATCTTTGTTACTGTTGACCACATAATAAACAAAATATTCTCAACTGGCTTCTTGTGGGTACACATGCCATGTCTCAGATGATGATTATTGCATCATATTTCAATCAAACTTTGAAGCCTGAACACTTTGCCTGAACTCTAGAAGTGTCAGCACCATAGAGACAGCAGCCAAGAATCAAACAATCAAGAGCGGGGCTTCAGCACTGGGGATATCCTCGTGACCAAAGGCTGAGTGTGTGGATCAGGGAGTGGAACCCCTTCCTGATAACTCCGTGATGCCCCTGTGCACGCAAGGCAACATGAGTGCCATCAATTACCCTCTAAACCTGGGGCATCCCGACGATGGGGTTAGATCCTGCTGCCCGGGATCTTGGTGGACTTGGTCCAGCTTAAAGTTGATATATATCTGATGCCCGGGCATACAGGGCATCTGGGACCTCAAAGTTGCATTACGGGCTGTAACTTGTGATATACTGCGCAAGTCCTCGCTCAAGCCCTGGAATTAATCAGTTGCATAGACTTTCAGGGCCCCAGTGACCTTTATGGCCACCACGGGTGGGTGACCTCCTCCTCCATATGGTGCCAAGTCCGTTGAGATAGATTCTCCTGCAGCACATGCTGTCCATCATCTCCTCGAAAGGCCAATGACGCCTGTACATTATGGGCCGTCGCTGGTGTCCCTCTCTGGGTTCCTTCTCGGCTGATGGGCGGCCAGGTCTTCAGAGTTTGCAGCGGCCCCTCCAGACTGCCTCGATGCTGCTGCCGCCTTCCCCGGCATCTGGTCACTCGGAGATCGCCAACGTCTTCAAGAACCAACCCAGGAGGATGGGTTGACTCCAAGGGTAGCCATTGAGGTTCTGGCTGATGACACCAGGGTAGAGGCCGGAGACTGAGGTGGAGACCCAATATATCGAGGCTCATGTTTCCACCCGCGCTGTCATTGGGCGGTGAATCAGACTGCTCAGAATGTAGTTCTCATGCCTGGACTGCTCTGGTGGTACACTGCAGTACACCCCCCAGAGGGTCTCCTGCTTTGTGGTGGTCTGCTGTGTCCTTCACAACCTGGCGCAGCAGTGGGATGACATGCTGGAGGAGGAGGGATATGTGGCCTCATCTCAGGAGGAAGAAGCTCCGGACCAGGAGGGATGGTGGGGAGCCTGGGGAGAAGCCGCAGGAGGAACCGGAGGGAGGAGAACAGGTGGCGGAAGGGCTGGCATGCGAGGCAGACCAGGGAAGCCCTCATCCTCACCCAATTCTCATAGGATGAGGCTTTGTCCATCAGCTCAGCCCCTCATCCCTATTCCCCGCCTACTCATCATTTCCCTACTTTCCCCATTCCCTTCCTTCACCCTATTCCCCTCCTCGCCCCATTCCCCTCCTTCCTCCTCCCTCGTGTGTGACTTTGTATGTATCATGTGTAACATGCTTTGATAGTGAACATTGGACATTTCCATTCCTCACAACTACAGATTGTAACCCCCACCACCCCACCAGTGCCTCTCAGTGATCCTCAATCTTCTTGACCTTTCGTGATCTACTATTATGTCTAGGTCTGTCCCCAGGTTGGACATCAGAGGTGGAGGCAGCCTACTGCTTTTCATGCCCTGTGGGCTTTGATGTCCTTGATGGACATTCTCTGGAGAGCCTAGAGCCAGAGAACCTTGGCCGACTTACTAGTATCACTGACATCGCCATGCCACCCTGATCTGCCCGCTGCCCTTGAGATGTGCCAGTATCAGGAAGGGGGATTCGGAAGAACTGGAGACTGCTGACGTCTCCTTAGTGGCAGGCCTTAGGTTGGACAGCAGCATGTCCTTCTCCCTGGTGGTCCCCGGAGGGCCCTGGGGGGTCTCCATTGGATGGAGGGGCAGCTGGAATGAGCTCCAGAGACTTCTGCATTTCCGTCTTTCTCAACCCTGACTGCACCGTGATGCCGACGCCCTCAGCGATGTTCTTCAGTGACTGGGCCATGCTCTAAAGTGCCTCGGCATTGTCCACCTGTGTCTGGGACATGTCCTTCATCGACTGGGACATGACTTGGGAGGGGTAGGTTGGAGAAGTAGGCTGCAAGTGTTGGGCACACTGGATATGTGGAGCTTGTTCCAGGAACAGCTACTGCGTGTTCTTGATAAGTATGTACTGGTCAGGCAGGGAGGAAGGCTTCGAGCGAGGGAACCGTGGTTTACCAAAGAAGTGGAATCTCTTGTTAAGAGGAAGAAGGAGGCCTATGTGAAGATGAGGTGTGAAGTTTCAGTTGGGGCGCTTGATAGTTACAAGGTAGCGAGGAAGGATCTAAAGAGAGAGCTAAGACGAGCAAGGAGGGGACATGAGAAGTATTTGGCAGGTAGGATCAAGGAAAACCCAAAAGCTTTCTATAGGTATGTCAGGAATAAAAGAATGACTAGGGTAAGAGTAGGGCCAGTCAAGGACAGGGATGGGAAGTTGTGTGTGGGGTCTGAAGAGATAGGCGAGATACTAAATGAATGTTTTTCGTCAGTATTCACTCAGGAAAAAGAGAATGTTGTGGAGGAGAATGCTGAGACCCAGGCTATTAGAATAGATGGCATTGAGGTACGTAGGGAAGAGGTGTTGGCAATTCTGGACAGGCTGAAAATAGATAAGTCCGCGGGGCCTGATGGGATTTATCCTAGGATTCTCTGGGAAGCCAGGGAAGAGATTGCTGAGTCTTTGGCTTTGATTTTTATGTCATCATTGGCTACAGGAATAGTGCCAGAGGACTGGAGGATAGCAAATGTGGTCCCTTTGTTCAAGAAAGGGAGTAGAGAAATACCCGGCAACTATAGACCGGTGAGCCTCACGTCTGTTGTGGGTAAAGTCTTGGAGGGGATTATAAGAGACAAGATTTATAATCATCTAGATAGGAATAATATGATTAGGGATAGTCAGAATGGCTTTGTGAAGGGTAGGTCAAGCCTCACAAACCTTATCGAGTTCTTTGAGAAGGTGACTGAACAGGTAGACGAGGGTAGAGCAGTTGATGTGGTGTATATGGATTTCAGTAAAGCGTTTGATAAGATTCCCCACGGTAGGCTATTGCAGAAAATACGGAGGCTGGGGATTGAGGGTGATTTAGAGATGTGGATCAGAAATTGGCTAGCTGAAAGAAGACAGAGGGTGGTGGGTGATGGGAAATGTTCAGACTGGAGTTCAGTTACAAGTGGCGTACCACAAGGATCTGTTCTGGAGCCGTTGCTGTTTGTCATTTTTATAAATGACCTAGAGGAGGGCGCAGAAGGGTGGGTGAGTAAATTTGCAGACGACACTAAAGTCGGTGGTATTGTCGACAGTGCGGAAGGATGTTGCAGGTTACAGAGGGACATAGATAAGCTGCAGAGCTGGGCTGAGAGGTGGCAAATGGAGTTTAATGTAGAGAAGTGTGAGGTGATTCACTTTGGAAGGAATAACAGGAATGCGGAATATTTGGCTAATGGTAAAATTCTTGGAAGTGTGGATGAGCAGAGGGATCTCGGTGTCCATGTACATAGATCCCTGAAAGTTGCCACCCAGGTTGATAGGGTTGTGAAGAAGGCCTATGGTGTGTTGGCCTTTTTTGGTAGAGGGATTGAGTTCCGGAGTCATGAGGTCATGTTGCAGCTGTACAAAACTCTGGTACGGACGCATTTGGAGTATTGCGTACAGTTCTGGTCACCTCATTATAGGAAGGACGTGGAAGCTTTGGAACGGGTGCAGAGGAGATTTACCAGGATGTTGCCTGGTATGGAGGGAAAATCTTATGAGGAAAGGCTGATGGACTTGAGGTTGTTTTCGTTAGAGAGAAGAAGGTTAAGAGGAGACTTAATAGAGGCATACAAAATGATCAGAGGGTTAGATAGGGTGGACAGTGAGAGCCTTCTCCCGCGGATGGAAATGGCTAGCACGAGGGGACATAGCCTTAAACTGAGGGGTAATAGATATAGGACAGAGGTCAGAGGTAGGTTCTTTACGCAAAGAGTGGTGAGGCCGTGGAATGCCCTACCTGCAACAGTAGTGAACTCGCCAACATTGAGGGCATTTAAAAGTTTATTGGATAAGCATATGGATGATAATGGCATAGTGTAGTTTAGATGGCTTTTGTTTTTTGACTTCTCATGTCGGTGCAACATCGTGGGCCGAAGGGCCTGTACTGCGCTGTATCGTTCTATGTTCTATGTTCTATATAGAGGCCCTCAGCCATGGTCATCACAGATTGAGCCATGCCTTGGATACCACTGCTCAAGACCCTGACCTCGTTCTGCAGGCTTTCCACTGCGGTCGCCACATATTGTCGGCATCATCGCCTGCATCCGCCTTTGGGACTCCTCCAATTGGTCACGCACTTGCTGGAATGTCGCTGACATTGCCGCCTGAATCTCATGGCCATGTCCTAGCATCTGCATCAGCTCTGGGATAACCTTTTGCAGAGCCTTGGTATCTGACTAGGGCTCAGCTGAATACTGGGATCCAGCAGACATCTGACTTCTGATTCCCTTGATGTTCCTGCCTCCACCTGATGGACATCAGCAATTGTGTGATACTCACCAGACTGCCCAGAAGCCTGTCTACTCATGTCGCTCGAGGTGTATTCCCTGTGCCGATGGAAGTTGGGGGGGACAGCTGTGATGCTTCCATTGTGTTCTCCTCAGAGTTCTCCTCCGAGGTGGCCTCTTAGGTGGTGGGGGGAACGACTTTGGATGGCCCAGCCCCCTCACATGGAGATCCTGTGAGAAAATGGGCATGTGGTCAGTGAGATAAAAAGATAATTTTGTCTGACATGAATAACATACTTGAGACAGGTCATCTGTGTGAAGGGGCAGTACATCCTCACCTCTGCAGGGCAGGCCAACCTTGCTGTCAGTGACTGCTCTCACCTCGGTCAACCTCGCGAACTCCAAGGCCCGTTCCTCATAGGGGGTGAGGACTCAAATCTCTGGTACTCCGCCTTCTGTTTTTGCCCTTTCTCGTTTATTATGGGCTATCTTCTCTTGCGGGGACAAAGAGAGGGCTATATGTGCCATGCGCTTGATGGATTGGGGGATCTATGGCAGGTGGCATGTGTGGGCACCGCAACTGGACATGAAGGAGTTGTGCTGGTGGGTGCCAGGGAATGCTGAGGAATATGTACAAAGATCGGATGTTGTCAGGGTGTGAGGTGTCCACCAGTGATTTGTGTGGGGTGTGGGGGGTCGCTGTTGGGTATTTAAGCGATGACACGCTTAACTGATGCCAGGAGAGAGGTGGTAACATACACTCGCGGCTCAATGGAGGTCCTTGGCCTTGGTCTTCTTCCTACGTTGTACGGTGGTCCTCCTGGTCAGCTGCCCGAACTGACAGTCACTGCCACTGCCACCCAGGTGGCATTGGTGACTCTGCTGCTGGTCCCCACAGTGTCGATAAGCCATGTGAGGTCAGCATCCCCAAAGCGAGAAGCAGTTTTCCATGGTGCTGTGCTTATATGTTGACTGAAGTGAGCTGTGAGTGGCTTAAAAGCAACTCCTCCTTGTTAGCAGCGAGATGCTGAGGCGCGAGTCTGGCAATACAGACGGCGAGACAGCCACTAATGGTGAGAAGCTCGTGGGTGCTCATTTCCACCACTAAGTGCGTTAAATAGGGGACGCTGGCCAGCCAACGCGGTCATCAAGAAACACCCAGACCCAAACACTTTGAAATTTTTCTGTTAAATCGTGCCCTGAGTTAACATATATTACTTTCTTTTTCTGAAAATTTCACATAATCAATCAATATAGTTCCATTAAATAAATCAACAAATTATTTTCAATGAATGCTGCCATCTTTTCATTTCTCCTGAATGTTTAACAAATAAGAGTAAAATAAAGCTCACAAAATGAATTATTTTGGCATTCTTCTGTATCTTGAAATATGCAGCAAAATTCAGTCAAGGAAATACTCAGGTATAAACCATTTTTAGATCCAGACAAATGCTACAAACGCGTACCAGAAGTTAACGGCTCATGACTCACTCAAGATTGGGCCTCAGGGTTGATTTTAATCATACCTGCGAACTGTTAGTTGCAATTATACTTTTGATGCACGATCAATGACCACTAGAGCGAGGTTGTAGTCCAACTGAAGGCTTTAATAAGCTAGATGTTTCCCCCAGCAGCTCAGGTACAGAATGAAGGCTGCTGGGGCGGCACGAGTTCTTATACCCCGCCTATCAGGGCGGAGCTATCATACATTCTAACCAATAGAAAGCATACAGTTTCCATCAATGGTGCTTTAGGCTGTCAGGTACCGTAATACCTATAATACCACATTCACCCCCTGTTAAAAAAGAGTCCGGCGGAGGTGGTGGCCTGGAACTACAAAACATAGCAACATGGTATAATTAGTTATGGAGGTACCGTAATACCTCCGTACAGTGTTTAGTAACTATTTACAATTCTGAAAGCTATGTACATTTGATGGTTTATATTTACAGATTACAATTAAAATGAAGCAATCAGTCGATCGGGATCCCTGGTCATCCGCTGCGATCGTCGGAGCTTCGGTGGTGACTCCGGTGGAGGCTCGGGCGTCGGTGACTCCGGGAGCATGGCTTCGATCTCCATGGCAGCTTCGCACCCCTAGACGGCGCTGGTGGGGAAAACGGTTGACCTGAGAAGGGAGCGCCTGCGGGGGGCGTCGGTGGGTGGGGAGGACCTAGACGGGGTCGGCGGAAGGACCGATCCTCCTGTAAGGTGCTGCGGTGGAGGGGAGGGTGGGACTGGCGGCTGGAATATGCGTGGAGTTCCGGCGGGCGCCAGGTCCCGCAGGGACACCGTATCTTGTCGGCCGTCGGGGTACGCCACGTAGGCGTACTGGGGGTTAGCATGGAGCAGATGGACCCTCCCGACCAACGGGTCCGACTTGTGCGCCCGCACGTGTTTTCGGAGCAGGATGGGTCTGGGAGCTGCCAGCCAGGTTGGGAACGAGGTCCCAGAGGAGGACTTCCTGGGGAAGACAAGGAGGCGTTCGTGAGGTGTCTGATTGGTGGTCGTACAAAGCAGTGACCGGATGGAGTGGAGGGCATCCGGGAGGACTTCTTGCGAACGCGAGACTGGGAGGTTCCTGGACCGTAGGGCCAGTAGGACGGTCTTCCAGACCGTTCATTTCTCCCTCTCTACCTGTCCGTTACCCCGGGGGTTGTAACTGGTCCTCCTGCTCGAGGCGATGCCCTTGCTGAGCAGGAATTGACGCAGTTCGTCGCTCATAAAGGAGGACCCCCTATTACTGTGTATGTAAGCGGGGAACCCGAACAGTGCAAAGATGCTATGGAGGGCCTTGATGATGGTGGTTGCGGTCATGTCAGGGCAGGGGATGGCGAATGGGAACCGGGAGTACTCGTCATTCACGTTCAGGAAGTACGTGTTGCGGTCGGTGGAGGGGAGGGGGCCTTTGAAGTCCATGCTGAGGCGTTCAAAGGGACGGGAAGCCTTTATCAGGTCCGCTTTCTCTGGTCAGTGGAAGTGCGGTTTGCACTCCGCCTAGATTTGGCAGTCCCTGGTGGCTGTCCTGACCTCCTCGATGGAGTAGGGCAGGTTGCGGGTCTTGACAAAATGGAAAAAGCGAATGACCCCCGGGTGGCAGAGGTCCTCGTGGAGGGCTCGGAGGCGGTCCACTTGTGCGGTGGCACATGTGCCGCGGGACAGGGCATCAGGAGGCTCGTTTAGCTTCCCGGGACGATACAAGATCTCGTAGTTGTAGGTGGAGAGTTCGATCCTCTACCGCAAGATCTTGTCGTTTATTTTCTTGCCCCGCTGTGCATTATTAAACATGAAAGCAACCGACCGTTGGTCAGTGAGGAGAGTGAATCTCCTGCTGGCCAGGTAATGCTTCCAATGTCGCACAGCTTCTATTATGGCCTGGGCCTCCTTTTCGACTGAGGAGTGGCGGATTTCGGAAGCATGGAGGGTACGAGAGAAGAAGGCCACGGGTCTGCCCGCTTGGTTGAGGGTGGCCGCCAGAGCTACGTCGGACGCATCACTCTCGACTTGGAAGGAGAGGGATTCGTCGATGGCGTGCATCGTGGCCTTTGCAATGTCTGCTTTGATGCGGCTGAAGGCCTGGCGGGCCTCTATCGACAGGGGAAAAGCTGTGGATTGGATCAGCGATCCGGCCTTGTCCGCGTAGTTGGGGACCCACTGGGCGTAGTAGCTAAAAAACCTTTGGCAACTTGTCAGGGCCTTCGGGCAGTGAGGGAGGGGGAACTCCATAAGGGGGTGCATGCGTTCAGGATCGGGGCCCATAACTCCATTTCGCACTACTTAGCCGAGGATGGCTAGACGGTCGGTGCTAAACACGCATTTATCCTTGATGTATGTAAGGTTAAGGATTTTCGCGGTCTGGAGACATTTTCGGAGGTTGGTGTCGAGGTCCTGCTGGTCATGGCCGCAGATGGTGACATTATCGAGATACGGGAATGTTGCCCGTAAACCGTACCGGTCAACCATTCGCTCCATTTCGCACTGGAAGACTGAGACCCCGTTAAGAAGTGATAGAGCCGCCCATCTGCCTCGAAGGCAGTGTATTTGCGGTCACTAGTGCGGATGGGGAGCTGGTGGTAGGCGGACTTGAGGTCCACCGTGGAGAAGACCTTATAATGCGCGATCCTGTTTACCAGGTCGGATATGCGGGGGAGAGGGTACGTGTCCAGCTGCGTAAACCTGTTAATGGTCTGACTGTAGTCGATGACCATCCTATGCTTCTCCCCGGTCTTTACCATCACTACTTGAGCTCTCCAGGGGCTGTTACTGGCTTCAATGACCATTTCCATCAGTAGCCTTTGGACCTCTGACCTAATAAAGATCCCGTCCTGGACACTGTAGCGTCTGCTCCTGGTGGCGACGGGTTTGCAATCCGGGGTGAGGTTCGCAAACAGGGAAGGCGGGTCAACCTTAAGGGTCGCGAGGCCGCAGACAGTAAGGGGGGGTATAGGCCCGCCGAATTGGAAGGTCAGACTTTGAAGGTTACACTGGAAGTCTAAACCCAGGAGTGTAGCCGCGCAGAGGTGAGGAAGGACGTAGAGACGGAAATTTTTGAACTCCCTTCCCTGGACTGTGAGGTTTACGACACATAACGCCTTTATCTCCACTGAATGTGAACCGGAAGCCAGGGAGATTTTTTGATTAATGGGTTGGATGAGGAGACAACAGCGCCTTACCGTGTCAGGGTGTATGAAGCTCTCCGTGCACCCAGAGTCGATTAGGCAGGATGTCTCGTGTCCGTTGATGAATACAGTTGTCATAGCAGTTGAGAGTGTTCGAAGCCGAGACTGATCCAGAGTCACCGAGGCGAGTCGCAGCAGTTGAGAGTTCTCTTCAGGCAGTGCGTGGTCAACCGAGCTGGGGTCCTTGGGGTTCATCCAAGATGGCATCTACCATTGGTCGCACATGGCTGGGGGTGGACAAAATGGCGGCGCCCATCCCTCCAACGTGGCGTCCGCGGAACAAGATGGCGGCACGGGGTCCACACGTGGCCCTGGGATATGAAGATGGCGGCGACCGCTGGCCACACGGGGCCCGTGGAGAAGTTAGTGGTTGAGGTCCGCATTTGCCGCCGGAGACCGTGGCAACCGCCCGGACCTGGCATACCCCCACGAAATGGCCCTTTTTGCCGCATCCCTTTCAGGTGGATGCGCGGGCCGGGCCCCGCTGGCGGGGGTGCTTTGCCTGCCCGCAAAAGTAGCAGCGGGGCTCCTCAGGGTTGCCAGGCAGCCTTGCAGCGCAGGCCTGTGGGGGAATGGGGGAAGTCTCGGGGTCGGCCGTGGAGGGGTTCCACGCTTCCCAGGGGGCTGCCGCGCGGTCGGGAATGTAAGCGCGGGCGTTCCTGGAGGCCATGTCCAGGGAGCCTGCAAGGGCCCATGCCTCCCTGAGACCCAGGGTGTCCTTTTCTAACAGGCGCTTGCGGATTTGTGACGATAGCATACCTGCTACGAAAGCGTCCCGGACTAAGAATTCCATGTGTTCGCTCGCCGAAACTTGCGGGCAGCCGCAGCTTCTGCCCAACACCAGGAGTGCACGGTAAAATTCCTACAGCGATTCCCCAGGTGTTTGTCGCCTTGTTGCAAGCAGGTGCCGGGTGTACACCTGGTTTACCGGGCAAATATAGTGTCCTTTTAGCAGCTCTATTGCTGCATCGAAGTCTTCCGCTTCCTCGATAAGGGTATAAATCTCGAGGCTCACCCTTGAGTGCAGGACGTGCAGTTTCTGCTCTCCCGTGGGTGCGTTTTCGGCCGTCTCGAGATACCCTTTAAAGCACGCCAGCCAGTTCTTAATGAGTGCCGCTGAGTTCGTCGTGTGGGGGTTAAGTTACAGACACTCTGGCTTGATTCGGAGCTCCATCCTTTCTTCTTAAAAAACTAACTTATTAAATTGATGCACGATCAATGACCACTAAAGCGAGGTTGTAGTCCAAATGAAGGCTTTAATAAGCTTGATGTTTCCCCCAGCAGCTCAGGTACAGAATGAAGGTTGCTGGGGTGGCATGGGTTCTTATACCCCGCCTATCAGGGCGGAGCTATCATACATTCTACCAATAGAAAGCATACAGTTTCCACCAATGGTGCTTTAGCCTGTCAGGTACCGTAGCACCTATAATACCACAACTTTCAGATACAGTTCATTGGAGCAAAGCTTAATTCTACATCTAACTTTCGTATCCTGAACATGATGTTAATATTGCTGGTAAAATGGCTGGGGAGAGGAAGGTCACTTCTTTCCTCTTCTTTCGATGGCAAGATTTTTATGGCGGCCTCCTCAAAGCAAGTAGCTCATGTATTGCTCTTGTATTGATTACTCTAGATATATGCCACAATATTTGCCACAATATAGAGCATAGAACATAGAACATTACAGCGCAGTACAGGTCCTTTGGCCCTCAATGTTGCGCCGACCTGTGAAACTACTCTAAAGCCCATCTATACTATTCCCTTATCGTTCATATGTCTATCCAATGACTATCCAATGTCTATCAGCAGTAATCATTCAAAAATAATGCCCCTTTAAACTCCTGCAGGTTTTAAAGGTCTGGAGTAGTAGAGTAATTAAGTGCCACCTAATCTGTGAGCATCAAATAGGAGCCAACGCTCCTGCCCGGTGCTACCCAATGTGATCCTTATGAGCAGAACCCAGAAATCGAGCCAGGATCAACAGACTTCAAGTCAGGTATACCCAAAGGTGGTATAAGCTGACTAATGCTCGAGTATTGTGGTATTGTCGCTGGACTAGTAATCCAGGAACCCACAGTCATGCTCTGGGGACCCGGGGTCACATCCCTCCATGGCAGATGGTGAAATTTGAATTCAATAACAAAAATCTGGAACTATAGGTCTAATGGCGACCATGAAACCATTGTTGATTGTCGGAAAAACCCATCTGGTTCACTAATATCCTTTGGGGAAGGAAATCTGTCGTCCTTACCTGGTCTGGCCTACATGTGACCCCAGACTCGCAATAATGGGGGTGACTCAAATGCCCTCAGGGATGGGCAGTAAATGTTGGTCCAGCCAGCGAAGCCCATGAACAAGTAAAACAAAACTTGGTCTACACTAAAATCAGACCAGTAAATTCTATGAAGGGGAGATTGTTTGCAGTGTAACAACAACAGTAACATGTGGAAACAATCTATTTATCCAAATCCCATCTATTGGCCTGAATCAAGTTTCTTCTTCAACTGTCGATTACAACTATGCTTGTTCCACTTAAGTGCTAAGCTATTTGCGGCACTGTGCCACTGGCTCGTAAAAGCTTGCTAGCGCACCTAATTTTCCAATGGGCAATTTTGGTGGGTGGAATGTAGCCACACTCCTGGCATGTGTAGACCTCATTTAGAATTTTACTGTTGTCAAAACTGGTCCCAGGCTGAATTTCATGAGTTCAGGCAAGGCACACCCAGAGCATTACCCTTGCTCATAAAATCTGAACTATGAATGCTGAGCAGTAAATCTGCTTATTGGTGCTGCTTAAAGCCAGTTAACTGCTACTTTGTTTTTGGCTGGAAGCATTTTTGCAGTTTGTGTATATGTTTTTCAAAAAAATTTGTTTCCTTCAATCTACCTATTTTTTACAGGCCAGTAAGTCATGGTAGGGAAATTATTGGAAAACATTCTGAGGGAGACAATTAATCCCCACTTGGCGAGCCAAGGATAGTCAGCATGACTTTGTCAGGGGGAGATCATGTCGAACTGATTTGTTCAAGCACGTGGTCATGTGTGTAGATGTAGGCAGTGCAGTTGATTAGTGAACGTGGACTTCAGTGAGGCTTTTGACAAGATCCTGCACAAGAGGCTGATCAAGAAGGTTGATGGGATCCAGGGCAGTTTGGCAAATTGGACCCAAAATTGGCTTAATGGCAGGAGGCAGAGGGTAATGGTCAAAGGTTGTTTTTGTGACTGGAAGCCTGTGTCCAGTGGTGTACCGCAGAGATCAGTGCTGGGTTCCTTGCTGTTTGCAGTGTACGTTAATGATCTAGCCAGAGCTAGTTAACTGTGTTGAGATGACCACTTGAAATGCCACAACAAACAAGGTTATAGACCAAGTGCTGGAAAATGGGATTAAAATAGATAGGTGCTTGAAGACTGGCAGGGACACAATGGTCTGAAGGGCCTTTTCCTGTGTTGTAAAACTCTATGACTCGACGATTCTCTTTTATACAGATTTCTGCTGTACTACATTTGCATTTAACAAGACAAATCACTGTAACAATACAAGTAAAACATTGACTGCATGGGAGGGTGGCTCAGCAGCCTAACTTTCTAAATATCTACTGATGATGAGGAATCTTTGGGTTTAATTTCCAATGTCAATGTCTGAAACCAAGATTACAGATTAAAATCTCATTATAGAAACCACATGGTTTTCCTTTCCATTAATTTCTGTGGCATTGAGACTTCCGGTTGCGGCTATGCCTGGGTAGGTTGCACGTTCGGCAGCTCCTGCCAAGAACGGACTTTTGGGCCCTTTTGAGGAGCCCCAGCGGCACTTGGACGATGATTCCCGGTGTGGGAAGGCAGCAGTAAGGTTCCCCCAGCATTGTATGGTTTGGACCAGGAGAGGAGCGATTAAAAAAGTGGTTTTGGAGCAGAGAAGAGAGCGGGTGCGGAAAAGTCAGATGGCGGCGGGTGGAGACCAGGCAGCGTGGGCGCAATGGTCGCGGGAGTAGCAGGAGTTCCTGAAAAGCTGCTTTGCGGAGCTGAAAGCAGAAATGCTTGCCCCAATGAAGGCGTCGATAGAAAAGCTGGTGGAGACCCAGAAGGCCCAAGGAGCGGCGATTCGAGAGGTGCAGCAGAAAGCCTCTGAAAACAAGGACGAGATTCTGGGCCTGGCGATGAAAGTGGAGGCGCACGAGACGGTGCACAAGAAGTGGCAGGAAAAGTTCGAGGACCTGGAGAATAGGTCGAGGAGGAAGAATCTCCGGATTCTGGGTCTCCCTGAAGGGGTGGAGGGGCCCGACGTGGGAGCATATGTAGCCACAATGCTGAACACGTTAATGGGCACGGGAGCCTTCCTGCGGCCCTTGGAGCTGGATGGGGCTCACAGAGTCCTGGCAAGGAGGCCTAAGGTCAATGAGCCGCCAAGGGCTGTAGTGGTGAGGTTTCATCGCTTCATGGACAGGGAGTCCATGAAGATGGGCGAAGAAGGAATGGAGCAACAGGTGGGAGAATACGGAGACCCGTATTTATCAACACTGGAGTGCAGAGCTGGCTAAGAAGAGGGCTGGATTCAACCGGGCCAAGGGGGTGAAGTTCGGGCTGTTGCAACCAGCGCGACTGTGGGTCACTTTTCAAGATCGCCACCATTATTTTGATACGCCGGATGAGGCGTGGACCTTTATACAAAACGAGAAGTTGGACTCGGTTTTGATGTGGGGTTGGTTTTTTTTTTTGTTGTTGTGTGGGAAAGCTGGGGAGCGGGAAGGGGTGAGTGGATGTGATATTTGGCGTTTGTGGGTCTGTGGGCATCGGTACTGTTTTGCAGGGGCTGGTCCCCATGTGCGAAGGGGGGAGGGGGGTGCAGGAGGCCCTGGGTCGTGGGGAACTGGGGTGAGGGGAGGGGCGGTGCTGGAGGGGTGCTCATATCGGCCTGAAGGGGGGGATGGGATGGGGATTCCACACAGTGGGCCATTGGCAAAGGCGGGAGCGGCCGCGGTCAGCAGGAGTCAGCTGACTTACGGGAGTGCAATGGGGGGACCAAGGGGGCTAGACAATGGTCGAGCTGGGGGGGAGGGCCGGGGGGGGGTTGTTGCTGTACTGACCGAAGGGGAGCTGGAGGTAAAAAGGAGATTCGGGGCGGGAGGCGTGGGCACGTGGCTGGCCTAGGAAAGGGGATGGCTAGTCGGCGGGGGGGGGGGGGGGGGAGTAGCCCCCTGATCCGGCTGATAACATGGGATGTGAGGTGCCTAAATGGGCCGGTCAAGAGGGTCCGGGTGTTCACGCACTTAAAGGGACTGAGGCAGACGTTGTTATGCTTCAGGAGACACACTTGAAGGTGGCAGATCAGATCAGGCTGAGAAAGGGATGGGTAGGGCAGGTCTTTCATTCAGGGCTGGATGCAAAGAACAGAGGGGTTGCAATACTGGAATACTGGTTGGGGAAGCGGGTGGCGTTCGAGGTGCTGAATATTGTGGCGGATAATGGGGGTCGATACGTGATGGTGAGTGGTAGGTTGCAGGGGACCCGGGTGGTACTGGTGAATGTGTATGCCCCGAATTGGGACGATGCAAGGTTTATGAAGCGCATGTTGAGTCATATAATAGAATTTACAGTGCATGGGGAGGCCATTCGGCCCATCGGGTCTGCACCGGCTCTTGGAAAAAGCACCCTACCCAAGGACACCTCCACCCTATCCCCATAACCCAGTAACCCCACACAACACTAAGGGCAATTTTGGACACTGAGGGCAATTTATAATGGCCAATCCACCTAACCTGCACATCTTTGGACTGTGGGAGGAAACCGGAGCACCCGGAGGAAACACACGCAGACACGGGGAGGATGTGCAGACTCCGCACAGACAGTGATCCAAGCCGGAATCGAACCTGGGACCCTGGAGCTGTGAAGCAATTGTGCTATCCACAATGCTACCGTGCTGCCCCGGAGTCGGATCCCGGATCTGGAAGCGGGGAGCTTGATAATGGGGGGGGGGGGGGGGACTTTAATACGGTACTGGACTCAGCATTGGACCGATCCAGGTCAAGGGCGGGTAAGAGGCCAGCTGCGGCCAAGGTGCTAAGGGGTTTTGTGGACCAGGTGGGGGGAGTGGATCCGTGGAGGTTTGCTAGGCCGGGCCAGAGAGTTCTTTTTTTTCTCCCATGTACATAAGGCCAATTCACGGATAGACTTTATTGTGATGAGTAGGGCACTGATCCCAAGACTGGAGGGAAAGGAATATTCGGCTATAGTGATTTCGGACCACGCCCTGCACTGGGTGGAGTTGGGGTTGGTGGAGGAGAGGGACCAGCGCCCGCTGTGGCGCCTGGATGTGGGACTGTTGGTGGATGAGGAGGTTTGTGGGTGGGTCCGGAGGTGCATTCAGAGATACATAGAGGCCAATGATAATGGGGAGATGCAGGTGGGTGTGGTTTGGGAGGCTCTGAAGGTGGTGGTTA
Organism: Scyliorhinus torazame; assembly: GCF_047496885.1. NCBI lineage: Eukaryota > Metazoa > Chordata > Chondrichthyes > Carcharhiniformes > Scyliorhinidae > Scyliorhinus > Scyliorhinus torazame. Next base: position 138,854,889 of record NC_092712.1, on the reverse strand, counting down.
GGGGAGAGTTAATTTCAATTAGGGCTCACAGGGAGAGGAGAGAGAGGATGGAGAGGGAGTGGTTGGTGGGGGAGATAGTAAGGGTGGACAGGAGCTATGCAGAGGCCCCCGAAGAGGGGCTGCTGAGGGAGCAACGGAACCTCCAAACGGAATTTGATTTATTGACCACGGGGAAGGCAGAGGCTCAGTGGAGGAAAATGCAGGGGGCAGTGTATGAGTATAGGGAGAAGGCAGGTTGGATGCTGGCGCATCAGCTACGTAAGATGGAGGCGGCGAGGGAGATTGGAGGAATCAGGGATCGGGGCGTGGAATACGGTGCGGAGTGCGGTTAAAATAAATGAGGTATTTAGGGATTTCTATGGGGACCTGTACAAGTCAGAGCCCCCGGAGGGGGGAGAAGGGATGCGGCAGTTCTTAAATCAACTGAAGTTCCCGAGGGTGGAGGAAGGGCAGGTGGCTGGCCAGGGGGCCCCAATGGGGCTGGAGGAGCTGGTTAAGGGATTGGGGAGCATGCAGGAGGGCAAGGCCCCGGGACCGGATGGGTTCCCGGTTGAATTTTATAGGAAGTATGTGGATCTGTTCGGCCAGTTGCTGGTGAGAACCTTCAATGAGGCGAGGGAGGAACGGCTCTGCCCCCGACAATGTCTTGGGTGCTGATCTCGCTGATTCTCAAGTGGGATAAGGGCCCACTGCAGTGCAGTTCGTATAGGCCGATCTCGCTCCTTAACGTAGATGCCAAATTGCTGCCGAAGGTCCTCACTACGAGGATTGAGGGTTGTGTCCCGGGAGTGATACATGAGGACCAGACGGGGTTCGTGAAGGGCAGGCAATTAAATGCGAATGTGCGGAGGCTCCTGAACGTTGCCTTCTCCAACCCATGCACCCAAAATCACCCTGTCCTGAATCCTTCGTGCTGGAAGTAGCGGAAATTCCCTCACCTGCCGTCTCACAAACGCACTCACTTGCATATATCTAAAAGCGTTTCCGGGAGGCAACCCAAATTTCTCCTTCAGTGCCCCCAGGCTAGCAAAAGTCCCATCTATAAACAGGTCCCCCATCCTTTTAATTCCTGCCCGATGCCAACTTAGGAACCCCCCATCCATCCTGCCCGGCACAAACCTATGATTATCCCGTATCGGGGACCAAATTGAGGCCCCCACCTCACCCCTATGTCGCCTCCACTGTCCCCAGATCTTCAATTTCGCCGCCACCACTGAGCTCGTGGTGTACTGCGTTGGCGGTAGCGGCAACGGTGCCGTCACCAGCGCCCCCAAGCTAGTACCCACACAAGACGCCGCCTCTAGCCTCTTCCACGCCGCCGCCTCTAGCCTCTTCCATGCTGCCCCCTCGTCCTCCATTACCCATATATAACAACAGGTCATCAGCATATACTGAAGGACAGATATGAGGCGTTCAAGGCAGACGACCCTGACCTACACAAGAAATCCAGGTACGACCTCCGCAAAGCCATCCGGAATGCCAAGAGAGAATATCAAACCAAGCTAGGGTCACAGACGGACTCTCGGCGGCTGTGGCAAGGACTAAACAACATAACGGGCTACAAAGCGAAGCCGGACAGTATCTCTGGCAGCAGCGCACCCCTCCCCGATGAACTCAATGCATTCTATGCTCGGTTCGAGCAGGTAAGCAACAATCCGCTGGCGAGTGCCCCAGCAGCCCATAATTCACCCATACCCACCATCACAGCTTCCGAAGTCAGATTGGCCTTCCTGAAAGTGAACCCTCGGAAGGCGACGGGCCCAGATGGGATCCCTGGTCGTGCACTCAGAGCCATGTTGAAAATTGTTGAAAATGTTGAATAAACTTATTTTTTAAAACAAAATAATAATTTCTGTGGCATTGAAAATTGGGTGCTTTTTATAATGGCTGCATGATCATTAACACACTTGTGTGGAAGTTGAAAATCTCCTCCATTGATTTTTATGGATAGAAAGTTGAGTGCAATACATCCACAATTCTCTGGTCAGTGACGACAGTGGACAAAGTTCTTCACTGCCAATGATTATTCAAATAATCATTCCCACTCAATTAACTCAAAAATGTACACTGGGCTAAATCGCTGGCTATTAAAGCAGACCAATGCAGGCCAGCAGCACAGTTCAATTCCCGTAACAGCCTCCCCGAACAGGCGCCGGAATGTGGCGACTAGGGGCTTTTCACAGTAACTTCATTGAAGCCTACTCATGACAATAAGCGATTTTCATTTCATTTTCAGGAGGAGCATTTTCTGAAACAATAGCATCCATAAAGCAATCTTACACAGTGCTGCACCAGCCATAACCTGTGTGAACAGACCACAGCACCTCAACAAAAGCAAAATACTCTGGGTGCTGGAAATACTCAGCAGGTCAGGCAGCATCTGTGGAGGGAGGAACAGTTAATGTTTCAAGCTGATGACCTTTCATCAGTTCCACTCTTTTCTGTTCGAGGATACCTGCCTTCTGGTGTTTCCATTACACTTCAGAAACATTAACCATATTGCTGCAGCTTGACAAGCAACTTCAAGAAGGGGGACAGCTCTTCATTTTGCTCTCAAGGTCATTGTGATATTAAGCTGCAACACAAAACATTATTTCCCAACTGAATGCACTTTTGCCATTTTCCCAGTGGATAACCAATCACAACAAGATGCTGTTTCCAATACAAAGTAGTTTTGATAAATTGTATAATGTCTGGAATGCATCTCCAAAGGCCACATTCATTAGGATAACTAATTATTCACTGTCTAGTCATAACTATTAAGTATGGAAAAGAAATCCTGCCATGACATTTAAAAGTGAATCCAACTATGTCTGTGTTAAGCACAGTACCCTATTCGTTTTCCAATCTGTCTTTGCCAGAGCATGTTTGGCTATCCAAAATATTTGGAGAAGTAAATATGTGTTGTTTTTTTATTCCGCAATTCTGTCTCATTTTCTCCGATGTCAGAATGTAAAACGACTGGACATTTTAGTGGAAATTTGCAGGAGACAATTTATAAGGTTTTTTTATGGGATTACACTGGCATGTATTTCTGTGCACTAAAAATGCTCATCTAATTGATGTAGAATGTGTACTCTGACTTCTCAAACAGCCTCAGAGAAAGAACTCAGGAAGAAGAGATTTCCTATGCTACAATTTCAGACCATTAAACAGTGTGGGTATTCAAAGTTTGGTTTGCAGTTTGGGAAACAGGATTCACCTACCAGATTTTATGCACAGCACACAGCCTTTCTCTCTGCTGATGTTAAATGAGCTAATACCATGGGAAAATACAACCACTGTTCATCAGGGTTAGCCTCTAGACTCCTTTCTGCGTGGGAAAATTTGACAAAGACGTTTTACTAACATATCATCATATCCTGCCTAACGTTTATGAGCTTGCAATTAAATTTTGTTGCTTACTTTTGGTAAAAAGAGTAACTGGGAAATAATTAGTGCTTTCACTCGTGAATTCTAGCTGCCTCCTTTCTATAGCCCATTCTACTACAGAACTGTTGAATAGATGGTGATGGCAATATAGATTATTTATATTTTTTGAATGTGAAGTATTTACTTAATGTGTGAGAGGATAGCTTTCAGGAAGGCTTCCTTCATGTTTGTAGCAATCAAGCTCAGTTTAAGTTTAGCTTGCAGTAAATTCAAAAATGCACATTGACACTGACCTTCAACTTAGAAAGCAGGGCGGCGCAGTGGCACAATGGTTAGCACTGCTATCTCACAGCATGAGGGTTCAATCCCAATCATGGGTTACAGTGTGGAATTTGTACGTTCTCCCAATGTCTGCATGGTTCCAGGTGCTCCGGTTTCTTCCCACAGTCCAAAGATGTGTAGGTGGATTGGCCATGCTAAATTATCCCTTAGTTTCCAAAGATATGCAGGTAAGTTGGAGTTACAGGGGTGGGGTGGCAGATAGATCCTAGGTAAGGTGCTCTTTCAGAGGGTGAGTGCAGACTTGATAGGCTGAATGGCCTCCTTTTACATTGTAGGGATTCTATGATAAACTACATTTTGTTTTCTACAGTTTTACGGTATCTTACTTCTATTATGTCTTGTTTTAAGAAAGAATGTTCACCAATTTTTGGCTGGATGTCTCAACTCAGTGTTAAGATTGTAGGAGAAGTGTATATGGGACTGAGTACAGTGCCACCCATACAGTGATGTAAGAAGACACCTGACCCAGTGTAATAATAATAATCTTTATTGTCACAAGTAAGCTTACATTAACACTGCAATGAAGTTACTGTGAAAAGCTCCTAGTGGCCACATTCCGGTGCCTGTTTGGGTACACAGAGGAAGAATTCAGAATCTCCAAATTACCTAACAGCACGTCTTTCGGGGTTTTTGGGAGGAAACCGGGGGACCCGGAGGAAACCCACACAGACACGGGGGGAATGTGCCGACTCCGCACAGACAGTGACCCAAGCCGTATAAAGACAGACACAGTTGGATTAAGATCTGAAATGTAGACAGCTTCTTACCTGTACCCTCTACTGTAAATATGTACCGAGTTATGAGTTGCTAATAAAGACTTGCTGCTAACATACTCTAAAGCACAAGTTTATTTCATGGTGTCCATTAATTTTTGAAAGGATCTTCGAAGATCTGCTTCCAATGGAGATGTGCTGAAGTGGCCATTATTCATAAAACTGGATAATATGTGATTAGACCATTTGACCTTAGAGGGTAACACACCTGAACCTGAACTTGTCCTCAGAAATATCTACATGTATACATTTATGACAGGGATTATTGGTTAGTTATCATTAGTGAGAACCTGACTGACCCTCTCCTCCCTAATCCAGATACACTAAAGCAACCTTACCGTAGTTTCAGCTGAGATCGGTTAACACAGCATAAACCATATAATGAAACATAAAACCTTTTTGATCTGTGGTGGGTGCCTGGAACACTTTGCCAGCGGAGGTGGTAGAGGTGGGCACAATAGCATCATTTAAGATGCATCAAGTCAGATATATGAACGGGCGGGGAACAGAGGGAAGTAGATCCTTGGAAAATAGGTGACAGATTTAGATGAAGGATCTGGATCGGCGCAGGCTGGGAGGGTTGAAGGGCCTGTTCCTGTGCTGTAATTTTCTTTGTTATTTGTTCTTTGTCACCAGTGCCTGTTCGGGTTCACTGAGGGAGAATTCAGAATGTCCAATTCGCCTAACAATCACATCTTTGGTAGGTCTGCCTTCAGCTGCCAAGACTCTTAAGTTCTGGAATTCCCTCCCTTAACCTCTCCACCTCTCTTTCCTCCTTTACCATGTTTTTGAAAAATCTACGTCCTTGACCAACTGCCCTAAGAAGCTTGATGTCAAATTTAGTTTGGTGATGCTTGTGTGAATACATTTTACTCAGTTAAAGGGATGAAAATTGCTGTTGTTGAGACCATTTGCAATTTTGTCATCATCTTGAGGTGATCAAGAACTATTTGTTACTTATGGGTAAATGCCAGGGATAATCCATGAGAATTAAGTGATCTGTTGAAAGAGTTTGTTAGTGATTGAGCAAAACGGATGTTTCAGCTAATAATTGCCTTACATATTGTTGTGAAAGCAGTAAAATGAATGTTTTAAGCAAAGATTACCATGTATGCTAGCCAGTTAATATTATCTTGTGATACAAAGCTGTTCTTTGTCTTTTCAAAAGTTGACAAGGCATTGGGACCAGATGAGATGCATCTACGGATATTGAAAGAAGTAAGAATGGACATTGTGGGGGTGCTAGTCATAATCTTCCAGTCTTCCCTCGACTCAGGAGAGATGCCAAAGGACAGGAGAATTGCAAATGTTACATCCACATTCAAAAATGTTTGCAAGGCGCTGCTGCCTCACGGCGCCAATGACTCAGGTTTGATCCTGGACCCAGGTCACTGTCCATGTGGAATTTGCACATTCTCCCCATGTCTGCATGTGTCTCACCCCCACAACCCAAACATGTGCAGGATTGGTCAATTGGCCACGGTAAATTGCCCCTGAATTGGAATTTTTTTTTAAACTAAAAAAAAGGTTGTAAGGATAAGCCTGGCAATTACAGGCCAGTCAGTTTAACATCAGTGGTAGACAAGTGGGTAGCACGGTGGCACAGTGGTTAGCACTACTGCCTCATAGCACCAGATACCCAGATTCGATTCCAGCCTTGGGTGACTGTTTGTGTGGAGTTTTCACGTTCTCCCTGTGCCTGCATGGGTTTCCTCCGGATGCTCCAGTTTCCTCCCACAGTCCAAAGATGTGCAGGTTAGGTGGATTGGCCATGCCAAGTTGCCCCTTAGTGTCCAGTGATGTACAGCTTAGGTTGCGGGTTATGAGAATAAGGAGGGGTAGGCGGAGGAGTGGGTCTAGGTAGAATGTTCTTTTGTAGGGTCGGTGCAGACTCGATGGGCCAAATGGCCTCTTTCTGCTTTGTTAATGATCTAGATCTTGGTGTGCAGGGAACAATTTCAAAGTTCGCAGATGATACAAAACTTGTAAGTATTGTAAACTGTGAAGTAGACCATGTGAGACTTCCAAAGGACATAGACAAGTTGGTGGAATGGGCAGATAGGTGGCAGATGAACTTCAATGTGGAAAAGTGTGAGGTGACGCATTTTATATGAAGAACATGAACAGACAATATAAATTAAGGGTGAAATTCTTAAGGGGATCCAGTGGCAGAGGGATCTGGGTGCATATGTGCATAGATCATTGAAGGTGGCAGGACAGGTGGAAAGAGCAGTTAATAAAGTACATAGTGTTCTGGGCTTTATTAATAGGGGCATAGAATGCAAGAGCAAGGAGATAATGCTGAACTTATAGAAGATAGTTAGACCTCGGGTGAAACTTTGTGCACAGTTCTGGGCACCGCACCACAGGAAAGATGTGAACGTATTGGAGAGAGTGCAGAAGAGGTTTACAAGGATGGTTCCAGGAATGAGAAATGAGAAACTTCAGTTATGAGGATAGACTGGAGAAGTTGGGACTGTTCTCCTTGTAGTGAAGAGATTTGATAGAAATGTTCAAAATCATGAGGGGTCTGGACAGAGTAGATAGGGAGAAACTGTTCCCGCTCACAAAGGGATCAAGAATCAGTGGGGACATATTCAAAGCGATTCGCAAATGTGATGTGAGAAAAAACATTTTTGCACGAATGGTTCGGGTCTGGAATGTACTACATGGAAGTCAAGGTGGTCCAGGTACGTTCAATCGAGGCATTCAAGAGGTCATTAGCTGATTACTTGAATACAAGCAATGTGCAGGGGTATGAGGAAGAGGCAGGGGAATGGTGCTTGTTGGGAGAGCAAGTGCAGATGTGATGGGTCAAATGGCCATCTTCTGTACCGTAACAATTCTGTGATTCTGTCGCTAAATGACAAATGTCACTTCTTTCTCTTTATGACAAATATATAATATATAAATGCATATGGCATATTGTAATGTACTGTGATTAATGTCAAATCACATGTAAAATGCTTTTTTAAAACAGTTATGGAAACGTAGAATCACAGAATCCCTATAGTGCAGAAGGAGGCCATTTGGCCCATCGCATCTGCACCAAGCTTCTGAAAGCACACCCTAAGTAAAACCCGACCTCCCACCTTATCCACGTAACCTCACCTAACCTTTGGACACAAGGGGGCAATTTAGCATGTCCAATCCACCTGCCCCGCACATCTTTCGAATGTGGGTGGAATCTGGAGCACCGGGAGGAAACACATGCAGAAGTGGGGAGAACGTTCAAACTCCACACAGACAGTCTCCCAGCATTGGAATTGAACCAGGGTCACCGGTGAGACAGCAGTGCTCACCACTGTGCCACCATGCCGCCCTACTATCACTAATCGTTTCAAGTAACAATGGAATTATGTTCACTTTAAAACTTGGATTTATTTGGATATACACACCAGTAACTGAAATTAGCTTGTAAAATTAATTTGGAGCATGGAGATAACTGCATTCCGAACTTGGAATCATGGATTCATATCTCGGAAATGGGTGATTTTACCTCACTTTCACAGTTGTCTATTATTCCTGTTGGGAAGAGGGAAATATTGATTTGCTGCATTGATCAGTTTTTCCAAATATATATTTGTCCTTATTTCTATGTTGCTTTTGTTCTTTCTTTCCTTCTTTTGTTTTGTTTCCAATTGGACTTGAGAAGGTGAGTACCAGCATCATTTTGTATTGGTTAATAGTTCTCCAAATGTATTTATGGGGTTATTTTTATCAGTACCCTGAGTCTAACACGGTAACATGAACACTGTAAATGTAGCACCACCTACATTATGTTAAAGAACCGTGTGTGTACATAGTTCATAGATCACAAAAAAAATGTGTTTCTTTTATTATTTGGCAATTGGATAGTGACTTGCTGATTTTCTGGGCATGAAATGAATACCATATTTGAGATTAGTGTTAAATTTATATACTTGATTGGTATTTACAATCTAAAGTGTCTTACTGAACTTGCATAGGCAAATTTCCCCTTATCCAGCAGTAGATTTTAATAGTTGAACAAATATCATCTTGTACTGTACAAACATACTGACATCCTGTCTATGCCATCTCCATTTATATCCCTTGGGGCATTTTCTCCAAGATAGAACAATGTACATGGCTTAAACTTGGGTTCTGAGCACAATGGTGGTCAACCGACACAGAGTAAAACGAGAAACTCTCCATGTTCACAGTGTTCACTAATGATTTGCTTTTTCGTTACACAATGAGCTGTTTACCTCTCTCAGTTACTGAAAAGGTTGCTTGAATCTTTTTGGCAACATCTTAGTTTCTTTCATATTATTCAAAATATCCTTTAAAATCCTATTCCGTGCACATAAATTATACAGAATTTTAGGTGATGTCAACAACAATATAATTCTTAGTTATTTGATTTTCTTTTACTCTTTCAAGGGATGTCGATATCACTGGCTGGGTCAGCATTTATTTCCCATCCTTAACTGCTCTTGAAATGTGTGGCTTGAGGGCAGCATTTAAGAGTCAACCACATTGCTGTAGATCTGGAGTCACATGTAGGCCAGGCCAGGTAAGGGCAACAGATTTCCTACCCATCAGTGAACCAGCTGGGATTTTATGACAATCGACAAATATTTCATGGTCATCATTCAATTTTTAATCCCAGCTTTTTCGTGAATTCAGATTTCACCATCTGCCGTGGCAGGATTTGAATGCCGGTCCATGCCTCCAACTTCCATGCCTCCTTATCCGCATGCATCCCACTGACGGATAATGAGGCCATCAAGGTAACTCCACATGAACTGTGATGGTAGTGTGAGCATGAAGTATGCGCCCAGATTTATCCAGGCCTCATGATGTCTCATGCTGCTGTGCCCTTGATTTAGTTCACTAGCCTGCACTCACTCTCCCATCACTGAGAGCCATTGCTTGCTGCCCCCACAAGAGACACATTGATCTATGCCACCATTCTCCTCACCCTGACGGTGTAGAGTAGGTCAGTGACCCGCTTCCTTTATTGGACCGAGGTATGCCTGTGGATCACACGGCTGTTAACCTCCACCGCAAACTCTCTTCAGGTTTCCTTGGTTAGAAGGGAGGGTCCCTTGATGCCCTTAATGGGGAAGGGCACCTTCTGTCATTGCTGGACATCCTGAAGGAGACCCTGAAGGGAGGTATCATTGAATCCTAAGGCCATGTGTTTTCTGCTCTGAGCAATATTCCACCTAAGTCTTGGGGCTAAGGTGGTGATCCCAGGGTTCTGTAATGTACTCTGCAAAACAGTAGCTGTTTGCCTGTACGCTTGATGCATGTCAGGATGCCGCTTAAAATGGTGCCTGCACTACTGACCCCATTAATTGATGGTGGGTTCAGCAACTTTCTAACTACCCCTGCTGTGTAACTACCTGGGCCTTGTGCCTCCACCATATTCATCGACTGGCCACTATGTGACGGCAGTCGGTCAGCCATTCTTGCTGTAAGCGTTACAATCCCCCAACTTTTGGATCTGCTATCAGGCCCTGCACCCAGACGACTAAATTCCACCCATCTAATCCAAAGCATTAAAAAGTAAAGCAAAGATGAATACAGTGAGTGACTTACAGAGCATGATTATGCCAGAACAGCAGCTAGTAGGGGGAAGATGTTGCTGCTTGAAGGGGCGTAAAGCATTTCCTCTTAGATGAAGAAAGATGCTCATAAAACATTAACTGTGCTTGCAGAGATTATTGGCTGAATCAGGCATTATGTTGCAGATTGACAGTTCAGAACGGCCAGTCCACCGGCAGTGTATGTGGGACACAGGGCGATGTAAAAACACAATTTATTAGGGAGGATGTGACACTTCCAGAAATATCTGCAGTGCAGACCCCATGGCACAGGCCAAAGGGCAGCCTGTAGTTTCCCAATGGATGCTCAGGCAGCTGGCTCAACTTTGGAGCGTGCTAGATTGGGAAAGACGGTCTCATTTTGATTTAAAAGGTTTGCTGATGGTTTATTCACAACTATGAAGCTGGGCTTCACTTGTCATACCTTTACCAGTGTTTATCGTTTGTGGTATTGCAAAAAAGGGGCATAGGTGGCATTGCTGTCTCACAACAAAGTACCATAGACCTATCCTTCGGCCAACTCCCTCTGATGCTTGGAAATGTAGCAGAACCAATCCATTTCAGTATATAGCTGAGGTGAGATGAAGTTCCAGAATGCTCCTAGTGTAATATATCAGCCAGCCATCTCATGCATGCCTATCACTGATGGTGCACCTAGAAGAAATATAACATTTAAGAACATTTTCATCACTCAATACCAGCAAGGGAAAGCACCATTGCAAAGAGTTCATATACAACATGGTTTTATATTAATATTATGATTGCAGTTCACACTTGTAAAGATCAGAAAATGAAACTGCCGGAAAAAAAGATACAAATGGAATATTTGAATGTCATGAGGTAATTTTTGTCTCCAACATGACTCCAGTAGACATTATGGTGGAAAATGGGATGTGGACAAGAGTAAACAGCGATCTGTTCCAATTGGAATGATCAAATTTTCCTTCAGAAGATATGGAGACCTGATCAAAATTCCAAGCTTGTATATTTTACTTCCTCTTCTACAAGGTTGCGCTGGTTTTGCCGATTATTGTCACACAAGCAGATTTCTGAAAATAATGGTGTAGGTGAATTGTGGCCAATGTTAAATGGTGTTATTATTCAAATAAAAAGTAAGATTTTCATGCCACTTTAACATGTTCGTAAGCTGTGATATGCAATTAAATGATTAGCTATATAATTTAATTGTGTTTGTTCCACAAGAAAATATACTGTTTATTGTTTGGGGGGAAAGTACAAAGTAATATGAGTTTAGCTCCTTCGTAGTTTGTGCTGCAATAGGGATTACATTTATTGTGATCAAGGCAACTTGGTTGCAAAATTGAATTTTCAGTCAAAGCTGTACTTGTCTATTGCAGAATCTTCCCAATGACTCCTGATAGCCCCACATTTTTCTTAAAAATACGTATATGCAACATAAGGGAACAAATATTTTAAAAATTATGGGAAATTTAGGAGTGGAATAGTTTCAAGTGTGGGCTCGGTGTCCTCTTTTATGTTGTGGAGATGCCATTAACCTGAAAATAACACAATGTGACATTATCATTTGAACACTTAATGTGTTTGTACCAAGTTCTTCTGCCCTATGATTTTGATAGCGTGTTCACTTTATATGGGAAATTTCTCATCTAAAATAAAAAGAGAAGATTTTGATTTGAGCAAAGAATTTTAAGAATGGAATACAACTTGATATTTCAGTTATTTGTGGACATCCACCGCTTACCAAAATTGGCATTACACCCGCATCTTCTATCTGATTTAGTTACAAACTTCAAAGGGACTTCTTATAACTTTAAGCAAGATATTTAATTGGAAATGTTGGATTGGTTGCCCATTGTATAGCTCTCCCAACAATTGTTCCAATTGAAGTGAATAACAATGGATATTCAGAGATATGGATAAAAGGAAGGTGATCCAAAATTGACCCAAAGTACACTATCAATTTCTATATATATTGCCCCAAAATTCTTTATAAAGTTACTAAATGATAAATAACTGTAAAATTGGCTCGTTCACAGTGACAATATTAGTTGTGTATTTTGAGGTTTCCTATGTTATAAGTCACAGCTAAAACGTCAACATCTTAAATCCACAACAAGCAGTCAAATATTCCATAATTGTGTCCAAAGCCAGGTTTGGGAAATGTCAATTCACAGAACAATGTAAAAACAATCTAATTAACTTCTTTAACCAGTTAGTCATATGATGTAAAATTTGTAGAATGTATAGGAAATTAACTTGCGTGTGCAAATTCCCTTTAACATAATCCACAGTGGTAGCACTGCTGCCTCACAATGTCAGTGACGTGGATTTGATTCCGACCTTGGGTCACTGTCTGGGTGGAGTTTTCATGTTCTCCCCATGTCTGCGCAGGGTTCCTCCGGGTGCTCTGGTTTCCTCTCACTGTCCAAAGATGTACAGGTTAGGTGGGGTTGCGGGGATAGGGCAGGGCAGTGGGCCTAGGTAGGGTGCTCTTTCAGAGGGTCAGTGCAGACTTGATGGGCTGAATTGGCCTTCTTCTCCACTGTAGGGATTCTGTGAATTCTGTGGAGATGGATTAATGAGTTGCCCATTGACTGCCTTTACTGAACCTCCATCCCTAGTATGAATAGTTACACGATAGAGTATTGATACCTCTGTCTGGGTAGATCGAGGAAACAGACAGGATTTGGGGCTGCCATCACTGAAGTGAGACAGGAGCTGCGTTCAATGGCTGCCTATACATTGGTGTGAATTTGCTTGCACTGAAGATGTTCAGTCTGCCCAAGCAGCTATTTGGTAGTGGGGCAATGTGCCCTAGGCTCAAGTGCACCAAGGCTAATGTTAATTAACAGCATGGCCTTTCACATTCTTAAAAGCGCTAATAGTTTTGAATCATGGTGTTTTGGGGTCTTCAAAAGGGTGCAATCTGCATTAAAATGCAAATAGACCTTGAAAAAACGTTATAAATGTCAAGAGGCTGTTCTCGAACATGTCAGTGAAAGCATAAATCATGTGTGATCACACGTCAACACGTTTTAGTTCGTCAGCATGACTAAGCACAGAGATGAAACATTTTGTTAAAACTGGATACTAGCCGGCACACATCAGTTGAAACTATTTGTTCTGCACAAATGTGATATTAAATTGTTCAACTATAGTATAACACAATCTACAAATGCTTAATAGCCAAACTGTGCAATTATCTACAAAAGTGGAAATGGGATGGAGGGAGATCACATTCATAGACATATGTACCTGATAATCTAACCAATTTGTTTCAATTTTATTTGATTTGTTTATTTTTTAAATTGCTGGGTGTTAACTAAAAGGTTGCTGTTAAAGATGGGTACATTAGTTTCTGAAGGTGTACTGACACAACTAGAGATTTTGTTTTAAACTACAAATGCTGGAAATCTGAAATAAAAATAGAAACATTTTGAACAGAGGTTTTGAACAGGTTAAAGTTTGGATAATTTATTCTTCAAAACTAAGAACAAAGAATTGTGTTCTGTGGTGTGGCCCATTTGTTCCCTCTTTTCAGATGCTGCTATATAGTCCCAACATTTTCTGTTTTTAATACAATACACACTCTTTGGTCAATATGTAATCACATCAGATTTTTCCTCACCATTTAACAAATTTGTCAATTAAACTAAATCAAGATCACAGCCTAAAAATGTGTCTGTCATATTAATCTAAGCATAAAATAGACAGTTAGGGCTACCTCTGAAATAAAAATGTGGTCCTTTCCATATGCACCTGAGGAACATAATGCCTATTTGCTACCTTGCTGCAAAACTGAATGCCCTGAACTCAGCAAGCACTAGGTTTACATGTCAGTCAACCATCTCCTTTTGTTATGCCTGCCACTGCTCAAATGGTAGCTTTTTAAAAAGCACTTGCCTGGATGTGGAAGCAGGAGATCCAGGAGTGCTTTGCTCAGAATCATAGCATAAAATCATAGAATTTACAGTGCAGAAGGTGGCCACTTGGCCCAAAGGCTTTGCACCAGCCCTTAGAAAGAGCACCCTACTTAAGCTCATGACTCCACCCTATCCCCGTAATCCAGTAACCCCACCTAACCTTTTGGACACTAAGGGACAATTTAGCATGGCTAATCCACCTAGCCTGCAAATCTTTGGACTGTGGGAGGAAACCGGAACACCCGGAGGAAACCCACGCAGACACGGGGAGAAAGTTCAAACTCCACACAGCCAGTCACCCGAGGCCGGAATTGAACTCTGGTCCCTGGAGCTGTGAGGCAGCAGTGCTAATCACTGTGCCACCGTGCCAACACTCCTGTAGATCCACAGATGGTTGTCTGCCCCACCCCACCCTTCTCTCCTTTGACCTCCCCCTCTGATTAACTTCCCTTCCTTTTCAAACACTTAGCTGAGACTGCTGCTAGCATTGCAGTGCACAAAATTTCAAACCTCTTTGCTAGCGAGCTGCTTGGGGATGGCCAACACAGTCTGCAGTTCACTGGCATCGTTTGAATGAGGCCTATGGGCCAATATCAAGTGATCATTGGGCCTATCCATTCAGAAACAGGAATTGCATACCAGCCCAGTTCATGAAGGCAGACTGGTGTAAATAAATTTCTAGGCCACTTTTACCATTGACAGATTAAGGAAAGCAAACGTCAGCTCTATACGGCCAACTATTAAATTACCATGTAATTTATTACCCTTGCTACTGATTAATTGCTTTGAGATCAATCACTTTTAAATTAACCAGTAATTTTGGCAAAGCTAAAATATTGTGGTATCTCCCCTATTCCCGTTCTCCTGCTCCTTATTGTTAGAATTCTTGTAAAAGCTGCAGGAATAAATACGTATGTGGGGAAATAAAACAGGATTGGGCTTGGCAGTTTACAGCTCTCCATAGAGTCCAACCTTCTAAAAATTACAGGATGCTGGTACCTATTATTAAACTTTCAGTTCTACTGACGTACTATGCATCACATAAAAGAATAGCCACTGTGTCTGGTACATCTACAATATGAAAGCCACTTTTCTAAAGGTTATCATTTACACCAGTGGCAAATCAACCATGGAGATGCAGTGAAAAGCTCTGCTTCCAGTCCTGTGCTGTAATCACTATTATACTAATGCTTTGTTCTGATATTTCTCATTCAAGGTTGAAATCATCTCAAAGGGTAAAGATGTTCACAATCTGACATTTCATGCACAAATGGAACCGGCTTATGATCAAACTGAACATCCTGGGTGGGATTCTCCGCGAACCGGCGGGGCGGGCTATTCCGGCGCCGAGATGTGGCGTGAACCACTCCGGCGTCGGACCGCCCCAAAGGTGCGGAATCCTCTGCACCTTCAGGGGCTAGGCCGGCGCCGGAGTGTTTGGCGTTGCGCCAGCCAGCGCGGAAGGGCTTGGCGCCATACCAACCTGCGCCGAAGGGCCTCCGCCAGCCGGTGCGAGTTGGCACATGCGCCGGAGCGCCAGCATGTGCTGGCGTCATCCCAGCGCATGCACAGGGGGGTTCTTCTCCGCACCGGCCATGGCGGAGGTTGACAGCGGCCGGTGCAGAGTGGAAGAGTGCCCCCACAGCACAGGCGCGCCCGCGGATTGGTGGGCCCAAACGCGGGTCAGGCCACCGTGGGGGCACCCCCCCGGGGCCAGTTCCCCCCGCGCCCCCCGAGGACTCTGCAGGCCGCCCATGGAGCCAAGTCCCACCAATAAGGACCTGTTGTGATTTACGCCGACGGGACCCGCCGAAAACGGGCGGCCACTCAGCCCATCGCGGACCGGAGAATCGCCGGGGGGGGCCGTTGCCAGCAGCCGCCGACTGGCGCGCCGCGATTCCCGCTCCCGCCAAAACTCCAGCGCCGGAGAATTCGGCAGCAAGCGGGGACTGGATTCATGCCGCCCCCCCGCGATTCTCCGATCCGGCGGGGTGTCGGAGGATCCCCCTGTTTTTGATCTTCGATTTCTACGTAGGATGATTTCAGTTTCTCGAAGTGCCTTCTTCTACGTCACTGCTAAATATCTCCAATCTTGAAGATAGGAATAGTTAAGCAATAAAGTGCTGCAAAACTGATTTGGTATATTTTTTAAAATATCTTCAGATGAATATTTTAATATCAATAATAAACGATGATGTATCAGTGTCAGTGTTCAGAGTCATTTAGTCAAAATCTTGTAAAAATAATTATATCATGTTTGCATTGCTTGTGGTTTTGAGTGCTTAGATTTGGATACACCTGGAAGTACTGTGCCCACTATTATAGTTATTAGCTATAAGTATGTAAACAAAAAAGCCTGTAATATTTTATGCAGTAAAACATTACATCTTATATTGTTCTCGTGTAGTTTAAATTCAAAATTAGCTGATTCTACTCAGGCAAGATTAAAGTGTTTCATCCATTTATTTAAAATACCCCATTGAATATTGATTTATTTCTAACAGGCAGTATCTCTTCAACTGGTGACTTTTGCCCATGTTACATTTTATCTTTTTATTGGGAAACGTATGCCCCAGTGTTTTGTCCTAATTATCACTCACGCTCAGTGTAGCACAGCATCTCATTAATTGATAGTTTATCCTGCTATGTCCCATGAATAACTGATACCCAATTTCTCATTCTGCTTCAGTAAGGGTTAATGACTACGTTACGTAGCTTCCACTGAAACACTTTGGACTGAATTTTACTCTATACTTTGGGACCCGGTGTTGGCCCATAAGCGGACCCACTCTGCACTTGCCAATTGATGCACAATCAATCACAAAGACGAGAGTTGAATACAACTGAGGCTTTATTACACTAAGATGCGTGGCCTCCCACAGCAGCTGGCGAAATGGCTGCTGCACGGAGGACACACATATTTATACTCCGCCTACTAGGCGGAGCCAGCAGGCAGGAACTACCGCTATACCTGTAGTACGGGGTCTTACCGTACATCTCCTAATATATGTACAACAGTGGTTTACCACATTCAGCCCCTGTTAAAATGTGTTAAAATTGAGTCCGGCGGGGGTGGTGAACTATATACAGCAAGTTTGAGTTTAATGTACAGTATTGCAAGGAAAAAGTTTTTTCTTTTGAAGTTCAGTGGGTAGACAGTCCCGAACCAGTTATGGGTTTAGTCGGTCTGGGGCCTTGATGTGCCGCTTGGAGCGACGCAGTGGTGGCGGCGATTCCGATGTTGGTCTGGTCCTCGGTGACTCCGGGAGCGTGCCGAAATCCTCGTCATCCTCGGGCATGGGCAGGGGGTGGACGGATGGACCTGGGGGGGTTGCTGCTGGGAGCGCTGAGGGAGGGGGGGTGGGACCAGGCCAGAGGTGTGTGTGTGTGTGGAACCTGCTGGTGCCAGGTCCCTGAGGGAGACAGTATCCTGGTGGCCGTCGGGGTATGCCAGGTAGGCGTACTGGGGATTTGTGTGGAGCAACTACACCCTTTCTACCAACGGGTCCGCCTTGTGGAGTCGGACGTGCCTACGGAGGAGTACGGGTCCTGGAGCTACGAGCCAAGTTGGGAGCAACACCCCGGATGTGGACTTCCTGGGGAAGGCAAAGAGATGTTCATGGGGTGTGTCATTAATGGCGGTGCACAGCAGTGACCGAATGGAGTGCAGTGCATCGGGGAGGACCTCCTGCCAGGACCGTAGGGCCAGTTGGACAGCCCTCCAGGCCGTCCCGTTCTCCCTCTCTACCTGCCCGTTTCCCCAGGGGTTATAGCTGGTCGTCCTGCTGGAGGCGATACCCCTGCTGAGCAGGAACTGATGCAGCTCATCACTCATGAATGAGGATCCCCTGTCACTGTGGATGTAGGCAGGGAAACTGAACAGAGCGAAGATTGTGTTGAGGGCTTTGCTGACGGTGGCAGACGTCATGTCGGGGCATGGGATGGCGAAGGGGAATCTGGAGTACTCTTTGACCACACTGAGAAAATACGTGTTACGGTCAGTGGAGGGGAGGGGTGGAATGCTGAAGCGTTCAAAGGGGCGGGAGGCCTTCACCAGGCACGCACAGTCTGGCTGGTAGAAGTGCGGTTTGCACTCTGCACAGACCTGGCAGTCCCTGGTGATTGTCCATAATTCCTCGACGGAGTAGGGCAGACAAAGGCTGTCGTGGAGGGTCCGGAATCGGTCTACTTGTGCGCTGGCATATGTACCTTGGGATAGGGCGTCTGGGGGCTCATTGAGCTTGCCGGGGAGATACATAATCTCGTAGTTGTAGGTGGAGAGCTCGATCCTCCACCTCAAGATTTTATCATTTTTGATTTTGCCTCGCAGTGTGTTCTTAAACATGAAGGCTACCGACCGTTGGTCAGTGAGGTGCGTGAATCTCCTGCCGGCCAGGTAATGCCTCCAATGCCGCACAGCTTCAACGATAGCTTGGGCCTCCTTTTCGACGGAGGAGTGCCGAATTTCAGAGGCATGAAAGGTGCGGGAAAAGAATGCCACGGGCCTGCCTGCCTGATTGAGGGTGACGGCTAGGGCGACGTCTGATGCGTCGCTCTCTACTTGAAAGGGCAGCATCTCATCTACTGCGTGCATCGCGGCCTTGGCGATATCGGCTCTGATACGGTCGAAGGCCTGTTGCGCCTCGGCCATCAGGGGAAAATGGGTGCACTGGATGAGTGGGCGGGCCTTGTCCGCATAGTTTGGGACCCACTGGGCGTAGTATGAAAAGAACCCCAGGCAGCGTTTGAGGGCCTTGGGGCAGTGGGGGAAGGGGAGCTCCATGAGGGGGCGCATGCGGTCGGGATCGGGCCCCAGAACTCCGTTCTGGACCACATAGCCGAGGATGGCTTATCGGTTCGTGCTGAACATGCACTTCTCCTTGTTATAGGTGAGGTTTAGGAGAGTGGCGGTGTGGAGGAATTTTACAAGGTTGGCATTGTGGTCCTGCTGATCATGGCCGCAGATGGTGACATTGTCTAGGTACGGGAAAGTGGCCCGCAATCCGTACCGGTCGACCATTCGGTCCATCTCCCTTTGGAAGACCGAGACCCCATTGGTGACGCCGAAGGGAACCCTAAGAAAGGCGGCCATCTGCCTCAAAGGCAGTGTATGGGCGGTCCTCCTTACGGATGGAGAGCTGGTGGTAGGTGGATTTCAGGTCTACAGTTGAGAAGACCCGGTACTGTGCAATCTGATTGACCATATCAGATATGCGTGGGAGGGGGTACGCGTCGAGCTGCGTGTACCGATTGATGGTCTGGCTGTAGTCTACGACCATCCTGTGTTTCTCCCCAGTTTTAACTACTACCACTTGCGCTCTCCAGGGGCTGTTGCTGGCCCCGATGATGCCTTCCCGAAGCAGCCGCTGGACCTCGGACCTGACAAAGGACCTGTCCTGGGTGCTGTACCGTCTGCTCCTTGCGGCGATGGGTTTGCAATCCGGGGTTAGATTTGCGAAAAGGGAAGGTGGGTCGACCTTTAGGGTCGCGAGGCCACACACAGTAAGGGGTGGTAGGGGCCCGCCAAATTTCAAGGTTAGTCTTTGGAGGTTACATTGGAAGTCCAGGCCGAGTAGCAGGGCAGCGCAGAGATTGGGGAGGATGTAGAGGCGGAAGCCGCTGAATTCTACGCCCTGGACCGTGAGCGTGACTATACAGTACCCCCGGATCGCCATGGAGTGGGATCCGGAGGCCAGGGAGATTCTTTGATTGGCGGGGTGTACCGCGTGGGAGCAGCGCCTTACGGTATCAGGGTGGATGAAGCTTTCGGTGCTCAAGGAGTCCAGTAGGCAAGCGGTCACGTGCCCATCGATCTTAACGCTGGTCAATGCAGTGGCCAGGTTGTGCGGGCGAGACTGGTCGATGGTGACTCAGGCGAGTTGTGGCTGGTCGTCGGATGATGGGGTGCCCGTGAGGCACGGGTCCTGGAACGATGGTGGTGCCCATGTGCCATGGGGGAGACAAGATGGCGGCGCCTGGAGATCTTGGGGTAGACAAAATGGCGGCACCCACTGGCCGCACATGGCGGGGGTTGAAAAAGATGGCGGCACCCATGGGCCGCACGTGTTCAGCGGAGGGGAAGATGGCGGCGCCCACTGGCCGAAAGTGGTTTGAGGGGGAGAAGATGACGGCGCCCATTGGCCGCGCGTGGTCCGGGGAGGCGAAGATGGCTGCGCCCATTGTGCGTAAATGAGGGAGGTCGGTGCGATAGCGGTGCTGCGCATGCCTGGCACACCACAGCGATGTGCCCCTTCTTATCGCAGGCCTTACAAAGGGCAGCGCGGGCCGGGCAGCATTGGTGGGGGTGTTTTTGTTGGCCACAAAAGTAACATCGGGGACCCCCGGGGTTGGCTGGCTGGCACATGGCGCAGGCGTATTGGCTGGGTAAGGCTCCCGCTGCAGCGGCCGTCTGTGGGGTCCACGATGCGTTGGAGGGGTGGGCCGCGCGACTGGGGGTGTAGGCCTGAATATTGCGTGAGGTGACCGTCATGGATAGCGCTAGCTTCTTTGTCTCTGCGAGATCGAGCATGGCCCCCTCTAAGAGTCGCTGGCGAATGAGGTCTGACCCAATCCCCGTAACAAAAGCGTCCCGCATAAGGAGGTTCGAATGTTCCGTGGCCGTAACGGCCTGACAGTCACAGTCTGTAAATAGTGTAATTAAGGCACGCCAGAAATCTTCTATGGACTCATCAGGGAGCTGACAGCGAGTGGAGAGTACCTGTCTGGTGAAGAGCGTGTTCGTCCGCTGGGCATAATTCTCTTTAAGGAGCGCCATGGCTTCGTCGTAGTTTGCGCGTCCTGGATCAGAGGGAAGACGTTGGAGCTCAACCTCGAGTACAGTATCTGTATTTTCTGAGCTCCCGGAATTGGGCCTGGTGCAGACCTGATGTATGCCTCGAAACAAGCTAGCCAGTGCTGAAAGTCCTTTTTGGCGTCGCTTGATTGCGGATCCAGCTGCAGGCGATCCGGCTTGATGCGGAGGTCCATCTTCTGAAAATCTTAGAGTAATAAATTGATGCACGATCAATTGGACAAAGACGAGAGTTGAATACAACTGAGGCTTTATTACTCTAAGATGTGTGGTCTCCCACAGCAGCTGGCTAAATGGCTGCTGCACGGAGGACACACATATTTATACTCCACCCAGCAGACAGGGACTACCGCTGTGCCTGCAGTACAGGGTCTCACCGTACATCTCCTAATATATGTACAACAGTGGTTTACCACACCAGCAATGAGACAAGCTCAGAACTTTTGCTGCCGGCGCCTGTGGGCCCACTGCCCAATTAAGATTCCAGGTAGGCTCTCAATGCTGCCAGCCCAATCAGGATTGTCAGCCCAATCAAAGAATCAGCAGCATCTCTGAGAGAGGTGAGCACTGCTGAGGCAGCCAGGAGACCTTGGGGGTGCCTCAAAGTAGAGGCGTTCTCAGATAGGTAATTAAAAATTAACATTTAGGGGCCTGAGTGCACTAGGCCCAGTGGCGCGGAGTGGAAATAATTCAGAGGGCATTGATGTGGCGCAGGGGCAAACTTTGTGCCCACAGCTCCCTCTTGGGGACAAGAGCTCCCCATCCCCCAGGATGCTACAGGAATACAATCTCCAAGAAGCTGCCACTGTCCCTCTCATGTCATGGGGCTTTAGTTTGATAATAAATCTATTATGTGGTACTTTAACAAACATATTCACAACATCAACCACAATGCCGTTTCCAATATTTCTACTGCTTCATCAAGAAACACAATCAGGATAGGCAAACACTATTTGTCCTTAACAAAGCCATGCTGACAGCTAATTCATGAGCCCATACTTTTCCGAATGTAAATTAATTTTTGCCCACGTTATTAACTCCTCCTTTTTAAATTCTGCTCAAAACATAATTTTTGCTGAAATAATCTGCATTTTAATGATGTGCCATTTTATCCATTTCCACATCATTCTAGATTGTACAATTAGCTTTTAGGACATTGGAAAGCAGTAGACAGCTTGGGTGTTTCACAAGGGGCATGAAGAGTAGTTTTGCGAATTGAACTGTTGCATTCTTTTTTGCTGGCATTAGCTCGGAATAAACTGACCTTCTTTAGAGGCCGATATCCAAAGTTAGCTATTCTTTTGAAGTCCTAACCCTGGAGCTTGGAGATAAACCAAGCCTCTTGAGGTTTTAGTGCCTATATTATACTCCCAGTGGCATTTTAAACTTTCTGCTCCTTATTTAGGTCAAGAAACCATTGTAGCAACATCAGTGGGCGATTAAACTGCTGGCTTCTTAAAACAATTTGAACAGACTCCACTGCAGGATTAATTTAAAGGCTGGTTGAGGTTGCATTAATTGAAACAGCTTTACCAGTTGTGTCACCTTGCTAGAAGCAAAGCTGATTTGTGGGATACAGAGACTGCATATGAAAGCACCAATAACATTCACATTTATGTCTGAACCCTATAAACCCCATTCACACAGTGAGACTCGGTGGTGGTGGTGGGGGGCGGGGTGTGTGTGTGGGGAGGTGGTGGTGGTGCTTGCTACGTTATCTAGGTGAAAGACAATTAGGTAAATTGTGGGAAAGTAATCAGCTACCTCTAAGTTTGGATGCCACTCGAAATCAAAGCGAAGACTTGGGGCAGCACGGTAGCACAAGTGGATAGCACTGTGGCTTCACAGCGCCAGGGTCCCAGGTTCGATTCCCCGCTGGGTCACTGTCTGTGTGGAGTCTGCACATCCTCCCCGTGTGTGCGTGGGTTTCCTCTGGGTGCTCCGGTTTCCTCCCACAGTCCAAAGACGTGCAGGTTAGGTGGATTGGCCATGATAAATTGCCCTTAGTAACCAAAAAGGTTAGGAGGGGTTATTGGGTTACAGGGATAGGGTGGAAGTGAGGGCTTAAGTGGGTCAATGCAGACTCGATGGGCCGAATGGCCTCCTTCTGCACTGTATGTTCTATGTTCAACTTCATAAAATGCAATATTTTAAAGCTGAATTTGCTTCTCCAGGTGTTTCACACAAATTGCATTCTGAGACTAAGGGCTGGATTCTCCGATTCTGAGACTAAGGGCTGGATTCTCCGATTCTGAGACTGAGGGCTGGATTCTCCGATTCTGAGACTAAGGGCTGGATTCTCCGATTCTGAGACTAAGGGCTGGATTCTCTGTTTCTGAGACTAAGGGCTGGATTCTCTGTTTCTGAGACTAAGGGCTGGATTCTCTGTTTCTGAGACTAAGGGCTGGATTCTCTGTTTCTGAGACTAAGGGCTGGATTCTCTGTTTCTGAGACTAAGGGCTGGATTCTCTGTTTCTGAGACTAAGGGCTGGATTCTCTGTTTCTGAGACTAAGGGCTGGATTCTCCGATTCTGAGACTAAGGGCTGGATTCTCTGTTTCTGAGACTAAGGGCTGGATTCTCTGTTTCTGAGACTAAGGGCTGGATTCTCTGTTTCTGAGACTAAGGGCTGGATTCTCTGTTTCTGAGACTAAGGGCTGGATTCTCTGTTTCTGAGACTAAGGGCTGGATTCTCCGATTCTGAGACTAAGGGCTGGATTCTCTGTTTCTGAGACTAAGGGCTGGATTCTCCGATTCTGCAGCTTTGTCCACAGCATCCGTCTGGTCTTACGACCAAAAGGTCAGTGCCGCCCAGCCCAATGATGCTCCGCCCAGTGGGGGGCTAGCAGCCGCGGCACGCAAAGCCCCTGGCTTTACCTGCCGATACGGATGCAGAATGGCCACGCATGCGCACGGCGGCCGCCTGCGGCAGCCACGCCGTACAACGTGCCGCCGGCCGCACGCGGACCCAGCCTGCCAAAAACTGCCCTCCTGTAACCCAATTCACCACTTCCAAACCACCCCCCACCAGACCGCCAGCCCACACCAAAGCCCCCCTCCCCCCCTCCTGCCAGCAGAACGACTCCCCTCCCACAGTAGCGGCGCTGGACACAGCCCGCAGCCACCTCGCGAGGTCCCCAAAAAGTGAGAGGACACGTGACCGACGCCGTCAGGAATTCGGTCCATCGGGGGCGGAGCATAGTGGGAGGGCCTCAGGTGATGTCTTGAGGCTGTCCCAACAGCGTGCAACGTACTTCTCGAGTATGCCATGTTTGAGGGGGCGGAGAATCTGAAAAACAGTGCAACCCCCCAATCCGGCGTAAAAATGGATTCTCCTGCCAATCACCGATAGCGATTTCAGCGTCGGCGATCGGAGAACCCCGCTCTAAATGTTGACACCAACGCAGAATTTGTGGACTTTCAAGACAGCAAAACAACGCCAAACCTGGGTTAATTCAGCTACTGTTAAGGGGCTAGCACTGGTGCCAAGTGAAATTGATTCCAATGGAAAATGGTGTAGGATTCGCCGGGTCCATGATTAACACTCGGGAGGCTGACAAGCTGCAGCCTCATATGCACACTTCACTCCCCACACACACCATCCCGGCCAACAAGCTGGCAACGGTTGTGCTGGAGTGCGCCCATACAGCTGATGAGTCAGCTGGGTCCAGAGGGGGGACACCTATACAACCTGTTGCCCTAAGTTCAAAGTGGCTGTTAGAGGCGTGCGCAGCTGCATGGCTGCTTTGCCGGCTGCGGCAATAGTGTTCTGTGTCCATCCACCCAACCACACAGCCCACCTCTTGGCCGACCCCCACTACTCCCCCAGCCCGGGCAGAATTCCCCCGGTCCACGGCACAACTGTCAGCACACTGTAGCAATGTTGGACCTTTTCCATACTCCCTCTCTCTACTTCAACAGCCACAACGCCGGTTTCAAGATTTTTAAAAGCACAAGTGAACCATGCCGATGGGAATTCGGCCCATCGGAGGCAGAGCATCGCTGAGGCACCGAAGAACAGCGGGACGGGCCCGCTAATGACACGCAAACGGTGTTCACTGTGCATGCATTCCGGACCGCATTGACACCGCTGTCGAGATGGCGGAGAATTGCGATTTGGTGTCAAATGGGCACCCGCCGCGATTTTAGAGTCGGAACCTATTCTCCGCCCAATTGCGTTTCCCGATTTCAGCATCAGCCAACCCAAAATCCCGCCCCTTATTACCTGCTGCTCCTGGAGATCAAGTGAGTGGATGATAACTTCTGAAGTATAAAGCTAATCGATATTTTTGTTAATTTAATTAACATTCAATTGTATTGCTAAATCAATAGTCATAACACCTTGTTTTTCAGGCACATATATATACATAGGCAGCTTCATGTCCCCTCAAAGGTCAATGCTTAGAGTTGTCCCCTATTAACTCAATCCTGTCCTGTGATGACATTAACTCCCCTGAATGAAACATTTCTCCATGGGAAATTAGTGACACGGAAATCATAATGAATTATAGAAATTGTTGTTTCTGAGGGGCGTTTTTGTTGTCCTTCCTCCAATGTGGAACATTTGCATGCAGTCAAAACTGCGGCAACATTTCACAATATTAGATGACACGGGAAGAGTCTGTATATTTAACGTGACGATCGTGTCCTAACTTCCGACTATTTGATTTAGTTCAAGCGTAACAACCAAAGCTGCGGGAAGAATGTCCTCGTCGGACACGTGATTTCCAATTACGTCTTTTTATGGCCGAACTGTGGCCTGTTGCATCCTGGTTTTTGTTCAGTTCGAGTAAAAAATGACTTGGTGTCGGAAGAGTCAGGCGCTCACACCCACTGCTGTTCACGTCAATAGCACTCTGTGAAAAAAAATGCGTGTAGTCCAAGTGATAGAGGAAATGGGGAGACGTGTCATTTAACAGCAAACCGCTTGCCCTCAGGTTACACGAAATAGACATGAGCGGCTTCTAATCCTTCTCCTCATTTGACCCTCGCCTGAGTCATCACAAACTGCGCCCCAACCGCAACAGCAGTAAAGAGTGAGACATTGGTTTAAGGAGGAAACAGCAACATTGCCAGGAATGTTAACAAATGCAATGTGCAGTAAACAATACAGAAACTAAATTCATATCAAAGTGGTCAGTTGCTTATAAGATCGACTTTTTTTTACAGAAATCACAGTACTTTTAAAGCTCCACTAAAGTTCCAACGATTGAATTTAAAACAGATTGAACCTCACCAGGTGAACAAAGAATTGATATCGTTCAGGGTGGTATGTTTTAAAATAGCTGAGGATCACCAGAATGGGTTTCTTTATTGTAAGAGGTTGCTATCTTGGTTGTATGCACTTAGTGTGCTGATGTAAAGGACAAACAACACGTTCACAGTTAATTCGACAGAAGCTAAGCTTTCAAAACAAATTGCAATGAGTTGTACGGTATTCGTGCATAGACTGCTTCATAAGGAATAATCTGATTAAAAAAGCCAAGTCGAATATTTGATATTGATCCATAATATCATCTCCAGTCAGATTTGATAGAATTGTACATCATTTTCGTACATAAACGGCTATTCAGCCCAATATGTCCGTGCTGGCGTTTATGTTCCACACAAGTCTCCTACCCTTCTTCAATTAACCTCACCACCATATCCTTCTATCACTTGCTCCCCAGTTACTAATGCAGCATCCCTTTTAATGAATCAATGCTCTTCATTTCAACCACCCCTTACGTTCTACATTCTAACCTTCTTTCCCTTTAAAACTGGATGGCCAAGTTCATGTTGGGTGGGAGGGTGAACTGTGAAGGAGGATGCAGAGATCCCTCAGTTTGGACAAGTTGAGCGAGTGGGCAAATGAATGGCAGATGCAGCGGTTGTCCATTTTGGCAGCAAAAACAAGAAGGCAGATGACTATCTAAATGGGCATAAATTAGGAGAGTGGAATGTGCAATGAGAGCTGGGTGCCCTCGTACACCAGTCACTGAGGTAAGCATGTAGGTGCAGCAGGTGGTAAAGAAGGCAAATGGTATGTTGGCCTTCACAGTGAGAGGAATCGAGTACAGGAACAGGGATGTCTTGCTGCAATTATACAGGGTCTTGATGAGAGGCCACACCTGAAATATTGTGTGTAGTTTTGGTATCCTTGCCTGAGGACAGATGTTCTTGCTATAGAGGGAGTGCAGTGAAGGTTTTCCAGACTGATTCCTGGGATGGCGGGACTGGCATATAATAAGAATCTTTATTGCCACAAGTAGGCTTACATTAACACTGCAATGAAGTTACTGTGAAAAGCCCCTAGTCGCCACATTCCGGGTCCTGTTCGGGTACACGGAGGGAGAATTCAGAATGTCCAAATACCTAACAGCACGTCTTTCGGGACTTGGGGAGGAAACCGGAGTACCCGGAAGAAACCCACGCAGACACAGGGAGAATGTGCAAAGTCCGCACAGACAGTGACCCAAGCCGGGAATTGAACCTGGGACCCTGGCATTGTGAAGCAACAGTGCTAACCACTGTGCGACCGTGCAGCCTATTTGATATTTGCTGGCATCTATATAAAGAGAGATTGAATCGGTTAGGATTGTATCCGCTGGAGTTCAAAAGAATGAGGGAGGGGATCCCATAGAAACTTAGAAAATTCGAACAGGACTGGACAGGATAGATGCAAGAAGGATATTCCTGATGATGGTGGTGTCAGAACCAGGGATCATAGACTGAGTTTACAGGGTAGACCATTTAGGACAGAGATGAAGAAACATTTCTTCACTCAGAGAGTGGTGAGCCTGTGGAATTCATTAGTGCAGTAAGTAGTTGAGGCCAAAACATTGTATGTTTTCAAGAAGCAGTTAGATACTGCACTTGGGTGAAGGGGATCAAAGGATATGGAGGGTAGATGGGATTAGGCTATTGAGTTGGATGATCAGCCATGATTATAATGAAAGACCAAATGATGTCCTCCTGCTGCTATTCTCTATGTTTCTATGTGTTGAAAGAAAATTGAATGCAAAAAAATAATCTAAGTTAAATTTCACAAACACAGTTTTTAAGTATTTTCTCTATTCATGGGATGTGGGTGACACTGCCAACATTCATTGCCCATCCTTAATTGCCCTTGCCAGGCCATTTCTTTCAGAGGGCAGTCAACCACATTGCTGTGGATCTGGAGTAACATGTAGGTGAGCCCAGGCCGATTTAGGGAACTAGATTTTCTTGTAAACAAATGAAGAATTGCAGTATTCAAAAGAATATGTGGTTATTCTGTAGAAAATGTTCAAATTAAATCAAAAAGGCAGCTTTCGAAAGACAATATCAGGCGTGCATCAGAACGCAACTTTTTTGCTCCATCTGATTAAACAGTTGCATAAATAAAACTTTCTCACAAATGTATTCTTAAAATGTAGATGCACAGCAGGTTTGCTGGCATCTATATATGGAAGATGTAGGCGAATGTTTTAGCTCAATGCCTTTGGGCAGAAATGTTTTCTTGCAAAATAAACTGCTATGAAATTTGGTAATATTCCTTGATGACAGCCAAAAAAACCCACAATGGACAATATTAAACCATATAAGAGCCATACTCAGACGAATCCCAGATAAAACAGGCATTGTCCTTGAAACTCCAAACTCCAGCTTGATTTAACTTTTTGAAGTAACCAAGTACCAGGCCAATTTTAAGTACGAGCTATTTCATGGCACCGCTCCTTAAGGGCACTCTTTTGTGTTGCCCCAAAGCTTTTCTTCCTTTTCCCTTCACCAAGGGTGATGCAAAAGTCAGGTCAGATTTCACTCTCAGGCGTAACGGTGTAAGACTCCCTCAGCCAGGAGACAGCTCTGCTTGGGTATCACAGCTCATGGAGTAAAAAGCTCAAGAGACAGGGAAAGTGTTCAGGATATTTGTTTAAAATTGAGACAGTGAATGTTACCACTTATGCATGAAAAAAAACTTCACTGCAGCAACATCGTCCACATGTTCCCATCAAGCATTTATGTGCAGAGCACTCTGCTGGTCATTAGAGGGCTGTTCCAGCTCTGTGTTACAATTGTTTTTGTAACTTAATCTGAGACAGGTATAGGTATAGTGAAACAAGTATACTGTCTAAGTGGAAGGGGTATATTGTCTTCACTTACTATCTGTAACAAAACCTATCAAGACTCAACTTTCCTGTATTGTTATAGACAGTATAGGTTACAATTTAGGTCCGAACTCTGGTTATCCTGAATGAGTCGTGCAAAACTTTAACATCTATAGAAAATTCTAATGACAAAATTCATGATCGATATCATCTGCCTGATTCTGAGTCGAAATTAATTCTACCTGTAGCAAATAAGTGGACATTGAAAGATCATAGACTTGACAGTGCAGAAGGAGGCCATTCGGCCCATCGAGTCTGCACCAGCTCTTGGAAAGAGCACCCCACCCAAGGTCCACACCTCCACCCTATCCCCATAACCCAGTAACCCCACCCAACACTATGGGCAATTTTGGACACTATGGGCAATTTATCATGGCCAATCCACCTAACCCGCACATCTTTGGACGGTGGGAGGAAACCGGAGCACCCGGAGGAAACCCACGCACACACGGGGAGGATGTGCAGACTCCGCACAGACAGTGACCCAAGCCGGAATTGAACCTGGGACCCTGGAGCTGTGAAGCATTTGTGCTATCCACAATGCTACCGTGCTGCCCCAAAAGATGACAGTAAAAGGGGTGCTTTAAGTTAAGAGAGCGTGAGGGCAACTAATGAATGTAATATAATATCGGATTTGTTAAGTATGTTTGGACAATGAATTATTTTGAACTTTAAACAGTGTTGGATCCACAAGTAAGAGAAAATCTGAATGCTAGACATATCTTTGAGCACTTTTGCATCTCTTTGATATTTTGGGGAAATTCAGACAAATTGAGGAACACAGTCATTACTATTACTATTATTACTCTATCTTACTTATTACATGCTAATTTCCTGATTTATACTCTGCCTTGCATTACAACCTATGTTAAGGAGCCTAAGAAAAACTCCCATCAATGTTTCTGCCCAGTGAGGTTTCTTAGCTCCAACCAAACTGATTTTATACTTTGATTTTCTGAGCAAAGGTCCTTTCTTACCTCATCCTTCCTCGGTATCCCTATCTCTTCTAAACCCATAGAATCCCTATAGTGCAGAAGGAAATCATTCAGTCCATCGAGTGTGCATGGGCCCCTGAAAGAGCACTCTGCTTCAGCCCACTCCATCCCATAATCCCACACAACCTGCACACTTTTGGATACTAAGGGGCAATTTAGCATGGCAAATCCACCTAACCTACACATCTTTTTCACTGTGGGAGGAAACCGGAACACCCAGAGGAAACCCACTCAGACATGGGGAGAATGTGCAAACTCCAAACAGTCACCCACGGTTGGAATCGAAGCCGGCTCCCTGGCGCTGTGAGGCAGCAGTGCTAACCACTGCCCCCGTGTGCATATGGCAGCCTATGCCGCAATGACGGGAATGCACTTATGCACAAAATAGGGAAGAAGAAATTTCATGAAATATGGTTCTCAGAGTTTCCTCGCCTGTTTAATCGTCATGGAATGCTGGTAATTGATTCAACCTTTTGCAGCGTCACTATCTGTCCAAGTCAACATACCGGGAATCGCATCCAAAAATGAATTGGAAAATAAGAGGATTTTGTTTTTGCAGCTCACAGCGCCACAACATCACTTAGAATTACAAATGGCAACAAAGTGACCTGCCAAGAATGATCTGATAGTTTGCTCCTTCATTTCAACCGAACCCATGTCCAGTTCAATACATGATTGATTTGTGAATCAGGCAACTAAATCCCCCGAGACCACGGTGGGGTTGTGAAGGGGGGCAATGTGAAAGCCAAGATTCGGGAGAACCAGTCAGCAAATACAGGGGTGGCAGATAGGCAGCTTTTCTCATAGCGATCTTCACTGGATGAAACTTGCGAGAGCAATAAGGGTGGAAGTACAGATGTTAAGGGTTGGAGGTGAAATATCATAGTTTAGAGTTTGAGTGGGACAGGGTCGACAGCGGCCAGTCCTGTGGAGGTAGAAGTGTCTGTCTTCAGTCCTACCTCTGGCACCCTTATCATTAAACAGGGCAACAAGCTAACTCACTTCCTAAGTTCGAGTTGACCAAGTAGACACGGAAGAAGAATGAACCTTCTGTATTAGCGAGCATTCAGGTAAAGAAGGATAGTTGAGTAATTTGGAGCTCCGAGTGGGCAAAATCAATTGATGTGTCCAGTCAAAGGCGGAAGAGACAGAAAAAACAGATGTATACTGTTACAATGTTTTTTATGACCTGGGCATATTCTCAAGTGCATCAGAATTAAATAGTTTGGAAGTGCAGTGCTGTAATACCGGAAGCATGGCGACTAATTTGTCGACGGCAAGGTCAGTCCCACAAGTAGCAATGAGATAGAGGGCAGGTCACCTAATTTTGGGGTGTCGGTTGAAGAATCGATATTGCCGCTAACCTTATCCCGAATGCAGAGAGAACTTTCTTTGAAAGTGGAGAAGCCAATGGTGGGGCTGGAGCAGGAACAGCAGGATACCCTCAGGGGCACAGGAGGCATTGAGGGGAGAGACAGCTGGACTTCCCCATTTAACTCTCTGACTATCCTCACTAACCTACGCGGACTTCAAGTTCCCTAATGGCTTAAATTGTAGAATTTATCCCCTTGCCATTAAATTGCTTTTTGACATTAGCCCTCCCTATATTTGCTACCTGCTCCAGCCCTACAACCTTCCCCCTCCCCCCACAAGCGCTGTACCACTGGCGAAAGCTGGTTTTCACTCCATCCAATCGAGGCCATTCCATCAGCCATACAGTCCCCATTACCGGAATTCTCTTTCTAATCCCTTCCATTTGTCCATGCTCCTGTTTTTACTGAAAGATCCTCTTTAAAACTCATTTTTTTTGACTAAGCTTGCGATGACCCCTCCTACTCTTCCCTTCTTTAGATTGAATCTGTTCTTCCGAATTTAAAGTAACTTTTTTTTCTCTACATGCATTATTTTTCATTCTGTTGTTCGGAAGTTGTATTTAAAATGAGCCTGCAGGTTAGGAACAGATTGACGGGCGGACACCATCAATGAAGACGCGTTGGCCTTCACGGAAACATGGGTGGATCCATGGAGCCAAATCCCCAAAACACTGGTGAAAATAGAAAAAAAAAGTCCTGTAATCTCCTTTCATGAAAATGGAATCTGATTTATACTGGAGGCTTCTCATTATAAATGGACACAATTCTGGACAGGAAACCCCCAAACACTCGTCAAAAAGATCAAACAATCACGCATAATTGATGCGATATTTGAATTATTGAAGCCGTAGCCGTGCCAATGTTTAAGAATTACTTTATTTGGAAAAACAATCTGTGAATGCTCCATACACTCGGCAGGTCAGGCAGCATCTGTGGAGAGGGGAGGATGGAGCGAGTTACATCTTCACTGGCCTCTCGTCAGATCTCTGTCAATCAGTGGCTAGCTAGGTGGATTGGCCATGCTACGGTGTCCTTGTGTCCAAAGATGTGCAGGTTAGGTGGATTGGCCATGCTAAAACTGTCCCTTAGTGTTCAAAAGATGTGCAGGTTAGGTGGATTGGCCATGCTAAAATTGTCTCTTAGTGTTCAAAGATGTGCAGGTTAGGTGGATTGGCCATGCTAAAATTCTCTCTTCGTGTTCAAAGATGTGCAGGTTAGGTGGATTGGCCATGCTAAAATTGTCCCTTAGTGTTCAAAAGGTGTGCAGGTGAGATGGATTGATCATGCTACATTGCTCTTTATGTCCAAAGGCGTGCGGGTTAGGTGGGGTTACAGGGATAAGGGGAGGAGTGGGCCTAGGTATGATGCTCTTTCAGAGGGCTGGTGTACACTCGATGGGCTGAATGGCCTCCTCGTGCACTGTAGGGATTCTATGGATTTCTATGGAAAAGGGGGTGGAAAGGGGATTGGATCAAGAGCCCGGTCACATACAGATCACAGCCTTGAGCTTTGCATGTAACATTTTGGAGGGACATTATTTAGCTTGATCTCTTCTTTTTTGTCCCCCAGTGCAACAGATCATCTCCGAGCGAGTGTAATACTGTTCCCTCGCCGAGCTTCGGGGCTATTGTGTCGGATTGCGGCCCTCGCTGCCGGCCTGCCTGCCGGCTCAGGGGAGAAGCGCTGCCTGGAACAATAGGGTTTGGATCAGAGGCAGCCGGCAGGGGAACTGACTGTCCCAGATCCGGCAGCAGCTCCCCAGCAGCCAGTCCCCTCCCCTCCTTCCCCTGCCCTGTCCGCCTCCCACTCCCCTTTCTATCTCCACAGTGTCTTCCCAAATTCCTTTTAATCCAAGAAAGTCAATCACGGTTTCGAAAAAAAAATCAGCAGCAGCAGATTCATTTCTGACTGCTAATCCACGCAAACCCGATATTGTTTCTTTGCGTTGTGTGCATGGTCTTGTCAGCGAACATGTGTGTAACCTGCCCCCCCCCCCCCCCCGGTAACTAGACACTCATTTAAAACAACTAACACGCTGGAATATTAATGGTGCAGCGTTAATATGTTATTCCATGACGCTTTTAACTCAGTGTCTCGATGCTTTATGTTGTGATGCAGGTTTGGCTTTGAGATTGAGCCGGAGTGAGAGTATTTTGTGTGGAGGCAGCAAACAGTTAGCAGTCTCTCTGAATGTCTTTGTGTGCTCCCCCCTCTCCCTCAGCAGCTTGCTCAGGGTTGCACAGTTGCTAGGACACGCTTTAAACAATCCCAGCCTCAGTGGCTGGGCTGCCCTTGCTCGCGTTAAAGCGCACTCCAAACTTCAACCCTCCTCCCCAAACTGCACTTCGTTTCAGGAGATCTCCGCAAACGCCTCACACCCCCTTTCAAACCATTCCCATTTTTGGCCATACAATGTTACAGGGTGGTAGCTGAAACAAGTTTGCATCAAACCTCAACGCGTTGAATAAAACAACGCGTTGAATAAAACGACATTTAAAAACCCGATTGCGGTGCCAAATTATTTTAAGGCGGGGGGAGGGGGCGGAGGAGAGGGGAGGCACGTTTACAAAACTTGCAAAACTCATTGTGCAGGTACCTAACTGCACCCTAAACTGCCACTGAAAGCTGAAGATAATAAATCTCAAAAAGTTCAGGTCCTAAACTTCAATCTAACTTGGCGCTGTTTAATTCCCCTTCTCAGCGAGAGGACTGCTGAACGCTTTCGCTGAGATCTTGCTTGTTCAAAGGGTGGGTGGGAAGGGGTCACAAAAATGGACTTCGCCTCTCCCTAAAGCAAGGCAGGCGAACGCTGGAAGAGGTCTCAGTCAGATTTAATCTCAGCAAATTGGAATGGTCTAGTCGGTGAGGGAGGACGGCATCATGCGAGACTGTTCCGACCACTGAACACTTAACAATGGAAAAAGCAGCGGTGCAGAATCATTGCCTTTGGCTCAGGTGAATGAAAATCTATGTTACAAGGAGCCTTTCCGCCTGACTCGAGAACAGTCTCCCATCCATCATTTGCAAAAGGATCAACTTTAATCATCAATTTGTGCAGGTCGCACATTAATCAGCCCCAGTGGCACAGGAGGCCGGTCACTCTTGCTGAGCCAGCCTGTGCGCTTTACTTTTGTGCCGTTGTTCAAAGCAACGATTTAATCTGCCACACACTGACCATCTCCCAGTGACTGAAAGATGTCTGTGGCTCCAGTAACTTGAAATGCCCCCCCCCCCCCGAGAAAAGAGAAGTGTGGGGGCAGCCCGCAAGGCAGGGTGGCATTGCTGACCTGTGTTCTGGGGTGGCACTCACTAAGGGGCGACTTGTCTGGTATGGGGAGGGAGAGAGAGAGAGGGGGGCAAAGAAATTGCCCCGCCCCGAAACCTGTATCAGCAAATAACCAGCTGCGAAAATCCAATGGGAGGCGAGTGAATTATTCATATTCCGGGGGGCGGGATCTCTCCTTTTTTGATATAAGAGAACCTGCATTCGCTCCTTGTTTCTCGGAGTCGAAGAAAGTGCGAGCGGATAAAGTTTATTGAAAAGAAAGTCATTTTTTTTGAGGGGGGGGAAAAAAACAAGGAAAATTTTGCTCCAAGTTCGGTGTGAATTCCGCGGAGCTGCAAACCTGTTTTTTTCTCTCTCGCTGCCTGCCGCCCCTGTTTCGAGTGTGTGTGTGTGTGTGAGGAACTCTGCTGAGAAGTGACCTCCTGCTCCCCCCTTCCCCTTCCCCTCCCTCCTCCTCGGTAAAGGCTGCTGTGTTCAGTGAACCATGGTGTACGCGCTGTGTGTGCTGGCCGTGGCGGCGGTGAGTGTCAAGTTGGCCGCCACCCTGGGACCTGTCGTCCGCTGCGAGCCGTGCGACGCCCGCGCGCTGGCGCAGTGCAAGCCGCTGCAGGGAGACTGCCAGCCGGTCAGGGAACCGGGCTGCGGCTGCTGCATGACCTGCGCCCTCCGCCAGGGGCAGCCGTGCGGCGTGTACACGGAGCGCTGCGCCGCCGGCTTCACCTGTCTGCCCCAGGCCGGGGAGAGCAGACCCCTCCAGGCACTGTTGGAAGGCAGGGGACTGTGCACCAACCAGACGGCCAAGCTCCGCGTGCTCGCCGCTGCAGGTACCAAAAAAAAAACATCCACGCATTTTACCGATCTGTCGGGGCCCGGGGTTGTAAACTTTGCTTCTTCACACTTTTATTTCCCATCCCCAGGCCCCCTGCGTTAAGTTTGCTCTCTGTAAACAGCGTCTTTTTGGCACGACCGCTTTAAGGTTTCGCTGGGTGTAAGCAGTGCTGATCTCTCTCAGGAGATGAGCAACTGCGCATAGAGGTTTGATTTTTAATTTTCTCTTCTTGAACTTTATCCAAAATAAAAGAGACACGCTGTGGATTGAAGTCCAGCTCCAGTGGCGGCGGCAGCGCTGCGATTGAATGGCTTCAGACTACCTGGTGCTCGGCTTCTCGTCTTTTCACCCGCTCGGGAGCGGCTGTTTAAACAGTAGCCTCAGTGTTTGGAGTTGGGAGGAATGGCAACATTGCCTCTTCATGTTTTAAACAAGGGGCGCGGGTGGGCTTGACCCTTTCGGGGGCAGGGAGAGCATAAAGTTAAGAGCTTCACTTATCTTCTTTCTGTAACTGAGCAACTCTACGCGATGCACAAACTTTTCGGCTTGGGTGTGTTTTAACGCCTGCTTTGGAAGGAATCGCTTGCTTAATACATATGTGGAATAGAGCTGGTTTCGTGCCGACACACTCGGCAATCCTTTCAGCCTCTAAAAGCCCCCTTCCTTTGGTTGCGGCAACAACCCTCCTACTAGAATGATGTGCAATCAATTAAACCCCTTTATTACTGAAAAGGATCGGGATAAGAATAAGAGGAATGCAGCCCGTTGTGGCAATGGGAACGTTGCTAGCAAGCATTTGGTCCAGTATGCGATTTGACGATGTTAGCTCCCCACCATCCGGTGGAGCAGAGCATTTCAAGGCTTGCTGCTCAAACATGTTCCACTTTAAAAGCCCTACATGGAGAGACTGACGGCTGGAATCAACTGGAGTATGGTGAAGCAGTTAAAACCATGCCGTACACTCGCCTCTTCCTCGTCACCCTCCCCCGTTTTAATATAGTTGTCATTCAGCTTATGCACTTTTCTTTGCTCCAGATGATTTTTGAACCAAACTCTTCATTGACGTGACTCTCACTTTGACTTTTAGGAAATGCCAACCGTTCAGAGGAAGAAAGGAATGCCAGTAACTCCGGGAATGAGTGGAGTCCCAACACACACCGAATGCAAGAGAGTAAAACTCACCAGCAGCACAATAAGCTGCTGCGGAAAGAAGCATCGAAAAAATCCCAGCTGTACAAAATAAATAACGAGGCGGCTAACACTGAAACCACCAACTTTTCTTCAGAAATAAAGCACGACACTGAATATGTGAGTGGGCAGTGGGCTCTTCAATGTTTATGCATTTCTAACTATTTTAATCTCCTGTTAAATTCGCTCCAATCTGAAATCAAACTGTGCACTTGGACGATCTACCACCTCTGGTCTCTGCAATGTCATTTCAAATGCGCCGAAAATACCTATTGCTGCATTTCAACTAAATCTTCACACCAACACGTTTTCTTTCATTCGCTCTGTTCAACATTGCACAGGAAGTGATATACACAGGATATCAAAAAAAATTACAATGTCACTAGGCAGAAGAAACCGTTGTCTTCCTTATCCCAGTGCAATTAAAATTAGTAAAACCGTGTCTGATATCATTCAAAAATGTTATTTATAGTTTTGTTCCAAATCAATGATTTTAATGAGGAACTTCACCTTTGTCTCTATATCAAGGATCATGAGATTTTTCTCTCTGTATGTTTATTAGGGCCCTTGTCGGAGAGAAATGGAAGACATCCTAAATAATCTGAAAGCTGTATCCGTTCTGAGCCCCAGAGGTGTATACATTCCAAATTGTGACAAAAAAGGCTTCTACAAGAAAAAACAGGTTTGTGATGTCTCTGTCCCATTGTTGTTAACTTTCCTTCCTTTGTTCCATTTGATAATTGTTCCCCTTCCTAACCGTGTATAGCATGCACTCACTGAAGTTGTCTAGCAACAAAACAATGTTGTTCTGTCCTTAACACACATAAACCATATGGATTACTAACCAGATAATGCACTGGCTAAAATGCAGAAACTCCCAGTAATGTCTTTGCTGTGCAGTTGTAAGGTCTGTGGTCCATTCCTGATGTTTCAGTCACAGCTTAAGATTCAAGACGAAGGGAAAGGTTTTGCAATCAATGTATTTTTGCACATGGTTCATATGCTCAAATGTTGGGCATTATTTATGCAAAACTCCCAAAAATGTGAAGTAACACCCAACATTCATCTATTATTTACACCTGAAACTTGTGCATGTTTTGGGGAACTATTGGGAATGAGGTAGTATGATCCTGTCACACCTATCTTACACTTTCTGCATCTGTAATGGTTAGCATTTTGGCTAATCGAGGGGGTGGAATGCAAGTTGCTACCATTTCAGGTGACTGAGCAAGCAGTCACTCCCTATTGATCTGGCCTAAAAATCGGTGAGCATTGACCGAGTTGGATTTGCCTTTTTGTCACTCGTAATGTATACCCCAAATTGTTTTTAACTCAGAAGTAACTAAACGGCTAACCTTGGGTAGGAAACTTCTAAAATAGTAACTGCTGCTGAAAACAAATGATTCAGGAATATTGGAACAGGAACAAGCTCTTTACTCTCTTGACCGTGTTCTGTCATTCATTTAGGATCATGACAAATCGCTATCTGAACTTCATTTACCTGCCGTGGCACCCCTTAGCACCATTACTTAACAAAAACTTGGCAACCTTAGTTTTTTAGATTTTCTTCTTTTGAATATCTCGTGTTGACTAGCCTTAGTACCATTCTGTGGGGGAGATTTTGCATTTCCAGTCTTTACCACATCAACAATTAGGTTGACTCCTCTGAAACTTCAATTGCTGCATCATTCCATTAAGTAGTGAGTCCTTCTCAGGGTCGACAGATTCTTGACAACATGGAACAATCTGTGGGCTGCAGCTTAATGCTCTGGATGCATTATGATTTTCCAGCAAAACTTTAAATCAAAATGGATAAGCAAAATACCAAAGATCCTAAAAATCTGAAATAAAAACAGAAACTGCAGAAAATACTCAGCGGGTCTGACAGCATTTGTGGATAGAGAAACAGAGTTACCATTTCTGTGACCTGATGAAAGGTCTGACGCCTGAAACATTAACTCTTGTTTCTCCACAGACGCTGCCATACCTGCTGAGTATTTGAAGCATTTTCTGTTTAAAGAGTTAGAAATAAATATCATTCACCATGGTTTATATCAGAAGATAACGTTGATTGTTAAATACATTTTGAACATGCCAATGTTGTAAGAGGAAACTCCATTAGAGAACAGGATCCTATTATTCGGTTGGAAACTGTTAAAGAGATCCAGTGCACTGTGACGGACACCTCGTTTAAGATGGAGGCCTACTGGCCCAACATCATTATACATCAAGCCTTGCGGATGTTTTGATGCTGAAGCCTTGACAAGAATGGCTGTCATGCTACTGTTCCCCTATGATTCAACATTCACAAATGTGAAGCAAATCTTTGCTCACAGTATGAATGCTACATCCCTACGTCACCCAATCAACAACATGGTTCTTTTAATGCATATAACAAGGAATTTGGCGATTTATGACTACTTTATTTAACGGAAGAATAACATTATGCTTTATTTAAATGTTTAACCTATTTTCCCCTCTTTACCACAGTGTCGATCTTCTAAGGGGAGGAGGCGAGGTGTCTGCTGGTGTGTGGATAAATATGGCACTCAGCTGCTTAGCTTTGACAGAACTGGGGAATTGCGTTGTTATAGCTTTGAGAGTAAGTGAGGAATCCCGCAGCTCCTGTGGACTCTGTATGTATGTGAGAGAGAAAGAGAATGAGCAAGAGACACTGATCAATCAGAGACCTCAGAGCAACTGGCAGTTGGCATGGACTGCCTGTGTTCTAGAGCTGTGAGTTCTGCTGCCAGCTTAGGATGGGAAAGGGGGCTTTTTTCAGCCCAGTTGATGCAGCTCTACCCTGCCACATATCCTTCCATCTCCCTGAAAGAATGGGAGTTTTTTTTTAATTCCCAAGAAATCTGCACTACAGTTCGCAAGGAAAAAGGCACTTCGGAAAGGAATCAGGGAATCTCCACTTGACTATTTAAAAACTGCCTGTGACCAATTTGATCCTGACAGACTTTGTGCTCTTATGTAAAAATATTAGTGTATGATACTACATATTTTGAAATGTCTTGTTCTGCAGGTCTGAAACAGGAACCTAGCCTTCACGGGTAAAACTTTCTATAAAATTTAAAAAGGACGTTTGTCCTTTTAAAAAAAAAGCTTTCATTTACTAAAAAGTCATATGATTATTTTTCCTTAAATGAAATGAATATTCTGTTAGAATATGGTCTGTATTTAATATAATTATGTTTTTTAATAAACATTATTTAAACCGAATAAACACAAAGCATTGGGTTTTTTTTCTCTCTACAGCAACAAGTCAGTAGCTTAATTTGTACCACAGTATCACACAAATCAAAAATTCACTGAAGCTAAGTTGACTAATTGTGGAACATAATTAAACAGTGATTTTCCACAATGAAATTTAGATGATGCAGTTACATTGACAGGAAATATGTTACCATAGCATTTTGATTGATTAAAAAATATTACAGTAAAGGAGAAATGTGAACACATGTATGAGTGCCATCTAGTGGTTACAGGCTATTAAGACATCATCAGAAATCCCAGCAGGTGCAGGGAATCAAACTTTTCAACATCACAGTCAAGGCAATATGTTCAACACAGTTATAATTGATAGGCACTTTTGTGTACATTCAGTAAAATAATGCACTGTTGTTTAATCCAATGACTACTCCACTGCAAGCAATCTTTTCTCATGGAACATTTTTCATGATGTAGGTGATTTCACAAATTTTGTTGAAGGAAACATTTAGGGCGGCACGGTGGCGCAGTGGTTAGTACTGCTGCCTCACGGTGCCGAAGACCCGGGTTCAATCCCGGCCCCAGGTCACTGTCCGTGTGGAGTTTGCATATTCTTCCCATGTCTGCGTGGTCCCACCCCCACAAACCCACAGATGTGCCGTAACAGCCTCCCCGAACAGGCGCCGGAATGTGGCGACTAGGGGCTTTTCACAGTAACTTCATTTGAAGCCTACTTGTGACAATAAGCGATTTTCATTTCATGTGCATGGTAGGTAGATTGGCCACACTGAATTGCCTCTTAATTGGAAAAAAATTGGGGTACTCTAAATTTATTTTTGAAAAAGGAAACATGAACACTTAAGCAAAAAAAATAAAAGCTAGTAAGTTTTAAAACTGCTCAATATCTCAGACAATGATTAAGGTAAAAGCTGCTTAATTAATGTATTTTAATTCACTCATTTACGCTAAAATGGCAAAAAACAAAATTAGAATTGCGTGGTCAGAATTGACAGCTGGTGACTGTTGGAGCGGTAGGGTGTCTACTATAGTGGATATATTCATTTTTTTAACAAATGTGCTGGCAGAGGATTAGCTAAATTCTTCACTGCGGCATCAGTTACTTCTAATGTTGACCAAGAAATTGCTAACTATTTCAGAAAGCTTAATTTTAAAAAAATGTAATCCCCTAAAGATGAACTGGTAACAGATTTTCCACTTCTATGCTACAGGTGCTGAGCATGTTGATGGCAGACATGTGTCTGAATATTAGTTGAAGCAAAACCATTTTGAGAGGGCAAAGGTTGAAATCCGTATCAACACTTAGTTATAGTGATAACAAAAATAAAATGTGATTACACACTTGGTGGTGAAGCTCAGAGTGCAAAGGGCCAACATTAATTCTTTTCATTACTTCAAAATAGTTTGGAAAATGTGTGATGATGGTGTAATTTTGCACCGCAAGAATAAAGTATTTTTTTTCTTTGCAATGAAAATTTAAATTTACCATTCAGTGATGAATGCATTTAAACACAAAACTTCGCCAAATACCTAGTATTATAAATAGGAGTGTGTTAAAGGCAAGAGCACTGATGTCAAAAAACACAAGAATGAAGTTTGAGCAGTTAACAAAAGTTACTAGGTAACCTGAAGCATGTATACCTTGAAACACACCACTATATTTTGGTTCTATAAAATATTGACTTCTCAACTGATGATTGGATATATGACTTGAAGATGTTTTATCCTGATGGGAGGCAATAGTCAATTAACATTGGCAGCAATTGCATCTGAGGCATAGCACTGCCCTTTACATTTTTTTCATGCCAGGAGATCCATTATTGCAATAATAATAATGTGTTATTACCATTGATTATACACCGTGACTTGCAGTGTACCCAGTAACTGTTTACATAATACTTTCAACCGAGCATAATCGGTTGCATTTTTCACAACAGAAATGTTCTCATGCTCATCAGTAGTGAACCAAAAGTACAACAAGCAACAGTAGATTATTTCACTGGGCAATTTATCTATGTGCTATCTTAAATGTGGCATTATTTTTTTTAATGAAATCTTTAAACTAAAAAAAAAGCAGGAAATAAATAGCTTACATACAAGAAAGATAACTGTAACCTTGCAGGTATCACCTTCAAATGCTGTGGGTAACGTGAAAGAAAAGCAAAGATTTTAATGCCTCATCAGTTTCTTAATGACACTTCAGTTATTTTGTTCTGCTGATGCTGAAACACGTCTGTCGTGCCTGTGGCATTGGGGATCACCTCTCATTTCTGGAGATCCTGGGATTCGCTTTCCATTCCAGCGGAAAACACACCAACACCTTCCACGTTGTCCATCCAGTGACGATTCACACTTTGAAAAGACAAGTGCAGAAAGCTTTATTGTCTTCTTTGTTAATAACAG
Source organism: Scyliorhinus torazame (assembly GCF_047496885.1). Taxonomy (NCBI): domain Eukaryota; kingdom Metazoa; phylum Chordata; class Chondrichthyes; order Carcharhiniformes; family Scyliorhinidae; genus Scyliorhinus; species Scyliorhinus torazame. The sequence continues at coordinate 138,812,677 of NC_092712.1, read as the reverse complement.
GTGAAATGTTTCTAAAAATTATGTAATGTGCAGAAATAACCTTTTCCCAGTGTAACCACACAAAATAATCATGCAAAATAAGTATGATCGAGGTGAGTACTGATGGAGTGGTGCATCGATATAATCTGCTTTATGGCTTTTGCAATATTCTGCACAGAATAACATGAATCGGTCTTGTGCCAGATTTGTATAGTGAGGGTGTGCTGCAGATACAGAGTCATGCCTGATCAACAATGGCAGCTGGGTAAGTCCTGGGGTGGGGGAGACTGGGGGAGGGCCCATTGCATTTCCTGCAGAGTCAGAGAGCAGCACCACCCATGGCTGCATAGGATGGTGTTTTTTCAGAAAGAAAATGTGGTTGGTGATCACTGGGATCATTAAAGCACCCTGAATGCAAAAATGGGATCAGGTCCAACATCTACTATACTCAACAGACATTTAACCCTTAGGCCTAAAGACTGTTTTAGGTATCTTCTCATGCCTCATAAACAGTTACCAATTTCCACCACATTATATAATCTTTTCTATATTGACAGTACCAAATACGAGGATGATAAACTGTAAGAAATAATAGTTGAGACAGGCTGTCCAAGTAGTAGCTGCAGAAAATATGAAATAGTACTTTTTGGTTAACGAGAAAGGTGCCTAGGAAATATGCCCTAAACGTAAGATTCTTAACAATTGACAGACAGGAATAAAGATACAGATACATAAGTCTTGCGTCAGAAGCTTGTGGAGTCAGGGCACATTCAAGTTTTTTGGGTGTAATTCAGGCTCAATCTTACATGTAGTACTGAGGAAGTGATACATGGTTGGAGGTACTATATTTTACATAAAACATGAAACTGAAGCGATGCCTGCTTGTTTAGATGGGTGTAAAGGTCCTGTGCAAAATGGGTAACGTCCTTGCCTTTGAGCCAGAAGCACCGGATTCAAGTCTCATCCCAGGATTTGATTGCCGAGGAAGGTGCATTCACAATGCAGTGTAACAGGTTGAGTTTGTCAACCTGTAAATCCTTCCAAACATGTTGATGGATGGCGGTGAGGGCAGGAGTGACTCCTGGTCAACCACGCTTGATGTGGAGTGGCGCCCCTCAAGCTATAAGCCCCACGACAGACTAGCAAACTGTTCAGGAATAACTAGGTACTGAAGCAGACTAAAGTCTGCCTTAGTGCATTACTAGGTGCAGAAAGAGAATTGGAAATGCCCTATGACACTATTTGAAGAACAAGGGAATTATTTTGTCAACATTTATCTTTCACTTAACACAACCAAATGCAGTGTAACCAGTCATCTATCTCATGTCTCAATTAAAAGCTAATCCCTCCACTGATGAAGTACTCCCTTAATCTTGAAGTTAGATTAAGTGCTGAAGTCCCTGGAGTGGATCTTGGACCCAAAGCTATCTGACTGGCGCAAGAGTAAAATGGGAAAGGTGGCCAAATCATGGCTTTCAGGGGTAATTAGAGATAGTATTAGATCCAAGGGAGAGGCAGACAAATTGGCCAGAAAAAAACAACTGGCCAGGGGCAGCAGGTGGCGCAGTGAGTAGCACTGCAGCCTCACGGCGCCGAGGTCCCAGGTTCGATCCCGGCTCTGGGTCACTGTCTGTATGGAGTTTGCACATTCTCCCCTTGTTTGCGTGGGTTTCGCCCCCACAACACAAAGATGTGCAGGGTAGGTGGATTGGCCACTCTAAATTGCCCCTTCATTGGTAAAATGAATTGGGTACTCTAAATTTATTTAAAAAAAGAAAAAACAACAGACTTGAGGATTGGGAGCAGTTTAGAATTCAGCAAAGGAGGACCAGGGGATTGATTAAGAAGGAGAAAATAGAGTACAAGAATAAGCTTGCGGGGAAATAACAATTGGCTGTAAAAGTTTCTATATGTATGTGAGGAGAAAAAGATTGGTGAAGACAGTCAGAAACAGGGAAATTTATAATGAGGAGCAAAGAAATGGCTGACCAACTAAAGGAGCACACAAATAATGTTGGGGAACACAGGGTTTAGTGAGAGGTAGGAACCGAAGGAGATCAATATGAGTCGAGAAATGGTGTTGGGGAAGTTGATGGGTTTAAAAGCTGATAAATCCCCAGGGCCTGATAATCTACCTCCCAGGTACTTAAAGAATAGTAGTTGCATTGGTGATCATGTTCCAAGATTCTATAAACTCTGGAACAGTTCCTATAGGTTATGGGTAGGTAATGTAACCCCACTATTTAAAAAAGGCACATCATTTAAAAAAGGAGGTAGAGGGAAAATGGAATTATGGATCAGTAATCTGACGTCGGTAATGGGGACAATTCTAGAGTCCATTATAAAAGATTTAATAGCGGAGCACTTGGAAAACAATGGCAGAATCGGACAGATTCAGCTTTATTTACAAAAGGGAAATCCTGCTTGATAAATCTACTGGAATTCTTTGAGGATGTAACTAGTAGAGTTGATGTGGTTTATTTTGGACTTTCAGAAGGCTTTCGTCAAAAGTCCCACATAAGAGATTAGCGTGTAAAACTAAAGTGCATGAGTTGGGGGTAGTGTATTGAGATGGATAGAAAACTGGTTGGAAGACAGGAAACAAAGAGTAGGAATAAACAGGTCTTTTTCCAAATGGCAGGCAGTGATTAATGGGGTATCACAGGGATCGGTGCTGTGACCCCAGCTATTCGCAATATATATAAATGATTTAAATGACTTCCGGGTGCGGCGATGACCAGCTGAGTCGCACGTTTCGGCAGCTCCCGGTGGAACGGACTTTTGGGCTCTTAATAAGAGCCCCAACGGCAATTTTAACGGCTAAAAGTACTGTGCGGTGAACCAGAAGGGAATCCCCCCTGGATACGGATGAAAAAAGGAGAGGGAGGTGGCCGGATTGCGGTGGATCCTTTAGAGCAGCGGCAAGGAAGGCAAGCAAAAACAAAGATGGAGTCGGAAGGTGGCAGTTTAATATGGGGCCCTGAACAACACGAGTTTTTGAAACGCTGCGTGGAAGAACTCAAAAAGGAAATGAAGAAGGAGCTGTTGGCCCTGATATTACAGGCGATCGAAGGGCTAAAGGAGGAGCAAAAGACCCAGGAGCGGGAGCTTCGGGTCATGAAGGCAAAGGCTGCCGAGAATGAGGACGACATACAGGGCCTGGTGGTGAAGACGGAGATGCACGAGGCACACCATAAACGATGTGTGGAAAGGCTGGAGGCGCTGGAGAACAACGCGAGGAGGAACAACCTAAGGATTCTTGGTCTTCCTGAAGGTGCGGAGGGAGCGGACGTCGGGGCATATGTAAGCGCGATGCTGCACTCGTTAATGGGAGCGGAGGCCCCGGCGGGTCCGCTGGAGGTGGAGGGAGCATACCGAGTGATGGCGCGAGGACCGAGAGCAGGAGAAATTCCTAGAGCCATAGTGGTGAGATTCCTCCGTTTTAAGGACAGAGAGATGGTCCTTAGATGGGCAAAGAAAACTCGGAACAGTAAGTGGGAGAACGCGGTGATCCGCGTATACCAAGACTGGAGTGCGGAGGTGGCGAGAAGGAGGGCGAGCTTTAATCGGGCCAAGGCGGTGCTTCACAAAAAGAAGATAAAATTCGGAATGCTGCAACCGGCAAGACTGTGGGTCACATATCAAGGGAGGCACCACTACTTTGAGACGGCGGATGAGGCGTGGACTTTTATCGTGGAAGAAAAATTGGAATGAGTGGGTTATTAAAAAAAGAACATTTGAAACAAAGTGGTGGGGCGAGTATGGGGGGCGAAGAGGGGGGTAAAAAGGGGGGAAAGAGGAGTTTTATGTTATTAATCCTGCGATGTGGTAACTTTTCTCTCTTCCACAGGAGGTGGTGGGGGGAGGAAAGGAGGTGGAAGAGATGGGGCGTTGGCCATTGGGGGCGGGGCCAAGGGGGAAGCGCGGGCTCGGTTCCCGCGCTATGATAATCATGGCGGGAATAGGGAAGCAGGAAGGAGGGGGCGTCGCACGGTGCGAGCCGAGGTCACGGGGGGAAGCCGAGGTCGGCCAGAGTTTGCTGACTTCTGGGAGCAACATGGGGGGTGTAACTACGCTAGTGGGGGATCTAGCGGGGGGGGGGTGGTAGGGGGGAATTATTGGGCTGCTGCTGCTGGGGAGAGGGGGGAGCTGGTATGGGGTGGGATGGGCGGGGGGGGCACCGCCTGGGGGGGGACACAGCTGCGTGGGAACCGGGTGAGGAGCTGGAAAAAGGGGATGGCTAATCGACAACGGGGAGGGGGGTAAAAAGCCCCCCAACTCGGCTGATCACGTGGAACGTGAGAGGGCTGAACGGGCCGATAAAGAGGGCACGGGTACTCGCACACCTTAAGAAGCTTAAGGCAGGCGTGGTTATGTTACAGGAAACGCACTTGAAACTGATAGACCAGGTGAGACTACGCAAAGGTTGGGTGGGGCAGGTCTTCCATTCGGGGCTAGATGCGAAAAACAGGGGGGTGGCTATATTAGTGGGGAAGCGGGTAATGTTTGAGGCAAAGACTATAGTGGCGGATAGCGGGGGCAGATACGTGATGGTGAGTGGCAAACTACAGGGGGAGACGGTGGTTTTGGTAAACGTATATGCCCCGAACTGGGATGATGCCAATTTTATGAGGCGTATGCTAGGACGCATCCCGGACCTAGAGGTGGGAAAGTTGGTAATGGGGGGAGATTTCAATACGGTGTTGGAACCAGGGCTGGACAGGTCGAGGTCCAGGACTGGAAGGAGGCCGGCAGCAGCCAAGGTGCTTAAAGATTTTATGGAGCAGATGGGAGGAGTAGACCCGTGGAGATTTAGCAGACCTAGGAGTAAGGAGTTTTCGTTTATCTCCTATGTCCACAAAGTCTATTCGCGAATAGACTTTTTTGTTTTGGGAAGGGCGTTGATCCCGAAGGTGAGGGGAACGGAGTATACGGCTATAGCCATTTCGGATCACGCTCCACATTGGGTGGACTTGGAGATAGGGGAGGAAACAGAAGGACGCCCACCCTGGAGAATGGACATGGGACTAATGGCAGATGAGGGTGTGTGTCTAAGGGCGAGGGGGTGCATTGAAAAGTACTTGGAACTCAATGATAATGGGGAGGTCCAGGTGGGAGTGGTCTGGGAGGCGCTGAAGGCAGTGGTTAGAGGGGAGCTGATATCAATAAGGGCACATAAAGGAAAGCAGGAGAGTAGGGAACGAGAGCGGTTGCTGCAAGAACTTCTGAGGGTGGACAGGCAATATGCGGAGGCACCGGAGGAGGGACTGTACAGGGAAAGGCAAAGGCTACACGTAGAATTTGACTTGCTGACAACGGGTACTGCAGAGGCACAGTGGAGGAAGGCACAGGGTGTACAGTATGAATATGGGGAGAAGGCGAGCAGGTTGCTGGCCCACCAATTGAGGAAAAGGGGAGCAGCGAGGGAAATAGGGGGAGTGAGGGATGAGGAAGGAGAGATGGAGCGGAGTGAGTGAATGGAGTGTTCAAGGCATTTTATAAAAAATTATATGAAGCTCAACCCCCGGATGGGAGGGAGAGAATGATGGGCTTTCTGGACCGGCTGGAATTTCCCAAGGTGGAGGAGCAGGAAAGGGTGGGACTGGGAGCACAGATTTAAATAGAGGAAGTAGTGAAAGGAATTAGGAGCATGCAGGCGGGGAAGGCTCCGGGACCGGATGGATTCCCAGTTGAATTTTACAGGAAATATGTGGACTTGCTCGCCCCGCTACTGATGAGGACCTTTAATGAGGCAAAGGAAAGGGGACAGCTGCCCCCGACTATGTCTGAGGCAACGATATCGCTTCTCCTAAAGAAGGAAAAGGACCCGCTGCAATGCGGGTCCTATAGACCTATTTCCCTCCTAAATGTAGACGCTAAGATTCTGGCCAAGTTAATGGCAATGAGGATAGAGGATTGTGTCCCGAGGGTGGTCCATGAGGACCAAACTGGGTTTGTGAAGGGGAGACAGCTGAATACGAATATACGGAGGCTGCTAGGGGTAATGATGATGCCCCCACCAGAGGGGGAAGCGGAGATAGTGGTGGCGATGGATGCCGAGAAAGCATTTGATAGAGTGGAGTGGGATTATTTGTGGGAGGTGCTGAGGAGATTTGGTTTTGGAGATGAATATGTTGGATGGGTGCAGCTGTTGTATAGGGCCCCAGTGGCGAGTGTGGTCACGAATGGACGGGGATCTGCATATTTTCGGCTCCATAGAGGGACGAGGCAGGGATGTCCTCTGTCCCCATTACTGTTTGCACTGGCGGTTGAGCCCCTGGCGATAGCATTGAGGGGTTCCAAGAAGTGGAGGGGAGTACTTAGAGGAGGAGAAGGACACCGGGTATCTCTGTATGCGGATGATTTGTTGTTATATGTAGCGGACCCAGCGGAGGGGATGCCAGAGATAATGCGGACACTTCGGGAGTTTGGAGAATTCTCAGGATATAAACTGAACATGGGGAAAAGTGAGTTGTTTGTGGTGCATCCAGGGGAGCAGAGCAGAGAAATAGAGGACTTTCCGCTGAGGAAGGTAACAAGGGACTTTCGTTACTTGGGGGTCCAGGTAGCCAAGAATTGGGGTACATTGCATAGGTTAAATTTAACGCGATTGGTGGAACAAATGGAGGAGGACTTCAAGAGATGGGACATGGTATCCCTGTCACCGGCAGGGAGGGTGCAGGCGGTTAAAATGGTAGTCCTCCCGAGATTCCTCTTTGTGTTTCAGTGCCTCCCGGTGGTGATCACGAAGGCTTTTTTAAAAAGGATCGAAAAGAGTATCATGAGTTTTGTGTGGGCGGGAAGACCCCGAGAGTGAGGAAGGGATTCTTACAGCTTAGTAGGGATAGGGGGGGGGCTGGCACTACCGAGCCTAAGTGAGTACTACTGGGCCGCCAATAACTCAATGGTGAATAAGTGGATGGGAGAAGAGGAGGGAGCGGCGTGGAAGAGATTGGAGAGGGCGTCCTGTAGGGGGACTAGCCTACAAGCTATGGTGACGGCCCCATTGCCGTTCTCACCGAAGAAATACACCACAAGCCCGGTGGTGGTGGCGACTTTGAAAATTTGGGGACAGTGGAGACGGCATAGGGGAAAGACGGGAGCCTTGGTGGGGTCCCCGATAAGAAATAACCACAGGTTTGCCCTGGGGAGAATGGATGGGGGATTTGGAATATGGCAAAGAGCAGGAGTAACGCATCTGAAAGATCTGTTTGTGGATGGGAAGTTCGCAAGTCTGGGAGCGCTGACCGAGAAATATGGGTTGCCCCAAGGGAATGCATTCCGGTATATGCAACTGAGGGCTTTTGCGAGGCAGCAGGTGAGGGAATTCCCGCAGCTCCCGACGCATGAGGTGCAGGACAGAGTAATCTCAAAGACATGGGTGGGAGACGGTAAGGTGTCAGATATATATAGGGAAATGAGGGACGAGGGGGAGATTATGGTAGATGAGCTGAAAGGGAAATGGGAAGAAGAGCTGGGGGAGGAGATTGAGGAGGGGCTGTGGGCGGATGCCCTAAGTAATGTAAACTCATCGTCCTCGTGTGCCAGGCTAAGCCTGATTCAATTTAAGGTGTTACACAGGGCGCATATGACTGGAGCACGGCTCAGTAAATTTTTTTGGGTAGAGGATAGGTGTGCGAGATGCTCGAGAAGACCAGCGAATCACACCCACATGTTCTGGTCATGTCCGGCACTACAGGGGTTCTGGGTGGGGGTGACAAAGGTGCTTTCGAAAGTAGTGGGGGTCCAGGTCGAACCAAGCTGGGGGTTGGCTATATTTGGGGTTGCACAAGAGCCGGGAGTGCAGGAGGCGAGAGAGGCCAATGTTTTGGCCTTTGCGTCCCTAGTAGCCCGGCGCAGGATACTGTTGATGTGGAAGGAAGCCAAGCCCCCAGGGGTGGAGACCTGGATAAATGACATGGCAGGGTTTATAAAGCTGGAACGGATTAAGTTCGTCCTAAGGGGATCGGCTCAAGGGTTCACCAGGCGGTGGCAACCGTTCGTCGAATACCTCACAGAAAGATAGAGGGAATGGAAAAGAAGAAGGCAGCAGCAGCAGCCCGCGGGAGGGGTGGGGGGGGGGAGGAACCAGAAGGAGTCTCAGGGTTATTAATATATATGTATAATATGTATAGATCGTTGCTATGAATAATTGTATATTGGACTGTTAAATCATATTTTTGGAGAGTGTTTATCTGAGACAAGGCAGTTGCCATTTAGTTTTAGTTTTCGTTTTTGTTATATATTATTTATTCTTTGTTTATAAAACAGGTCATTGTTATTTATACTGTTATATTATTGTGTAAAGGATACACAATGTACTGTGATGGTTGACCAAAAATTTTCAATAAAATATTTTTTTTAAAAAAATGATTTAAATGAGGGAACTAAATGTCATATCTCCAAATTTGCAGATGACGCAAAGCTGGGTGGGAGGCTGAGCCGTGAGGAAGATGCAAAGATCCTTCAGTGTGATTTGGACAAGCTGAGTGAGTGGGCAAATGCATGGCAGATGTGAATAAATGTGAGGTTATCCACTTTTGTAGCAAAAACAGGAAGGTGGGTTATTAACTGAACGGCTATACATTGAGGGCAGCAAATGTACAATGAGACCTGGGTGTCCTCATACACCACTCACTGAAAGTAAACATGCAGGTGCAACAGGTGGTAAAGAAGGCAAATGGTATGTTGAGTTTTATAGCGAGAGGATCCGAGTACAGGAGAAGGGATATCTTGATGCAATGTTGCAGGGCCTTGGTGAGACCACACCTGGTGCTGTTTTGCTCTCCTTATCTGAGGTAAGATATTCTTGCTCTAGACGGAGTGCAGCAAAGGTTTACCTGACTGATTTCTGGGATGGTGGGATTGACATGAGGAGAGATTGAATTGGTTAGGATTATATTCTCTGGAGCTCAGAAGAATGAGGGGTAATCTCATAGAAACCTACAAAATTCTAACAAGACCAGACAGGATAGATGCAGGAAGGATGTTCCTGATATTGGGAAAGTCCAGAACCAGGGGCCACAGTCTGAGGGTATGTGGTAGACCATTTGGGACTTAAGATAAGGGGAAATTGCTTCACCAAACGTGTGGTGGACAGCATAGTAGCACAGTGGTTAACACTGCTGCCTCACAGCACCAAGGACCCGGTTTCGATTCTGACCTTGGGTGACTGTGTGGAGCTTGCACATTCTTCTCCCGGTGCTCTAGTTTCTTCCCACAGTCCAAAGGTTTAGCACAGTGGGCTAAATAGCTGGCTTGCAATGCAGAACAATGCCAGCAGCGCGGGTTCAATTCCTGTATCGGCCTCCCCAAACAGGCGCCGGAATGTGGCGACTAAGGGCTTTTCACAGTAACTTCATTGAAGCCTACTTGTGACAATAAGTGATTATTATTATTATTAGGTATGCAGGTTAGGTGGGGTTAATGTCTGATATGGCAGGGGAGTATTTCTAGCTGGGGTGCTCTTTCAGAAGGCTGTTGCAGACTTGAAGAGCTGAATGACCTCCTTCTGCACTGTAAGGATTTTATGCTGAGCCTGTGGATTTGACAAACACAGAAAGTAATTGTGGCTAAAATATTGCATGTTTTCAAGAAGCAGTTAGATATAGCTCTTGGGGTGAAAGGCATCGAAGGATATGGGGGGAAGGCAGAAACAGGCTATTGAATTAGATGATCAGCCATGATGATAATGAATGACAAAGCAGGTTCGACGGGCTGAATGGCCTACTCCTATTTTCTACGTTTGTATGACTCAGAAGCATGACTATTATCACTGAGGCAAACCACCAAGGATGTCTTTCGAGTCATTAATTCTAAGCCTCTCTTTAATTTATTGGCCTGCACCCTCAATATTCCACTAGACGGCATGTTAATACTCTCAAAAAGAAGGACATGTGGAGTTCATCATTTCGTTTGAAGGGTCATTGTCGACCAGGTTAAAATTTCCATTCTGCACTCTGAGCACGGTGCCTCAGACACCCGGAAGGCATGCTGAAAATGTTACAGATGAAAAATCCAGGATCACTCCTGCATTATTTCCAATGCTCCCAGTAAAAAAGGTTCTGCACTAGGAGAACAGTAAGACTGATTTCTTTCATGAAAGTCAGTTGTACTAATTCAGAAGCATGTATTTTATGCTGGAGATTCCAGCGAATTGATAAATTAACTGTCACAACGCACTTCACGTTTATCTCCAGTCATGTGAGGAAAGTAAAAACATTTTCAGATTCCAAGTAAAATATTCAAGATGTTGAGGAAAACATTGCAAGTCAGTCTCAGTTCATTGTATCAAGACATTTATGGTATTCACTTTCTTCAGTACTAAACCCCTTGTACATGTCTGGTGAACTTGATAAAATATGCCGTAATATGAAATACATTGAAAACATTTTTATTTTTTGTTGTTTGTAAAATATTACTTCACGTGCTCACAAATGCAACTGCAAAAATTAAATCATGCTCCCAATTGCACTCTGTTAAAAATATGTCAATGAAGGGCTCCTCGTTTCCACATTGTGCGGCTAGGATGTCACGCAACCTGCCTCTGAAAATGGCATTGGGTGTCTATGTTGCTGCAGGACATGACACAATTCAGTGACAGCCTCTCTACAGAAGCACAGCTCCTTTTGAGCTGTTTCTCAGACAATTGCAATATATTCGCCTGGATCGATATGCACTCTACTGGAGGTAAAGGGTTCCGAGAGAACATGTAGAAGGTACAAAACAAACTGCACAATATATGGAAATGGGCTAACAATGATAGCTGAAATTTATGCAAAATAATGTACCACACAAATATACAAACGCCTGCTACTCCCAAGATATGCCCCTTGAGCCAGCTCTGCCATTTAACTGGTTTATCTTCTACCTCAATGCCATCTTCCCATACTATCCCAATATCCCTTGATATCATTGGTATCTGGAAACCTCTTGACATCTGCCTCAAACATACTCAGTGACTGAGCCTCCATAGCCTTCTGGGGTAGAGAAATCCAAAGAGTCACCACATTCGGACTGAAAAAATTGTTCCTCCTCTCGTTCCTAAATGGCCAACTTCTTATTCTGAGACTGTGCCCCTGGTTGTAGAGCCCCCACCCCCCAACAAAGGGACACTTCCCATATCATAAGATCATAAAATATTAGGCCATTTCGCCCATCATGTCTGCTCCGCCATTCAATCATAGCTGATATGTTTCTCATCCCCATTTTCCTGCCTTCTCTCCATAACCACTGATTCCCTTATTAATCAAGAACCTATCTATCTCTGTCTTAAAGCCATTCAGTGACTTGGCTTCCACAGCCTTCAGCGGTAATGAGCTCCACAGATTCCCTACCATCTGGCTGAAGGAATTCCTCCTCATCTCTGTTTTAAAGGATCTTCCCTTCAGTCTGAGGCTGTGCCCTCAGGTTCTAGCTTCGCCTACGAGTGGAAACATCCTCTTCACATTCACTCTATCCAGGCTTCAGTATTCTGTAAGTTTCAATGAGATCCCCCTCATCCTTCTAAACTTCATCGAGTACAGACCCAGAGTCCAGAACCACTCCTCATATGACAAGTGCTTCATTCTGGAGATCATTCTTGTGAACCTCCTTTGGACCTTCCATCCTTAGATACAGGGTCCAGAACTGCTCACAATATTCCAAATGGCGTCTGACCAGAGTTTTAAACGGCCTCAACAGTACATCCCTTCTCTTGTATTCTAGCCCTCTCAACATGAATGCTAACATTGCATTTGCCGTACTAACTGCCAACTGAACCTGCATGTTAACCTTAAGAGAATCCTGCACTAGGACTGCTAAGTCCCTTTGTGCTTCTGATTTCCCATTTAGAAAATAGTCTAAGCCTGTATTTTTCCTACCAAAGTGGATAACCTCACACCTTTCCACATTGTATTCCAACTGCCACCACTTTGCCGACTCCTAGCCTGTCCAGATCCTTCTGCACTCTCCCTGCTTCCTCAACTCAACCTGCCCCTCTACATATCTTTGTATCATCTGCCAACTTAGCAACAATGCCCTCAGTTCCTTCTTCCAGATCATGAATGCATATCATGAATAGCCATGGTTCCAACACTGACCCCTGCAGAACACCACTAGTCACCAGCTGCCATCATGAAAAGGACCCTTTGATCCCCACTCTCTGCCTTCTGTCTGTCAGTAAATCCGCTATCCCATTGAGCCCTGTAAGAATTTTGGCACTTCAATGAGATGATGAGGTCAAAGTTTTTTTTGCATTTTGTAAATAAGCCTGCTCCAGCTTATGCTAAATCTGAACCACATATGCAAGTTCCAAACAAGGGAAGAGTTAGTGCAGATAACAGCAAATTACTGGATGCTGGAATGTGAAACAAAACCAGAAAATACTGGACAATCACAGCAGGTCTGACAGCATCTGTGGAGCAAGAAGGGAGCTAATATTTCGAGTCTGGATTACTCTTTGTCAAAGCTTTGTCAAAGCTGACTCTTTGTCAATAGACAAGTTTCCCCACCTCAAACTCTGACTTGCAATTACTCCCAGATAGGAGTCGCTAAAGATGAACTATTTCTTCTGGTAAGGGCATCCAGAACAAGGAAACATAACCATTAATCTAGACGTTTCAGGGATTAGGTATAAATTATTTCTTCAGAAGTGGTAGTGAAAGCCTGGACCTCTCTTGAGCTCCTAAAAAGCTTTTGAGTTTACATCAGTTGAATATTTCAAATCGAGATTGATAGAATTCTATTAGGCAAGAATATTAAGAGATGTGGATCCACAATGTACAATCAGAGTTGTGCTATAGATCAACCATTGTGTAGTAAAGGGTTAACATAAGAAGCATAAATATTCTAATTTAATAATAATGACAAATCCCAAGACTGAGAGGTAAGAGCGATCTGGAAGAAGAGAAGATCTAACTTCATGCAGAGGACCAAATGTGTACATACTTGCTGTAAATAAACAGTTACTCTTAAAGAGACTATGTACTCAAGCAGCAAATCTTGGGGGCTGAGACAATTGCAAAACCCTATCTAAACCCCAGCCCACAATGGAAAATGGTGGTAGCGAGTAAAAGAAAACCCAGCAAAGATTGAAAGAAGATACAGGGATGGCAGGAGAGGAGGTCCTCAAAGGAAGGACAAAAGAGAAAATCAATTCCAAGAGTCACCAAATCATCAGAACATTGTGAGAGCTGCAGTTTCAAGGTATAAGGAAGGAACTTAAGCAAGGAGTCAGGAGGGCTAGAAGGGGTCACGAAAAGTCATTGGCAAATAGGGTTAAGGAAAATCCCAAGGCTTTTTACACGTACATAAAATGCAAGAGGGTAGCCAGGGAAAGGGTTGGCCCACTGAAGGATAGGCAAGGGAATCTATGTGTGGAGCCAGAGGAAATGGGCGAGGTACTAAATGAATACTTTGCATCAGTATTCACCAAAGAGAAGGAATTGGTAGATGTTGAGTCTGGAGAAGGGGGTGTAGATAGCCTGGGTCACATTGTGATCCAAAAAGACGAGGTGTTGGGTGTCTTAAAAAATATTAAGGTAGATAAGTCCCCAGGGCCTGATGGGATCTACCCCAGAATACTGAAGGAGGCTGGAGAGGAAATTGCTGAGGCCTTGACAGAAATCTTTGGATCCTCGCTGTCTTCAGGGGATGTCCTGGAGGACTGGAGAATAGCCAATGTTGTTCCTCTGTTTAAGAAGGGTAGCAAGGATAATCCCAGGAACTACAGGCCGGTGAGCCTTACTTCAGTGGTAGGGAAATTACTGGAGAGAATTCTTCGAGACAGGATCTACTCCCATTTGGAAGCAAATGGACGTATTAGTGAGAGGCAGCACGGTTTTGCGAAGGGGAGGTCGTGTCTCACTAACTTGATAGAGTTTTTCGAGGAGGTCACTAAGATGATTGATGCAGGTAGGGCAGTGGATGTTGTCTATATGGACTTCAGTAAGGCCTTTGACAAGGTCCCTCATGGTAGACTAGTACAAAAGGTGAAGTCACACGGGATCAGGGGTGAGCTGGCAAGGTGGATACAGAACTGGCTAGGCCATAGAAGGCAGAGAGTAGCAATGGAGGGATGCTTTTCTAATTGGAGGGCTGTGACCAGTGGTGTTCCACAGGGATCAGTGCTGGGACCTTTGCTCTTTGTAGTATATATAAATGATTTGGAGGAAAATGTAACTGGTCTGATTAGTAAGTTTGCAGACGACACAAAGGTTGGTGGAATTGCGGATAGCGATGAGGACTGTCGGAGGATACAGCAGGATTTAGATTGTCTGGAGACTTGGGCGGAGAGATGGCAGATGGAGTTTAATCTGGACAAATGTGAGGTAATGCATTTTGGAAGGTCTAATGCAGGTAGGGAATATACAGTGAATGTTAGAACCCTCAAGAGTATTGAAAGTCAAAGAGATCTAGGAGTACAGGTCCACAGGTCATTGAAAGGGGCAACACAGGTGGAGAAGGTAGTCAAGAAGGCATACGGCATGCTTGCCTTCATTGGCCGGGGCATTGAGTATAAGAATTGGCAAGTCATGTTGCAGCTGTATAGAACCTTAGTTAGGCCACACTTGGAGTATAGTGTTCAATTCTGGTCGCCACACTACCAGAAGGATGTGGAGGCTTTAGAGAGGGTGCAGAAGAGATTTACCAGAATGTTGCCTGGTATGGAGGGCATTAGCTATGAGGAGCGATTGAATAAACTCGGTTTGTTCTCACTGGAATGAAGGAGGTTGAGGGGAGACCTGATAGAGGTATACAAAATTATGAGGGGCAATGACAGAGTGGATAGTCAGAGGCTTTTCCCCAGGGTAGAGGGGTCAATTACTAGGGGGCATAGGTTTAAGGTGAGAGGGGCAAGGTTTAGAGTAGATGTACGAGGCAAGTTTTTTACACAGAGGGTAGTGGGTGCCTGGAACTCGCTACCGGAGGAGGTAGTGGAAGCAGGGACGATAGGGACATTTAGGGGGCACCTTGACAAATATATGAATAGGATGGGAATAGAAGGATACGGACCCAGGAAGTGTAGAAGATTGTAGTTTAGTCGGGCAGCATGGTCGGCACGGGCTTGGAGGGCCGAAGGGCCTGTTCCTGTGCTGTACATTTCTTTGTTCTTTGTTTTTTATAACTCAAATCCAGAGACTGAACAGCAGTGAGCACAAGCCTAAAGCAGCAAGCAGCAGCAGCAGAGAAGCAGGGACAATTCCAGGGCTCAACAGAAGCATACAATCCACCCTACCACTCCCAGAGTTTCTGCACCATTTTAGAGTGCAGAAGGTCTACAACAGGCTCACAACTGGGACAACTGGAGCAAAAAGCTCACTCGATGCAGAACAGTTTCAGGATTACATAAAACAATACGTGAAAAATTGCTTCGGTGCAGAGGGATGAGAGAGAATCACAGAAAGTTAGTATGCAGGTGCAGCACGATGACACAGTGGTTAGCACTGTTGCTTCACAACGTCATGGTCCCAGGTTCGATTCCCAACTTGGGTCACTGCCTGTGTGGAGTCTGCATGTTCTCCCTGTGTCTGCATAGGTTTCCTCCGGGTGCTCTGGTTTCCTCCCACAAGTCCCGAAAGACATGCTGTTAGGTAATTTGGACATTCTGAATGCTCCCTCTGTGTACCCGAACAGGCGCCGGAATGTGGCAACTAGGGGCTTTTCACAGTAACTTAATTGCAGTGTTAATGTATGCCTACTTGTGTAAATAAAGATTATTCTTATTATTGTAATACGGAAGGCAAATGGAATTTTGGCATTCATTGTGAATGGAATAGAATATAAAAGTAGGGCACAGCTGTTGCAATAGTGTAGGGCATTGGTGACACCGCATCTGCATACAATTTGGTCCCTTGACTTGACGAAGGATGTAATTGCATTTGCGGCAGTTCAGAGAAGATTGACTAGATTGATTCCAGGGATGAGGACTTGTCTTATGAAGAGAGATTGGGAAATTTAGGCCTATATTCCCTGGTGTTTAGAAGACTGAGAAGAAATCTAATTGAGGTATAAAAGATGCTAAAGGGGTTTAACAGGGTAGATGTAGAGCGGATGTTTCTCTTTGTTGGACTTCTAGAATGAGATGGAATAGTTTTAGGCTAAGGGGTGGCAGATTTAATACAGAAATGAGGAGGAATTACTTCACTCTAGGGTTGTGAACCTGTGGAATTCTCTACCTCAGAGTGCAGTGGACTCCGGAGCACTAAACAAATTTAAGGAGGGGATAGATAGGTTTTGATGTGTAGCAGGATGAAGGGTTATAGGGAGCGGGCTAGAAGATGGAGATGAGGCCGAGATGAGATTAGCCGTGATCGTATTGAATGGCGGAGGAGGCTCCAGAGGCTGAATTGCCGACTCCAGCTCCTAATTCCTATGCCCTTATGTTTTTGGAAAGGTCAGTCAGTACTCTGCTTTATGTTGTAGGATCCATGGCCAATGATGTGATTAAAAAGGCAGTGAGATGATGAGAGTTCAGCTTCTAATGAAGTCCTGCAAGCCCTCGACTATTGTTTCAGGGTGTATCGGAATTTAATTATTGAGAGGGCTAAATTTAATGGAAGAAAGCAAAGGCCAGGCAATTCCCCCAAAGGCTGCATTTATGGAATTTTAAAACATGAGCTGATTTGCAACACAATTTTTGTCAGGGTTCCAGATGAAGCATTATTAGATCCCTCACAGTCAAGAGAGGATTTAATGTTTGTTAAAGAGTGTAGATCTTGAAACAAACGGAGCTTAAAAACCTCTAACCGGGCAGCATGGTAGCACAGTGGTTAGCACAGTTGCTTCTCAGCTCCAGGATCCCAGGTTTGATTCCCGGCTTGGGTCACTGTCTGTGTGGAGTCTGCACATTCTCCCCGTGTCTGCGTGGGTTTCCTCCGGGTCCTCCGGTTTCCTCCCGCAGTCCAAAAATGTGTAGGTTAGATGGATTGGCCATGCTAAATTGCGCTTAGTGTCCAAACAAAAGTTAGGAGGAGTTACGGGGACGGAGTGGAGGCTTGGGTTTAAATGGGGTGCTCTTTCCAAGGGCTGGTGCAGACTCGATGGGCCGAATGGCCTCCTTCTGTACTGTAAGTTCTATGATTCTATGATTCTCTTGTGGAGGTTCAAATGTGTAAATATTTGCTGTAAATAAACATTTCTGGTTAAAGAGACTACTGTCGTGAGTGACATTCGTTTGGGAGTGTAGACAGTCCCCAAAACTCTCTAAATGCATACCACACAACAAAACAAACATGATCTAATTTAGGGCTGAATGACCGGCACTTCTGTTTAGATCTCAATATCCCTCACTATCATTTTAACAGCAAAACATCCACATACCTGTTTCAGGTTATAGAATCCTCTCTTATCACAGTTTGGGATATGAAACCTGTAGAGCTCTTCATTAGTGTGCTGTTGAATCACAATAATCCTGTCAATAGCTCGTTGCATTTCCTCCTGGCATGGACCCTGTGTGAAATCAAAATGGTCATGACATGAAAA
Organism: Scyliorhinus torazame; assembly: GCF_047496885.1. Classification (NCBI taxonomy): domain Eukaryota; kingdom Metazoa; phylum Chordata; class Chondrichthyes; order Carcharhiniformes; family Scyliorhinidae; genus Scyliorhinus; species Scyliorhinus torazame. The sequence goes on along the minus strand of NC_092712.1, from coordinate 138,795,235 downwards.
GGTTTTCTTTTAATCTGACAGACATTAAGCCCCAGGAAGTATATGATAAAACACAAATGTAATTATTCAACCTCATTAAATCTTCCCAATTGAAACATGGACTGGAATTCTCCAGCAGTTCACTGGCAGCGAGATTCTTTGGTCCTGCAGACCGTGCTCCCCTACCCTTGGGTTCCCCGGCAGCATGGGGTGACTTCAGTGGGAATTTCCATTGACAGCGGCGGGAGCCGAGAATCCCATTGCCAGTGAACGGTGCGCCGCTTCTTGCTGCTGAGAAACATGCATCTGGGAGACTGGAGAATTCCGCCACTTATATCTGTGCCCTTTTCTTCTTGGTCCTTCCACCAATCGCACAATATCTCTCCCTTTAATCTGTACAGACCCCTCTATCAAAGTTCTCTTTCCCAAGTGGTAACAGCCCCAGCTTCTACAATCCACCTGTATAACTGAAGTTCCTCAGAACTGAAACCATTGTTATGAATTATTTCCAGACTCTCTTTAATGCCTTCACATCCATCCTATAAGGCGGTGGCCAGAATTGAACACAATACTCCAGTTGAGGTCAAATCAGTGTTTTCTACAGATGTATCCTAAGTTCCTTGTTTTGTTCTCTATGCCTCACTATATAAAGCCCAGGATTTGTAAGCTTTAAAAAACATTCAGCTGTTCTGCCACCTTCAATGATTTGGGCACATGTACTCCTGTTCACCCTGCGCTTGCACACTCTCTGAAACTGCACTCATTAGTTTATATTGGGCGCGGTGCAATGGCTACGCTGCGCTGGAAAATCGCTGTGGAACAGCAAGGTCGATAAAAGAGAGGAGATCCTGCTCTGGGGATCTACCGGCTCGCAATGTCTCGGGAGATCCAACGTGATCTCGCAAGACGTTGCAATGTAAATCCCACCCACAATCACTTTTTGGCAAATTTGCATATTAGAGCGAGACATTCTGACTCAAATGTGCAGATTCCTGAGGCACCTGAGGCTTTGGGATTCATCCACTTCACATCATAGAATCATAGAATCATAGTGAAGAAGGAGGCCATTTGGCCCATCGAGTCTGTGCCGGCTCTTCGAAAGAGAACCCTACCCATCCCACACCTCCACCCTATCCCCATAACCCAGTAACCCCACCTAATATAAGGGCAATTTTGGACACTAAGGGCAATTTATCATGGCCAATCCACCTAACCTGCACATCTTTGGACTGTGGGAGGAAACCGGAGCACCCGGAGGAAACCCACGCACACACGGGAAGAACGTGCAGACTCCGCACAGACAGTGCCCAATCCAAGAATCGAACCTGGGACCATGGAGCTGTGAAGCAATTGTGCTACCCACTGTGCTACCGTGCTGCATCAAAGACCTTGGGTGAGCACTGTTGAGTACTAGTCCCCACAAATGGATCGCACTCATGGGGGCTCCCTGGGAATTGGAGGGTACAGCCTCATGCCCTTTGGGAAGGGTGGTGCCCAGGCATTGCTGGTGCTACCTGAGCACCCTGGCAGTGCCACCTTGGCACCATGGCAGTGCCACCTGGGGGACAGCCAGGCATTGCAGGCTGGCATGGGCACTGCCAGGTGGGCACTGCCAAGGTGGCAATTTTTGTGTGTATTCGATTGGGCCAGGGTGCCCGGTGTGTATGTGTTTCATTGTTACTTTTCCGCCCACTCCACAAATCTGTCCTTGTCATTTTAAAGTTTGTTGTATATTCATGTTTGTTACTAGTTGGAACAAGTTCACTTTAAGTCCAGTCACGTGATGTTTTGATGATGTCATTGGCCGTTTGCTTGGGCAAATGAGCAGTCTATCATCGTAGATTATCATAGAATTTACAGTGCAGAAGGAGGCCATTCGACCCATCGGTTCTGCACTGGCCCTTGGAAAGAGCACCCCACCCAAGTCCACACCTCCACCCTATCCCCATAGCCCAGTAATCCCACCTAATCGTTTTGAACACTAAGGGCAATTTAGGATGGCCAATCCACCTAACCTGCATATCTTTGGACTGTGGGAAGAAACCGAAGCACCCGGAGGAAACCCATGCAGACTCGGGGAGAACGTGCAGAGTCCGCACAGACAGTGACCCAAGCCGGGAATCAAACCTGGGACCCTGGAGCTGTGAAGCAACTGTGCTGACCACTGTGCTACGGTGCCACCCGATCTTTACAGCCTGTTGAGTAAACACCTTTCCAATATAGCTCTTGTTTGTTTGTACCTTTTTTGTATTTGTTTATGGGATGTGGATATTGCAGGCTTTGCCAGTATTTATTGCCCATCCCTAATTGCCCTTGAAGGAGCAGTTAAGAGTCAACCACATTGCTGTGGGTCTGGAATCACATGCAAGCCAGACCAGGTATGGACGGCAGATTGCCTTCCCTCAAGGACATTAGTGAACCAGATAGGTTTTTTACGACAATCGACAATGGCTTCATGATCATCATTAGACTTTTAAAATTTCAGATTTGTATTGAATTCAAATTTCACTATCTGCAGTGGCAAGATTTGAACCTGGGGGACCCAGCATTACTCTGGGTCTCTGGTGTACTAGTCCAGTGACAATATGACCACCTCCACTAAGTTTGCAAGCCTCTACGTTTAAAATGCCACAAGGTTTAACACTATCCCCCTCACAGTTCACAGTAGTTCCAAGTTTTGTGTTGTTTACAAATTTTGAAATTGCGCCCTACACAGTAAATTGCCTAAGATATGTAATGATCCTGCGCCAGACCTCCAAATGTTTGGCATGATCCAGTGAGGGACCAATAACCTTTTGTTTAAAGTAGACAAACTTTGAGATTGTAGACATGTCTCAAGCGAATAAAGCCACAAGATTCCACAGACTTTGAACAAACAAAAATAATCTTTACTATGCAAGGTCAGAAAGACAACTGTAGCACTGTGAGTCAACCAATCTCATAAAGCCATAAGAATAAGGAATAGGAGTAGGCCATTCAGACGTTTGAGCCGGCTCCACCAACTAATAAGATCATGGCTGATCTAACACTCATTGGAATCCTACCCCTTTAACAAGGGATTACAGTCTTTACGTTGAAAGTTCTAACCTTGGAATTCTCTCCAAATGTCAATCCAATTCGGACGGCTCCAATGATGTCATCTCCTGAGATCCTGATCCCCTGGATTGCCGAGTATGCACTCAAACATCAACTTGCAAGCACAACGTCAGCTCTTTGGCAATGCCAAACAAGATACTACTGTTCCAAAGGGTTAGCATTGCTCCAATGGCCCGCAGCATGGATTCAAATGCCTTTGGCAGCCTTCTTAGATCTTCAGGGCTTCTCCTGAACCCTCTTTGGTCAAAGTGCTTCCCTGAATCCTCATCACTTAAAGTCTACCAACCGCAGCCCTTTCTCCACTCTTTTTTCTCTTATTTTGGACCTTTCCCGTACCGGCCTCCCTGAACAGGCGACTAGGGGCTTTTCACAATAACTTTATTTGAAGCCTACTTGTGACAATAAGCGATTTTCATTTAATCTCATTTTCCATGACCCCTTTCCCTGCCTCCCCCTCCTTGTCCACTACCTGGGATTCTTCTCTGCAATGGTGCTCTACCCAGGTCACATGACCAAGGTTTTTGTACTATTTTACCTTTTAAGCACTGATGTCAAGATGGCAGAGCTTTTTGGCAGTTCAAGGAGATACCTGGAAGTGAGCATGCAGACCCAGAGAAACTGCTACACACTATGGATGTGCCAAAACTCATGTCCTGTCAGGGTTTGTGGTTCCTCTGTCCAAAGAACTTGAAATGCTCAATTGCCCATGCATAACCCGCTCCCAATCTGCACATGCACGGAAACCCTGAGCTTATCAGGACTTTGAGTTCCTGGCCTCTGCTCTTGATGAGAGGGAAAGTTGGCTTTCATAATAGACATTAATATATATCAGGAAGACCAAGGAGCCTAACATCGACCCTGGGGAACTCCGCTTTCAAACCTTCCTCCCAGTCTTGCCTTGGTCATTCAAGAGGCACTGAGTGGCAATCAGATACTCAACCACAACAAGTTACCTCAGACCACCATCCTGGACCTCACAGTAAGTAACTAAGAATATCCATGACAAGGCCTGAGAGCTGAGAGTAAATGATCTTCTTAACCTCTTATGAATAATGTTTGTGGGCGGATAAACAAGCAAATTGGAAAACATTAAAAAAATTAAATTAGGAATGAATATTATTTGATACTTTACATGTATATAAAGTATATATATATAGAAAGAATTTCATTATGAAATACTGAAAAGAATGGCAATTAGCTCATGTCAGGTTGACGTGTGGCTTGGAGAGGAACTTGCAAGTGGTGACTTTCCCACCACATTTTTCAGCTGTGAACTTTTTTTAATCAAAGTGAAAGATGTTTGTGCAGAATAAGTTTCTTCTTGTAAGACACGATACATATGGCAACATTTTGGCTGCTGTGGAAAGAGTTTGAATTTGCTGCCTGGTGTAAAGCTGGCAATACGGATCGGCTGTTTGTTATAAAAACTGGAAGATTTTCATAACTGTGTGCTGGCAATGCCAGTTATAGATCTTGATGACAAGTTGAACATATACCCCACGTAGTCTATGTAAGGAGGACATGGAGAATTGGTTAGCGATGAGTCTTAGGCGTAGCTATAATTTGAAGGTTTCAGTGGTGGTGGGAGTAAGGTAATTATTGAGATATTTTTGAATTCAGGGGACCTGGATCAAGCATTCCAAACTAAACTAAAGTATGGTTAGATACAGACTGTAGCTCATGTATTCTTCCATTGAATCCTTCCTCAGAATGAATATTGTATCATTGTGACATTTTCCACTTGTGACACCAAACCTTCTGACCCGTCTAAGTGAGGACACTAGTTTTTAACTATTTTCTACCCGCTTGTAGAATATACCTATTAGGATGTGCATTATAAATGCCCCCAAAACACGTATTCAGCCAACAGACAGACGAAAGGGATTTTCAAACATTAAACTATCAGACTGGACAGTATTCAAAACTACATGCCAGAAATGAAACAATGTCTAATTCATCAGATCGGCAGATCTACTGCAGTGCAAGTTTTAACAGTTTGAATAACAATAATGGGTCTTAATAGCCATCTATTTAATAGAAAATTTCCGAATCAAAGGTGCCTCCTACAGGCTCCAGCAAATAGACATTTGATGAAGTGCAAAAAGACCACAGGTTGTGTGCATTGGTGGGTATTTAATTCAGTGCCATTTGTTTCAGAATGGATCAGAAGCTGCGCTTTTCAGTTTATTATGATGCCAAGAGTTCAACAATGACTACAGATTAGAGAAAACAATGTGGTAAAATGTGATTCTTTTTGCCTGATGTCAGTGGAGCGAGGCGAGTTGACTGTCTCCTGCTCTTCACACTTGAACTCCTCTACTAAATATTTCACTGAAAGGAAAAGACAAGCTGTTCAAAAAAATAAGAAAGCATCAGTCTCTTCTCTTTTAAAAATCGCTGCATTTATTTCAGAAGTAATAAAATACGAATGAGGTATCAAGGATTTCTCATCTTATAAGTTACAAACCTTTAGATTTGATGAAGAATGCGATGATGCCTCCATGTGGTCAAGGAAGACATTGCACAAAGAGTATTTGTTCAGGTGAATTTTATAAATTCCATGCTTCCATTGTTAATCTAACTAGCAGAGATCAGATTATATAATTTTAAAGAAATCATTAATTGAAGACTTTTTCTTCTTTCTCTCTGTCTTATTCTTTCTTCCTCTTATTCTGCTTTCTTTCTTTCAATTTTGCACTATTAAGTGCCTACTCAGCTCTCAGGGTAGAATTTTCCACTCTTGCCAGCAGCAGGAATCGTGGCAGGCACTTCGCTTTCCAGGAGGCAAAAAAAATCTGTTTCCCAACTGCGGGATAAATTGTGATTTCTGACTTTGAAGGTTGAATAAACATGGGCCGAGCTGCCTGCAAACAATGCAGGGAATTAAGTTCTCCACCAGCGAGAATTTAGAATGTTCAGTTTTACGACGATATGTCCTAGTGGGCTTCAACTCTTCCATGAATCTGAGGTCAGTAAATGCTGATTTCATCTTCTTGGGGGCTGTGCATAACGTCACTCATCTCACAAAGAATCAGAGAATCTTTAGAGTGCAACAAGCTCATTTACCTTGTTCCATGTACTGCGCGCATTTAGGTACAACACCCTCAATCCGGCATTGAATTTAGCAAACCTCCTGGCTGGGAGGTTTGCTAAATTCACTCGGGAGGATTTAAACTAGTATGGCAGCGGGGTGGGAACCAGAATATGAGCTTAGAAGGTGTAATAACTGAAGGGGAAATAGAGAACCAAAATAAAAGAACAGCAGCACCCTCAGGCAGAGCAAAAAACGTGACAAGTGTGAAAAGGGAGGTGGTCAATGCAGGATTGAGGGTGTTGTACCTAAATGCGCGCAGTATATGGAACAATGTAAATGAGCTTGTTGCGCACATTGAAATTGGCCGGTACAATATTGTGGGCATCACAGAGACATGGCTGCAAGGGGATCAGGGCTGGAATCTAAATATACAAGGATATATGTCCCATCAAAAGGACAGGCAGATGGGCAAAGGGGGCGGGGTTGCATTGTTAGTAAGGAATTAAGTTAAATTGCTAGCAAGGAGCGATATAAGACCAGAAGGCATAGAAGCTCTGTGGGTAAAGTTGAGGAATCGCAAAGATAAAAAGACCCTGGTGGAAGTTATGTACAGGCCCCCTAGCAGTATTCAGGAAGTAGGGCAGAAAATCAATCAGGAGATAGAAAAGGCATGTAAAAAAGGCAATATTACAATAATCATGGGGGACTTCAATATGCAGGTGGACTGGGAAAATCAGGTTGGTCGTGGATCCCAAGAAATGGAATTTGTGGAATGTCTAGGCAATGGTTTTTTGGAGCAGCTTGCGACAGAGCCTACTAGGGAACAAGCAATTCTGGATTTAGAGACGTGTAATGGCGCAGACCTTTTTTAAAATTTAGAGTACCCAATTCATTTTTTCCAATGAAACGGCAATTTATCGTGACCAATCCACCTAGTTTGTACATTTTTGGGCTGTGGGGATGAAACCCACGCAAACACGGGGAGAATGTGCAGACAGTTACCCAGAGCCGGGATCGAACCTGGGACCTCGGTGCCATGAGGCCGCAGTGCTAATCCACTGCACCACCGTGCTGCGGTAATGAGGCAGGCTTGATTAGGGAAGTTAAGGCCCCAACGGAGTCCCTGGGCGCGCACTCAGAGCCTGTGCAGACCAGCTGGCGAGTGTATTCGCAGATATCTTCACCACACCACTCCACCGCTCTGAGGGCCTCACCTCCTTCAAGAAGACCACCATAATACCAGTACCAAAGAAGAACAAGGTAGCCTGCCTCAACGACTACCGACTGGTGGCCCTGACGTCTGTTATCTTGAAATGCTTCGAGCGGCTAATCATGAAACGGATGACTGCCAGCCTCCCAGACGGTCTCGATCCATTGCAGTTTGCCGATCACCGCAACCAGTCCACAGCAGATGCTATCTCCCTGGCTCTACAATCAACATTCAAACATTTTGACAAGGACACCTATGTAAGACTGCTGTTCATCGACTTCATCTCTGCCATCTGTCGTGTTAATCACCCTGGGGTAACACGGACTGCAACTGGATGCAGTTGTACTTGAAAGCAGACTCCAAACTTTGGTGTTGGTTCAATACGCTTTATTGAACTTGTTAAGCAGTGCACACAGTTCGCTGTGGGTTTGACACTCTACTAATCTAAGCGTGCTTACTATAACTAACTAGATCAGACTAGCTCTGAGCCACGTGTAGAAGGTGCTAACTGATATATATACCCTGACTGTCATTCCAGTTGTCACCAGTGGAAAGAGGCAGAGTGTTGATGCCTCGTGTGTTTTATAGTGGGAGACCACATTCTAGCGTTCTGCCTGGTGATTGGTTGTGTTCAGTCTTGTGTGTTGATTGGCTGTACTGGGTGTCTGCCACTGCCTGTCTGTATCTCATTATGTGCATGAGTGCATATCATGACACCTTCAAGGCCATTATCCCGACAAAACTAATAACCAAACTCCGCAATCTTGGACTTTACCCCTCCCTGTGCAGCTGGATCCTCGACTTCCTTACCAACAGACCGCAATCTGTCAGGATAGGCAACAGCACCTCCTCCACAATAGTCCTCAACACCGGAGCCCCGCAAGGATGTGTGCTCAGTCCTCTACTGTACTCCCTATACACACATGACTGTGTGGCAAGATTTAACGCCAACTCAATCTATAAGTTTGCGGATGATATGACTGTGGTGGGCCGTATCTCAAACAATGATGAATCAAACTACAGGAGGGAGATAAATTACTTGGTTGCATGGTGTACCGAAAACAACCTCTCTCTTAATCTGATCATTGACTTCAGCAAGCGTAACATGACACGCACTCCCGTCAGCATCAATGGCTCCAAAGTGGAGATAGTCGATAGCTTTAAGTCACTGGGGGTCACCATCACCAACAGTCTGTCCTGGTCCACTCACGTTGATGCAACAGTCAAGAAAGCCCAACATCTCTACTTCCTATGGAATCTAAAGAAATTTGGCATGTCTGCATCGACTCTCACAAACTTCTACAGATGTGCATAGAGAGCATCCTATCCAGCTGCATCACAGCCTGGTATGGCAACTGCTCGGTCCAAGATCGCTAGAAACTGCAGAGTGTGGTGAACTCAGCCCAACGCATCACACAAGCTTGCCAACCCCACATTGATTCTGTATACACCTCCCGCTACCTCAGGAAGGCAGACAGCATTATCAGAGATCCCTCCCACCCAGGCTTTTCCTTCTTCCAGGCCCTTCCATCAGGCAGAAGGTACAGAAGTCTGAAGACCCGCACATCCAGACATAGAAACAGCTTCTTCCTCACAGCTACAAGACTCCTCAACGACTCCCCCTTGGACTATCTGTTCGCTGTAAGAACACTATTCATGATGCCCTATGCTGCTCTTGCTCATGTATTTGCTTTGTTTGGCCCCTTGTTCTGCACTGTAACCAATCACTGTTTGTCGATGGACCATTTGTCAATGTACTCTGTTGATTATTCTTGTGTCTACTATGTACGTACTGTGTACGTTCCTCGGCCGCAGCAAAATACTTTTCACTGTACGTCGGTACATGTGACAATAAATAAATCAAATCAAATCAAGGTGAAGGAACCATTCGGGAGCAGTGACCACAATATGATAGAATTTACCTTGCAGTTTGAGAGGATTTACCTTGCAGTTTGAGAGGGAGAAGTGCAATCAGATGTAATTGTATTACAATTAAATAAGGGTAACTACAAAGACATGAGGGAGGAGTTGGCCAGAGTTGATTGGAAAAGGAGCCTAGCAGGGAAGACAGTGGAACAGCAATGGCAGAGGTTTTGGGGGTTATTCGGGAGGCCTTTAAAAGTGAGCAGGGAACAACTAAAAAAGCAAGAAGGGGGGAGAAGATGAAGTATGAGTGCAAGATAGCTAGTAATATAAAGGAAGATAGGAAGAGTTTTTTTCAATTTATAAAAGGTAAGAGAGAGGCAAAGATAGACATTGCATCACGGAAAATGTGGCTGGAGAAGTAACAATAGGAAACAAAGAAATGGCAGATGAACTGAATAGTTACTTTGCATCAGTCTTCATGGTGGAAGACACAAGTGGGATGCCAGAGCGCCAAGAGAACCAGGGGCCTGAGATGAGTGCAGTGACCATTACTCAGGAGAAGGTTCTGGGGAAACTGAAAGATCTGAAGGTGGATAAATCACCTGCACTGGATGGACTATACCCCAGGGTCCTAAAAGAGATAGCTGAGGAGATTGTGGAGGCATTGGTGATGATCTTTCAGGAATCACTGGAGGCAGGAAGGGTCCCAGAGGACTGGACAGTGGCTAATGGAACACCATTGTTTAAGAAGAGAGGGAGGGAGGTAGAAGACGAGAAATTATAGGCCGGTTAGCTTGACTTAGGTCATTGGTAAGATTTTAGAGTCCATTATTAAAGATGAGATCGCGGAGTACTTGGAAGTGCATGATAAAATAGGACTGAATCAGCACGGCTTCATCAAGGGGAGGTCATGTCTGACAAATCTGTTAGTGTTTTTTGAGGAAGTAATAGGAAGTTACCAGTGGACGTGATTTATTTAGATATCCAGAAGGCATTTGACAAAGTGCCGCATCGGAAAATGTTAAATAAGTTATGAGCCCATGGTGTTCAGGGCAAGATCCTGGCATGGATAGAGGATTGGCTGACTGGCAGAAGGCAGAGAGTGGGAATAAAGGGGTCTTTTTCAGGATGGCAGCCGATGATTAGTGGTGTACCTCAGGGGTGGGTGCTGGGACCACAACTTTTCACAATATACATTAATGATCTGGAGGAAGGAACTGAAGGCACGGTTGTTAAGTTTGCAGATGATACAAAGATCTCTAGAGGGGCAGGTAGTATTGAGGAAGCAGGCGGGCTTCAGAAGGACTTGGACAGGCTAGGTAAGTGTGCAAAGAAGTGGCATATGGAATACAATGTGGAAAAGTTTGAGGTTATGCACTTTGGAAGGGGAAATGGAGACATAGACTATTTTCTAAATGGGAAGATGCTTAGGAAATCAGAAGCACAAAGGGACTTGGGTATCCTTGTTCATGATTCTTTTAAGGCTAACGTGCAGGTTCAGTCGGCAGTTAGGAAGGCAAACGCAATGTTAGCATTCATGTCGAGAGGGCTAGAATACAAGACCAAGGATGAACTTCTGAGGCGATACAAGGCCCTGGTGAGACACCATTTGGGTATTGTGGGCAGTTTTGGGCCCCGTATCTAAGGAAGGATGTGCTGGCCTTGGAAAGGATCCAGAGGAGGTTCACAAGAATGATCCCTGGAATGAACAGGGATCAGGATGTCGTATGAGGAACGGTTCAGGTCTCTGGGTCTGTACTCGTTGGAGCTTAGAAGAATGAGGGGGGATCTGATTAAAACTTACAGGATACTGCGAGGCCTGAATAGAGTGGAGGTGGAGAGGATGTTTCCACTTGTAGAGAAAAACTAGAAGCAGAGGACCCAATCTCAGACTAAAGTGACGAACGATCCTTTAAAACAGAGATGAGTAGGAATTTCTTCAGCCAGAGGGTGGTGAATCTGTGGAACTCTTTGCCGCAGAAGGCTGTGGAGGCTAATTCACTCAGCGTCTTTAAGGCAGAGATAGATAGGTTCTTGATTAATAAGGGGATCGTGGGTTATGGGGAGAAGGCAGGAGAATAGAGATGAGAAAAATATCAGCCATGATTGAATGGCGGAGCAGGCTCGATGGGCCGAGTGGCCTAATTCTGCTCGTATGTTTTATGGTCTTATAAAAGGAGTCCATTCGGCCCGTTGAGCTTGCACTGGTTCGCTGAAAGAGCATTCCACCTCGCCCCACTCCCCTGTCTTATCCCCATAGCCTTGTACATTCTTCCATTTCAGATAACAATCCAATTCCCTTTAGAATTCTCGATCAAATCTGCCTCTACCACCATCTCAGGAAATTCATTTCAGGTTCCAATCACCCTCTGGGTGAAAAGTCTTTCCCTCACATCACTTTTACTCCTTTTGTCAATTCTTTTGAAACTAGTGCCATCTACTTCTTGATGCTCACCTGCGTGGAAAGTTTCTCACTATTTATATTGTTCATACCTCTCAGGATCTTTAATATCTCTATCAAGTCTCCTCTCAGCCTTCTTTTCTCCAAGGAAAACAGTTCCAACCTCTCCAATCCATCTTCCTAGCTACAGTTCTTTATCCCTGGAATAACTCTTGTGAATTTCCTCTGTATTCTCACCAATGCCTTCACCTCCTTCCTCAAGTATGGTACCCAGAACTGGATGTTGTACTCCAGATGAGGCCTAATTTGTTACATTTTTTATATGTTTGGCCTGGCTTGCCATACTTCGCAAGCCAGTGCATTATGGAGCACAGGATCCATGTTTTCTTTTAGTTCGACTACTGAAGCAATAAAGGATGGGCGGGATTCTCCGACCCCCCGCGAGTCGGAGAATCGACGGGGTGCGGCGTGAATCCCACCCCGCTGGCTGCCGAATTTTCCAGCGCCGGGGTTTTGGCGGGGGTGGGAATCGCTCACCGCCGGTCGGGGGCCGTTGGCTGCCCGCTTTCGGCCAGTCCCGCCGGCGTAAATCACAACAGGTCCTTATCGGAGGGACCTGGCTCCACGGGCGGCCTGCAGAGTCCCCGGGGGGGGGGGGGGGGGGGGGGTGCGTGGGATCTGGCGTCATCCTGCGCATGCGCTGGGATGATGCCAGCACACGCTGGCGCTCCCGCGCATGCGCCAACTCGCGCCGACCGGTGGAGGCCCTTCAGCGCCGGTTGGCGTGGCGGCAAGCCCTTCCGTGCCGGCGCCGGCCTAGCCCCTAAAGGTGCGGAGGATTCCGCACCTTCGGGGCGGCCCAACGCCGTAGTGGTTCACGCCCCTTCTCAGCGCCGGAGTGGCCCGCCCCGCCGGTTCGTGGAGAATCCCGCCCGATAGCTACAATGTTAATCACCTCCTGTGTCTGCCGGTGCACTGATTGATCTTGATCCAGGACCATGCACATAGCAAATTGGCAATGAGGATGACAGACAAGGATAACGCCACTCAAAAAGTGAAACTAAAGAAAGGAAACATTAATTTCATCTGAACTGCATGTTGGAATTGTACTGCACAGCAGAAAAAGGCTGCAGTTCAATCCATGGACCTGTGGAGTTTGGAACAAAAAGAAACCTGCAGAGTTTAAAGATAAAAAGAAACTGCAGAACAAGTAAAAAAAAAAGAATTGCAGCTGTTCGGAAGGTTTAAACAAAAAGACAATCAGAAGCACTGTTGTTTTAAGTTTCAAAATAAAAAGACAAAACAAAAAAGCAAATAAAAATAAATTACAGTCAAAAAAGAGACTATGTTGGACTATGAGCCCACTGGGACTCCCGAATTATGGAAAACATAAAGAGCGAAACTCCCTACGAGTAAAAAGAGACACCATCTTAATTCGCCCAAAACCCCGTCAGAAGTTTTGAACCAGGTTAAAACACAGAGCAGCATTATTGCTGGTGAGCCTACCGAAATTTGGGAAGCGCGGTAAACCCACAGCAGAGAAAGCCAACAGCTGCAGAAACAGCTCGAACGAAAAGCAATTGGCTCCAGCTCTTAAAATGGCAACGCTTTTAAAATGGCAACACAGCAACTGACAAAGAAGAGAAAATAAAAGGCTGAAAATGACCATACTGCCTGAACCTATGGGATATTTTCGGAACCCAGGACGAGGAACATTGGAACAGGAGTAGGCCATTCAGCCCTTTGCGTCTGCACCGCCACTTCATATAATCATGATGTGGAGATGCCGGCGTTGGACTGGGGTGAGCACAGTAAGAAGTCTTACAACACCAGGTTAAAGTCCAACAGGTTTGTTTCGAATCACTAGCTTTCGGAGCACTCCAAACATGTTAAACATAACGAGTGCTCCGAAAGCTAGTGATTTGAAACAAACCTGTTGGACTTTAACCTGGTGTTGTAAGACTTCTCACTGTAATATAATCATGGCTGATCAAACACTTCAATGTCTTTAACACCCACAATCCCCCCCGGGGGCAGCAGGTTAGCATGATGGTTAGCAAAATTGCTTCACAGCTCCAGGGTCCCAGTTTCGATTCCCGGCTTGGGCCACTGTCTGTGTGGAGTCTGCACGTTTTCCCTGTGTCTGCGTGGGTTTCCTCCGGGTGCTCCGGTTTCCTCCCACAGTCCAATGATGTGCAGGTTATGTGGATTGGCCATGCCAAATTGCCCTTAGTGTTGGGTGGGGTTACTGGGTTATGGGGATAGGGTGGAGGTGTTGACCTTGGGTAGGGTGCTCTTTCCAAGAGCCGGTGCAGACTCGATGGGACGAGTGGCCTCCTTCTGCACTGTACATTCTATGACTGTCTGTATCCTTTTATGTTATTGTTAATCAGAAGTCTATCAATCACTGCTTTAAACAGACACAATGGCTAGGATTTGCCATTTGGGAGATTATGGACGGGATTCTCTGTTGATGCCGGCACAGAATTTGTGGAGTTCCACGACAGCAAAACTGGCACCGCACCTGGACCGATTCAACTACTGTTAAGGGGCTAGCACCGGTACTACGTGGAATACAATCAATTCCAATGAAACAGTGCAGGATTCGCCGGTTCCGCAATTGACACTCAGGAGGCTGACAAGCTGCAGCCACATACACACACTTCACTCCCCACAAACACCATCCCAGCCAACAAGATGGCAGCAAGACGCGCGGCTCCATGATTCACGGATGCCGAGCTGGAGACCCTGCTGGACATGGTGACGGAGAAGCGGATGACCCTGTACCCCGATCCGGGAAGGAGGATGGTAGTTGCCACCATTCACCATGCCTGGGCACAGGTGGCAGAGGCGGTGAGCGCCGTGAGCAAGGACGTCTGGACCGGCTAGCAGTGCCGAAAAAAAGTGCACAACCTCCTCAGAGCAGCCAGGGTGAGTAGGCAGCACCGTTACTCCAGCACTAACCCCCATCCGACACGCCCATAACCCCACCCCCCCCCAACTCGGAGGGCGGCATAAACCCCACCCTACAACCGCCTTGGTCGGGTGCCCTGGCAACTGAGACCTCCAGTTACCCACCCCTGAGCTGCATGCGTCAGACTTCTAACACTGTTGTTCTCTGTTTGCCCCTCCACCACCCCAGGAGAAGGCTGCCCACAACCGCCAGAAGCGGGAGAAAACTGGAGGGGGACCGCCGGACCTCACCATGGCAGAGCAGTGGACGGGGTCGGCGGCCTGAAGGAAAGGGAAGTTGCCAGGGTGGAGTCCGGCTGCGGGCGAGAAAGTGAGACCCTGCTGAGTCACAGTTCCCCGTGACACAGGTGTCAACCACCCCCCCCCCAACACCACTCTCACTACCACCCTCACCCTCAAACCACCCTCACTGCCATCCCCCCCCCCCCCCATCCCACCCCCGGCCCCGCGGTCCAATTATGCGTCTTGTCTTGTGTCTTGCAGGACCTGCTGGAGATGGGGCGGGCCCATCTGGTGTCCTCCACCCCCAGCCAGTGCTACAGCCGGAGCCCCTCCACACCCCCATGCGCTGAGCACTGACACTGAGAGCAGGTCAGATGCCAGCCTCCCACCCGAGATGCAGGACACCCCAGTGCTCGAGTCTGAGGATGACACTGATTTTCCCTCACAGCTGTCTCCAACACCCTCCACCATCGCAGAGACACTCATCTCGGTTGGACACTTTAGTGAAGAGGCTCCTGGGACACTATCTGGTGCGCACCACACAGCTTATCTGGTACAGCAGGTGGAGGTAGGAACAGCAGAGGGGTCGGACAGTCGGAAGGCATGCCGACCCCAGGGACTAGCTGACATCCCAACAGGTTTCAGGCATCTGGAACGGACAGTCCCATCGATGGTGGAGGTGCAGTCGCAGAGCCAGGGACTACATGAGGGGTTGTCGGCGAGCATCCAGCACCTGCAGGTGCACTGGGAGGAGTCAACCATGTGCCAGAGCCACTTCAAAATTGCAGTGCGCTTCAGAGCAGGCCAAGGCGAGAACGTCGACGGCATTGTCCAGGCACTGGCTGACGTGAAGCAGACACAGAAGGAGGTGGCCCAATCCTAGAGGGAGATGGCCCAATCACTGGCTGGTGTGACACAAACCCAGATGTTGGTGGCACAGTCAATGGGTGATGTGGCGCAGCCCCAGGTCTACTCCCTGTGCTCCATGGCCGCGATTATGCAGACCCTGGTTGAGACCAGAGCGGGCCTCCAGGACTGGCAGTGCCAACTGGTGGGAGAGCCTCAGGGGATAGCTCCACTCACACCCCCATCCCATGGAGTATTCCGGGGGCCATAGGGCACCCCGAGGGAGGAGGAGGTAATGGGGCCCATACTGGTGACTCCCACAGGGGAGGTGCCAGAACACCACAGCATCTCAGACTCCCTCCTTCCCATTCCTGGTGCATCTGGTGGGCAGCGGGCAGAACAGGGTGGCACCACGCCACCTGGGATTTCGGAGCAGCAGCCAGGCCCATCGAGGCCCAGGTGTCCCAGAAGACGCCCGCCCACGGGAACCCAAGTCGCAGGGCGGGAATCACAGCAGGCCGCTTCCTCTCCTGCTGTACCATCTGGGGATCCACCAAGACATAGCGTTAAGGCCCATTAGGCTAGAAAGTTAGATGCAAGGTAAGTTGGCACAGGTGCAGGGCGTAGTTTAATTACAGGGCCTAGGGCACAAATCTGTATCCAAACTGTCACTTTAGACTCCTGTTCACATTGTTACAACCTGCCTCGGTGCTCTGTCGGATGGGTGTGAGGGGAGGGAAATCTGTGCTGGCCACAGAGTGGGGTTGGGAATGGCTGGACATGGGGAGTGGCGTGGGCTCCCCACCCTCCGCTCTCCCCCAAGACTATCGCCACCACCTCCACCCCAGGGATACAATGGGGCCGTGGGATGGAATGGCAAGCTTGCATACAGGGGTCACTCAGGTGGACGGTGGAAAGTGCTGCCGTGGGCAGGAGTCAGACGTCGCCAAACAATGCGGAGCACCAGAGCTCATCGCAGAGCGGGTTGTCATCATCCTCCATCCCATGGACCAGACCAGTTGTTACTGCCAACCCAGTGCCCCCACCCCGTAGTGTGGCAGGTATGTATCATGGAGAGAATTGCCGGTGAGGGGGTTATCAGGAGTGGGCAGTGGGGAGGTGTGAGGGGCTGGGATGCTGTGTCTGTACTCCTGGCCAGTCCCCACTCCCCACAGTTGATGAACGCGGAGGCGGTCAGAACGCCCCGTGCGTGTTGGCCCTGGCACTCACATCAAGCGGCCTCCCTTACCTGCATATCCAATCCATCCTCCCCCTCCCCCGCAACCTCCATTGTCGGACGAGACATGGTAGTCCTCCTCCTCCGCCAGCACATCGCCCATCTGCTGCGCAATGTTGTGGATGATGCAGCAGGCCGCCACGATGCGGGCGACCCTCTTAGCATCATACTGGAGGGCCCCTCTAGAGATGTCCAGGTACCTGATATCACATATCAGCTGCATGTTCATCAAGTGGAACCCCTTTCGGTTTGTGTAGAGCGGCCTGTCATCTGCAGGTGCTCAGAGGTGCATCCCATCGATCACCCCTGGACCCAGGGCATCCCGTCAATGGCGGTGAACCGTGGGCTTGGTCCAAATTGAAATGGATGCACTGAGGCACCTGGGCATACAGGGCCTCCATGATGCACAGGTGCACCGAGGTCAGTGAGATTCTGGAAGGACCCCGTGGCATAAACGTTCAGGGCGACCGTCACTCTGGTGGCTTCCAGGAGCGGGTGTCCTATCCCATACCACATGGTGCCAGGTGCGCCATGTTCTGGCAGATATGTCGCAAAGTCTCCCTGCTCAGCCGGAGTCTGGCAGGTCCTCAAATGACAGGCAGAGACAGTACACAGAAGACCTCATGTGGCGCCTCCTTCGCACCTCCTCCTCCTCGGCCTGTTGGGTGGCCGGCTCTCAAGCCTGGGCGGCTGCCTCCTGTTCCTCTGCAGCACGCTCTGCTGCTGCAGCTTTCTCCACATGTGCAGCCGCAAGGCAGCCCCCAGGGCTGTGGCGACTAGCAGGAAGGCCACCATTGCTAGTTGAATTCCAATATCCATTGTCTGCAGGGGGTAAATTACCAACTTGTTAGCAAGGTATGGACCCCCCATGACCAAGCAGGTCCCACGGGCTACATGCTGGCTCCATTTGCCACTGCTGGTTCTGCCCCCGCATGTCCCCTCCCCACATCTCCACACCCCTGGCCCCATCAGTGCCCGGTATTGGGGGGACCTCTGGCCATGGCACTTGTCCCTAATGCCAGGAGTACTGTCTGTTGGCACTGCCCTTGCCAACGGTATACTCTGCGACCCCTGCCCAGCGCCTCAGTAGGGGTTACTGTGGCCGTTGTCCTAGTTGGGCCGCAGACATGTGGCGACCGGCGGCCGGGTGTGGGGGGCAAGGGATGGGTGTGGGAATGAGGAGGTTTGGGGCACCCATACAGCCGGTGTCACTCTGCAGAACCAGGGGCCAAGGTGGGTGGTTAGTACAATGTACAACAAGATGGCTGCCTTGCAGGCCGCGGCAATGGCTGTCCATGTCTTGACACCGCCCTAGTCCCATGGGGGATCACCCCAGCCATTCAGCCTGTTGCCCCATCACCTCCCTCCTCCCCTGGCCCTGGCAGGGCCCCCCACCCCCGCCCTAGCCAGCCCAGTCACTGTCCTGTCCGGCAGCCCACAGTTGCACCTGCCCATATCCTCTCTCTCTCCCTCATAGGCCCTGACACTTTTAAAAAGCACAAGTGAACTGTGCCATCGGGAACTCGGCCCATCGGAGGCGTGGAATCGCGGAGGCACTGGAGGATACCGGGTCGGGCTTGCTAATAACATGCAAATGATGTTTACTGTATATGCGTTCCAGAACGCATTGACACTGCTGTCGAGGTGACGGAGAATTACGATTTAGTGTCAAATCAGCTCCAGCCGCATCAGGATCTATTCTCTGCTCAATCGCGTTTCGCGATTTTCGCATCACCCAGCGGAGAATCCCGCCCTATGGTCTCCCGCAGAAGGTGAACTGGAACTGATTTGCGCTCTTTTGCTTCATTCATCTCCCTTAAATTCGAAGTGCTGTAACCACAATGTTTACAAACATCAACCACTTCAAAGAGAGTTAAGTGCTGTCAATTTCCAGCTTTGCACTTCAAAATTAGCCAAGCGTGAAAGGGGGAAATTGGAATGCACTAACTCTTTTTGATGTGGTTGATGTTTGTAAACATTGTGGTTACAGCACTCCAACTTCAAGAGAGATGAATGAAGCAAGGCTGACAACTGTATTTGTGGAAGTTTTCAATCACAGACCATGAGGGAAATTGAAAGAATGGTTTGCAGCTGAAGGATCTGAGGTCACTGCTTTTCTCTTTCCAGGAATGGACACGCTTCCTCTGCCTGAACCATCAGGTGTATATCCAGGTGAACATTACAACAGAATTTGTTTCACTGTCCCTGTCTGGACTGCTCTCGAGCTTCCATACACAGCTCTCTTTTCTGGGGATCTGTGGGGGTTTCCTTTAGTTCAGGGGTCTCTGTAGAGGATTCTTTCAGTTCAGCGGTCTCTGTGGAGGATCGCTTTAGCTATAATAATCTTTATTATTGTCACAAATAGGCTTACCTTAACACTGCAATGAAGTTACTGTGAAAATTCCCTAGTCGCCACACTCCGGCGCCTGTTCGGGTACACAGAGGGAGAATTCAGAATGACCAATTCACCAAACAAGCACATCTTTCTGGACTTGTGGGAGGAAACCCGAGCATCCGGACGAAACCCATGCAGACATGGGGAGAACGTGCAGGCTCCACACAGACAGTGACCCAATCAGGAATTAAACCAGGGACCCTGGAGCTGTGAAAAAACAGTGCTAACCACTGTGCTACCATGTGGGGTCTCTTGGGAGGGCCCTTTATTCAGGGGTCTCTTTGGGGGTGTTACTTTTTTTAGGGGGTCCTTGTGAGCTGGCTCCCTTTCTAGGGCGTCTCAGGGAGGAGGTCTCCCCATCCATGGGGTCTCTGGGGGGCTTCCTGATCTCGGAGATGTCTTCCATTTTAGAAGGGTCTCTGGGGGTGTCTCCCTTTTAGGAGGTTTCTGGGAGGGTAGTGCGGGGGGGGGGGGGTTCTGGCAGGGAAGGGGTGGGCAGGTTATGCATTGAGGGGAGGAGGGTGGTCCTTGGATACAGTTTGGGGGCAACCTTCTTTAGGGTCAGGGCCACGCTGGTAAATACCAGTAGTGATCCAGAACTCTGGTAAGGCCGCATTTGGAGTATTGTGTACAGTTCTGGTCACCGCATTATAGGAAGGACGTGGAGGCTTTGGAGCGGGTGCAGAGGAGATTTACCAGGATGTTGCCTGGTATGGAGGGAAAATCTTATGAGGAAAGGCTGATGGACTTGAGGTTGTTTTCGTTGGAGAGAAGAAGATTAAGAGGAGACTTAATAGAGGCATACAAAATGATCAGTGGGTTAGATAGGGTGGACAGTGAGAGCCTTCTCCCGCGGATGGAAATGGCTGGCACGAGGGGACATAGCGTTAAACTGAGGGGTAATAGATATAGGACAGAGGTCAGAGGTAGGTTCTTTACGCAAAGAGTAGTGAGGCCGTGGAATGCCCTACCTGCAACAGTAGTGAACTCGCCAACATTGAGGGCATTTAAAAGTTTATTGGATAAACATATGGATGATAATGGCATAGTGTAGGTTAGATGGCTTTTGTTTCGGTGCAACATCGTGGGCCGAAGGGCATGTACTGCGCTGTATTGTTCTATGTTCTATGTTCTATGATCCGCGCCTACGTGATTCCCGGCTTGGAGGACCTAAGAATCACAAGGGCCCACAGACTCTGGTGCTGGGCCCTCTAATTGGATGCAAATGAGTCATTAGGAGCCATTTGCATCCGTTGGCATTCTCCCATTGGCATGAACCCCGATTTCGGCCTGACACCCGATTCTCTGCCTGATCGCGATCCACGTTGCCGGCGTCACGGGGCTGAGAATCAAGCCCAACGACTTGATCTTCCACAGCCTTCTGGGTAGAGAATTCCAAGGATTCACAGTCCTCTGTGTCAAGAAATTTCTCCCCATCTTGATCCTAAGTGGCATCCCCCCTTATTTTGAAACTGTTCCCCTGGTTCTAGGCTCCACAACCAAGAGAAACATTTTACCTCCATCTACCCTGTTCTTTACCCGTACCAGCTGAAGTGATACATGAAGGTCCCATCCTCTCAACCTTGCCCCTTGCCTGAGATGTGGTGACCCTCAGGTTAAATGACCACCAGTCAGATCTCTCTCAAAATGGAGAGAAGCCTACAGTCCTCTGAGCCTGTTGTGACATTTTATTCCTTTAATTATGTTGTAGGTTTCAATGAGGGCTGGTTCCTGTGGGTGGGGGTGAAAGGTTCTGTGGGGGCCATGTCCCATTGGGAGGGTAGGGAGGTAGTTGAAGGGTGGGGGGAGTCCTGAGGAGTTTGGGAATGTGAGTGGAGTCCCTTGGGAGTTTGCTCTGTCCATGTACATTAATTACCCAGCAGTTAATTCTGCTAACATTTTCTGGGTATTTTCTGATGTATGACTGCCGGAACCATCCAACGTTTACAATTTAAATCTCTTTTTATGATGGTTCCCAGTGCCGGGCAATTGTTGATTGGACGTTTGCTGTTCCTGGACAATTACCATGTGGTTCCTACCTGGGAACATCTTGACGATGGTGGGGGTGTGAGTTCCCCAGTGTAATCATTGGGGTCATTCTCAATTATACTCTGGTGCGCCAAAGTTATGGTCCATTGTTTCAAATGAACATCAGATTAACAATATTTGGGTCCTGGATCTTCGATTCCCAATTCATGGATCCTCAGGTTTCTGTGATTTTCATAGAATTTACAGTGCAGAAGGAGGCCATTCAGCCCATCGAGTCTGCACCAGCTCTTGGAAAGAGCACCCCACCCAAGGTCAACACCTCCACCCCATCCCCACAACCCGGTAACCCCATCCAACACCAAGGGCAATTTTGGACACTAAGGGCAATTTATCATAGCCAATCCACCTAACCTGCACATCTTTGAACTGTGGGAGGAAACCGGAGCACCCGGAGGAAACCCACGCACACACGGGGAGGATGTGCAGACTCCGCACAGACAGTGACCCAAGCCGGAATTGAACCTGGGACCCTGGAGCTGTGAAGCAATTGTGCTATCCACAGTGCTACCGTGCTGCCCTTAGATTTCTTCGATGATTTCTCAGATGAAGTAATAGGTAGTGCCCATTTGTAGTGAGCATACTGCAATCTCATGCAAACAATAGAAACATGTTATTTGAACTATTTATGGCATTATTGACTTAAAACACTGTGCACAAGACACACTTGTTTATCCTTGACAGCCAACATTGCTCTCGGTGGCAGAGGGCCCACCTCAATTGTAAAGGATCAAGAGAAGACGAGATGATTGATCACAAAATGGTTGCATTAGTTTAGCTATCCAAGTGTTTTTTTTTAATCATTCTCAAAGTAATTTTAAAATATGACCAGAGAAGCTACCAGAAATATTACACTTGAGCAAGTCTTCAGCGCTGGCTGAAGCTCATGGCCATTCTCACCTTGGGCAGATTCCCAGGAAGAGGCTGAGGAATGCACCTCAAAAATGCAAATCATCACTTGAAAATTAGTTTGCTGACATCCTGCGCCGCTGAAGAAACAGGGAAATACAGAAAGATTTAGAGAACCAAAGTAGGCCATTCAACCCCTCAGTTGGGAGGAAGTGCTGCCTCTAAACTTCTAGTCAATCAGATTGGCTGGCTGTCCTCTAGTCACAGCAGCACTAGTGGCTGGAATGGACAGGGCTGAGACGACAAGAAGTCTCCAATGTCTCAGTCCTGGGAATCCAGGAGTTGGGATCTCGGGTAAGGGAGAGGAGGTGGAACCCGGTGGACTGAACATGGGAGGGTTGGAGGTGTTGGAGAGGCCAGAGGTGGAGAGTGAGCACTTGCAGGGATTATACCTTGTGAGAAGGCGTCAGATATTGAAAGGAGGCTGTTGATAGAGACCTCCCCTCTTGACTGCCTGAAGCATGAATGGAGTCATTAAACAGGTTTCCCCCTTGTCCCTGAATTCCACCCACCAACTTGAAAATTGAAGCTGGGTGGGAGATGGCCCTAATGTGGCCATAAATTGGTCACTTAAGTTGCTCAATTAGGGTGGGCTGGATGGCCTAGGCTTTGAAAGTCCCACCGTAAAATTATGAAATAATCAGGGCAGGTAGAATCCAGGTGGGAAGGGCTATCTGAAAACTCTTACGGGCCAGCCCTGCCTACAAACCCGTCGGTGGGGGAGCATAAAATTCTGCCCTTGAAGTAGTTAGTCGCCGAGCTATACAGACCAGCATGACCCAGGATTGGCCCTCAGCATGTTGTAACTTACCTGATCCAAGTCACAGCATGGGAAGGTAGAGGGCAAGAATTGGCCTTATTGGTGTTAGTTTAGGTGTGGAAAATTCCCAGTGTTCTCACTCCTGATTGTTAACTAGATGCTGGAAAGTTTCAAGGTGCATAAATAACTAATGAGGACATGGTCAAGTTTAGCTGCATTTTGTGCTATGATCAAATAGACCATAGCTAGTCACTGTCACAGCAACATACCATTGGAACCATAGCCCAGAATTAACCAGTGCCAACGGCAGAGAGAAGCAATTAGAGAGGAATATAATTTTCGAGAAAGGAAAGTAAGTGTAACTAGTGTTTACATTGTTCAGAATGTTGTATATGGATGAATGAGCCAGGGAGATGTTATGTTAACCATCATGCAATGGTTAAGGAAACCCAGAATATACACATATCAATGACAGGCCAACATCCAAATTTTTCAAATTGTTCAAAAAAATGTTTGATTTTTACCAGTTGTTCTCTTGGCTTCTGTTTGTAGTTCGCTCGTGCCCTCATTCCCATCTGTGCATCAGCTGAATTTCGTGTTTCGGACAGTCTGTCTGGTATGACATGCCCAAGGGCTGGCATAAATCTGAAGCTGGTGCCTGCTAACCGATCTTGGGTGCCTTCTGTGCTACCTGGACTGGGATTCACAGCTTCCACATTGGATACTTGAACATCTGAAAATGACAGATTTCACAAATCAGTGATTTTTTAATCAGGATCAGCAGAATGGCAGCTTGGACCTGCATTGGAAAAGCAGTCACTGATCAAAGAGTGAAATGATAGTTCTCCCTGAACAAGCAGAGAGGGCCTCCATTTAATGCAATGTTCAAAATATGGAACATCCGACAATGTAACACCCCTTCAGTAAGCAAGAAAGAATGAACTGGAATTGATATAGTGCCTCAAAAATGTGCAGGAATAGAACATAGAACATAGAACATACAGTGCAGAAGGAGGCCATTCGGCCCATCGAGTCTGCACCGATCAGCTTAAGCCCTCACTTCCACCCCATCCCCGTAACCCACTAACCCCTTCTAACCTTTTTGGTCACTAAGGGCAATTTTATCATGGCCAATCCACCTAACCTGCACATCTTTGGACTGTGGGAGGAAACCGGAGCACCCGGAGGAAACCCACGCAGACACGGGGAGAACATGCAAACTCCGCACAGACAGTGACCCAGCAGGGAATCGAACCCGGGACCCTGGTGCTGTGAAGCCACAGTGCTATCCACTTGTGCTACAGGGCAGCACGGTAGCACAACATACTTTAGATGTTACATATAATTTAAAGCACGGGAACAGGCCATTTGGCCCAACTGGTCTATGTTGAGATTTGTGCTCCACATATTTTACCCACAGTACTTTGCTTTCAAATATATTCATTGTGATACATATGGACACCATACCTAGGAACATTTACCATTTAACCCTCAATCCTGTTTTGCCATTGTAGCGCACAAAGACTCACGAGAGACGAATAGAGATGAAGTCGATGAGGCTTTATTAAGCGTGACTTGTTCTCCGCAGTTCAGCAACAGACTGGCCTGCAAGGGAGAACTCCTGGTTCTTATACTCCGCCTTCAAGGCGGAGCTAGGGATTAAAAGCCAACCAGGACCCGGGATCTGTCAGCCAATCACGGCTTCACAGTCCCACATGACCCCTAATGCATACTACCACATTCACCCCTTGTTAAAAATGAACCCGGCGGGGTGGTGCCTCGCATGGTGGTAGGGGTTTACAAGGCTGGTCCTGGGAGGAAAAAAAACTTTTGCATGTCATCACAGTGCCCTACACTGGGCTATGTACAGGGTTTTTTTTGTTTTGAACTATTTACAGTATTCGTAAGAGGGAAAAAAAAGGAAAAAATTCTCGTGAAAGTCCACAACATTCTAGTGTTACACCGATGCCACGAGTCGGTCGGGCGGTCTGGTCGTCCTTGTCGATCGCCTGAGCCCCGGTGGTGGTGGTGCTTGTTCCAGTGTTGTCGTCTCCGGGAGCTTTACGGTGTCTGCTTCTGCTTCACTCCTGGTCGGACATGGGAGGAGGACCGATCCTCCCGGGAAGGGGGCGGTCGCGGGGTGCACCGGTGGCAGGGAGGGGGTGATTGGTGTCAGGGGGGTGTGCGTGTTGCCGGCGGGCGCCAGGTCTCGCAGGGAGACCGTGTCCTGTCGGCCGTCGGGGTACGCCACGTAGGCGTACTGCGGGTTCGCGTGGAGGAGGTGAACCCTCTCGACCAACAGGTCCGACTTGTGCGCCCGCACATGTTTCCGGAGCAAGATGGGTCCTGGGGCCGCCAGCCAGGTCGGCAGCGACGTTCCAGAGGAGGACTTCCTGGGGAAGACAAGGAGGCGCTCATGAGGCGTTTGATTAGTGGTAGTACACAACAGCGACCGGATGGAGTGGAGAGCGTCCGGGAGGACCTCCTGCCACCGTGAAACTGGGAGATCCCTGGACCGTAGGGCCAGTAGGACGGTCTTCCAGACCGTGCCATTCTCCCTCTCTACTTGCTCGTTCCCCCGGGGGTTGTAGCTGGTCGTCCTGCTCGAGGCTATACCCTTGCTGAGCAGGAACTGGCGCAGCTCGTCACTCATGAAGGAGGACCCCCTGTCGCTATGGATATATGCGGAGCAACCGAACAGTGTGAATATGGTGTTAAGGGCTTTAATAACTGTGGCCGCTGTCATGTCGGGGCAGGGGATGGCGAAAGGGAAACGAGAGTACTCGTCCACCACGTTCAGGAAGTATGTGTTGCGGTCGGTGGAGGGGAGGGGCCCTTTGAAATCCAGACTGAGGCGTTCAAAGGGACGGGAGGCCTTGATCAGGTGCGCTCTATCCGGCCTGAAAAAGTGCGGTTTGCACTCTGCGCAGATGTGGCAGTTCCTGGTGACTGTACGGACCTCCTACACGGAGTAGGGGAGGTTGCGGGACTTTATAAAATGGTAGAACCGAGTGACCCCCAGGTGGCAGAGGTCCTCAAGGAGGGCTTAGAGACGGTCTATTTGTGCGTTGGCACATGTGCCGCGGGATAGGGCATCGGACGGCTCGTTCAGCTTTCCGGGACGGTGCAAGATCTCGTAGTTGAAGGTGGAGAGCTCGATCCTCCACCTTAAGATCTTGTCATTTTTAATTTTGCCCCGCTGTGCATTATCGAACATGAAAGCTACCGACCGATGGTCAGTGAGGAGAGTGAATCTCCTGCCGACCAGGTAATGCCTCCAATGTCGCACAGCTTCCACTATGGCTTGGGCTTCCTTTTCCACTGAGGAGTGGCGGATTTCTGAGGCGTGGAGGGTTCGGGAGAAAAAGGCCACGGGTCTGCCCGCTTGGTTAAGGGTGGCTGCTAGAGCTATGTCGGAGGCGTCGCTCTCGAGCTGGAAGGGGAGGGTCTCATCGATGGCGCGCATCGTGGCCTTTGCGATATCCGCTTTGATGCGGCTGAAGGCCTGGCAAGCCTCTGTCGACAGAGGGAAGGTCGTGGTCTGTATTAGGGGGTGGGCCTTGTCTGCGTACTGGGGGACCCACTGGGCGTAATATGAAAAGAACCCCAGGCAGCGTTTTAGGGCTTTTGAACAGTGAGGGAGGGGAAATTCCATGAGGGGGCGCATACGTTCGGGGTCGGGGCCTATTATCCCATTGCGCACTACATATCCCAAGATGGCTAGCCGGTTTGTGCTAAAAACGCACTTGTCCTCGTTGTATGTGAGGTTCAAGGCTTTAGCGGTCTGGAGGAATTTTTGGAGGTTGGCGTTGTGGTCCTGCTGATCGTGGCCGCAGATGGTTACGTTGTCGAGATACGGGAACATGGCCTGCAACCCGTGTTGATCAACCATTCGGTCCATCTCTCGTTGGAAGACCGAGACCCCGTTTGTGACGCCAAATGGGACCCTTAGGAAGTGGTATAACCGCCCGTCTGCCTCGAAGGCTGTGTACTTGCGGTCACTTGGGCGGATGGGGAGCTGATGGTAGGCGGACTTGAGGTCCACGATGGAGAAGACCTTATATTGGGCAATCCGATTGACCATGTCGGATATGTGGGGGAGAGGGTACGCATCTAGCTGTGTGTACCTGTTGATGGTCTGGCTATAGTCTATGACCATCCTTTGCTTCTCCCCTGTCTTTACTACTACCACCTGTGCTCTCCAGGGACTATTGCTGGCCTGGATTATGCCTTCCTTCAGTAGCCGCTGGACATCGGACCAAATGAATGTCCGGTCCTGGGCGCTGTACCATCTGCTCCTAGTGGCGACGGGTTTGCAATCCAGGGTGAGGTTTGCAAACAAGGATGGGGGCTCAACCTTGAGGGTTGCGAGGCCGCAGATAGTGAGTGGGGGTATTGGGCCGCCGAATTGGAAGGTTAGGCTCTGCAGGTTGCACTGGAAGTCTAATCCCAGTAATGTGGGCGCGCAGAGTTGGGGAAGGACGTAGAGCCTGTAGTTTTTAAACTCCCTCCCTTGCACCGTTAGGGTCACTATGCAGAAGCCTTTGATCTGTACGGAGTGGGATCCTGCAGCTAGGGAAATCTTTTGCGCACTGGGACGGATGGTCAAAAAACAGCGTCTTACCGTGTCGGGGTGGATGAAGCTTTCTGTGCTCCCGGAGTCGACCAGGCATGGTGTCTCGTGCCCGTTGATCAGCACCGTTGTTGTCGTCGTCTGGAGCGTCCGGGGCCGTGCTTGGTCCAGCGTCATTGAGGCCAGACGTGGTCGTAGTGCTTCAGCGTCTTCCTCGAACCCCGTTGAGCCGTCGATGCTGGGGTCCATTGTTGCCGTCCAAGATGGCGGCGGGGGTGAACAAAATGGCCACCCCCATGCATCGCACATGGCTGGGGGGTCACAAGATGGCGGCGGGGGTGGACAAAATGGCCACCCCCATGCGTCGCACAGGGCTGGGGGGTCCCAAGATGGCGGCGCCCCTCCTCCCCTCGTGGTGGCCGGGACCCAAAATGGCGGCGCCTGCGGGTCGCACATGGGGCGCTGGGGGGTTTGGGGAGCATTTGAAACGCGCAGGACTCCTTGTTCTCCGGGGACAGCGGTGGCCGGGACCCAAAATGGCTGCGCCTGCAGGTCGTACATGGGGCGCTGGGGGGATTGGGGAGCGTTAGAAACGCGCAGGACTCCTTCTTCTCCGGGGACAGCGGCGACCTCCCGGGACCGGCACACAGCCGCAAAATGGCCCTTTTCCCCGCAGCTCTTGCAAATTGCTGCGCGGGCCGGGCAGCGCTGCCGGGGGTGTTTCGCCTGGCCGCAGAAATAGCAGCGGGCCCCCCCGGGACGACTTGGCGTCTGAACCGCGCAAGCCTGTGAGGGGGGGGGGGTTTGTCGCGACGGGGGTCCACGGAGCCCAAGGGGCTGCCGCACGGTCGGGGCCGTACGCGTGGGCGTTTCGCGCGGCCACATCTAGGGAGGCTGCAAGGGCCCGTGCCTCTGAGAGTCCTAGCGACTCTTTTTCTAAAAGTCTTTGGCGGATTTGGGGAGAGTTCATACCTGCCACAAAAGCATCGCGAATTAACATGTCCATGTGTTCAATCGCGTTTACCGGCGGGCAGCTGCAGGCCCGTCCCAAAATTAGCAGCGCGGCGTAGAATTCGTCTAGCGATTCTCCGGGACTTTGCCGTCTCATTGCGAGTTGGTAGCGTGCGTAGATCTGGTTCACTGGGCGAACATAGATGCTCTTTAGTGCTGCGAACGCCGTCTGGAAATCCTCTGCGTCTTCTATGAGAGGGAAAATTTCCGGGCTCACCCTCGAGTGCAGGACCTGTAGTTTCTGGTCTTCTGTGACCCGGCCGGGGGCCGTTCGGAGGTATGCTTCGAAACAAGTCTGCCAGTGTTTAAAAACTGCTGCTGAGTTCACTGCGTGGGGGCTGATCCTCAGGCATTCCGGGATGATCCTGAGCTCCATAGTCCTTTAAGCACGCTTAATAAATTGTAGCGCACAAAGACACACGAGAGACGAATAGAGATGAAGTCGATGAGGCTTTATTAAACGTGACTTGTTCCCCGCAGTTCAGCAACAGACTGGCCTGCGGGGGAGAACTCCTGGTTCTTATACTCCGCCTTCAGGGCGGAGCTAGGGATCAACAGCCAACCAGGACCCGGGATCTGTCAGCCAATGACATCACGGCTTCACAGTCCCACATGACCCCTAATGCATACTACCACAGCCATACAATAAGATTATGGCAGGCCCATGGTCTAACTATATCGCAGTTTCCTCCATATATCCCTTAATACCTTTCGCTAACAGGAATGGTTTGGGATTCACCAATGGTCTAACTGTATTGCAGTTTCCTCCATATATCCCTTAATACCTTTAGCTAATAGGAATGGTTTGGGATTCACCAAAGTGTTACAAATGGCAACACGATGAATGACCAGTTAACATGTATTTTATGCTGTGAATTGACCAAACTGCATTACTTCGTTACGGTACACAATTCTAATGCACGGCTCAGGCTCACAGTATTCTGATCCATGGTAAATGTGTTACTCATTGAGCCAAACTGGCATTTTGTTGTGCAGCTGGTAGTCATCTTTAAACTGAAATTCAACACCAACATCAAGAACCTGGGGCGAAATTCTCCCCCAACGGCGCGATGTCCGCCGACTGGCGCCAAAAACGGCGCCAATCAGACGGGCATCGCGACGGCCCAAAGGTGCGGAATGCTCCACATCTTTGGGGGCCGAGCCCCAACATTGAGGGGCTAGGCCGGCGCCGGAGGGATTTCCGCCCCGCCAGCTGGCGGAAATGGCGTTTGTTGCCCCGCCAGCTGGCGCGGAAATGCGGCGCATGCGCGGGAGCCAACAGTTTTCCGTGCATGCGCAGTGGGGAGAGTCTCTTCCGCCTCCGCCATAGTGGAGGCCACCGTGGGGGCACCCCCCGCGGTCAGATCGCCCTGCGCCCCCCCCAGGACCCCGGTGCCCGCCCACGCCGCCTGGTCCCGCCGGTAAATACCAGCTTTGATTTACGCCGACGGGACAGGCAATTTCTGGGCGGGACTTCGGCCCATCCGGGCCGGAGAATTGAGCGGGGGGCTCCCGCCAACCGGCGCGGCCCGATTCCCGCCCCCGCCCAATCTCCTGTACCGGAGACTTCGGCGGGGGCGGGGGGGGGGGGGGATTCACGGCGGCCAACGGCCATTCTCCACCCGGCGGGGGGTCGGAGAATGACGCCGCAGAAGTGAAATCCTGTGACTGTTTTGTCTCATTCTTGTAAATACTAGGGGCGGGATTCTCCGCGATCGGCACGACGACCCTACGCCAACGTCTAAAACGGCGCAAACCACTCTGGCGTCGGGCCGACCGGAACGTCGACTATCCTCCGGCCCGGAAGGGGCTAGTAGCGGCGTGACGCCATTCGCGCCGGCGTCACCCGTCACCGATGTGCGCACCGCCATTGACGCCATGCAGCGTCGTACTACAAAAGACGCCCCCGCTGGCGACCCGGCAATGGCCGCTCGCCGCGCAGCTCTGAGGTTCCAGGAGCGCAACATCGAGGAGTTCCTGGATGCAGTGGAGCAGAGGGAGCAGAGGAGAGAGGCCCTGTACCCAGGACACGGCCGCAGGGCCACACCACAGCTCAGCCGGCGCCTGTGGAGGGAGGTGGCAGAGGCCGTCAGCGCCGTGGCCGTAACAGCCAGGACAGGCATCCAGTGCCACAAGAAGGTCAATGGCCTTGTCAGGGCAGCCAGGGTGACTACCGCCCCCCCCCCCATCCCTCCACCCCAGCTAGGCGGGACAGCCGTACTTGAAACCGACATGGCTGCACCCACCCATGCAGGCTGCATTTGCAGGATGGGGTGTGAATCTATGCCAACATACACACAACCGCTGGTCCGCATGTATAATTCTGCCTAACACTGTTGCCCTTCCCCATACACCCTTCCCCCTTCCCCCCATACCCCCTTCCCCTTCCCCCCTTCCCCCATACCCCCTTCCCCCTTCCCTCCTTTCCCCCTTTCCCCATCCCACCTTGCCCCCCTTCCCCCATACCCCCTTCCATCTTCCCCATTCCCCCGTTCCCCATTCCCCCTTGCCCCATCCCACCTTCCCCCTCCCCATTCCCCCCTTTCCCCCAACCCACCTTCCCCCCTTCCCCCATACCCCTTTCCCCATTCCCCCTTTCCTCCATCCCACCTTCCCCCCCTTCCCCCATACACCCTCTCCCTCCTCCTCCCATCTCCCACCCCCCTCTGCATGTCTAACCATGCAGGCACTATTGTGTTTTGCAGGACCACACGTCGACCCAACCGTCCCTGCGAATGCCGACCGCCTCCAGGACGTGCCAGGTCACCCACGAGACAGGGACAAACCTGGCCCGTTAGGCATACAACGCCCCCACCCGGTGCCAGGCCGTCCACTAGACAGGGACAGACCCGGAGCGGCAGGCATACGACACCCCCACGCTGTGCCAGTGCGGCGACGCTGGCGGGCCACACCCAGCGCTGAGGAGGGCAGCCACAGCAACAGGCCCCCGTCCCAGTCAACCCGGGATGCTGACACACACGACACAACCACCCAAGACACACCCACCCAGGACACACCCACCCAGGACACCGACACACAGGACACCGACACACAGGACACACACACAGGGGATGGCTGGACAGGAAACACCACCCCAGGGGACCTCGGACTTCGGGTCGGATGAGGAGCACAACATGACGCCACTGCTATCTCCTATACCCTCCACCACCACAGAGACACTCACCTCGGTTAGGCACTTTAGCGATGAGGCCTCTGGTACACCAACACAGCCGTCCCGGCACAGCAGGTGGAGGTAGGAGCAGCCAAGGGGCCGGGCGGTTGTAGGGAAGCCCGGTGCAAGCCACCATCTGCCGCCCAGACGGGTCCCGGGTTCCTGGAGTTACCACAGCCACCCATAGACCCAATGCAGTCACGGACCAAGAGACCACGGATAGGGGTGACGACCGGCTTGCGGCAGCTGCAGACAAAGGTGGAGGAGTCCACCCGTGTGCAGGAGCAGGGAGTGGTGCCGGCCATGCGTGCCACCCAGGCCGACACCGCACAGATGGTGTCCGCGGTGGAGGCAATGGGGGTGACAGTGTCAGACTTGGGGAGATATGCAGGGTCTGGGGCTGTCTGTGCAGGCAGCGTCTGTGGCCGAGGACATGGCTGCCCTCTCACAGGAAGCCATGTACCAGAGCCAGCAGCCGATCGCAGAGGTGCTCAACGCCATGGCCCAGTCCCAGCAGGCCATGGGCCAGTCCCAGCAGGCCGTGGGCCAGTCTCTGTAGGCCATGGCCCAGTCTCAGCAGGCCATGGCCCAGTCTCAGCAGGCCATGGCCCAGTCTCAGCAGGCCATGGCCCAGTCTCAGCAGGCCATGGCCCAGTCTCAGCAGGTCATGGCCCAGTCTCAGCAGGCCATCGCTGAGGGCATAGGCACCATTGCCCAGGTGCTGACCGGCATCGCCCAGACACAGACAGGGTTGGCCAACTCCCTGAGCTCCATGGCTGCAAACTTGCAGACCCTTGTCGACCCCTCATGAGCGATTGTTTCGCTTCCCCAGGAAGTCTACCTCCGGGGTCTCGCTTCCACCTTGGCTGACGGCTCCGGGACCTGTTTTTCTCCGGAGGCACGCGAGGAGCCATAAAACGGACCCCCTAGTTGAAAAGGTCCGACTGCTCCACGCCAACCCCAGTTACGCCTACGTGGAGTACTCCGACGGCAGGCAAGATACGGTTTCCCTCCGGGATCTGGCGCCTGCTGGATCCTCCACCACAGACGCTCCTTCCCGCGCCGCTTCCCTGCAGGACCCGTCGCCCCCTACAACACACCCCCTTCCGGCCCTACCACCCGTTGGTGAGCTCCCACCGTGCGCCCCCCCTTGCGTCCCCCCTTTACACACCCCGCCGGCGCCAGCTCCGCTACCCCCGGCCCTGCCTAGTTCCTCTGCCCCGACCCGGACCGAAGCTCCGACCGCTGTGCTCCCGGATGTGCCCTCAACCGGGACGTCCATGCCCGCCGCACCACCGCCCGAACTGAGGAGATCGAGGAGGACGATCCGGCCGCCGAGACGGATGGACCTATGATGGCACTTCACCCCCGCCGGACTCCTTTTTAAACAGGGGGTGAATGTGATGAACGGTTACTGCCTTATCATCATGTAAGGTGATGTCCCCTTTAAGACCAGGCTTGGAACCCTGGGGACTCCGCCTCTGGCTCCGCCCATCTGGGAGCCATACATAAAGGCCTGCCTCATGGTCTGTATAGCAGTCAGCTCTCGTCCAAATCTGTAGCATAGTTATTAGCCTAATAAAGCCTTCTTTACAGTTTAATCTCTAAGCATCATTATTGAGGGTACCTCAACTGGCATCGACAAGTTCCACGACTATGTATATGGTCTTCCGCAGTTCACTGTGGAGACCGACCATCGCCCCCTGGTCGGCATCATTCAAAAGGACCTCAACGACATGAGCCCTTGCCTCCAGCGCATTCTGCTCAAGCTCCGGAGGTACGAATTCCAACTTGTCTACACCCCGGGAAGGATCTCATCATCGCACATGCTCTGTCCAGGGCGGTCAACACACCGCCCGACTCGGAGGGGTTCGTTTGTCAGGTCGACGCACAAGTAGACTTCACATCGGCCAATCTGCCGGCCACTGATGCACATCTGGCTCACATTCGCTGTGAGACTGTGGCTGACCCCCTTCTACAACGTGTGATGCGCCACATGACGGAAGGGTGGCTCAAGGGGCAGTGCCCACAATTTTACAATGTCCGGGATGACTTGGTTGTCATTGATGGTGTCCTCTTGAAGTTGGACTGGCACACAGCATGCACCAGCTTGTCCTTGAACAACTGCACGAAGACTACCTCGGAGTTGAAAAGTGCAGGTGGAGGGCCCGAGAGGCTATGTACTGGCCGGGCATCGGCGACGACATCGCTAACATGGTGCTCAATTGCCCCACCTGCCAGAGGTTTCAGCCGGCGCAACCCCCTGAGACCCTTCAGCCCCATGAGTTGGTCACGTCCCCCTGGTCGAAGGTGGGTGTGGACCTCTTTCATGCGCTCGGCAGGGACTACATTATTCTTATTGACTACTTCTCAAGTTATCCGGAGGTCGTACGCCTGCACAACTCAACGTCATCAGCTGTCATCCGGGCATGCAAAGAAACCTTTGCTCGCCATGGAATTCCGCTCACCGTGTCTGACAACGGGCCTTGCTTTGCGAGTCAAGAATGGTCTTCCTTTGCCACTTCATACAACTTCACACACATGACGTCCAGTCCCTTGCATCCTCAGTCGAATGGCAAGGCAGAAAAGGGCGTCCACATTGTGATGCAGCTCCTCTGCAAGGCTGCTGATGCCGGATCTGACTTCTGTTTAGCGCTGCTGGCCTATCGCTCGGCCCCACTGTCCACGGGCCTCTCGCCAGCCCAGCTGTTGATGGGTCGCACCCTCAGGACCACTGTGCCGTCCATTCATGTTCCTGACCTCGACCATGCTCCAGGATTGCGAAGGATGCAACAACAGCTTGCTCAGCAGAAGGTGGCACATGACGCTCGGGCGACTGATATTCCTGCCCTGGCACCTGGAGACAACGTCCGCATACACCTACCGGAGGGTGGCTGGTCGGCAACCGCCGAGGTTCTCCGCCACGTGGCTCCCCGCTCATTCCTGGTTCGTATGCCTAATGGTTCTATTCGCCACCGTAATCGACGGGCCCTTCGTTTGGTTCCGCGCTCGCTACGAGATCATGCAGGTGCCACGCCCTCCTGTTGTCCCTGATGTCGACTTTGTTAAGCTTCCCGCCACTCTGCCTCTTCCTCTCTCGCCCGTGGCCAGGCCCATTCCTCAGCCGGTGGATCCTGACCCACCATTGAGGCGGTCAACATGAATTCGTCGCCCACCTGAGAGACTTGACTTATGAGCCTGTTAGCACATTGGACTCACTGAATTGTTTTACAGTACTGTTAATTAGTTTTTTTTCTTGTCGTTCATTGTTCCAGAGTTTTCTCTCATCGTTTGTTGATTGCATTTGTTCTGTTATTGGTACAACCTCGTTGCTCTGTTGCACCTGACACCTTCCTCTGTATATAGTTCAGCCTCATGTACATGTTGTAAATATTGCACACACATAATCAGATGCACTCAGTACACACTTCTATTTATTATCATGTCGGCACATATCCTTGTGAAAGGAGGGAATGTCATGATATCCACATCAGCATATCATGGTGCAATCACACACACACTGATGGACAGGCAGTTGGACCAACCAGCACACACAGAACATCGCAGCCAATCACCAGTGAGAGCACACGCACTATAAAACAGGGAACACCACAGTTCCCGCTCATTCTACCAGAAGATAGCTCAGAGCACAGAGCTCACAGCGCACCACTCAGACATAGACAATGTGCTAAGTGCCTCTCTAAGATAGTGATCGGGCTGGGTCCACAGGTTAGCTGGTGAAGCACGTACCCAAGCCAGTAGTTAGTTGTTACCGTTGATTAGACAATAAAACAGAGTTGTACCATCTACAGCCGTGTTGGATCATTTGTGCATCAGAGCACCCAACACGACAATATGTTCACAACTATTGTACACAAATCCAAAGTTGGGATTTTGTCAGGCCAATGAGGGTCTTGCCCAGCAGTTGGAGAACCAGCGGGGAACCCCCATCAGTTCTGTTGGGGAAGCCCAAAAGACTCCATTCAGGCACATAAATAGCCACCAGCAGTCCTGCCTCACACTTGTAGTCCCCAACAGCAGCAGCCCTACCCTCTGAGATTCGCTGGCCAATCAGAGGCTGGAAGCTCGTCATGCCATTAGCACCAGTGGGAGCAGTGGCTGCTGGGGGCACTACATCCAGGATCATCGTGGGACCCCAAGCCAAATGTGAGTGAGAGCAGGATGGATGTCCTGGGATGGAAGTCATAGGAGAGGTGAGAGACTGGAGGCCCTGCCCGATGCTGGTTTCCTTGATTGCGGGCAGAGTGCATGATTAGGAGGTCCCCCCACTCCACCCTGCCCCACCCCAGGAGGCCACTTTGCCTGGTGGCCTTCTGCAGGTGAATGAAAGCAACTAAATTGTGGTGGGCTCAGGGATAATGACTTCAAATTGCCTCACTAGTGAAAAAATTGACAACCTACTGCCAGTGGTTGGGGGCTGGATATCCCATGTCAGCCCCTTCCACCCTCATTCCTGCTTTCATTCGATCTGACACTAAGTTCAGCTCACCTACAAATCTTTTCTTCACTGACCTCGATGAGTTTCCATAACCGAACAAATTTCAAAATCTTTACGCACCACATCTTTGTACCATCTGCCAACCCGATGTTCCTACTTGTGCCCACCACACTTCCGAATCTATTGTGCATCTTTCTCTCACTCTAATCCTATCAACTATTAGGACTGTTCGAGTTGCTGTAATGTATTGTTAGTTGTACAAATAATAGAAAGTAGATTTTGGAATGCAGAACTGTTGTAGGCAGAAACTTGAAGACATTAGAGTGAGTTAGAGAGTTAGACAGAAACCAAAAAGCTGAAGTATGCAGGAAATCTGGAGAAATTATAGAAAATGCTGGAAACACTCAACAGGTCATTCGGCTTAGGTGGAAAAGGTCACACCTGAAGCATTAGCTTGCCTGTTATCTCCATTAGATTTTGTTTTGAAATCTAATCAAGCTTTGTAATTGCTATCATAAACCATTAGACTGAACACTGACTGATTACTGGCAATCTGAAGATTTCATAGACATTTGCTCCATTTTCATAGAATGTTCAATGCAGAAAGAGGCAATTCGGCCCATCGAGTCTGCACCAGCTCTTGGAAAGAGCACCCTACACCCTATCCCGTGCCTCCACCCTATCCCTGTAACCCAGTAACTCCACCTAACCTTTTTGTACACTAAGGGCAATTTAGCGTGGTCAATCCGCCTAACTTGCACATCTTTCGTCTGTGGGAGGAAACCGGAGCACCCGGAGGAAACCACGCAGATACGGGGAGAATGTGCAGACTCCTCACAGACAGTGACCCAAGCCGGGAATCGAATCTGGGACCGTGGAGCTGTGAGGCAACTGTGCTAACCACTGTGCTACTGTGCTGCCCTAACAATACAACTAACAATAAGCCAATAGCCTTTATCTCATACTCTAGTAACTTTCTTTTCTAATATGTTGGGCAGAACTATTCAATTTTATACCACAAAGAGCAAGGTTAGATATTGCCCAACAGTGAAGGCACTGTATTTTAGGGCATCAAGTACGAATCAAGCTTATAGATTCTGAATTGAATAACACCTTAAAAAGGACCTGGGAATGACAATTTACCCGCATCCTCACAAAATGATGCAGGGAGTATGCAAACTTCATTCTGCTTGCTTGTTATAATGATTATGATTGGATGGAATATAATGTGGGAAAATGAAATTGTCCATTTTGGCAGGAAAAATAAAAGAGAAGCATATTATTTAAATGATGAGCGATTGCAGAGCTCTGAGATGCATAGGGATCTGGGTGCATGAACCGAAAAAGGCTGTTATACGAGTACAGCAAGTAATTTGGGAAGCTAATAGAATGTTATCATTTGTTAAATGCTTTGGAAGCAGTTCTGGGAAGGTTCACCAGGCTGACACCTGGAGTGGACAGGTCGCCTTATGAGAACAGGTTAGACAGGCCAGGCTTTTATCTACTGGAGTTTAGGAGATTAAGAGGCAACTTGATCGAAACATTTAAGATCCTGAGGGGTCAGAATGGGATGGATATGGAGAGGATGTTTCCACTTGTGGGACAACCTAGAACTAGGGGTCACTGTTAAAAAATGAATGGTTGGCTATTTCAAAAGGCCTTACAACACCAGGTTAAAGTCCAACAGGTTTGTTTCGAAACACTAGCTTTCGGAGCACAGCCCCTTCCTCGGGTGAACATTCACCCAATGAAGGAGCTGCGCTCCGACAGCTAGTGATTCAAAACAAACTTGTTGGACTTTAACCTGGTGTTCTAAGACTTCTTACTGTGCCCACCCCAGTCCAACGCCAGCATCTCCACATCATTATTTCAGAAGGAGAAGAAGAAAATGTTTTTCTCTCAGAAGGTCATGAGTCCTTGGAACTCTCTTCTGGGGAAGAAAAGTCTTTGAATATTTTTTCGGCCGAGGTAGATAGATTCTTGGTAAGTAATGTCATGTGAGAGTACCTTTAAGGACTTCCGGTTGCGGCTATGCGGAGCTAAGTCGCACATTCGGTGGCTCCCGACGAAACTGACTTATGGGCTCTTTTCAGGGCCCCCAACGACACTTTTTCGACGTTTCCCGGTGTGGGAAGGAGATTGCAACAATTCCCCGATAGTATATGGCTTTTACCAGGAGCGGGGCGACTAAAAAGGTGGTGGTGGACCCGAAGAAGGTGCGAGGGAAGAAGAACAAAATGGCGGCGGGCAGAGACCAGGCAGCGTGGATGCAGTGGGCGCAGGAGCAACAGGAGGGTATCCAGTGCTGCTTCAGGGAGATTAAAGTGGACTGCTTGAGCCGATGAAGACTTCTATCGATAAGCTGCTGGAGACACAGACGGCCCAGGGGGCGGCGATCCGAGAGGCTCGACAAAAGATCTCCGACAACGAGGATGAGATCTTAGGCCTGGCGGTAAAGGCGGAGGCGCATGAGGCGCTCCACAAGAAATGGCAGGAGCGGTTCGAGGAGATGGAGAATCGGTCAAGGCGGAAGAATCTGCGGATTCTGGGCCTCCCGGAGGGGCTGGAGGGGCCAGACGTGGGGGCCTATGTGGTCACCATGTTGAACTCACTGATGGGAGCGGGGTCCTTCTAGGGGCCCCTGCAGCTGGAAGGAGCCCATACAGTGCTGGCGAGGAGGCCCAAGGCTAACAAGCCTCCGCGGGCGGTGCTGGTGTGGTTTCATCGGTTCGCTGATCGGGAGTTTGTGCTCAGGTGGGCCAAGAAGGAGAATAGCAGCAAGTGGGAGAACGCGGAGGTTCGAATATACCAGGACTGGAGTGCGGAGGTGGCGAAGAGGAGGGCCGGATACAATCGAGCGAAGTCGGTGCTGCACAGGAAGGCGTTGAAGTTTGGCATGTTGCAGCCAGCGCGACTGTGGGTCACCTACAAGGACCGGCACCATTATTTTGAGTCTCCGGAGGAGGCGTGGGCCTTTGTTCAGGCCGAGAAGTTGGTCACAGATTGAGGGTCGGGTTGGGCGTTTGGGGATTGCGGTTGATATGTTACTTTTGGAGGGGGGTTCCTTTGCTCTTGGTTTCTTTTTTTTTTCCTTTGGTGTTCTTCTCTTCCTGGTCAGTGAGGGTGGTTAGGGCGGGTTGGGCACTGTTTTGGTTGGGTTGGTTGGGGGGGCTCTTGGAGGGGGGTAAGCAAAGGGAACAGGGGTGAATGGCCGGCGGTGAGATGGGGCTCCGCGTGGGAGGGGGAGGCCCGAGTCGGGGGTGAGGGGACCGGGCCTGTAAAAGGAGCTGTGGCAGTGGTGGCGGGGCCGGGTATGTGGAAAGCGCTGGCTTTTTCCCGCGCTGAAGACTGGAGGGGGCGGGGCCGGGGTGGGGAAGCGAGGGTTGTTTCCCGCGCTTAGGATGGAAGGGGGAGGGGAGAGCCTGTGGATGGGGAGTGGAAGAGGTGGGTGTGTCACACATTGGGAGGAGCCGAAGGAGAGGCGAGTGTGGCCGGGGTCAGCAGGAGTCAGCTGACTTGCGGAAGTGCAATGGGGGGAGTAAAACAGTTAGGACGGGTTCTAGCCGGGGGGGGGGGGGGGGCGGGTTCTTGCCGGGGGGAGGGGGGGGGAATCGAGTTGCTGCTGCTATGGTCAAGGGGGAGCTGGAGTGAGTGGGGGGGGGTCGAGACGGGGGTCTGCCACCGTGGGGAACGGGCCGGACGTGGGAGCGGTCGCGTGGCTGGCTGAGGAGGGTTATGGCTAGTCGGCGGGGGAGGGGGGCGGGTAGCCCCCTAATCCGGCTGATAACCTGGAATGTAAGGGGACTGAATGGGCCGGTCAAGCGGGCAAGCGTGTTCGTGCACCTGAAGGGGCTGAAGGCGGATGTGGTCATGCTCCAGGAGACACACCTGAAGGTGGCAGACCAGGTAAGATTGAGGAAAGGGTGGGTAGGTCAGGTGTTTCATTCGGGGCTGGATGCCAAAAATCGAGGGGTGGCGATCTTGGTGGAAAAGAAGGTGTCATTCGAGGCGTCGAGCATTGTGGCAGACAATGGCGGTAGGTACATAATGGTAAGTGGTAAGCTGCAGGGAGAGAGGGTGGTACTGGTCAATGTGTATGCCCCGAACTGGGACGATGCGGGTTTTATGCGGTGCATGTTGGGTCGGATCCCAGACTTGGAAGTGGGGGGCCTGATAATAGGGGGAGACTTTAACACGGTGTTGGATCCGGCACTGGATCGGTCCAGGTCAGGACGTGTAGGAAGCCGTCGGCGGCTAGAGTGCTGAGGGGGTCTATGGACCAGATGGGAGGGGTGGACCCTTGGAGATTTGCAAGGCCGGGGGCTAGGGAATTTTCATTCTTCTCACATGTCCATTAGGCTTATTCCCGAATCAACTTTTCTATTTTGAGCAGGGCGCTGATAGCGAGAGTAGAGAATACCGAGTACTCGGCGATAGCCATTTCGGACCATGCCCCGCATTGGGTGGACTTAGAGCTGGGGGAGGAGAGGGACCAGCGCCCGTTGTGGCGCTTGGAGGTGGGGCTGTTGGCGGACGAGGAGGTGAGCGAGCGGGTCCGAGGAAGTGTAGAGAGGTACCTGGAGGAGGTCCGAGTGGGGATGGTATGGGAGGCGCTGAAGGCAGTAGTTAGGGGAGAACTGATCTCCATTAGGGCCCACAAGGAGCGGAGGGAGCAGGGGGACAGGGAGAGGCTGGTGGGGGAGATGGTGAGGGTAGACAGGAGGTATGCGGAGGTGCCCGAGGAAGGATTGTTGAGGAAGAGGCTGTGCCGAATTCGACCTGGTGACCACCAGGAAGGCGGAGGTGCAGTGGAGGAAGGCCCAGTGGGCGATTTACGAATGTGGGGAAAAGGCAAGCCGGATGCTGGCGCATCAGCTTCGGAAGCGGGACGCAGCTAGGGCGATCGGGGGAGTTAAGGACAGGGGAGGGAGTGTGGTGCGGAGTGGGGTTGGCATCAATGGGGTCTTCAGGGACTTCTATGAGGAATTGTACCGGTCCGAGTCCCCACTGGAGGAGGGAGGGATGGGCTGCTTCCTGGACCAAGTGAGGTTTCCAACGGTGGAAGAGGGACTTGTGGTGGGATTGGGGGCCCCGATTGGGCTGGAGGAGCTGACCAAAGGGATAGGAAGCATGCAGGCGGTTGAAGGCACCGGGGCCGGACGGTTTCCCGGTCGAATTCTATAAAAGATATATGGACATGTTGGGCCCGTTGCTAGTTAGGACCTTCAATGAGGCAAGGGAGGAGGGGGCTTTGCCCCCGACGATGTCCCGGGCACTGATCTCCTTGATCCTGAAGCGGGACAAGGATCCCCTGCAGTGTGGATCTTACAGGCCAATTTTGTTGCTAAACGTAGATGCCAAGGTGCTGGCGAAGGTCTTAGCCACGAGGATTGAGGATTGTGTGCCGCAGATCATCCACGAAGACCAGACGGGGTTCGTGAAGGGGAGGCAGTTGAACGCAAATGTGCGGAGGCTTTTAAACGTTATCATGATGCCGGCGAGGGAGGGGGAGGCGGAGATAGTGGTGGCGATGGACGCTGAGAAAGCCTTCGATAGGGTAGAGTGGGGGTAGCTGTGGGAGGTGCTGAAGAGGTTTGGGTTTGGGGAGGGGTTTGTCAGGTGGGTTAGGCTGTTGTATGAGGTCCCATTGGCAAGTGTGGCCACAAACAGGAGGAGGTCCGAGTACTTTCGGTTGCACCGAGGGACGAGGCAGG
This sequence comes from Scyliorhinus torazame, assembly GCF_047496885.1. NCBI lineage: Eukaryota > Metazoa > Chordata > Chondrichthyes > Carcharhiniformes > Scyliorhinidae > Scyliorhinus > Scyliorhinus torazame. The sequence goes on along the minus strand of NC_092712.1, from coordinate 138,753,332 downwards.
GGTGTCCCCTGTCCCCCCTGCTCTTCGCACTGGTGATTGAACCCCTGGCTATGGCACTGAGGGAGTCGAGGAACTGGAGGGGGTTGGTGCGGGGTGGGGAGGAGCATAGGGTGTCGCTCTATGCGGACGTCTTGCTGCTATATGTGGCGGACCCGGAGGGGGGAATGCTGGAGGTAATGAGGATCCTTAGGGAATTCGGGGATTTCTCGGGGTACAAGCTCAACATGGGGAAGAGCGAGCTGTTCGTGGTTCACCCAGAGGACCAGGAGAGGGGGATTGGCGAGCTCCCATTAAAAAGGGCGGAGAGAAGCTTCAGGTATTTGGGGGTCCAGGTGGCCAGGAGCTGGGGGCCCTGTATAGACTCAATTTCACAAGGCTGGTGGAGCAAATGGAGGAGTTCAAGAGGTGGGATGCATTGCCACTGTCCTTGGCGGGTAGGGTGCAGTCAGTCAAAATGACGGTGCTCCCAAGGTTTTTGTTCCTGTTCCAGTGCCTCCCCGTGTTTATCCCGAAGGCCTTTTTCAGGCGGGTTAACAGGAGTATAATGGGGTTTGTGTGGGTGCGAGGGACTCCGAGGGTGAGAAGGGTGTTCCTGGAGCGGAGTAGAGATAAGGGCGGGCTGGTGCTGCCCAACCTCTGTGGGTACTACTGGGCCGCCAATGCGACAATGGTGCGCAAGTGGGTGATGGAGGGGGAGGGGGCTGCATGGAAGAGATTGGAGACAGCTTCTTGTGTGGGTACGAGTTTGGGGTGCTGGCAACGGCGCCGCTGCCATTCCCTCCAAGGAGGTATACCACGAGCCCGGCGATGGTGGCTGCCCTCAAAATCTGGGGGCAGTGGAGGCGGCACAGGGGGGAAGCTCGGGCCTCGGTGTGGACCCCAATACGGGGGAACCACCGGTTCATCCCAGGGAGAACAGGTGGAGGGCTTTCAGGGTGGCACAGGGCAGGGATACGAAGGTTGGGGGACCTGTTTGTGGACGGGAAGTTCGCGAGCCTGGGTGAACTGGAGGAGAAGTACGGGCTCCCCCCCGGGGAACACCTTCAGGTACTTACAGGCAAGGGCATTTGCCAGGTGGCATGTGGTGGAATTCCCGCGGCTGCTGCCACACACAGTACAGAACAGGGTGCTCTCGGGGTGGGGGGGGGGGGGTGGGGGGGGGGGGGTGTTGGAGTGGGGAAGATCTCGGAAACTTACCAGGTGATGCAGGAGGAGGAGGAGGCCTCGGTGGTGGAGGTGAAAGGCAAGTGGGAGGAGGAGTTGGGAGAGGAGATTGAGGAAGGGACGTGGGCAGATGCCCTAGGGAGGGTGAACTCTCCCTCATCGTGTGCAAGGCTCAGCCTCATACAGTTTAAAGTGCTGCACAGGGCACACTGACCGGGACAAGGATGAGCAGGTTTTTTGGGGGTGAGGACAGGTGTGTTAGGTGCTCAGGGCGCCCAGCAAATCACACCCATATGTTCTGGGCTTGCCCAGCGCTAGAGGAATTTTGGAAGGGCGTAGCGAGGACGGTGTCGCGGGTGGTAGGATCCAGGGTCAAACCGGGCTGGGGGCTCGCAATATTTGGAGCCGGGAGTGCAGGGGGCGAAAGAGGCCGGTATTCTGGCCTTTGTGTCCCTGGTAGCCCGGCGAAGGATTCTTCTTCAGTGGAAGGATGCGAGGCCCCCAAACGTGGAATCCTGGATCAACGACATGGCGGGGATTATTAAGTTGGAGAGGGTGAAATTCGCCTTGAGAAGGTCGGTACAAGGGTTCTTTAGGCGGTGGCAACCATTCTTAGACTTCCTGGCAGAACGGTAGACATTGGTCAATGGCAGCAGCAACTCGGGGTGGGGGGGGGGGGCGGTTTAACTTTACTTTATTTTTATTTTTGTTTTCGTTATTTACACTGGAGGGTCTGAGGGTGTGTATATACCTGTTGTGTTAAATCGGGGTGTCAATGTTAATTTATTATTTATGTACAGAGTAGAGGGGGGTATGGAGGGTTGCTTTTCTAGACTGTGTTTTGTACTTAACCCTGTTGGGTTCCTTTTTCATTTTGTTATTGATATTTTATGATAACCTTAATAAAAATTATTTGTAAAAAATAAGAGTACCTTTAAGAAGTGGGTGTTTATAAATGGGTATGTATATAAATATCTGTAGTGAGAGTACCTTTAAGAAATGGGTGTTTACTATTGCAGTGATGTCAGAGAGTGGGTGGAGCTGGGCTGTCTGTCAGCTTTTTACTTTTGTTTTTGAGCAGGCTGCAGGGTGTATTTTAGTTTCATTTTCGGTGTTGGAGCTGAAGCCAGACCAAGCAGGTGTACTGCTGTTCTCTCTGCCATCAAAAGACTATCTCTTGATCATTTGATGAATTCGGAATTATAAATGTTTTCAGTAATGAATTTAACCTGATGTGCTTCTGATAAAGGTTTTGTTTTTAAGTCGTATGGATGTTAAAAAGGAAAGTTTAAAGGTTTACTTAATGTTGTATTCTTTGGGGGTTGTATTTGAATTGATGGTTGCTAAGATGTTCCACTGTATGTTTTAAAAAGGTTAACTTGAGTTGATAGAATAAACATGGTTTTGCTTTAAAAAATACTTTTCCATTTCTGCTGTACCATACCTGTAGAGTGGGCCGTGTGCTCCCCATACCACAATCTATTAAAAGTTGTGGGTCAGGTGAACTCCATAATACACTTTGGGGTTCTCTAAACCCTGGCCCATAACAGTAAGGCAAAGCTAGGTTATCGAAGATACGCGGGATGCAGATTTGAGATCATTACCAGATCAGCCATGGCCGTAATAAATGGCAGAGCAGGGTCAAGGGACAAATGGTTCCTTGTTTGTATGTTGTATGATTGAAATATGCAGCTTGGAGATCTTGTGGTGCAGGTGATAGAAGCTCCGGGTTTGAGTACCACTTTGGAATTATCAACTCTCAATCATTCCAATATGCTTACGGCAGGTGGTAAAAGCAAGAGAGTCTCCTAGTCAGCTTGAACTGAGAAGGCATTGAAAAATCATTGCAGTTCTTTGCCAAGCATTAAAGTAAAGTAAAGTCACCATAGCCCTGGAGGACCATAGGCTGCTTTCCCCTTTGAGGGAGAGAGCTGACTGGTGGTGACTTAACCTGAGAATCACCACACCTCAGGTGAAGGGATAGGTTGAGAAGGTGGAGTCTTCATAAATAACCTCAGCTGCTCCATGAATTGAACTCATGCTGTTGGAATCTCTATGCATCACAAACCAGCCTTCCAGCCAATTGAGCTAACATTACCATGGACCAACATATGGTTGCCAACTCCCTCTTAGATGATGGTACTGGGGGAGAGAGTATGCAGCTCAATGCTGGATGCGCAGTTGAGTGATTGCATGTCTCAGTAAAGGGCCCATGTTGTTGCAAGCCGAGCACCACTTAATTCCAGCCTGCACCCCTTAACGATGAGATGCATTCTGGCTGCAGATGCGTCAGGAACTGGATAGAGAAGAGTTGAAGGTCAGGAAGAACTTTAAAAAGGGACAACAGGCCTCAGACTTGCAGTGGAAGCTGAGGTTGAGAGATCTGTACTTGTTGCCATGTAGATGCAGACTGCTGCCTCAGGGCTCAAAATGGTTTCCGGCGCCTCACTGCAGTCTGTCTTCAGCCTATTGTTAGAATTGATGAGACATTGCTCCAGAGGGGTGTCAGTGGCTCTGCGGACCATGAACCTACTTTCTCTCTCAGCAATAAGCTTCCCAAAACCACAACTGCCATTCCTTCGATGCCCTTGCTGTTGCCTGTCAGCCCGCCAACCCAGACTACGACTGCCCGTGCCCAAGTGGTACAGTTTGAAACTGGAGTTTCAAGAGCCAAGGCTGCTCAAGGGCATCTTCAATACCATACAGTAAAAGTCAGCAGCATTCCAGTAGCATACTGCAGAAACTAAGGAGAACTGGCTAGGAGCAGTGGGGCAGGCAAAACTAAGGGAATTCCTCAGGGTGATTATGTGTGTCTTGCATGGATGAGTGGGTGTTTTGTTGCAACATATTTTTACAGAATGGTTGTTTTCTATTGGTTTTTTTATCATGGAATGTGACCAAGGATATGTTATGATGGTCCATAGCTGAGGAAGGGTAAGGTGTGTGTTGGACAATGAAGATTTGCAATTGTATTCATGGGAACTGGAGTCAAATTAGATTATCACAGACAGCCCAAACAAAATGTGGATGTGACAGCTGCCTCCTCCCTTCTTCTGATTCCTCTTTCTCCTCCTCCTGAGATCGTCGCTGAACATGCAATGGGCCATTGAACTCATGATTTCCAGGCTGTCGAGAATGCAGTACACCACTCTGAATCAAAGACATCCTGCTCCAGAGAGTATTGGACGACTCCTCTCGAGAAGTCAAGTCAGCAGAACTTTCACTTCAGCATCCAATCATCTGCTCAGTAATGTTTCTCATTGCAGCAGGTCTCTCAGTTCATGTTATTGGGTTGCAGAGTCAGGTCATTAGCCAGTTATAGAGTGGATAGCCCCTGTCATACAGCAGTGCCGCTCTGGTTTGATGTGGTGGCTGAGAGATTTAGAATAAATGACTGATGCAGATAGAATGTAATCATAACTGCTTGTAGGATAGCTGATATTCACCAGTATGATGTGATGTGTTGACAGTGGCCACACACCAAGTACGCACTGAGAAAATGGTAACCTTTGCAGCTATAGTAGATCTCACCATTAAGATGCAGTGCCTAAAAAGTCATGCAGTCAATAGCACCCATGACTAGGGGGGAGCCCACTATTCACTGCATGCTCTCTCTGTGCCTGTTTCTCTCTGTTCAGGCAGAACATAATGTTGCCCATTTCCCTAGCATGCAGAGCTTCTGTCACTTCTTTGACATAGAAATGGATGGTGAACTGGAAGATGTTGGCTATACCACTTTTTCCAGCCTGGAAGGATCCCAATATGTAGCAGTTAATGACTAGAACTACCACCACAGCCATTGGCTGCACTGTCTTTGCCCGGCAATCAGGCTGCACGTCAGGTTCCAAGAGATGGCAGAGTTTTGTGACCATCACCTTCATTAATTGCAGATGATGAACACGTATAACTCCTAACTTATAGGTGGAAGTAAGAATGTTGCCACAGGAAGACCCCAGCACACAGCTATTCTTCTTAGTTGCTGTTTCTGCATCATCTCCCATTGATTTTTCAGCCCAAGGAGGACTGCTACAAAATGGCACCCATCACTGGTAGCAAGTGGTGAACCCAGAGCCCACAGTCACAACCATTGACTTCCGCTGTACAGCACCACTTCCTTCAACCCCAACTGTAACCAGCTCATCAAGCCTTCCACAAACTCCACAGAGTCAGTAGAAAATAATAAACATCAAATTTGGAAGCTGCTAATGATCCATTTAAACTGTGCTGCTCGGGGTGGGCTGTACTGTTGACTGTAAGACCATAAGATATAGGAGCAGAATTAGGCCATTCGGCCCATTGAGTCTGCTCCACCATTCAATTATGGTTGGTATGTTTCTCAAACCCATTTTCCTGCCTTTCCCCGTAATCCCTGATCCCCTTATTCGTCAAGAACCTATCTATCTTTATCCGCTACTAAGCTGATTTTCCCAGTCAACCTGCATATTGAAGTTCCCCATGATTATGATAATATTACCTTTCTTATATGCCTTTTCTGTCTCCTGATTTATTTTCTGCCTCACATCCTGATTATTGCTCGGGGTTTGTACATAACTTCCATCAGAGTCTTTTTTCCTTTGCACTTCCTCATCTCTACACACACAGATTCTACACCTTCTGACCACTTCTTGTTATCAATTTAATTTAATTTCTTAGTAACAAGGCAACCCTGCCCCCTCTGCCCATTTGCCTGTCCTTTCAATAGGACGCATATCCTTGTATATTTAGATCACATCCCTGGTTACCTTGCAGCCATGTCCCTGTGATGGGCACAAAATCGTACCCACCAATTTCAATGTGTGCTACAAGCTCATTTACCTTGTTTCATACACTGCATGCATTTAGGTACAACACCTCAGTCCTGTGCTGGCCGCCCCCTTCTCATTGTTGTCCCCTTATCTGCTTGTGCCTGAAGTTAGATTCCTGCTGCTTTCCATAATCTCTATTCTATTACTTGTTCTGGAAACTTTACTAACCTCTCCTGAGCTCTTGGTCCATTCAACTAGTTTAAAGTCCTCATCATTGACCTGCACTCCAACTTCTCTTTTTACTTTGATTTTTTAATTTTCCATCCAATTGAACCCCACTATTTAGTTTAAAGCCCTATCTACAGCCCTAGATATGTAATTCACCGGGACTCGGATTTCAGCATGATTCAGGTGAAGACTGTCCCATCAGAACATCTCCCTCCTTCCCCAGTATCAGTGCCAATGTCCCATGAATTTAAACCCATTTCTCCCACATCAACCTCTGAGCCACGCATTTACCTCTTTAACCTATTTACCCTGTGCCAATTAGCTTGTGGCTCAAGTAGTAATCCAGAGATTATTATCTTTTTGGTTCTGCTTTTTAATTTTGCCCCCAGTTGCTCATATTTCTTCAGCAGACCCTCTGTCCTTGTTCTACCTCTGTCATTGGTACCTACATGGACCATGCCAACTGGATCTTTACCCTCCCATTCCAAGTTCCTCTGTAACCCAGATAAGATATCCCAAAGTACGTTTCACAGTTACTTCATTGCAGTGTTAATGTAAGCCTACTTGTGACAACAAAGATTATTTTAAAAAAAACAAGCACCCCGTAGGCAACACAAACTTCAGAACTCTTGATCCTGGTCACAGAGAACAGTGTCAATGCCCCTAACTATCCTATCCCCGGTTACGACAACTGTTGAATACACATAGTCAGCTGTATATGTTTGAGAGAGCTTCTTAACTTAAGTGACAAGGTCCAAAATGGCAGATCCAGTGCCAAATTAGAGTTAGACTGAATAACATATAATTCACCTACTCTGCATCTTTGCAGCACACACTCACAATGCTAAGGCCCTCACCAACATAGTCTTTGTCAGGTCATGCTGGAAAGGAATGGAAGCAGCACAGATACTATTATGGGACTAAACCAACAGCCACAACAGTGAAAGCATGGACATTATAAAGCTGAATGTTGCATCCTTTATTTCAAGGCACTGTATTTGTGTTGGGCAATAGTTTCAGAGAACTGGGATTACATCTGACCGCGAGGTAAGAAATAATCTTTCATACTACAGGAAGGTCACAGAATCATAACTAACTCCATATAAATATACACCATTATGCACAATAATATTTTTCAGAAAGCAAACAAATATTGAAAAACTGTGGACTATTCTCTCATGATTTATATCGCTTCAGTCCTTCAAAGAGCTACAAAGTTGCAGTTTGATTCTTGTATTGCTACATTTCCAAAAATAGCAATTGAAATGTTTGGTAGGCAACATTGTAGCATCTGTTTAAACATAAGTGACTTTTAGGAGTACACTTTGAAACAATAATGGGCTTCAGTTAATTCCCAACTATTTTATATTCAATTGTCATTTCTATAATTATGTCAATTTATACAACTCTTTTAATATGTGTGGGTTGGAAAATATTATTGATTAGTTTATTCTCCACTCATAATTAAACTTCAAAAACAAAATTCCGACTTAATAATATGATATTCCTTGCATAACGTAAGCATATAATAGATATGTTGGTATTTCACAGTACTCATCAAATCCATTGAAAATAGATAAACTGTAAAATATCCACAGGAAATTAAGAAAATATTTCAAAATAATTAATGGAAAAATCCAAAGCTTTTAAAAATCAAATTATGTTTCCAATATGTATCAGTTTGTTGCACGCTAATTCATTTTAGAATATTCAAAATCAGATAGATACATATTCTATACTTCAAGATTGCTTCACTGATCCCAGTCATGATGCACTTCACCCTGATACACATATTATATATATATTATACTATTAGGAGATAGCAGAATTTCCATGGGTTCTGTCAATTAGTCAGCACTGAATATTACAATATTTAGATTTATTAGTACATAATAGTTCCTTTTAATTTCTTCCTAATCTTTAGCTGAAAGGGTGCAACTTTAAAACGTTTAACGGTTTTGGCTGAAATTTGTCACAGCAACCTGTAGGGGGCAACAGGTAAGGAAAAATGCTTGGCTTCATGAGTTGACTGACAGCTAGTTTGTTGAGATTTCCGTGACTGTTTTTATCCCAATTATGACCATGTTTTAAGTATCCTATAAATTATTGCAAACCAGGCCTATGAAACCCGACTTTTTCCCCATGTCCATTTCCTGTGGTCTTTTGGTTGCCCCTTCAGACCTGAGCCCCAAACATCCATATCTTTTCGCCCTTTTTTAAACTGGTTTTTCTGTACCCCTCCTCAATCTCTCTTTACTGTCATCATGCATTTCCTCCCTCTCTGGTACTCTGCTTTCCCAAAATGCAACCCCATTTTTTCAGCACTCATTGAACTACCTACTCTCTAGCTTTACACCTCCTCAGGCAATGGTACAGCTCAACCTTTGCCTCTCATGGCATCTGCTTAAAGGCCCATTAAAGCACTTGATGCTAACTCCTTACAAAGACTGAGCCAACTGTCTATCCCACCTTTTCACAGACGTTCCTGGCCAATGTGCCTGCTGAGGGTTAATCACCATGTTCAACTCAATCCTTCCATGCTGACCCTGTGGACACCGCTCAGTGGATCCGCTTTCCACTTTCAGCATGTCACTCCAGAATGTCCACTCACTTGTGAACAAAACCGTTACTATCCACAAATTTCTTATGGATGATCGCATAACATTATGGCCTTGGGAGACAACTGGCTGACGGATGATGACAGCTTCTCCCTAAAGCCTCGCCGTCTGGACTTTTGTGACGGTGTGGCTTTCATCAACAAATCTCACCTTTGTAGAATCCAATGGAAGAGACACAGGAATACACGGTACGATAGGAATGAACAAAGGTTTATTACGGTACACACAAAATCACAAAGCTACAACTCCTCTCACCGAAGGGCTACCCTCCCTGACCTGCACCCAGGTCAGGGCTTTTGTACTGAGACCACCCCCAATTATCAGGGGTGATAGAGCATAGTACTTGGCCCCCAAGGGGGTCATAACAGGTTTGTCGCCCCCTTTGAACATCTCACCTTGTTTTCCCTCCCACATTTCTCATTTAAAATCCTTATTCTGTCTCATCTACCCAGCCATATAAATATTGTGGCTACAAGAGCAAGTCAGAGGCTGGGAATTATGTGCGACTAACTCACCTCCTGAATCCTCAAAGCCTGTCCACCATCTACAAGACGCAAGTCAGGACTGTGATGGACTACTCTCCACTTTCTTGGATGAATGTATCTCCATCAACACGCAAGGCGCTCGACAACATCCAGGACAAAGCAGCTCGCTTGACTGACAGCCCACCCACTACTGTTATAACCCTACAGGAGGCCTAGAGATCTGCAGCATCAGAGTCTCTGTGGCCTCATCTGAATATGATCTACCCAGATGAGGGGCAGGGCTGATCCTCTGTTCAAAGGACTGCTGAGAGACAAATACCCAGCCCAGGTGAGGGCCCAGGTGAGGGCCGGGGGTGGGAGACCCTTCAGGGAGTGGGAGGAGTGTATTGTGACCTGAATAAAAATTGAATTTTTTGCTACAGTCTGTCATGATATTCAAACACACACATCATGATAGACACACCAACAGACAAATCAGAACACACAACACCACAACCAATGACAGAAAGATATAAAAGCACAGACACGACCCCCGGTGGTCAGTATTAGCTGCAGAGGAGAACCAGGACACATCTATTGCCAAACACACTCAGGGAGACAGCACGTGCAGAGTATCCAGAACGAACTGTATTATAAGAGTTATAATAAAATAGAGTTGTACCACATACAACTGTGTTGGCTCATCTGTGCACCAGAGCACCCAACACCACATGGTACAGGAGTGGATCGATACCTGCCGGCATACCTCAGTGTACACAGACAACCAGCAGTGCCCAGGCATGATGTACGAGCTCCCGGTTCCGCAGGCGCTCCAGTGCCACGGCGACCTCCACGAAAACTGGCGGCGATTCCGGCAAAATTTCGAATTGTTCCTGGTGGCAGCTGAACTCAAAGACCTGGATGATAGGGAAAAAATTGAATTTCTCCTCACCGTCGCCGGTGCAAGGGCAAGAGAAATATTCAGAAGGTTCAGGTTCTTCAGGAGGCAGCAAAGGTACGATTACCAGGCAGTCCTGGGCAAATTCTCCAAGTACTGTGAAGAATACGCAATCCAATGGGCACTTAAAGGTAAGAAAAGCTGCAGTACTCACCTCGTGGCTGGGATCCCGGAGCCCGAATTCCCAGAGGCCGAAATCCCGGGCCTGAGAAAAGGCTGGGTCGAGGTCGGCGGCCATCTTGCTAAAGGTATAACGCTAGCACAGTTGCGCGAGAAGTGCGCAGAACCGGAAGTTTCGTTTGCGCATGCGCGAGATGCTGCGCATGCGCAGTCAAGAAAACGGCCATCGGTAAAGGAACAGCGATCTGAGCATGCGCAGTCGCTTCCTACGTGCTACATACCAAGCGTCAGGGTGTCAGAGGCCCCAGACTGCACCAATTTAAAAGGGAAACGTCCCAAATCCAATTTAAAAGGGAAATGTCCCAAATCAAAAAAACAAAAATCTGTTAAAGCTGTAAAACAACCTTCCCTCACCTGGAATGACAGCACAGTGCCGCAAATTGACCCAGGAGATGAATTTGACCTCCGAAGAACCCTCCGACAAGCAGTTACCTACGCACAAGCCGATGATTCCGACCTTGAATACTTCGATGACGATTTTTACAGTGTTTCCGGACCTCGCGAGCCCAATGATAGCTCCGTGGTCCTATATGACTATGACTCGGACGAACCTTTCGTGTTGCACATTGGCGGCCCCCACATTGAATCCGACGCAGATGCGGATTCATTTTTCGGATTTGAGGATCTTCAATCCAGCAGATATGACGTTCCAACTTATCAGTACCGGATGATGCTGCAGCCTGACATTAACAGACAGGGAGCGGTGCAAGCACACGGAGAGTGCCCTGCTGCCACACAGAGCGTGGTCCACGTCCCGCTCAACGTTCCCGACTCTATGAAAGAAGACATGCAAGACTCCAGAGTGCAGTCCTCGCATGAACCAGAAGTGACTCCAGTGTCACAAGCTTCCACAGCAAGCTCGTGGACAGACTCCACAATTGCAGAAATGCAAGACTCCAGAGCGCAGTCCTTGCACGAACAAGAAGTGACTCCAGTGTCACAAGCCTCCACAGAGAGCTCGTGGACAGCCTCCACGATAGAAGCAACGCAAGACTCCAGAGCGCAGTCCTTGCACGTACAAGAAGTGACTCCAGTGTCACAAGCCTCCACAGAGAGCTCGTGGACGGACTCCACGATGGAAGGAACGCAAGACTCCAAAGCGCAGTCCTTGCAGGAACAAGACCATGCGGGTCTAGCAACCTCTCCTGACCAACCAGCGGCAGACGATGCAAGTCTGCCATGCTCACGTGAACAGCAAGAAGGCTATAACAGCCTACCATGCTCCACTACACAGCAGCATGACCATGACGGTCTCTCATGCTACAATGAAGGGCACAGCGCTGAAGACTGCTTAAGCCCAACTGAAGACAAGCCAAAGGAATCGCCTCGTCCAAGCCCGAAGAAAAAAGGTTTATGCGCTGACCTTCAGGATCATTATAGCCGAACAGAGATTAATAATGCTGCACGGCCACAGAAGGATGCTGAGGATTTGCTAACGAAATTAATTGAATGTTTAACTTGCAAGGAGCAGACTGAGAATTGCCAGTGTTTTAGTACGGATCGAAAAAATGGACAAGACATTGATCCTCAGGTAATGGAAATAACACAACCTGAATCATATCTACAGCAGGGACAAATGTCTCCCTTCAACACAACACCGCAAAATCCCAACTTCGGAGACCAGCAGTTAGTCAGTAATGACTCTTCAAACCTTGAGGGGAACATTAATTGCATTGAACCTATACACGCTCCACTGATTATTGAGCAGAACATTGGAGCAAGAATCCTGAGGACACCGACATCGAGTAGCCAGATAACGAATTTAAAACCCACAGCAGTGTCAAGTGAACCAAGTGTGCTTTCCACTAATGGTGAAGATGCAGATAAGGTCGACCCGATTATCCATTGTACCACACTAACCCCAGTGATCAAGCAGTTATGTATGGGGAGTATAAGGTGGGCAATTGAGAACAGTAAAAGAGAGACTGTGACCATGCCAGTCCCAGCAAAATCAGACCCAGAGACCATGAAGGCATGTACATTAGACAAAGATACACATGAGGCACCTGAGAAGAAAAGTGAAACGGAATGTTCTTTGGAAAATAGTACAATGTCGATAGAAACATTGGATCCTATATTCGAGACCATACCTATGGGAGAATTTGGGGGTAATAAACAAGGTTCTGCAATGTCTGGGGGAAGATTTAAAATTCCAAAGAAGAAAAGCCCAAATGAAGGACAACGGCAAGACAATGACAGTCCACCGACATGGTGTGCACCACCAGATGAAAACTCTGACAATTTACCCAACCCTAGTGAACAGCAAGCTGCTAATGAGGATCCATCCACGGGATGTGAGACGAGTGACGACAGCATCCCACTTCCCATGCAAAAGGTGCAAGGTGACAGACCTCGCCTAGTGCGTACCGAGGCACTCGACGATCACGGTGGGACCACTGACGACTGCGGTGGCAGCGCACCGCTTCCACCCTCGATGGCTCGACCCTCTCCACTGGTTGGTGCATTCCTGCATGTTCCGACTCCAGAAGTGCAGCTTCAGGGAATCTCGGCTGCCTCCAGTGAACCTGTTGGGACTCCGGACGGGGGGCATCGACGGAAGGCAGACCGGACTCCAGATGGGGAGCAGCCAAGCGCCGACTCTGATTCGCGCACGCCAGACCTTGCTCCGGACGGGCGGTGTCGCGGCCTCGGTGATGGCACGCTCAGGGTGACGGCGGATGCCACGGCGACAGGGAATGGATCGCGTGGCAGTCCCACTGGGTCGGCAGTGGCAACCAGCACCGGCGGTCCAAGATGGACACACCAATTCGCGCCATCGCCAGACGTTGATGCGAGCAACAATTCTCTCTCCAAGGCGACATGCTTCGACGTTTCTCTGCGGAGTCGCCCTTCCGGCACAGCAGGTGGCCGTAACCAGCGTACACGGTCTCGGCCAACTTCCACATCTGGCACAGTCATCGCCTTGCATGATATTAGTGATGGTGCTACTTCGATGGCAACGACCCATCGGCTACAAGATGCCGTCCACCACAAACATAAAAAGAAAAAGACTCCACCTTGTTCCTGGCATGCAGGGCGGATGGATTGGTGCGTAGGCGCAATCAGCGAGCTTTGCGCCGCCTTCCACGCTCGCAACTGAACCGTACGCACACGCCGGATCCTCCACTGGTTCCCAAGGATGACTTCGTGGAGATGCCACGGATCATGCCCCTTCCATCGCCACCAGAACCATATCTCCACAGCTGAACCGGCTTGAGGACCAGCCCATTCTTGAGGCGGTCACCCATCAGACTGGACTTATAACGCTGTTCATACGTTCAAAAAGTCAAACACTTCTGTATTATAACCTGTTGTTGTTTATTGTTCCAGATATCGTCTGACCAGACCAATGTTCAAGTTTTTTTTTTTTTCTCTCGCATCCAAGTTTTGTTATGGTACAACCTTGTTAGCGTGACGCATCGCCCCATGTAAATAGTTACGTCATATACACACGCTGTACATAACACACACACACACTCTTCGATGCACTCACGACACAATTATATTTATAACCACGTAGGCACATATCTTTGTAAAAAGGGGGGATGTCATGATATTCAAACACACACATCATGATAGACACACCAACAGACAAATCAGAACACACAACACCACAACCAATGACAGAAAGATATAAAAGCACAGACACGACCCCCGGTGGTCAGTATTAGCTGCAGAGGAGAACCAGGACACATCTATTGCCAAACACACTCAGGGAGACAGCACGTGCAGAGTATCCAGAACGAACTGTATTATAAGAGTTATAATAAAATAGAGTTGTACCACATACAACTGTGTTGGCTCATCTGTGCACCAGAGCACCCAACACCACACAGTCATCGCTTCTAAGTGATCACTTGCCTGAGACTTTACAACTACCATCAACTCCCTCCACAACCGATTCACAGTGACAGCAGTGTGTACCACGTGCGGCCAGTGGGTGCTGCCATCTTCCCCTCTTCGGACCACATGCAGCCCATGGGTGCCGCCATCTTGCCCTACTCAAAACATGTGCGGCTCGTGGGCGGCGCCATCTTGCCTCCCCCAGGACATGTGCGGCCCGTGGGCACCGCCATCTTACCCGCCTCAGGACCCCTGCCCGTCGGGCACCTCATCAGGCTGCTCATCACCTGCAACTGCCGACGACCAGCCGCGTCTCGCCTCGGTCACGATTGGCCAGTCTCGACCGCACAATCTCTTGACCACTTCGACAAAGGTGAAGGTCGACGGGCACGAGATCTCCTGCCTTCTGAACTCTGGGAGCACTTAGAGCTTCATCCACCCAATACGGTAAGGCGCTGCTCCCTCACAGTACACCCCGCTAACCAGAGAATCTCCCTGGCCTCCGGATCGTACTGCATCGCCACCCACACCGTCCAGGGCGCGGAGTTCAGCGGCTTCCAGCCCTGCACCCAGGTCAGGGCTTTTGTACTGAGACCACCCCCAATTATCAGGGGTGATAGAGCATAGTACTTGGCCCCCAAGGGGGTCACAACAGGTTTGTCGCCTCCTTTGAACATCTCACCTTGTTTTCCCTCCCACATTTCTCATTTAAAATCCTTATTCTGTCTCATCTACCCAGCCATATAAATGTTGTGGCTACAAGAGCAAGTCAGAGGCTGGGAATTATGTGCGACTAACTCACCTCCTGAATCCTCAAAGCCTGTCCAACATCTACAGGACGCAAGTCAGGACTGTGATGGACTACTCTCCACTTTCTTGGATGAATGTATCTCCATCAACACGCAAGGCGCTCGACAACATCCAGGACAAAGCAGCTCTCTTGACTGACAGCCCACCCACTACTGTTATAACCCTACAGGAGGCCTAGAGATCTGCAGCATCAGAGTCTCTGTGGCCTCATCTGAATATGATCTACCCAGATGAGGGGGCAGGGCTGATCCTCTGTTCAAAGGACTGCTGAGAGACAAATACCCAGCCCAGGTGAGGGCCCAGGTGAGGGCCGGGGGTGGGAGACCCTTCAGGGAGTGGGAGGAGTGTATTGTGACCTGAATAAAAATTGAATTTTTTGCTACAGTCATTGCTTCTAAGTGATCACTTGCCTGAGACTTTACAACTACCATCAACTCCCTCCACAACCGATTCACAGTGACAGCAGTGTGTACCACGTGCGGCCAGTGGGTGCTGCCATCTTCCCCTCCTCGGACCACATGCAGCCCGTGGGTGCCGCCATCTTGCCCTACTCAAAACATGTGCGGCTCGTGGGTGGGGCCATCTTGCCTCCCCCAGGACATGTGCGGCCCGTGGGCACCGCCATCCTACCCGCCTCAGGACCCCTGCCCGTCGGGCACCTCATCAGGCTGCTCATCACCTGCAACTGCCGACGACCAGCCGCGTCTCGCCTCGGTCACGATTGGCCAGTCTCGACCGCACAATCTCTTGACCACTTCGACAAAGGTGAAGGTCGACGGGCACGAGATCTCCTGCCTTCTGAACTCTGGGAGCACTTAGAGCTTCATCCACCCAATACGGTAAGGCGCTGCTCCCTCACAGTACACCCCGCTAACCAGAGAATCTCCCTGGCCTCCGGATCGTACTGCATCGCCACCCACACCGTCCAGGGCGCGGAGTTCAGCGGCTTCCAGCCCTGCACCCAGGTCAGGGCTTTTGTACTGAGACCACCCCCAATTATCAGGGGTGATAGAGCATAGTACTTGGCCCCCAAGGGGGTCATAACAGGTTTGTCGCCCCCTTTGAACATCTCACCTTGTTTTCCCTCCCACATTTCTCATTTAAAATCCTTATTCTGTCTCATCTACCCAGCCATATAAATGTTGTGGCTACAAGAGCAAGTCAGAGGCTGGGAATTATGTGCGACTAACTCACCTCCTGAATCCTCAAAGCCTGTCCACCATCTACAGGACGCAAGTCAGGACTGTGATGGACTACTCTCCACTTTCTTGGATGAATGTATCTCCATCAACACGCAAGGCGCTCGACAACATCCAGGACAAAGCAGCTCTCTTGACTGACAGCCCACCCACTACTGTTATAACCCTACAGGAGGCCTAGAGATCTGCAGCATCAGAGTCTCTGTGGCCTCATCTGAATATGATCTACCCAGATGAGGGGCAGGGCTGATCCTCTGTTCAAAGGACTGCTGAGAGACAAATACCCAGCCCAGGTGAGGGCCGGGGGTGGGAGACCCTTCAGGGAGTGGGAGGAGTGTATTGTGACCTGAATAAAAATTGAATTTTTTGCTACAGTCATCGCTTCTAAGTGATCACTTGCCTGAGACTTTACAACTACCATCAACTCCCTCCACAACCGATTCACAGTGACAGCAGTGTGTACCACGTGCGGCCAGTGGGCGCTGCCATCTTCCCCTCCTCGGACCACATGCAGCCCGTGGGTGCCGCCATCTTGCCCTACTCAAAACATGTGCGGCTCGTGGGCGGCGCCATCTTGCCTCCCCCAGGACATGTGCGGCCCGTGGGCACCGCCATCTTACCCGCCTCAGGACCCCTGCCCGTCGGGCACCTTATCAGGCTGCTCATCACCTGCAACTGCCGACGACCAGCCGCGTCTCGCCTCGGTCACGATTGGCCAGTCTCGACCGCACAATCTCTTGACCGCTTCGACAAAGGTGAAGGTCGACGGGCACGAGATCTCCTGCCTTCTGAACTCTGGGAGCACTTAGAGCTTCATCCACCCCAATATGGTAAGGCGCTGCTCCCTCACAGTACACCCCGCTAACCAGAGAATCTCCCTGGCCTCCGGATCCCACTCCGTGGCGATCCGGAGGTACTGCATCGCCACCCTCACCGTCCAGGGCATGGAGTTCAGCGGCTTCCGCCTCTACGTCCTCCCCAACCTCTGCGCTGCCTTGCTACTCGGCCTGGACTTCCAGTGCAACCTCCAGAGCCTAACCCTGAAATTTGGCGGGCCCTTACCACCCCTTACCGTTTGCGGCCTCATGACCCTTAAGGTTGACCCGCCTTCCCTTTTTGCAAACCTAACCCCGGATTGCAAACCCGTCGCCACCAGGAGCAGATGGTACAGCGCCCAGGACAGGACCTTCATCAGGTCTGAGGTCCAGCGGCTGCTGCGGGAAGGTATCATCGAGGCCAGCAACAGCCCCTGGAGAGCCCAAGTGGTAGTGGTGAAAACCGGGGAGAAAAACAGGATGGTCATTGACTACAGTCAGACCATCAACCGATACACGCAGCTCGGCGCGTACCCCCTCCCACGCATATCTGATAGGGTCAATCAGATTGCACAATACCGGGTCTTCTCGACAGTGGACCTGAAATCTGCCTACCACCAGCTCTCCATTTGCAAGGCGGAACGCCCATACACTGTGTTCGAAGCAGACGGCCGCCTTTACCACTTTCTTAGAGTTCCCTCGGGCATCACCAACGGGGTCTCGGTCTTCCAATGGGAGATGGACCGAATGGTTGACCGGTACGGACTGCGGGCCACCTTCCCGTACCTGGACAATGTCACCATCTGCGGCTACGACCAGCAGGATCACGACGCTAACCTTTCCAAATTTCTCCACACTCAACTCTCCTCAACCTCACGTATAACAAGGAGAAGTGTGTGTTCAACACGGACCGATTAGCCATCCTCGGCTATGTGGTCCAGAACGGAGATCTGGGGTCCGACCCCGATCGCATGCGCCCCCTCATGGAGCTCCCCCTCCCCCATTGCCCCAAGGCTCTCAAACAATGCCTGGGGTTCTTTTTGTATTATGCCCAGTGGGTCCCAAACTATGTGGACAAGGCCCGCCCACTCATTCAATCCACCATTTTCCCACTGACGGCCGAGGCTCACCAGGCCTTCAACCGTATCAAGGCCAACATCGCCAAGGCCGTGATGCACGTGGTCGACGAAACGCTCCCCTTCCAAGTCGAGAGCGATGCATCAGAGCCGCCACCCTCAACCAGGCAGGCAGGCCCATGGCATTCTTTTCCTGCACCCTCCATGCCTCTGACATTCGGCACTCCTCTGTCGAAAAGGAGGCCCAAGCCATCATTGAAGCTGTACGGCATTGGAGGCATTACCTGGCCGGCAGGAGATTCACTCTCCTCACTGACCAACTGTCGGTTGCCTTCATGTTTAACAACACACAGCGGGGTAAGATCAAAATGATAAAATCTTGAGGTGGAGGATCGAGCTCTCCACCTGCAACTACGAGATTTTGTATCGCCTCGGTAAGCTCAACGAGCCCCCCGATGCCCTATCCCGAGGTACATGTGCCAGCGCACAAGTGGACCGACTCCAGACCCTGCATGACAATCTCTGTCACCCAGGAGTCACCTGTTTTTACCACTTCATTAAGGCCGGCAATCTGCCCTACTCCATCGAGGAAGTCAGGGCTGTCACCAGAGACTGCCAGGTCTGCGCGGAGTGTAAACCGCACTTCTACCGGCCAGACCGTGCGTGCCTGGTGAAGGCCTCCCGCTCCTTTGAACACCTCAGCGTGGACTTCAAAGGGCCCCTCCCCTCCACCGACCGCAACACGTACTTCCTCAGTGTGGTAGACGAATATTCCCGATTTCCTTTTGCTGTCCCATGCCCCGATATGACGTCTGCCACCGTCATCAAAGCCCTCAACACCATCTTCGCTCTGTTTGGTTTCCCCGCCTACGTCCACAGCGACCGGAGATCCTCATTTATGAGCGATGAGCTGCGTCAGTTCCTGCTCAACAAGGTTATCGCCTCGAGCAGGATGACCAGCTACAACTCCCGGGGAAACGGGCAGGTGGTGCGGGAGAATGGGACGGTCTGGAGGGCCATCCAGCTGGCCCTACAGTCCAGAAATCTCCCGGCCTCCTGCTGGCAGGAGGTCCTCCCCGACGCAATTCACTCCATTCGGTCGCTCCTGTTCACCGCGACTAACGAAACCCCCCATGAACGTCTCTTTGCCTTCCCCAGGAAGTCCACCTCCGGGGTTTCGCTCCCAACGTGGCTGGCAGCTCCAGAACCCGTTCTCCTCCGTAGACACGTGCGACTCGACAAGGTGGACCCGTTGGTTGAGAGGGTACAGCTACTCCACGCCAACCCGCAGTACAGTTACGTAGCGTGCCCTGATGGCTGCCAAGACACAGTCTCCCTCAGGGACCTGGCACCAGCTGGGTCCCCACACATCGCCCCACCTGACCCGGCGCTGCCCTCCCCTCCCCCGACGCACCCCACCGCAACCCCCGCTGCACGACAATCCATCCTCCCCTTGCTCCCACCCGGGGATGAAGAGGATTTCGACACGCTCCCGGAGTCACTGAAGACCAAGCCAACGCCTGAGTCGCCACCAGCACTGCAGCACTCTCGACGACAGATCAAGGCACCGGACCGCCTAAATTTGTAATATTCTCTGTGATTTTTAAAAGCAACTTGTCTGTATATAGTTCTCCACCACCCCCGCTGGACTCATTTTTAACAGGGGGTTAATGTAGTAGTCACCACTGATGTATTATACTGTATATATATATGGGTTTTACGGTAAGGCCCCTGTACTGCAGGTATGGGGGTAGATCCCTGCCTGCTAGCTCCGCCCAGTAGGCGGAGTATAAATATGTGTGCTCTCTGTACAGCAGCCATTTTGTCAGCTGCTGTAGGAGGCCACACATCTCTGTTTAATAAAGCCTCGATTACATTCTGCTCTTGTCTCATCGTGATTGATAGTGCATCACCCAGCAGATACAGGAGAACACCACCACTTGCAAATTACCTTCCAGGCCACACAACATCCTGACTTGGAACTGTATCAAACTGGGTCAAAATGCTGGAACTCCCTTCACAGCACTGTTGATGTATTTACATCACATGGACTGCAGCAGTTCAAGAAGGCAGTTCACGATCACCTTCTCAAGGACAATTAGGGATGGGCAACAAATTCTGGCCTAGCCAGCAATGCCCACACCTCATGAAAGAATAATTTTAAAAAAGAAAATACAATAAAATTTTCTTACCATGGCATCTATCTTCACTGTTCTCAATCTCTGTACCAGTGACTTCTCAGCCTGGTGATTTCAATTTCCATACAAATTCATCATGAATTTACTGCCCTCTTATCCTCCCTTATTCTGACCTTCAATATAAACTCCCCAACTCAAATTCATGGCCATGCCGTTGAGCATGTAATTTCACATATCCTCACCACTCTCATCATACCAATCACAGGTGTGGTAAACTGACAGGGCCTAGTTTTGAGCCCGATTAAATTGGGTATATTAAATTAAAGAATTAAACACTTGAAATTAAACTGCACTCCAAACCTCAGGCAGGCTGATGGGAATTCAGACTTAGAATCATTTAATCCCTACAGTGAAGAAGGAGGTCAATCAGCCCATCATGTCTGTACTGACCCTCTCCTCTGAAAGAGCACTCAATCCAGGTCCAAGCCCCCACCCTATCACCGTAACCCAGTAAACCCACCTAACCTTTGGATACTAAGGGACAATTGATCATGGCCAATCCACCTAACCTGCACATCTTTGGACTGTGGGAGGAAACCAGAGCAACCGGAGGAAATCCATGCAGGCACGGGGAGAAAGTGCAAACTCCACACAGTCACCCAAGGCCGGAATTTAACCCGGGTTCCTGGCACTGTGAGGCAGCAGTGCTAACCACCGTACCATCCCAAAGCCAAATACACAATCCACAGGCAAACTGCCAGAACACATCTGGACCTGCTCGTCAATCACACATCAGGACATCATCGATCCGATTGATATGCAGTGATTTGTTTTGGGTAGCCCAGACTGAGCCAGACTGTTGGACACCCAGAAAACACAGGGCAGTAAACACAGGTGAGTGCGTTCAGGGATTGTGCTGGTGGCTAAATCTATAGCAGGATGTACAACATTATGTCGATAATTGTATCATTTGCGCACAAAACAATCCCGACAAATATGCTCACAAGGGGGAACTGAGACACAATCGCCCTGTGGACTAATCTACAGATTGGTCCCTTAGAGCCTGGCATGGGAGGTTATAAATGTATCCTGGTAGTGATGGACACTTTTACTAAATGGGTGGAAGCCTTTCCAACCTGTACTAACACGGCCAAGGTCACGGTTCACATCCTAGTGCAGCAAATCTTCATTAGATGGGGCAGCATCGGCGAGGGCACTCACCTCACTGCCCAGGTAATGCAACGGATAATGGGGTTGTTCAGGATAAAGCAAAAGTTCCACATTGCCTACACCCTTAATCTAGTAGGATTGTGGAAAGGATGAACCGTACCCCTTAAAGATCATTTGCAAAACTGCTCAGCAGAACAATCACTCCTGGCACAAAGTCCTTACTGTTGTTTTAATTGTAGCATAGAACTCTGTATCCAATTTCACCAGATTCACTCCCCCCGCCCGACTGGGCGACCTGTGCAAGGAATCGAGCTTCTCCTCATGTTAGATTTGTCAGAACCATAACTTGCAGCCCTCACGCTCGAGAGTGCCGTGAAAACATTAATGGAGAATGTCCAGACTGCTCAACTTTGTGCAGCCGTGAAGACAGGGAAACACAAGCAGCAAAGCAAGGCCTACTTCAATGGTAAGGTAAACCATTAATCTAGTAACCATTAAACCAAGTATGAAGCGGGACAAAAGATAATGTTCTGAGTTTTCCAGCCCGATACTTTCTTGTCCCTTAAATATGCCCGATCCTATCCAGTGGTCGGTAAAGTGAACCCCTCCGTGCACAACGTGTTGGTGGACTCAGGTTTCCGGATGGTACCATGTGAATCAAATGAAAGCATTTGGTTCCCAGCAAAACTTTCACCATTACCACCTCACTTTAGAAGGGATTGACAAACCCCATGTCCGCCCTGTCCCTCACCACATTCCACCGGATCCGGGCTCCAGTCCTCTTTGTCCGCCCCCAAACCCGAGCACACCAGGTATGAAATCCCACTGAGGATACTCCGATGAAAGAAACGGGGCACGAACAAACCCCATCCCCTCCTGGGCACCTGGACTCTCAAAACTGCTTAGTGCAGCGTTCAAAACAGGTGCCAGAGAACAGCGGATATCCGGTAGCCTGAGCCCGCCCACGTGGATTCCCACCTCAGAGGAGGTATCAGGACATGTCTTTAAAGTGTAAATAACAACTTTTCCATCCACTCCATGCATGTTTGTTTAAAGGGTTTGCCAACGCCCCACACTAGTTGGTTTTGTCCAGTTATGCTGTGTCATACCCCTTCCATAAATAGCAGCATACAGCGGAGCCTGAACCTGCAAGCTCTACTGGATTGACGTCGGTGAATTCTAACTCAGAGAACGTGTCAAGTTCCACTGTTTAAAGTGCCAATCCCAACACACTATGTTTTGGGAAGGTACTTCCAGCCAACACACTTCTCTGTTCCTCAATTACATGGAAGCAGGCCTCTATTATTCTTGCCTAATATGTTTCAGCAAACCAGTGCCCAATTCATTGCCAAGCAGCTATTAGCTGTGCAACTCTGCATCCGCCTAATAATTGATATCCATCATTGCCATTTTCTTTCTTTTATCAAAGTTCTTCAAAGTGAAGAATGTGTCAATCCAGAAATGGAACATTTTATCCTATTTCATAATCTTATTCTGTTTGTGGAAGAATTCCTCTTTAAATCACCACACCATGGTCGAGGTTGAGCAAAATCAAAATGCATATATATTTGTCTTCACACTTGGCTGGGCACAAAGGGAAGGAAAGATCTTCACCTTCAGCTGTGAAATCACAAACATAGGACCTGTATATGCAGCTTCTCGCTGTGAAACTCTGCAACCTACGCATGCCATATAACATACGAGTCTTCCCCTTATTTTCTTCACACACAGCCTCTAGCTGTAAAGCACGGTGCCCCCACACAGGCATCTCATAATTTTGTAAACTCTACACTCCTCGTATGCCCCATGGTATGTGAGTCATCCCAACACAGAAAAAGCAGCCCCTTAAACACGGATCAACAAATCCTATTGTTGGCTCTAACCATTGCCCCAGAACAAGAAAGTTCCCCCTTAAAAAAGTGGGGAGGGGGAGTGATAAGATATTTGGAAGATCCCAAGACATTCTGATGGGGAGCAAAAAGGAAAAGGGAAATCAGGTATTGTTGAATAATGACAGATGCTATCTCGACCTTTTCTACAAAATGAATTACATATTCTTCTACTAAGTGGGACTCCTTGCTCCACATTGGTCACAGAAGCCTCAGACTGCAGATGCACTACCGATAAAAGACCAGAAGATCATCCTAGGATACTCAGGATATATGTGGTTCACCCCACCAGATGCAGGCGAATGTGAGGATGGTATCCTCCACCTGTTCGGGGAGGCTAGTACGGGAATTGAACCTGCGCTGCTGCCTTGCTCACAAGCTAGCTATTTAGCCCAGTGTGCTAAACCAGCCCCTTAAGATAGTGTGCTGGACCAAAGTTCCTCTTAAGTTCTCTTGGTCCTAACCTTAAACTCGCATTATTCTCTGGTTTCTTTCAAATCTATCTCCTCATGTGCCCTTTCTGAACTCATGACCATGGGACCACATCTGTTCCATGAAGCCCCAATCCTTCAACCTTGAACTGATTCTCACTAAGCTTCTGACCACTCAACTTCCTTTCCTAGCTCTCCTGTTAACTTGTCAACAGCTCCTTCAAATCTGCTGCCATCATCACTCTCTCTTCAAAAATATAACCCTTGGTCCCTCCATCCTTGATAATTATAGTCCCATTTCTAACTTCCCGTTCCTCTCCAAAGTCCCTGACTGTGTTGACGCCTTCCAAATCTATGCCCTTCTTTCTTGTGACTCTGTATTTGAGCCCCTGAAATCAAGTTTCTGTACTGGTACAGCACTGAAATGGCTCTAATTAAAGTCACAAAAAACATCCTGTACGACTGTGACAAAGGTAAACTATTTCTCCTAACCCCTCTTGACCTGTTTGCTGTCTTTGTTACAATTGATGTGGAGATGCCGGCGTTGGACTGGGGTGAGCACAGTACGAAGTCTTACAACACCAGGTTAAAGTCCAACAGGTTTGTTTCGATGTCACTAGCTTTCGGAGCGCTGCTCCTTCCTCAGGTGAATTAAGAGGTCTGTTTGAAACAAACCTGTTGGACTTTAACCTGGTGTTGTAAGACTTCGTACTTTGTTACAATTGACCATTTTGTCCTCCTTGAAAACCTCTTTTCTGCCATCCTGCATGGTACTACATGGACCTGCTTAGTTCTATTCTTACCCATCAAATCAGTTGAAATGATTTCACACTCTGACACCATTATCTCTGGTTTCCTCCATGGATCTATAGTTGTCCTCCTCCTATTTCTCATTTCTGCGACATCATCTGAAACAAAGGGTCAGTTTCCATGTGCATTGCCGATAACTCCTCCTTTTAGAACTTAATCACCTCTTTCGATACCTCCACTGACACTAAATTTGACATCTGGAACTTGGTGAGCAGAAAGTTCCTTTCAATTAAATATCAGAAGACTAAAATAAATTGGCTTTGGTCACCGCTGCAAACTCTGTTCCCTACTCACCAACTCCACCCCGCTCCCTGACAACTGTTCTATTTATTTGACTTTGTGGTGAGTCTCTGACTGCATATCAACACCATCACAGAGGCTGCAGACTTCCAACTGTGCAACAAATACTGCTGGGTGAAATGGAGTGCCACGTATCCATAGCAAGAAACCTGCCAAAAATGATCAGGTGGACGGAGGTGACGCTGGTGCTGAAAGCCAACTTTGTAATGCACAGGACTGTAGACAAGTGCCACAAAAGGTTCAATTACCTGACCAGGACGGGCAAGGTTATACAATAAACCACTCTGCCATTTTATCCTCGGGCACCATTATATGGTTCATCTTCTGAAAATTATAGCTACACAAGAGGGAAGGATCACTCATGCTATTTCAGTATGGATACCATTCTTTCATATTACTTATATGCACAACCTCCACAACAACAGTGTGGTATCATCATCACTCAGTTTAGACCACTTAACCCCAACTCTTCAATTGTCAGCCTTCATCTCACATATCAGTTAAAAGAACTTCACATTGGCCAAAACAAAGGCACCTGATAGTAAACTGAATTAATCACAAGTGAGATTAGCTATGGTGTTAAATCATTACTTTCCAAATCAAGGCAATCTGATAATGTTGAAAAGGGCTTTGTACTTTTTTACTCGACCACATCAAACAGATTAATCACGGTGTTTGATGGATGGGTAAAATAAACTCACTCCCTGGGAAAACTTATTTTGTTAATTGTCCTCCCTCTATCATAAAATTGAAAGGAGCTTCATGTGCAAATTTACTTTCCTTAGAGTAGATAAAACTTGTTTGCTGAAAAGGGAAAAGGTAAGCATAGCAGTTAAACAAACTTTTGACCTTTCTAACATTTCAAACCCGGTATTTAATTGCTCCAGTTTCAAAGAGAAGATGTGAAGAGGTAGTGTCCTGGACTAAAAATATTTTACAAAGGCAAATTTTGAATACCGGTGACTATGGACATATCTTTGATTATGTAGAGTACGCTAGAGGAAAGTTATTTTATTAAAATGTAACATCCTTACACAGATAAATTTTAAAAATTGTATGAAGCATATATATATAGCGGAAAATATATCTCACTTTATTCATATCTGATATAATCAAGGTTCAAATCATTTTTATTTATGCTGTAGATTCTCATTTTCACTTTGATTCATATTAATGTTGAGGCTTGTTTGAGAAATGAAAGAAAACGTGTGAATCCAAATGCTAGAACTTCTTGGAAATAAGTCAATTGCTTAAGGGTATTTTGAATAAAAACCAGAATTAACCTTGAACTTATTTGTTCTTAAATATAGGTGACTTGCGGTATCCTACTGAAGCCAATTATTTATTCAATTATTTATTTATAACATTTTATGGGATGTGAGCATTGCTGGCAAGGTCAGCATTTGTTGCCTTTCACTAGTTCCCCTTGAGAAGGTAGTCACCTTTTTGAATCACTGTATATGGTGTAGGTACTTTAGAGTAAAGGGTTAATAGTTATGTTAATGAGACAATGATGTTAATGATGATGTAAGCATAACATCAGAGTCAGTTGGTCAAGAGCAAGACACAGAATTGTCTGTGTCCATAGCGTGTCCACAGAACCAGGTGCTTACCATGAAATCTTTGTAAATAGTGCAAATATTAAAAGTTTCAAGAAAAACTATGGTCAGCCATAGAGTAAGCAAAACCTCATTGAAAAATATGATCAGAGTTGGGGGCAACATTTTAAGAGACTGAGACCACAGATTGGGAATCCATCGGTGAAGACCTTGGAACAGTTTGACTTTGCAATGAAGAAGAACGATACTGAAACGTACATTGACAAGGGAACAGTGAGCCATGAACAATGATGGCAACCATTGAACAGCTGCCACCCCTTCCACAGCCCTTCCAACATATCGAGGGTCTGCCGCAAAGAGAACGATGGGAGTTCTGGAGGGGACAGTTTGAAAGGTATTGAACAGTTTCAGGCTTACAATAAAAGGCAGAAAATCACCAGGTCAATATGCTCCCCTACATGATTGGGGCCATAGCTATGTTGCACTGGTGACAAAAGGAGTCGCAGAGACCTCAACATTCGACAAGGAGGTTATGAGGGCTTTAAAAATTACTTCAGCCATAAAAGAATCTGGTCAATGCACAGATGAAATTTGACCAAAAGAACTAAAAGCCAGATGAATCCATTAATTAATTTATGAATCACTTATATTGACTGACCAACAGTTGCAGCTACAGAGGTTTAAAACATGAGTTAATTCACAACTACATCACAGTCCGCATGCTCAATGACATGCTAATGGACCTTTTGCAAATCAAAGAGGATTTAACATGAGGGAAGGTCGAACAGTTTGCAAGCAGGTGTAGCTGAGACAGCAGAATTAGAGTGTGCTTCAGGGAGAAGAGCAAGGCTCAGAAGGGGTCGGTCTAGTATGTGGGCCTAAAGTCCTGTGCCCCGCCCACCAAAAAAAGCTCCTTGAAACCGCTGATGGGGCAGGAAGAGCCTGTCCATCTATTGTAAAACCTTCTGCATGAGGTGCCAAAAAACAGAACAGAGATTGCCCACCAGGGGGAGCCGAATGCTTTCTCTGTGGCAAGGCGAGACATTTAAACAATTCTGCAAACCTAATGCTCAATTGAAGGAACAAGAGTGGGAACAAGCTTCTCATCATTCTAAAGTGCAGCAATTTGGAACTAAAGACTTTCAGGGTGAAGATTTCCCGGGGGAAATATAAAAGATCCCATTAAGCAGTTCTGGTTTGTAGAGCTGGAAGACAAAGTTTATTACAGAACAGAATTTAAACAGGACACAACGGCTGGGGTCACAGTCCTATCGGTCAAATTGGACTGGTTAATAATGTTGAGACTTAGCCAACAAAAATAAAGCTACGGGACAAGAAAACACAGACCTCAAAGTGAAGGGCTAGATCATTATAACTCTTAAATAAAAAGACAAAGAAATTAATGAAACTCCTTTATTCCTACGGAATCAGCAACTTTCTCTGCCCAGCAGGACAGCGTGTTCAGGAAATGCTCTTCTACAAAGAATCAATGAGGTAATGCAAGATGACAACAGATCTGTATTTAGGAATTGATTTCCGAGGGTGTTCCAAGGACTGAGAAAGTTCAAAAGTGAATATCACTTTATTCTATTCCCAGATGCCAAACCCGTCTGCTTATTTACACCTAGGAGAGTACCGATTGAAAAGGTCAAAGCACAAATTGACAGGATGCTGTGTCAAGGAGTGATCTCTCCTTTACGGAGTCCACAAAATGGTGCTCAGGCCTATTGACATTGCTTAAATCTAAGAGTGAAATCAGGCTTTGAGTTGACTTGATTGCAGCTAAGTGAAGTTATTTAAAGAGAAATACATCTGATATCCTCTGATTATGACAGTGTGGTGAAGATGTTTAAAAGTGTTCCTTTACAGGGCAGCATGGTGGCGCAGTGGTTAGCACTGCAGTCTCACGGCGCCGAGGTCCCAGGTTCGATCCCGGCTCTGGGTCACTGTCCGTATGGAGTTTGCACATTCTCCCCGTGTTTGCGTGGGTTTCGCCCCCACAACACAAAGATGTGCAGGATCGGTGGATTGGACACGCTTTTATGCCCCATAATTGGAAAAAATTAAATTTATTTTTAAAAAGTGTTCCTTTACAAAGCTGGATGCTGGGATAATTATGCAGGTCCTCTGAATCAAGAATCAAGGTTGTTGACAGCAGTTACCACTCCTTTTAGTGGTTTTTGTTTCATCCGACTTTGGCATACCCTCTGCTCCAGAAATCTTGCAACGCAATTTCAAACATCCTCAAAGGCAAAGAAGGCATTATTTGCCACGTGGATGGTCAGCTCATCCATGGTGCTACCAAAGAACACAATCATAGGTTCACCTTCCAAACCCATGACCACTAACATCTGGAAGGACAAGGGCAACAGATACCTGGGAACACCATCGCCTCGAGGTTTCCTCCCAAGTCACTCACCATCCTGACATGGAAATCGCCGTTCCTTCACTGTTGCTGGGTCAAAATTCTGGAACTCCCTCCCTAACAGCACTGTGAATGCACCTACACCTCAGGGACTGCAGCAGTTCAAGAAGGCAACTCACCGCCACATTCTCAAGGGCGATTAGGTACGGGCAATAAAGGCTGTTCTAGCCAGCAATGCCCACATCCCATAAATTAATTAAAACAAAATAGACTCTGGGAGGTGTTACAATCCCAGTTGATACTATAACTGGATGAGAAGATCGCAGAATAGCAGCCTAGACCATAACTTACTTTTAAAAATTAAAAATGGAGGAACAGAGTCACAGGAGCTCTAATTAGTTTTAACAGCATGGAAGAAACATTTATTAAACATGAAAAGTTGGATTATTATACAATACTCCCTTAGCTCAACAATTACACACAAACTTTAACATTAACATGGATTACAAGTATATCTTAAACTATAATGGTCCCATTAACACAAAGTCCCTTTTAAGCACACAGATTGGCTGTGGTCAAAGACATGCACTCCACTTTGAACCCAAGTTCATGTCTGTGGTTTTCTCTTCAGCATCTCCCCAGATGATTGTCACTCATCCCTGAGAAAGAAGCATTTTATTCATCAATAACAAGTACCCTACCAGCCTCTACAAACAAACTCTGGGAGATCACACAAGCCCAGCTGAAGGACAGTTTGCAATCCATCGAATCGATAGATTTCCAGCAGTGCAGAAGGAGGCCACTTGGCCCATTGAGTCTGCACCAACACTCCGAAAGAGCATTCTCCCCAGGCCCACTCCGCAGTCCTAAATCACATAATCCCATGCATTGGTCATGGCCAATCCACCTAACCTGCACATCTTTGTTCAGAACATGTTGCCAAGACGGTTGGACTGAATAAATCCCAAGCAATCAGGTGTTAAGAC
The DNA here is from genome assembly GCF_047496885.1 of Scyliorhinus torazame. Taxonomy (NCBI): domain Eukaryota; kingdom Metazoa; phylum Chordata; class Chondrichthyes; order Carcharhiniformes; family Scyliorhinidae; genus Scyliorhinus; species Scyliorhinus torazame. The sequence goes on along the minus strand of NC_092712.1, from coordinate 138,723,584 downwards.
AATACCAAGAACAACAAAAACATCTCCTGCTTGTTGATGGCCTTCAAGTCTTAAATGACAGCTTCGTAATCCCAAGAGCGATGCGAGGTGACATTCTCCAGAAACTCCACAAAGGTGATTTGGGCATTACCAAATGCAGAGCTCGAGCACAATTGATACAATGGCTGGGAATTTGAAAATCTATCAAAGCATTTATCTCAATATGCCACACTTGTGCCATCAACAGACATGAACTGACAGAATCATTACTTCCCTCAACATTTCATAGAATCATGGAATCCCAACAGTGCAGAAAGAGGCCATTCGGCCCATTGCGTATGCACCGACCCTTTTGAAAGAGCACCCTACCTAGGCCAACCTAACCTTTGGACACTAAGGGGCAATTTTCCTAGCAATCCATCTAACCTGCATATCTTTGGACTAAGGGGAGAAACCGGAACACCCGGAGGAAATCCATGCAGACACGAGGAGAATGTGCAAACTCCAACACAGTCATCCAAGGTCAGAATTGAACCCAGGTCCCTAGTGCTGTGGGGCAGCAGTGATAACCACTGTGCCGCCGTGCTGCCCCATCCAGACCTGAGAAAATCCTAAGATTGAATCTGTTTGACTTCAGAGGAAAAAACTACCTCCTAGTTATTGACTCTTACTCTCGCTGCTTGGAAATCAGTGGACTTCAGCTGCAGAAGCTGTGGTAAAAACTTTGAAATACATTTACTCTACCAATGAAATTCCAGATGAAGCTGTCTCAGACATCAGTCCACAGATTATGAGTGAACATTTCTGACATTTCACAGTGGCTCATGTGACCGTTATGCCACACCAGCTGAATGCAGAAGTGGAGAGAGAGGTCAAATCCATCAAAATGTTGATGAAAAAGGGAAATGACCCAAAGTTAGCCTTATTCAATTACAGGGTGATGTCATTAAGGAATGGCTTTTCACCAGCCGAATTATTGATGAAGAGAAGGCTAAAGACCCAACTTCCTTTATTGCAACACCAAATCAAACCCATCATTTCCTTACAAGCTCATGACCGAGTAAGTTCTCATGAGCAGGCATACACAGAGGAACAAACCAGCTGGTATAATGGCCAGCATAGAGCAAGAACATTACCTACATTAAAACCTGGGCTAAAGGAGCGGGTAAGAGACCATCAGGTGGAAAGTACAGTCATAGACCACACCCAGCAGCCACAATCATACTTGTAAAAACACCACTTGAGATTCTCCGAAGGAATACTTTGATACTTCTAGAAGCTGCAAAGAGAAAATCATTCCCATATTACCATGATGAGATTTGCAAGATAGATCTTTTGATCTGCAAGGCTTCTATTAACTTCAAAGAGAATTAGCTTCTGGTAGTGTGTAATTGACAGCCTCCAGGCAGCCAGATGTCTGAATTGTTTATTTTCATCTCCCTTCACTCTTGAATGTATCTCAAGTCGCCTGCGTTCAAACTAACCAGAATGTCTGTGAGTTAAGTGCTTTCACTTCCTTTTTTTTCAGCAAAAAGCATTTAACTGCATTTGATGCGGTAATGACCTTTCAATCATAGTTAGAGGCATAGAGAATCTAGTGCCCATCCGTTAAATGATGCAAATGGATGATTTTGCTGGTGTGGGGCACAAACCTTGATGTTACTGCAAGCAGGGGACCAGAGCATCACAAACGGATTGCGTTGGGTGCCGATCCCATTATTTTCCCCATTAGGGATTCTCCGCTGATTTGGGAACTCTGCTGCTGGCAACAGATGGCAGAGTATCCAGCCCGATAAATCCATGTCCTTCATTTATTGATGTAGTCATCAAGAGCTCTCATCATCTTGAAAACCTATGTTAGATCACCTTATAACATTCTCTGAATCAAGAAGTATAATGCCGCATATTCACAGACTTTATTAGCAACACAAAATATATTTATTAGTAAGAAAAACAGTACAGAGGCCAACAGTCACACTGCTGTCCTAGAGGAGAAAATCAACTGCCCTTGTCCCTACATTTAATAATACAAATAATAATCTTTATTGTCACAAGTAGGTTAACATTAACACAGCAATGAAGTTACTGTGAAAAGCCCCTAGTCATCACATTCCAGCACCTGTTCGGGTACACAGGGGGAGAATTCAGAATATCGAATTCACCTAACAGCACGTCTTTCGGGACTCGTGGGAGGAAACCGGAGCACTGGAGGAAAACCACGCAGACCCGGGGAGAACGTGCAGACTCCGCACAGACAGTGACCCAAGCCGGGAATCGAACCTGGGACCCTGGAGCTGCGAACCAACAGTAGTACCCGCTGTGCTTTACATGTGCTTGCATGTCTTCTTTCTGAGAGAAGACTTCACCTTCTGTGTTGATTAGTCAGACCCTATAGGCCCTCCAAGCCAGGTGACCCTCTTTCGCTGTGTTTCCCTTAAAGGGAGAATCACCACAAATCACCACATTACTCCTCCTTTATTTCCTTTAAATAATCTTCAATAGCTAAATTGATCACTCTTAAATTCTATCTGCATGAGTTGAACAATTATAAGTTGAGTCTTGGAGAGTTTTTCTGTTTCTTGTAGAGTGCTGTCATTCAGTTGTCTGAGATACTTCCCTGGGATCAATATTTACAGGAACTACAACAACGGGTATTTCTTCTAGTATAGGCAGTTCATCACTACTTACTTCTGCAGAGACATCAGTTACACCTATAACAGATTGATCAGGTATTTTGGTGTTGACAGGTTCAAAAACATTTTGTAGTAGCAACATTGACTGCTGCAGCGTCTCTCCTCAAGTGAGCTACACGTTGATGAATGATCTGTCCTTCCATGCCTACTGGGAGGACAGGAGTCCAGTCTCAGAGATAATGATTCCAGGGATCTAACTTGATCCGCTAGTGGAGTTTCATATTATGGCACCATGTTAAATTATATAATTAATATGTTTTTTAATTATTGCAGTGGTGATATCTCATTGACGAGATTTTGAAACTTCTGTGTTTAAACGTAAACACTTTTATGGTAGACTTTTACTTTGAACAGTTCCAAATATGGTCTTGCAAGGAGCACTTCCATGCAGGCTTGCTGCTTACTAAGTGCTGTCCTAGACTGTTCTGTGACTATTTGACTACATATATCGCTCTGTGGGCAGTGCCACTCTCTAGTCCCATGTTGACCCTTGCTCTGCCGAACAGCTTTCATTATAATACATGCTTCATCACAATGCAACAAAGAATTATGCAATGAACGTTCTTACACAATCTTAGTCTGTCATGTGTCATGTACTCTGTTCCTAGTATTTGGGTCATGTGACAAAGTTTCTTCTCTTTCCAACATTTCAATTCAGCATCTTTTTCATCAACAATTTCATCACATCCGCTCTTGTGCTTTACCATTCATATAATCTCAGTTTCATTCTCTGTTTGAATTGCTGATTCTGCTATCAATTTCAATGTTTTTCTTTACCTCTTTTCAGAAATTTCTCATTGCCAGGCTTCCTTCTTGAAGCTTTTATTTGCCCAGTTCAAATTTTCACTGCACTTGTTCCTATTTTCTTGTTGCTCTTCCATCGAATTCAGCTCCATTGTCTCATTAATTTCTCCGAATTCTTAACTTCATTTTGCAAAATTTGAAACTTTTTTTTCAACTTTGCTGTGAACTATTTCAGTTTGTTTTAATGTCTTCTCGAGAGTTTTACTTCTTTTTGTTGATTCCCCTTTATGATCAATAGTTCCTAATTTATTTTGAAGTCTTTAATTTCTGCATTTTCTGAGGGAAATCCATCATGTTCTTACTGGACAAACAAATTTCACAAATGGAACCTTCATTTCCACTTGTCTGATCTTCAGCTAAATCCTATTTGGCTTCACTGTTGGTCAGATCTGTCCTCGATGAAAGTCTGGATTCTACATTGCGTGTCTGCCTCGCTACTAGGCAAGGATGGCGAATTTGGTGATGTGATTCGCTACTCCTGCCGCTTGTCAAAGGAAATTCTCAATGAAGCCACCCCACATCGCTGGAAAACCAGTGGGCAAGGGTTCGCTGCTGATGGTACCAGGAAATCCCGCCGCCAGTGAACGGCCAGAGAATTTCGGCCAAAGTGTTGACTTGTTTCCATTCTACAATTCTTTATTGCTGTTCCTGTGGGGTCTTTCTGTGCCCTCCTTCTGGGGATCTTCAGTGCCCTCCTTCTGGGGTCTTCTTTTACCACTATCTAGGGTCTTTCAGTGTCCTCCTTTTGGGATCTTTTTTGCCTCTTCTTTGAGGTCTTCTGTTGCCTTTTCCTTGACGTCTTCATTGCCTCCTTTGGAGGTATTCCATTGTCGTTCCCTTGAGGTCTTCATTGCCTATAAACCTTTTATGAGAGTTATCCTCTAGCTGAGATATTCTCCAATTTTCCTGTTCAAAGCCTTTTGTACCTTCTTGTGGTTACTGCTTTAAGTGCAGTGTCACTTTAAATGCATTGCCTCTTTAAGTGCATTACCGCTTTAAAACAAGTCTTTTTTTTCACTCAGCTGCCAGCAATTTCTCTCTGTGTTTTCCCACGCTTTAGAAGCCTCGGATCGAACCTTGCTGCTCTTTTTTGAACTTGCAAAAAAAACTTTTAAAACTTCACTTCTACTGATGGAAAGCTCTTTCAGCAATCGCTGCAGTTTTGTTTTCTTCTGGCTATTTAAAGAACACGTTTTTTTTGTCGATTTCACTTCGAGGTCCAAGGAGCCGTTTTCGAAACTTTTAAACTTTTTTTAAAAACAGGTTGAGGACTTCTCTTCTTCCTAAAACCTCAGAACTTTGCTGCCTGCAGTCCATCAATGCAGGGACCACCGCCATGGAGCCCCCCCCCCCCCCCCCCCCCCAAGTTCTGCTTAAGAACAGTACACTACAAAGAGCACTATTATGAAATGTATAGGCAAGCAAAGAAACCTTGGTGTCAATATGCACAAATCCTTAAAAGATACCAGGCAAAGTTGATAAGGTGGTTAGTAAAGCATTTGGGTCACTTGGGTTTAGAAATAAAGGATTAGAGCATAAAAGGAAAGAGATTCTGCTGGAACTTTATGAATCAAGGTTACACATCAGCTGGAGGACTGTGAACATTTCTGTGATCCGTACTTCAGAAAATGCGTAAAGGTCTTAGTCATTATGAGAGAATGCTGAAGTTAGGGCCATTCTTCTTGTGGTGATTTGAGATGATTGTCCCTTTAAGGGCAACGCAGCAGAAGAGGATTACCTGGCTGGGGGGCCAGTTAGGACTGAGAGTGGGTAATCACTCCAGGGGTTGGAGTCCTCTCTTCGGTAGAAAACAAGGGCAGCCGGTGGTTTTGCTCCAGGTCAGCCATTGGGTTGTTGGCCTCTGTACTGGTTCTTTTTATTAATAAATACTTTTGTGTTTCCAATGGCGTCTGAGAACATGCATCATTACATCTGGCAACAAGGGTGAAAAGGATTATGATGACACAGCCTCTGGGCCCATATTTGTGAGCGCCCAGTTTTAATCGAAGTCTGAAAAATAAATCTCATTGAATGTGTCTTTGGGCGGATAGACCCATTTAAGATATTGCCAAACTCTGAGGAATGGATGCAGAACAGACCTGGATTGGCCAGTTGAGCCTAAAGTTTAGAAATGTACATAGAACAAAGGAGAAAATAGCCCTCAGAAGCAAGAGCCGGGACTTTGAGTTTAAGGAAAATAGAACTTGGGTTACAGAGAAACAAATTGTTACTGCAAAGTTTTTAAAAAGAAAGTGCCGAGAGCATATAGAGCAGTGTTTCAAGCTAAGAAGAAGAAATCCCCAGGGAGCTTCAGCAAGTTCTTCAAAAGTGCGGGAAACTGAAGATGCTGAAATTGACAGGCTGCCGATTGATCTCCCAAAGTGCATAACTTTACACTTCTTCACATTAAATTCTATCTGCCTAGCTTCTGTCCATCTCACCATCCTGTCGAAGTCACCCTAAAAACTATAATTATCAGCGTCAGGATCTTCCATTTAGCATCATCCACACACTTGTTAATGCATTTCCCAAGCCTGAGTTTTGTCCGAGGGCGTGATCCAGATCACGCGGGTGACTCGCGTGAGGTTGCGTGCCCAGCACAGAGCCTGATTTGTGACTCTCCCCTGATTCACCCGTTGCGCCTGGAGCAGAGCTGGGAGCAACACGATGGGAAAATCACACCCATTATAGACATCTACTGCACTAACTTGTTCAACCTTCTCTATCAAGCAATTCAAACTCACTAATCAGACATAAATTTCCCAAATAAATTCATTCTGACACTTCGACCCCTGATGGTTTCCAACAGCTTCCCCACCACCGATGTTAGGCCTACTTCCCTGTAGTTTCCTTGTTTATCCCTCTCTCCGCCCTTGAATATTATCATAGAGCAATGAAGTCTCCTGTTCTCCGGCACTACAGCTGTATCTAATGAAGCTCGAAAGATTATGACCAATGCCTCTGCAATATCTACCTCTGCTCCTTTCTGCAACCTAAGATGCATTCCCTTTGAATCAGTTAACTTAGCAGCTTTCAGCTATGCTAATCTTTTGAGTTTAACTTCACTATCTATTCTATTCCATCAATAATTTTCCTCTCTTCTATTTGGATAAACCTCACATCGAATAACTCCTTTGTGAGGATGGAAGCAGTATTCATTTAATACTGTTGTCATGTCCTCAGACCTACATGAAAATTTACTTTTGGGTCCTCAATAGACCCAAATCTTTCCATAACGACTTACACCTTATAGGCTTATAAGTTGTTTTAAAGGTCAATTTAATATTTCCTGATAATTGTTTTTCATAATTTCTCTTTGCTATCTTTTAAACTTTTCCAATTCCCTCGACTACTTTGCATTACCTTGCCATTAAAATTTATGAACTGAATCTTGCTCCTGTCATTTGTTATAAATCTCCTTTTTCTGTTTTATTTTAACTTTTAATCCTTTACAATCCAAGTCACATCAGTTTTGCATTATTTGCATTTTCCCTTCAAGGGCAGATGTTTAGTTTATTCTTGAACCATTTTTTCCTCTGAGGTACTCCATTGCAGCTTTACCCTGCAATTACCTTTACCAATCTACCTACGCTAGCTTTCTTCCTAAATACCGTAAATTAACACTTCCTCAGTTGAACATTTTTACATTCAAATATGTGCCAAGACCAAATCCGCCATGAGAACAGGGACGAGCCACTGACATAATCTTTTTTTTTAATAAACATTTTATTGAGGTTTTTTTTGGTATTATAACAACAACACAATAAACAATGTGCATGAAACTATAAACATAGTGCAAAAGCCGTCTCCCTCCCTTACAGGTCCCACCTTTATTAACCCCCTACTCTAAGCTAAACTAACCCCCCCACTTCTGCTGATGATTAATTTTCCGCGAAGAAGTCGACGAACGGTTGCCACCTCCGGGCGAACCCTAACAGTGACCCTCTCATGGCGAACTTGATTTTCTCCAAACAGAGAAAGCCAGCTATGTCCGATAGCCAGGTCTCCGGCTTCGGGGGCTTTGAGTCGCTCCAAGCTAATAGTATCCGTCTCCCGGCTACCAGGGAAGCAAAGGCCAGAACGTCTGCCTCTTTCTCCTCCTGGGTTCCCGGGTCTTCCGGCACCCCGAAAATCGCCACCTCTGGACTCAGCGCCACCCTTGTTTTTAACACCGTGGACATGACATTTGCAAACCCCTGCCAGAATCCCCTAAGCTTCAGACATGCCCAGAACATGTGGACATGGTTCGCTGGTCCTCCCGCACATTTTGCACACCTGTCTTCCACCCCAAAGAATCTGCTCATCCGGGCCACTGTCATGTGAGCCCGGTGAATGACCTTAAATTGTATCAGGCTGAGCCTGGCACATGTTGCGGACGCGTTGACTCTACTCAACGTGTCCGCCCATAGACCATTGTCTATCTCACCTCCCAGCTCCTCCTCCCACTTGCGCTTCAGCTCCTCGGTCTGCGTCTCCTCCGACCCCATAAGTCCCTTGTAAATGCCCGAGATGCTCCTTTCTCCTACCCACCATCTGGAAACTACCCTGTCCTGAATCCCCCTTAGCGGTAGGAGCGGGAAGGTTGACACCTGTTTATGTAGGAAGTCCCGCACCGGTAGATACCGGAATTTGTTTTCCCTCGCTATCCCAAACTTCTCCTCCAGCGCCCTCATACTCGGAAAGCTCCCCTCTATAAACATATCCCCCATCCTCTCAATCCCTGCTCTCCGTCATATCTGGAACGCCCCATCCATACTTCTCGGGGCAAACCGGTGATTATTACAGATTGGAGACCAGACCGATGCTCCCTCTGCTCCCATATGTCCCCTCCATTGCCCCCATACTCTCAGGGCTGCCACCACCACGGGGCTGGTGGAGTCACTGACATTATCTTGATCCATTCTGGGATGTGGGGATCTCTGGAAAGGCCAACAATTCCTGTTAATTCCTAACTGTCCTTGGAAACCACTTTCTTGAGTTGTTGCAGTCTTGTGATGATGGTTTCGTGCACTGGGCTAAATCGTTGGCTTTTAAAGCAGACCAAGGCAGGCCAGCAGCACGGTTCAATTCCCGTACCAGCCTCCCCGAACAGGCGCTGGAATGTGGTGACTAGGGGCTTTTCACAGTAACTTCATTTGAAGCCTACTTGTGACAATAAGCGATTTTCATTTCATTTCATTTCATGGTTCTCCCACAGTAATGTTAGGTAAGGAGCTCTTGGATTTTGATCCAGCAAATCAGGTTAGTGTCTGACTTGGAAGAGAACTTGCAGGCGGTGGTATTTCCATGTCCCCTCTGCCCTTACCTTCTAAGCATGGTAGCACAATGGTTAGCACTGTGGCATCAGAGCACCAGGGTCCCAGGTTCAATTCCCCGCTGAGTCACTGCCTGTGCGGAGTCTGCACGTTCTCCCCGTATCTGCATGGTTTCCTCTGGGTGCTCCGATTTCCTCCCACAGTCCAAAGATGTGCAGGTTAGGTGGATTGGACATGCTAAATTGCCCTTAGTGTCCAAAAAAGGTTAGGAGGGGTTATTGGGTTACTGGGATAGGGTGGAAGTGAGGGCTTAAAGTGGGTCGGTGCAGACTTGATGGGCCGAATGGCCTCCCTCTGCACTGTATGTTCTATATTAAGTGATAGAGGTCATATATTTGTGAGGAACTATTGAAGAAGCCTTGATCAGTTGCAGCAAAGTGTTTTATATATAGGAACTATATACCAGTGATGGAGGGAGTTTATGTTTATGGTGATCAAGGAGTGTCAATCAAGCAGGCTGCTTTATCCTGGATGTTGTCGAATTTCTTGAATGTTGTTGGAGCTGCATTCAACTGGGCAAGTGGAGAGTATTCCATCACACTCCGGACTTATGCCTTGTAGATGGAGGGCAGTCTTTGTGAAGTCAGGAATAGAGTCACTTGCCACAGATACAGGACTCGACAGCTTCAGGATTCTTCCAGCTTGGGCGGTATTGGTGATACTGAGCCAGCCTTTGTGATAAACTTTAAAGTCCCCCACCCAGAGTACATTCTATGCCCTTGTTACCGACAGTGATTCTTCCAAGTGGCGTTCGACATGGAGGAGTACTGATTTTCCAAATGATGGAAGATGTTGGGTGGCAATAAGCAGAAGGTTTTGTTACATATGTTTGACATGATGACATGAAACTTCACAAAGTCACTTTGATGACATGCAGGGCAACTGTATATCATAATCCTGTTGTCTCTGGTGGGTCTGTCCTGATGGTGGGACAGGACATACCCAGGGATGGTGATGGAGGAGTCTTGGTCATTTGCTGGAACGTATCAGTCAGTGAGTATGACTATGTCAGGGTGTTGCTCGACTAGGCTGTGGGAGAGCTCTCCCAATTTTGACATAAATACCCAGATGTCGGTGGTTTCATCATTGCTGAGGTGAGCTTTTTATTAAAGGTTCAAAAATAATTCTGGTGAAAACCATAGGACATGAGAAGGCAAGATTCATGGATGTTTCATTCATGTTGCCAAGAGTGGCATAATGAACACTTGTTGATGATGAATCGCTGGAAACTGGTAGTTTTGGCAATGGGTCTTATAATCCTCTCTGGGCGATCTTTGTCATGCCCAAAATCAAGTTGCCTGCTGGGGTTTTTGTGGATGCCCATGGTAATGGTTAGATAGAGGAGGATGGAGTACAGTTGTGGATGGATAACGTGTGGGGAAATGGTGTCCCGGTGGTCAATGCAAGGCATGTAGCTATCCAGTGTAGGGCATGTTCAGATACGGTATAACCCATGAGATAAATCTTTAGTCTTTAGTAATCTTTATTGTCACAAGTAGGCATACATTAACACTGCAATAAAGTTTCTGTGAAAAGCTCCTAGTCGTCACATTCCGCCACCTGTTCGGGTACACAGGGAGAATTCAGAGCGTCCAAATGACCTAACAGCATGTCTTTCGGGACTTGTGGGAGAAAACCGGAACACCCGGAGGAAACCCATGCAGACCCAGGGAGAACGTGCCGGGAATCGAACCTGGGATCCTGGCGCTGTGAAGCAACAGTGCTACCCACTGTGCTACCGTGCTGCCCACAAGGGCACTTGTGAAGAAATGCAATTATACCAGGGGGTCTAACATCTGTAATTCAACTGTTGGCGTGTGCCTCAATAAGCCACTCAAGGGTCATGTTGATGCTGAATGAACTAGGTGGATGATTGACAGGCAAAAAAACTTTCACATCAAGTTGAGTTATACATGTTGACCTACTTAATGTATTTTGTGGTTTCATCCTCAGATCGTGGGATGCTATTAATGCAAAAACTGTCAACAGATTGTTCAAAAATGGGGAATATCCAATTCAATGGATGGACAGGAAGATGATTTGTTGTGGAGGGAAGATTTTGAAAATGAAAGCACTACATCAAATCCTGAGTGGGATCTAAACAATAATGCCATAGTGGGGTGGCAATGTAGCACAGTGGTTAGCACTGCTGCCTCACAGTGCCAGGGACCCGGGTTAAATTCCCGGCTTGGGTCACTGGCTGTGCAGGATCTGCACGTTCTCACCGTGTCTTCATGGGTTTTCTTCGGGGGCTCCGGTTTCCTCCCACAATCCAAAGATGTGCAGTTTAGGTGGATTGCCCTTAGTGTCAAAAAAGGTTAGGTGGGGTTACTGGCTTACGGGGATAGGGTGGAGGCGTGGGCTTAAGTAGGTGCTCATTCCAAGGGCCAGTGATGACTCGATGGGCCGAATGACCTCCTTCTGCACTGTAAAGTCTATGATTCTATGAATCAGGATGAATTTGATTAACTCGTCAGATTCTAAAGAATTTGAAACACTGAACATTTGATTGTGGTCCACACTACACTTGTAGAGTTATTTCATGAAATAAAATGTGACACATTTGATTTATTTTGAATTATCATTTTTTTTTCACATTTCAAAATGACAACCACCTACTCCTCCGGCAGTTCCCATTTCATACTTGGCATATGAGTCGACTCCCATTTGTTGAAGGCCTTTTTAAAGCTTCAAAAGTCAACTTATACACCACGATCTACAGGATGCCTCCCAACCAGGTCTCTGCGTTACTAGTCCAGCAAAATACCCCTACGCTCCCTCCCGTCTGTTCCTTTCTGCCATTTGTTTGGATTTTCCCTCTCTGCCAAATTAGTTTAAACACTCCCCAACGGAACTTGTTACATCTTCAGTGAGAACATAGAACATAGAACAATACAGCGCAGTACAGGCCCTTCGGCCCACGATGTTGCACCGAAACAAAAGCCATCTAACCTACACTATGCCATTATCATCCATATGTTTATCCAATAAACTTTTAAATGCCCTCAATGTTGGCGAGTTCACTACTGTAGCAGGTAGGGCATTCCACGGCCTCACTACTCTTTGCGTAAAGAACCTACCTCTGACCTCTGTCCTATATCTATTACCCCTCAGTTTAAAGTTATGTCCCCTCGTGCCAGCCATATCCATCCGCGGGAGAAGGCTCTCACTGTCCACCCTATCCAACCCCCTGATCATTTTGTATGCCTCTATTAAGTCTCCTCTTAACCTTCTTCTCTCCAACGAAAACAACCTCAAGTCCGTCAGCCTTTCCTCATAAGATTTTCCCTCCATACCAGGCAACATCCTGGTAAATCTCCTCTGCACCCGCTCCAAAGCCTCCACGTCCTTCCTATAATGCGGTGACCAGAACTGTACGCAATACTCCAAATGCGGCCGTACCAGAGTTCTGTACAGCTGCAACATGACCTCCTGACTCCGGAACTCAATCCCTCTACCAATAAAGGCCAACACTCCATAGGCCTTCTTCACAACCCTATCAACCTGGGTGGCAACTTTCAGGGATCTATGTACATGGACACCTAGATCCCTCTGCTCATCCACACTTTCAAGAACTTTACCATTAGCCAAATATTCCGCATTCCTGTTATTCCTTCCAAAGTGAATCACCTCACACTTCTCTACATTAAACTCCATTTGCCACCTCTCAGCCCAGCTCTGCAGCTTATCTATATCCCTCTGTAACGTGCTACATCCTTCCACACTATCGACAACACCACCGACTTTAGTATCGTCTGCAAATTTACTCACCCACCCTTCTGCGCCTTCCTCTAGGTCATTGATAAAAATGACAAACAGCAACGGCCCCAGAACAGATCCTTGTGGTACTCCACTTGTGACTGTACTCCATTCTGAACATTTCCCATCAACCACCACCCTCTGTCTTCTTTCAGCTAGCCAATTTCTGATCCACATCTCTAAATCACCCTCAATCCCCAGCCTCCGTATTTTTTGCAATAGCCTACCGTGGGGAACCTTATCAAACGCTTTGCTGAAATCCATATACACTACATCAACTGCTCTACCCTCGTCTACCTGTTCAGTCACCTTCTCAAAGAACTCAATAAGGTTTGTGAGGCATGACCTACCCTTCACAAAGCCATGCTGACTATCCCTGATCATATTATTCCTATCTAGATGATTATAAATCTTGTCCCTTATAATCCCCTCCAAGACTTTACCCACTACAGACGTGAGGCTCACCGGTCTATAGTTGCCGGGGTTGTCTCTGCTCCCCTTTTTGAACAAAGGGACCACATTTGCTGTCCTCCAGTCCTCTGGCACTATTCCTGTAGCCAATGATGACATAAAAATCAAAGCCAAAGGTCCAGCAATCTCTTCCCTGGCCTCCCATAGAATCCTAGGATAAATCCCATCAGGTCCCGGGGACTTATCTATTTTCAGCCTGTCCAGAATTGCCAACACCTCTTCCCTACGTACCTCAATGCCATCTATTCTATTAGCCTGGGGCTCAGCATTCTCCTCCACAACATTATCTTTTTCCTGAGTGAATACTGACGAAAAATATTCATTTAGTATGGACATCTTTTGTTGTCCATTTGTGCATGTGGCAAATATTGTGGCGTACACTGAAAATGTTCATCAATGCAAGGAGCCTGTGTCCTTCCTCATATACAATACTCAAGTACTTGCCACGACAGGTCATTGGATAAATGATCCTGATTAACAAGGAGTGCTGGATCTTAAAGTATTGTGTATATTGATGGGGCTCTGGTGTCTATGTTGAGAAGCAGCAAAGGAGTTAAAGAAATTGGTCCTTGTGGAGGATGGTTCTTGGATGACTTTTTTACCACTTTCCATTATTTGAAGACTATCTGTTTCAAGTATTTATTCCACTCCTATTTGAATACCATTATTGAAGCTGTATCCACCCTACCAGACAGTACATTTCAAATCCCAGCTCTTTCCTCATGTCATCTCTGTTTCTTTTGCAAATCACCTTAAATGTGTTCCTTCTGGTTTTTGGCGCTTCATACATTGGAAACAGTTCCTCTTTAATTACACTATCGATATTGGCCAGGAGGCCATGGGAACTACCCAGCTCTTCTTTGAGTAGTGCCATGGGATCTTTTACACCAAGGTGAATCTTTAAAGTCTGAAAAACAGCACCTTAACCTGGATTATGTTTTCAAAGTGTGTGGAGTGTGCCTTGAAACAACGACCTAGAGGCAAGGCAACATCAAGGCAAGAGTTGTCCATCATTAAACCAATCTGACACATAAATTAGATGGTGGAATGTCTAAAGGTAACTTTTGAAATATGAACATTTATCAAGGAGATATGTCAGTTCGGGCACGCAATGTCAGCAACAAACATTCCCAAATTCAGTGCAGCAAAGTCAGGCACAGCTCCTACCACTCATACCTCAGTCCAACCACAGGAGAGATTCTTCTACTTTTATCAATATGGCACTTTACCAACTTCCCAATCATCTGGTGACCTTTCTGAGGAAGCTGGTCAATTTAAAGATAATTTTATGCTCCAGGACAAATCCCACTGTGAACTTGAATGAGACTGCTCAATCCCATTCAGCTAGAACCTTTCCAGGCAGCAGAAAGAAGTACATTTCAAACATCAGTTTGGAATGTATTTGAGTCAGATTCCAGAAGTAAAAAGCTCAAAAGTGTACATCACATTCTGTCACTCAGTTGCCCCATGTTTAGATTATTTCTAAGCAACATGGCTAATTCCATGACCCTGTTCTCCACTGACCAACATTCCTGAATATTTTTAGAACTGACTTGTGAATGCATTACCCTGGAAACATAACAATAACAGATTGGTGTGCTGCAGGCTAAATCACCACATGGGATTACAATATAGTAGCTTTAACGATGAGTGTTTTAAGTGAGGGGAGTATGAGAATAAATTGGGAACTTAATATTCCTGGCTATAGGTTTCTCACCAAAGGTAGAGAAGGAGTTTTAGTGGCATTATTGATGAAGTAAGTTATGAAAACATAGTAGATGAATGATCTAATCAAAGGCCCAAGGAGAGAGTGATTTTGGTTAGAATTAAAGAAAAGTTACCAGGTGTACACTACAGACCAACAAGTAGTGGGAAAGAGATAGAGGAGCAAATTAGCAGATATATTACAAAAAGATTTTGAAAAAGGCAGCAGTGATAATGGGGACTTTATCGTTATACATACTGGAACAGTAAAGTAATTGACGGTGGCTGTCCCTCAATCCCAGGATGACATCTACTCAAGATCGTCAGTTTCTGTCATGGGTCTTGAAGTGACTGACCAGACCAATTTTCAACCCACAGATCTTTCAGTAGGATGTCCTATGAGGTAGTGGGATCTGGGGTGCAGGGTTTGTTCCTTTTCTTTCTTTCTCTGCCTAATCATTAAGACATTGTGACTCAAAGGATGATGCAACTTGATAGACAAGTTTTCGCCATTTTGAATTATTGGTAGTAAGCTCCTCCCAGTCATTTATGTCATTGCTGCTAACATCAAGGAGAACTTCAGGATGCCTTTAGAATATTTTCTTTGTCCTCCCCTGGAACATTGACCATTTGAAAGTTGCACAACCAAGACCTTGCGAGCGACACACTTTACTGCCATCTGGACACAATGTCCAGTCAATGGAAGTTGGTTTTGCCAGACTTTTGCCTGGGTCCTTGTGGAGCTGGCTTCAAGAAGGACTTTAGCATAGGATAGTAACAATGTTAGAGGCAAAGAGATGAGACAATTCATGAAATATGCACAAGAACGTTCTTAACCATTATGTTTCCAACACAACAACGAAAGAAGCAGTGCCAGATCTAGGTCATGGAAGTGAACTGGGACAAGTTGAGTAAACAAAAAGCAGAGAATTCGGGAAATACTCAACTGGTCAGACAACATCTGTGAAAAGAGAAACAGAGGTGAGGTTTCATGTTGATAACTTTCATGAAATCAACTAGAGCATGTTTCAGTGGGAAAGGATTGTGGAAACAGTGATCCTCATATCATCAAGTTTAGAATAGTTATGGAAATGAACAATTGTAAAAATATCTACCTGGAGGAGAGCTAACTTCAATGAGGTGAAAATAAATACCAGGCAGGTGGATTAGAATCAGAAGATGATAGACGATTGTGTAAGGTAATTAGCCAAAGTCCATGAGGGACCATTGTCATCTCTCCTGATTAGATGGAAACAAGCAGTTACATAGCTTGAGGGACACCTCTCCACATCAAGCCTGGTGCAATGCGAGGAGGTAGCCCATCATAAACATTAATTCTCCTTCAAGAAGGAATAACTTCAGAAATAGAGAAAGCACATTCCTCTGATTGGGGGAATGGAAGGGCATCTAAAGGAGGAGCTCCCTGGATGACTGATGATATAGAAATTAATATGAAACATTGAAAGGAGACCTATGACAAATGCAAAATTCATACTACAGTAAAGAAGTAAGCTGAATACAGGAAGTAAAGAAGAAATCTAAAAAGGGAAGACGAGAGGCCTGAAAAAAGAGCATCAGAGTAACTTACCGGCTAACATAAAATGGAATTCAAAATGTTTCATTTTATTAAAATAAATAAAATGTAAATAGGTGGTCAAAGGAAAAGTGCAACCAATTAGAGTCCAAAAAGGAGATCTTTTTGTGGAACAGAGGGCATGGCTGAGGTGATAAATAACTGCTTTATATCTGTCTTAATTAGAGAAGGGGGTGCTGCCAATGCAGCAATAACAGGGGAGGCAGAAGTGATATTTGAGAGGATAAAATGGACCAAGAAAGACACTTAAGACACTGTCAGTTCTCAAAATGGATAAGTTGTCAGGTTTAGAAGTAATGCATCCAACCAAGTAAAAATGGAAATTGTAGAGTCTCTGACACAATCTTTCAATCCTTATTAAATAAGTGGCTGATATCAGAGGACTGGAGGGTGTTACATATATAACAGGTTGCTGATTTTTAAAACTTTACACACTGCTGAAAAAAGGGAAGGATCAACCTGACAACTACAAGCCAGACAATCCAATCTTGGTGATGGAGTAACGTCAAAGGTTTATGATTTGGAACAAAATTAATTGGCATTTGGAAAAGTGTGGGCTGATATTCAGCATATATTTGTTGAAGGCATTTTTTGACTATGATTGAATTATTTGATGAAGGAACGAAAAGGGTTGATGAGGATAATGTGGTTGATGATGTGGACACAAACCTCTGAGCAAGTATCATCTAATAGACTTGTCAGCCAAATTGAAACACAGAGGATTAAAGTTCCTTGGCAGCATAGGAAAAAAAAGTGAACGGTTATTTTCCAGACTGGAGGGCAGAACATTGTGGTAGTCCCCAGGCGTTGGTGGCAGGATCACTACCCTTTCTCATTTATATTAATGATATGGATTTTGATGTACAGGGAACTATTTAAAAGTCTGAAGATAATACAAAACTGAGGAATATAGTAAACGTTGAGGACATTAAGTGGTAAAACGAGTAGACATGTGGCAGGTGGAGGCGCGAGGTGACGCAGTTTGGTAGGAAGAATGAAGAGAGGCACTATGAATTAAATGGTACAATTTTAAAGACATAGGAACAGAGAGAACTGACGGTGAATGTACAAATATCTTCAAAGGTGGCAGAATAAATTGAGAAGGCTTTTTTAAAAATTCATTTACGGGATGTGGGCGTCGCTGGATAGGACAATATTTGTTGCCCATCCCTAGTTGCTCTTCAGAAGATGGTGATGAGCTGCCTTCTTGAAACGCTGGAGTCCATGCGGTGTAGGTAAACCCACAGTGCTGTCATGGAAGGAATTCCATGATTTTGACCCAGCGGCTGTGTAGGAATGGCGATATATTTCCAAGTCAGGGCAGTGAGTGACTTGGACGGGATTCTCCTCGTGTTGGGGTTCCCAGGTATCTGCCACTCTTGTACTTCTAGGTGGTAGTGGTCATGAGTTTGGAAAGTGCTGTCTAAGGACCATTGGTGAATTACTGCAGTGCACCTTGTAGATGGTGCACACTGTTGCCACTATTCGTCGGTGATGGAGGGAGTGTATGTTTGTGGAAGTGGTAGCAAACATGCGGGCTGCTTTTTCCTGGATAGTGTCAAGCTTCTTGAGTGTTGTTGGAGCTGCACTCATCCAAGAAGCGGAGAGTATTCCATTACACACCTGCAAAATTCCAAGTTTTACAGTAGGAAGTTACTCTTTGATCAATTTAAAATTTACAGATAAAAGCAAAAAATAGAGGGTTCACTGTTTATGAGCATCTGAAGCTGAGGCAGACGTTTTCCAAGGTGGTCTTGAAATTTACTGTGGAGTTGAGACTGATATAAACTGCAATTTCTGGAGGCAGTCTCATTTCAACCGCAATTTGCCTTTTTCAAAAGTCAATGCGATTGTACCTGAGGTACTTTTCAATGGAATTTCTCTATCTCTGTGGTGGCTTCCAAAAATGTATCAGATATAGGGGTAAATTTTCTGGTCCTGTGTGCCGCAGGAATTGTTGCAGGTGGGGCTGTCAATTTGCTGGACTGTTTAAAGATCCGTTGACCTCAGATCTTGGGACGGACGCAACCGGAAATCCTGTCCACAGTGTCTTGAACTTGAGATGTGGAGATGCCAGTGTTGGACTGGGGCGAGCACAGTAAGAAGTCTTACTGCACCTTGTTAAAGTCCAACCAGGTGTTGTAAGACGTCTTATTGAACTTGAGAGAGAGGGAAGAGGGATGCTTTTACAGCTTCATTGGCAAATTTCTTCCAGACTTCTTTTTAGCAGTTTGGGTGTTGTAATAAAAGACATTTCACAATGGTCATTTCACTCATGTGACCTCTCTCCCCATTGTGAGTTCAGAAGGCAATTGATTATCACATGTATGGACCGATCTTGGTTATTGTTATGGCCTAGGTGATTAGTTTCTTTAACGTCCTATCCCTTAACTCCATCCTCCATATTGATGAGATAGGAATAACACTTTCTATATTGCCATTGCCCTGGTAGACCTTCTGTCTCCACTTGAAAGGTAGCTTTATAGAAATGCAGATAACGAGGGCTAATGCAGTTTCGGCACATTTTTGATGTAATTTGTGACATCAGCAGGTGTCAAATCCCATTGGAGATAACCTTTGTGTGTCTTAATTGTAATTCACATTGGATCCTTCTAGACACTGGTCAGCTTGTAATATTAGACATCAGGTGACATGTGGCATCCATCTTAAGTCAGTGTTTTTGCTTGGTTTTTGCAAGTTCTTTTAAAAAGGACATCATTATGACAAGCCTAAACTGTAACATTTCTAACTTCTTCCATTTTTACCCATTGGCTATCGACCTATAATATTTAATTGTTTCTCACTTCACAAGTGCAGACTAACCTGCTGAGCATTTCCAGCATTTTTGTTTTATTTCAGATTTCCAGCATCTGCAGTAATTGGCTTTTATTTTAGGCTTTTGTTTGACCTAATGCTATGCTGAGATGCCCAGTGTGTGTCTTCTGTACAACCCCTAATCTCATAGACAGTAATAGACAACCTGGCTGCCTTCCTGCATAATATTGTTCACAGCAGGTTCATATTGGAAATATAGATATTCTGTGAAACTAATAAGCACATCTGGCATGGTTATTGGCCATCCTGACTTGATTATGAAAATCATTTCTTGCAACATAGAACGTTCTGCGGTCTTAACTTTTTTTCAGTATTCAGCCTTTTTACAGATAATGCAGCACATATATTCCGTCATATCCTGTTTTGTCTTTTGGTTCATAGTTTGGTTAATAATGTTTTCAGAGTGATTCTGTAACTGGGAGCTATTTCCCTTGCTTAAGGTGGACAATTGAATTGTACTTTGAAAGTTCTATGTTCATATTCTGCTGATGCAGAGAAACCACTGATAACGATTTTCATAGTGCTCTCATGTGATTTGAGATCAGTTTCCGCTTTGGCATTATCCGCTAAATATATTTGTGACATCTTCCACTGTAATTTCAGAAGAACATTGTTCATTCATCGAGGGGGTGAACTTCTGTAAAGGTTCTCTGATGATCCTCTGTAATCTTGGCAACAAAAGTCCTTGATCATTTTCGCCATCATTTCGATTTTATGACTATGCCGGCCTTGCGGGCATTTGCATCTCTTTACTCTTACCAGATGTGTTACAATTCTTCTCATTCTTAAAAGGTTATCCCATTGCTTGTGTGTGTTTTTGATTATATCCATGATCTTGCAAATTATGTTCACCCTTTAACGATGAGAAATACCTGATAATGAAATATTCAACAAACTTTCCAATTATTGTTCAAGTTATTTAATGTTGTTGTTGTCAGCTTGAATAATCTAAGAATATCCTCTTCTTTTACATCTGTTCAGTAAATAAATGTATCAATTTGTCTGATTGCAATTCTATAAGTTCCTTTCGATACGATGCAATATGGCTCTTCCTTTCCTTGAGATTTTTCTTGAAGTAGAAATATTGGTTTCGATCACATTTAGTTGAAACTTCATTTGTGTCATAGATGGACCTAACCATCTTTAATCCACAACATTCACGCTTTCCCTGCTCAGTCTTATCATGGACTTCTGTGTTTTCTTCTTGCTTATCGAAAAAAAACCAGCAGCTTAGATTAAAAATTTACGTCGGTTTTCAGTTCTTTACATGAACAGCATTTGAGGGTTTGCACTTTTCCTCCACCCACTCAAGGTCACCACCAGCAACTTTGGCTTATGGCCAGGACATTGTCCTGGCAGAGTTTCCAGCTACTACAATGGATGCCTGCTGACATTACAGCATAAGTTCCCTGGACTAAAGCATGTATTTTTGGACTATGCTCTCTTGGCTGAAATGAATGTTCATGCTCAATCTCTGTCAATTAATTGTTTATTTCTCTGAAAACAAAACTTTTATTTTCCTACCTCTTCCTCGGTTCCCAAAGCCAGTAACAGAATTCAGTAAAACTCAACGTGCCAACTTTCTTTTTTTCCCCCAGAATATTTACCTAACAACTGCAACTACACAGCTAGATGGTTTTCTCTGAATGTATCAGGGCTGTTGACCTCAAGATGAATTCAAATATTTTTGACATTTGAATTTGGAGTCAGTTCCAATATTTCTTTCCTAACTACCTCCTGTCCGTTCCTGGATTGCACTCTGCCGAGACAAGGTGCATCCCTGTTACTTCACAATGTTTCTATTCTTCAACAGTATTTGAGCTATACAACTCAGGGGGAGGGCGAGGAGCAAAAAACAAAGCAGAAGGTAAAATGATTGGTGAACAAACTTGGTCAAAGAGTTTTAAGTATATTCTCAATGAGGAATAAGGAAGAGACAAAGGGGCATTATAAATCCCAGTGGCAGGTTGTAAGTTGTCAGTGGGAAGTCCTGGCAGTCCAGTAATTGTAAAATGGGCAGGGACTTGTCAAAACAGAATTATCCATCTCTTTGACTGGGCCTTTTTGCTTTCAAATTCATTTCTCCAATCTACAGGAATTGGTTGGTCATCATCAGGTGGCTTTAAGAAAACGTTAATCTCAGGATGTGAACAATGCAAGCAAGGCGGTATTAGTTTTTCGACCCTATTTACTCTAAGGAGAGTAAGGATTAATCATATTGGAGCTGGAGCTACATACAAACCAGAACAATTAGAAATGGCATATTCTCTTTCCTAAATAACATTAAAATGCCAATTTTTAAATAGTTTTGATGGCTATGTTTTGGTGCGAGCCCACAAATGAAGGGATTTTTAAAATAAATTTTGAAGTTTAATATCCCCACCTACGTTTCTGGGGTGAGAGACGATCAGAGATGGTGTAGTATTATTCACAGAATCAGAATGATACAGCACAGAAAAAGGCCATTCAGCTGATCCTTCCTGCGCTAGTTCTTTGAACAACTATCCAATTATTCCCACACTGCTGTATTTCCCCTTCAGTATTTTCCCCTCCAAGGATTATCCAAAGTTATTTTGAATGTTGCTATTAATTCCTTCTCCCTTTCAGACAGTGAATTACAAGTCACATTAACTTGTTGTGAAAACAAGTGATTCCTCATGTCACATTTGGCTCTTTTGCCAATCAGCTTAAATTTGAAATCTCTCCTTAACATTCCTTTTGAAACTGGAAACACCTTCCCCTTATTTACTTTATCAAAACCATTAATAATTTTGAAGACTTCTTTCAAATCGTCCTTTGACCTTCTCAGAGGAGAACAGCCCAGCTTGTCAAATCTCTCCACATGACTGAAGTCCCTCACTCTTGGTATGATTCTAGTAAATCTCCTCTGCACCCCCTCCAACGACTTGACATCCTCCTGAAACTGTAATGTCCAGAAATGAACCCGAAACTCGAACTGAAGACTTACCAGTTTTTAAAAGATTTAACATAACTTAATTATGTTTTACTCTGCTCCTTTATTAATAAAGCCAAGGACTCCATATGCTTTATTAATATATGCTAACTGTCATGGATATGCCTGGAGACAGTGGTTTGCTGTAATCAAAGAGCCTCATTATTTAACAGAGATTCTCGACGATTTGGAAGGTCCTTGAGAGAACCAGTGGATGTGATTTATTTAGATTTCCAGAAGGCCTTTGACAAGGTGCCACATAGGAGACTTTTAAATAAGTTAAGAGCCCATGGTGTGAAGGGTAAGATCCTGGCATGGATAGAGGATTGGCTGATTGACAGAAGGCAGAGAGTGTGGATAAAGGGGTCTTTTTCAGGATAGCAGCCGGTGACTAGTGCTGTGCCTCAGGGGTCGGTGCTGGGACCACAACGTTTCACAATATACATTAATGATCTGGAAGAAGGAACTGAAGGCACTGTTGCTAAGTTTGCAGATGTTACAAAGATCTGTAGCGTGGCAGGTAGTATTGAGAAAGCAGGCTGGTTGCAGAAGGACTTGGACAGGCTAGGAGAGTGGGCAAAAAAGTGGCAGATGGAATACATTGTGGAGAAGTGTGAGGTTATGC
Organism: Scyliorhinus torazame; assembly: GCF_047496885.1. Lineage (NCBI taxonomy): Eukaryota > Metazoa > Chordata > Chondrichthyes > Carcharhiniformes > Scyliorhinidae > Scyliorhinus > Scyliorhinus torazame. The sequence goes on along the minus strand of NC_092712.1, from coordinate 138,700,852 downwards.
ACTTTGGAAGGAGAAATGGAGGCATAGACTATTTTCTAAATGGGGAGATGCTTAGGAAATCAGAAGCACAAAGGGACTTGGGAGTCCTTGTTCTCGATTCTCTTAAGATTAACATGCAAGTTCAGTCGGCAGTTAGGAAGGCAAATGCAATGTTAGCATTCATGTCGAGAGGGCTAGAATACAAGACCAGGGGTGGCTTCTGAGGCTACATAAGGCTCTGGTCAGACCCCATTTGTAGTGTTGTGAGTAGTTTTGGGCCCTGTATCGAAGGAAGGATGTGCTGGCCTTGGAAAGGGTCCAGACGAACTTCACAAGAATAATCTCTGGAATTAAGAACTTGTATGAGGAACGGTTGAGGACTCTGGGTCTCTACTCGTTGGAGTTTAGAAGAATGACGGGGGATCTTATTGAAACTTACAGGATACTGTGGGGTCTGGATAAAGTGAAAGTGGAGAGGATGTTTGCGCTTGTAGGAAAAACTAGAAACAGAGGACACAATCTCAGACTAAAGGGACGATCTTTTGAAACAGAGATGAGGAGGAATTTCTTCAGCCAGTGGGTGGTGAATCTGTGGAACTCTTTGCCGCAGAAGGCTGTGGAGGCCAAATCACTGAGTGTCTTTAAGACAGAGATAGATAAGTTCTTAATCAATAAGGGGATCAGGGGTTATGGGGAGAAGGCAGGAGAATGGGGATGAAAAAAATATCAGCCATGATTGAATGGTGGAGCAGACTCGATGGGCCGAGTGGCCTAATTCTGCTCCTATGTCTTATGGCCTTATGACAGAACTCCATGACAGTTAGACACCAGCAACAGAAGTGGAGACAACCAATACAATCAAGCCTAGATCATACAAGATATTTCAAATATACTGAAGTCCAAACCCCAGGTGATAATAATATAATAACAAAAATACGGGGACGCTATGAATAACAAATATGCATATGTTTTAATATGGCAGAATACCTTTTGCCAGCATTTATTTTATTTCCAGTACATTATCTGAACATTACAGATGATTAGTAGTTCAACACCAATAATTTTCATAGTAACTTCATTGCCGTGTCAATGCAAGCCTACTTGTGACACTAACAAAGATTATATTACATATATTATTTTTGTGGGAGATCTTCCAATCTCCTGCAGAAACCTGAAGAGGAAATTCGCAAGAAACACAAAAATAATGTTTTCAATAAGTCTTTTCACTCTCTTTGAGAATAGAAAGATAAGAAAGAATGTTCTTGATTAGAATCTTGCAGGACCATTCTGCTGACAGAGTGGCTTGTTACTTTTTCAATTGATAGTCTATGGCAGAAGCTCCTGAGGTGTCCTTGAAAGCTGGATGCGCCCACCTCAACAATTTGAGATGAAGACTCTGGGAGTGCCAAATGGATGGTCATGCTAAATTGCCCCTTATAGTGGGGTGCAGGAATAAGGCGGGGGTTGGGCCTAGGTAGATTGGTATTTCAAAGGTTCAGTGCAGACTAAATGGGCTGAAAGGCCTCCTTTTGCACTATAGGGATTCTATGATTCTGTTCCACTGCATTTGGGCCAACCGAACATGCCCTCAGAAATTCTGGGCTTGAGATGTTATAATCAATATAACATGGATGTAGTTGTAGTTGTACACCGACAAACGTCCTGTTTTGTATCCTTTCAAGGAAACAATGAAAGAACATTTATCTGCAGACCGGATGACTGAATGTGCCAGCTCTTGTTTTGTTGAGTGTCCTAGATGTTGAGGGAGGTAATCATTAATTAATTAAGTTAGGCATTGCTTCCTGTTGGAGAATGGACCAGCAAATTTAATTCATTGTGAATTGTTGCGAGTACGTCATGCCAGTTTGCAATTCTTTTCTTTCTAACCAACCCTCATTGTAGGATCCAAACAAAGAATGGAGCACTAAGAGGAAGGTAATATAATTCTGCTAATGGGGCATGGCAGATGAATCATCTGGAGACTGTTGATATGAAAGACAGATTATAGTCTGTTTTACATTTTAACTTCACATAATGGCTTTGTTGCAAAAGGGCTCTGCTCTCCTGGAGAAAAACCTTTGTCCTGAGAATTTTAGTCCGCATTTTGCATTCAATAGGTTAACAAACAAAGTGTACAGCAATGATAACTGTATTGCTTTAGCAATGAGAAATCACTACTCTGGATATGGATAAATCATGTAGTTCCTAGTCTATTAATATAACATGTATGACTGTTAAAACATGTAAAAGATTAACAGGAATACCACAAATGTTCATGAACAACTATTAGTTTCCTACCAGTTATCAACTTTCTGATCCAATGCCCAAATCCCAGTTTGGATGGTAGATAAGTTTATAAAAAAATACCCTGCTGTAGTAATATTGCTGGATAATTGATGTCGTATGGTAATATTAATGATAGCATGGCATCAATACCATCTTTTGTGCCATTGTCATATCTCTTCTGTTTTCAATTAGACATTACCATGATGTAAATAATAAGAATGATTAATGCACCAATTTACACAGAAACATACATCGAAAATAGAAGCAGGGGAGGCCATTTGGTCCTTCGAGCCTGCTCCACTGTTCATTATGATCATGGCTGATCACCAAGTTCAGTACCCTGATCCTGCCTTCCCCCCATATCCCTTGACCTCTTTATCCCCTTCTTGAAATTACACAACGTTTTGGCCTCAACTACTTATCGTGGTAGTGAATTCCACAGATTCACCACTCTCTGGGTGAAGACATTTCTCCTCACCTCAGTCTTAAAATGTTTACCCCTAGTTCTGGAGACCCCCACCATCAGGAACATTCTTTCTGAATCTACCCTGTCTAATCTTCTCAGAATTTTATAAGTTTTAAGAGATCCCTCTCACTCTTCTAAATTCCAATGGATATAATCCTAACCGATTCAGTCTCTTCTCATATCACAGCCCGGCCATCCTAGCAATCTAATTATTGGGAAAGGTGCTCAACAACCTAAAGAACTTTAAGGAGCCGGGCAACATGGTGGCACAGTGGTTAGCATTGCTGCCTACGGCCCTGAGGACGTGGGTTCGTATCCTGGCCCTGGGTCACTGTCCATGTGGAGTTTGCACAATCTCCCCGTGTCTGCATGGGTTTCACCCCCACAATCCAAAGATGTGCAAATTAGGTGGATTGGCCACGCTAAATTGCCCCTTAATTGGAAAAAATAATTGGGTACTCTAAATTTAAAACAAAAAGAGAAAAAAAAGAACTTTAAGGAGCTTCAGTTGTCATTTAACTGACCAAAGTCAGGTTAAATGATATGCTGACCATAGGTTAATATTATTAAATCGCCATGAGGGTAGCTTTCAATCTCACCAAATGTCTGCTGAGCTTGTACAGAGTAGAACCCAATCAAATCATTATACCAGTTAAAGCAATGAAAGATTCAGAACAGTCTGCAACCTCTCCTCCACATTAGTTACACCAAGTGATTAGGTGGCATGTAAGACAGAGGTTGATAGCACTTAATCGGATCTGAATCAAATAAGTACCCTGTTATCTGACCGAAGAAAGTCAGTGAATTTTAAAATGAATAAACGCAAAACATAGCTAATGAGTGTAACCAGCCAAAGTGAAGATGTCAACAAAGCTAACTAAATATTGTGACCCATGTCAAACACATTTTATTGTTTATTTTATATCTTTATTATTGATTTGTGTATGAGGCCTTATTTAAAATTTTGCAAATTTGATTAAACAACGAGCATCTAAAGCACATTGATGCATTGGAAAGTTTCTCAAAAGTAACAAAGATGATCTCCAAGACCTATGGCTCTAAAATATGCGAGAGCTTTCCAGAATTGTTTTCATTAGAGAAAAGAAAATTGATTCAAATATTTAAAATTCTGAGAGACAGCAATAACCTACTTTAATTAGCATGGATTATGAATTCAGATCTAAACACAAGTACATAATTAAGAATCTACAAGCACATTTACGTGCAGTAGAAAAAAATTATTTTCCACTTCCGGCAAAAGCATTGTGCCTTGAATCGTTTCATAGAATTTACAGTGCAGAAGGAGGCCATTCGGCCCATCGAGTCTGCACCGGCTCTTGGAAAGAGCACCCTACCCAAGCCCACACCTCCACCCTATCCCCATAACCCCCAGTAACCCCACCCAACACTAAGGGCAAATTTGGACACTCAGGGCAATTTAGTATGGCCAATCCACCTAACCTGCACATCTTTGGACTGTGGGAGGAAACCGGAGCACTCAGAGAAAACCCACGCACACACGGGGAGAACATGCAGACTCCGCACAGGTAGTGACCCAAGCCGGGAATCGAACCTGGGACCCTGGAGCTGTGAAACAATTGTGCTAAACACTATGCTACCGCGCTGCCCCCTACTTCCAAAATAGTTGGACACATGTCTGGCTAGGAGTTATATTTAACAGTTAGAGATAGGCATGACCAGAGCTAATCAAACTACTCAAGACTAATAGTTCTTGTAGGGTTGAGACCAAGGCTGGGATATTGTGCTCCAATTTGCATCTGACATGGATGGCAGCAGGAACACAAAATCTTGCAAGAAGCCCAAATCGAGTTATATGTCAGCATATCGCAATTGTCCTGCCACTGCCCCCCTCCCCAGCCCCTGCTAGGGTTTACACCTGATAAGCCCACCTCCATTAGGGGAGGCAGTGGCATAGTGGCATTGTCATTGGACTAGTAAACCAGAGACCCAGAGTAATGCTCTGGGGAACCAGGTTCAAATCCCACCACTGCAGATGGTGAAATTTGAATTCAATAAAAAATGGTTCACTAATGCCCTTTTGGGAAGTAAATCTGCAGTCCTTACCTGGTCTGGCTACAAGTGACTCCCAAGTGGCTGGCTCTTAATTGCCCCCTCAAGGGCAATTAGAGATGGGCAATAAATGCTGGCAATAAACCCAGGGGCAGTGCCGGGGGTTGGGGGGATGTAACGGTCAGCCTTTAAAAATGGTACACAGATCTTTAATAAAACTAAATGGGGCAGCAGTTACCCTGAACGTTTAATGGGCAATGAAAACTTGCAAACTTTCAAGCAAAATACTCTGATAGCTGCCTGCCAGTCATGAATATGCCTCCATTTGGAATCTTTAATTCTTCACTAATGCCCAGTCCTGACCTTTCTGATACTGAAAATGCAGACACACCATGCAGCCCTTAAGGTTACTAATCGTTGATAATAAACAGCACACATCAGCTGTTAGCCCATTTGAGTGTGACACGTTTGCATCCCCTCTGTCTGACATATGAACAAGGAAACCAGGCATAAAGATGCTATTCTCTGTTGCACATAACCACTTGGAATTCACATCTCAGAGCTCGCAGAGGGTTTAGGTCAGCGGATGCTAACTGGAACCTATGGGCCTGTGCTGCACCTTACCATAATCACGATAGCCTTGTGCATAGAATGCTAACCAAGGTTGCTAACTTTCCAATATCTAGCAGAAAACATAAGGACAAACCTGCCAGCAAAGTCCAGAGCTGAAACACATGGAGGTGGGAAGGTGGGCAATATTACTGGATTGCTGTGCAGATTTCCACTCAGTGATTAGAAAACACTAAAGGCAGACAGAAGCACAAATGAGCTCTCTGTTAATAATAATAATAATAATAATAATAATCTTTATTGACACAAGTAGGCTTATATTAACACTGCAATGAAGTTACTGTGAAAAGCCTGGTTTAGCACAGTGGGCTAAACAGCTGGCTTGTAATGCAGAACAAGGCCAGCAGTGCGGGTTCAATTCCCGTACCGGCCTCCCCGAACAGGCGCCAGAATGTGACAACTAGGGGCTTTTCACAGTAACTTCATTGAGGCCTACTTGTGACAATAAGTCAATTTCAATTTCAAGCCCCTAGTCGCCACATTCTGGCGCCTGTTCAGATACACAGAGGGACAATTCAGAATATCCAAATTACCTAACAGCACGTCTTTCGGAACTTGTGGGAGGAAACCGGAGCACCGGAGGAAACCCACGCAGACATGGGGAGAACGTGCAGACTCCGCACAGACAGTGACCTAAGCGGGAATCGAACCTGAGACGCTGGCGCTGTGAAGCAACAGTGCTACCCACTGTGCTACCGTGCCACCCATAGCCATTAGCGCTGATAAATAAACCCTCACGGCTGCCAGAGGGTGCCCTGTCTCCAAGCTCACCTACACATCATCATCTATGACACACACTGATCATTCGACAAGCACAAATGAGATTACATAAGCCTCCATTATATACAGTCAAGACTGAATATCACTGGAACCTACAAAGCGTGTCTCAGAGATTCCTTGTATAACCACACTTTTCCTTGAAGCTGCCATGTCACTGATGTTGCCTCTGAGCAGAGAACGGGCACTCATTTTTATGTGATGGATGCACACAACATCAAGCGGAGGCACCTGATGCGACTTCCATGGATGTTGGAGTGGAGGGGGTGGGGCGTTGGCAGGGGAAATCATTGTGTTACACTTGATTGGCCACTATAGAGCTCATCGGGCAGAAGGGGGATACACAACTGAGAAGTGCAAATCTACTTACATTCGTGTAAATAATGTACATTTTGTGCCGTGCCACATTTGTGCTTCTTATGCTTCTTGATCTTTCTATCTTGACCGTTAGGTCTTGGTGGATTTCCAGCATCCACAGCTGATTGCTAGGCCCTGTTGTCTTTAATTACTTTGGTGGACGGCCTCTGGATGACCGAGACATTGAAGACCATGGCCTGTTTTGGGTTTCCTGCTGTAAGGTAGGAGCACCCTCCTTGGCCTGTGGAGCTGGAGGTGAAGGGGCACAGGTAGAGGGGGTTGGGATCAGCTGGATTCTCTTGGATTCACCGAGGTCGATGGCCTTGGAGCATCCTGCTGCTGGTCGTTATCCTTATGGGTGTCCGAGGACCCCTGACTGACTCCTTGAGGAAAAGGTGCACTTGGCGTGAGATCGAGGTTTTCTGTCCCTCTTTTGCCCAGCTACTGATGGATGCTACCAATGCCGACAGTGATGAATTACAACTCCAAGTGCACAGCAGGCGCAATATCCTGGACTAGTGTCTACATGGAGGTTTCCAGCCTGTCAGTATTGAACTCAGTCTTCTGGCACATTGATGCAATAACCTCAGGCTGAACATGGATGGACACTTACAATCTGTTGACTGCAGCTCACAACCCTGCATGATAAGGCCATGGGTGCGATCTTTCCAAAATGGAACAAAGTCCTGGAACGAGCGCGTTTAGCCGTGCGCTTCCGGGCTTTGCAGCGCTGCGAAACACATGGCTATTCAACACGGCTCGCGTTGAGTAAAGGGCCTGGATGGGGAACGCACAGCGGAGGCCACAGATAGCCCTGTTTTTCACAATGGGGTAAAAGTTTGGCTTTATTAAGCTGAAGCCATGAGACTTTGTGGGGTCCAGAGTTGATGTTGAGAATGCCCAGGGCAACGACCTCCCAACTGTGCCACTGTGCCACCACCTCTGCTTATGTTGATAGTAGTGTCTATAAGGTATGATTTTGTGAGTATGTTGCGTGACTAGTCTATGGAACAGCTCTCCCAATTGTGGCACAAGTCCCCAGATGTTAGTAAGGAGGGCTTTGCAGGGTTGACAGGGCTGGGTTTGCTGTTATAATTTCCAGTGCCTCGGCCAAAGCTGGGATGTCAGTCCAGTTTCTTTCCTTTTTATTGACTTTGTCACGGTTTGGTGCAACTGAATGGCTTGCGAGGCCACTTCAGAGGATATTTTAAGAGTCAACCACATTGGTGTGGATCTGGAGTCACATATAGGCCAGACCAGGTAAGGATGACAGATGTCCTTCCCTGAAGGACTTTTAATTCCCGATATTTATTGGATTCAATCTCCCGTGGCGGGATTCGAACCCGGGTCTCCAGAAAATTAACTTGGGTCTCTGGATCACCAGTCCAGTGACAATACTACTATGCCACTGCATGAAAGTAGTGTTGTGTTCTAGTTTCACCAGATTGTCATCTCATTTTTCGGTATACTTGGTGCTGCTCCTGGCATGTCCTCCTGCACTCTTCATTGAACGCGGTTTGATCTCCTGGATTGGTGGTAATGTTGAGATATGCCAGGCTATGAGGTTACAGTACAATTTTGCTGTTGCCAGTGATCCACAATGCCTCATAGGTGCCCAGTCTTGAGTTGCCATTTGGTCAAAAGCACAAGAATGCATCACAAAGTGGAGATAATTCTTGGGCGGGATTCTCCATAGCCCAAAGCCAAAACCGTGTTCGGCGACCGGGAGGAGAATGGACTCCAATTCTGAAATCGGTGCTCGCACCGGTTTGATGCCGGACCGCCAAACTCCGCCCTTTCCAAAATGGCATCATCGTGACATGCACAGCGTGCAGTCTCATTGCTGTCAGCGCCTCATCGGCCGGCTCACCCCGATGCTCTTCCCCGATGGGCCGAGTTCACGACGGCGCGGGACACGTCTGGTTCCAGCATTTGTGAACCCGGCGTGCCGGCTGTGGACTGTGTCCAGCACCACCACACTCGGTCGGGATGGCTTTTGCGAGGGCTGGGGGGACTGGTGGGGGGCTACCAAGGGGTAGCTTGGGGGTGGGCTGTGGGGCCGCGGATAGCGGGTTGGGTCCGTGCATGGCCGGCGCCATCTTGTACGGCGCGGCCGCTGAATGTGGTCAGCCATGCTCCTGCGCGGCCCGGGACCTGGCCATCATCAGCACGGAAGGTGGGTGTTTCAGTCAGTGCCTGTGCTAGCCCCTCACCAGTGCCTGAATCGGTGAGGGTTGCACGCTCCGCTAGCGCTGGTACTTAGCCGCTGAAACTAAAAAATCCAGCCCCTTATATTTGGAGCCTGGAATGTTACCAGGAGGAAAATTAGATATAATCAGCAACAGGTGGGTGATCTGCTCCTCTATGTTACGACTTAGATGGGCAAGTTGTAAATTACCTTATTGTTGCTTGTAATTTATTCCACATTTAGGATTTTCCCACGGCGAACCATTGCATGGTCTTGCTGTTCTGCATCTCATGCATTTTATACTTTGGCAGGGCACTTATTTAACGTACAATAAATGTAGATTAGTGCTGCTGCACTCATATCTTCTAACACCTACACATTTAAAGTTATTGTCATACATCCCAGAAGCATGATACGTGGCAATTTTCTAATATACCTATGGATAAAAGTGTCATTTAGTCTTTTATTCACTTTATATTTCTCTGCATTAGATTTCAGTTGGCCCTGATCTGTCTTCTAACTTACTCTGACCAAATAATTTCCAAACTCCCCTTTGTACTTCTATTTTGGTAACATGAACAAATTTGATCACTTTGTGTGTTGTATTTATGAATCCAATTGTTTATGTAAATCGGAAACAATAACGGTCCGAGCATTGCTTCTGGAGCCTTATCTGTCAGTACTTCCACTCCCTCTAACTTACGTGATCTAGAGAGTACTGTCCATTTTTCCCTTTAACTCCCTCTAATCCATTGCATTACTTTGCAGATCGAGTGAATACGATAGATCATCCATGAGAAAATTGAACAGAGGAACAGGATGAATGGGCTGAATAGTCTGCTCCTGTTCCTGTGTTCAATTCCAAGGGTTAATCCTGAATTATTTTAACTTTGAGTTTAATTATGAGATGTATATGTGAAACTTTGTCAAAAGCCAATTATAAGTCTAGGTACACCTCGGCATGAGACTTACCACAGTCAAGCTGGTTTGTTACTTCCAAAAAGATGTTGAGGAAATTTGTCTGATAGCAGCATTCCCTTCAAAATGTACGTTGACTCTTGTCAACTAGATTATCTGTGTATATGGATAATCAGTTGACTAATAATCAATTACATTATTTTAAATCGATTAGAAGTAACATGAATGGGTCAGTAGTTACCATTGTATTTTGAGTGCGGCACCATGTTAATTTGTTTCCAATTTCCTTGTACCTTCACAGTGTCCATTAACTCTCTATCAATGATTGCCGATGCTTCATTCATCTCTTACCTAATCTCTTCCAGCAGTCTTGAACAAATGCAATCTAACCTTGCCATTCATTAGTTATATCCACCGAGCTTTGTATAATTAATGGAGTCCAGTAATGGTAAGGTAAATATTCCAAAGATGTTCTTGTTGGTACTTTCCACAAGGTTAGAATAACTTGGTTCCACTTCTTAGTCAAATACCCTTGAGGTGCATCCAGTACATGATTAACCTTGTTGAATGGCTGACAAGACCTTTGAATGCTGCATTAAATTTAATGAATGGAAAAAATGTGTCGTTTGAGGATTTGGCATGTTGGCTTCTACATAAAAATGGAGCATGCAAAACTCTAGCTCCAGGAATGCTAAATCATTACATTTTCTCTGCACAGAATTCTAAGGTATGGTTTGAAATTCAACACTATCTGAATGGGCTGAAGTTGCTCTTTCTTGTCCTGCAACATCGGATGTTCCTATGTAAACTGTAAATTGAAGGGAATTCTTATAACTTGCCTGTATCCAAGTTATTCTGATCACAGGGTAGAAATCTGACTATTTTTCTGATTTACCACATGTAAATTTTGACAGGACCTCGTGCAGTGGAAGCCTGACTTGATATGTAAGTTACATACTTGAGAGTAAGTTTTTCTTCATGTGTTGATAGAATAGTCAAGCTCAAGATGGTGCCGCAGCAAAAAATGTGAAGTTCTGGCTGGTCCACAGGCCTTCCGATAGTAATAGTGTATAAATATGATGATTGGAAAAGCAAGTAGTAATGTTGTTAAAATGAAAAAAAAATTCCCATCAGGTTTTTAGAGCAGTGGGGTATAAATCTTTCTTAAACAAGTAGTGCAAAATGGGTGATAGAAAATCATAGTGATTTTGCAATTCATTCAATTATTTTTCCACAGAAATGTTATATAAATTCATTGTATCCCATTTTCTGAAGAGAATAGCTTATCATGTTACTTTCCATAGAAAGCATGAACATTTCATATGCATGTATCATGGTCAGCTGTCTGCTTAATTTATTTGAGTTGAAGTGGGGACTTCTAAGTGGTGAAATATAGAACCATAGAAATGATACAGCACAGAAGGGGGACATTCTGCCCATTTTGTCAATGCCAACTTAGGTCCCTGTCAAGTGATTGAAGATTGAGAACATGCTGAAGCCCAATTCAAAACGTTTTGGCCTACATGCTGACCAGTAGGTTGGTCAAGTAATTGGGGTAAAGGTTTGGCTTTATCAACACAAAATGTTATTTTTTTAATATTTAAAAGCTTTGAAAAGGTCTCTAGTAATGTTCCAGCTTAACTTTAAGAGCCATCTTAAAGGCCCCAAACAGACACAATCAGGAAAAATCTGCTTTGATGATTAATTTAGGATGGGCGTGTATTCAGATGTGTGGAAATGGCCAGTTTCAGGCACAATGGGTGAGATCTCCCAGCTGTTTATGCCGATGGTGCGCCTCCACCCTGGGTTTCCTGGCATTATTGGGTGGATTCAATTGGAAATTCCATTGATAGCGGCAGGACCTGAATATCCTGCCGTTGACCAACGGTGGGCTGCCTCTCGCTGCACAGGAGCATATTGCGGGAAGGTCAGAGAGTCTCGCCCAATGTTTTTAACATGCGTGACTCCAGAAAATTTAGTTGTGTGAACATAATTTGAAATTCTGTAATTTTGGGCGAAGTGTGTTCGAAATAATAGTGCAAACTAACAGTAGCTCTACTCCAGTAAGGTAGGTCAGAGACAGAGGTTGTAGCTGAAACACCCTTTCAAGATTTGAGCACATTCCCTCGGCATGGTGTTTATGCATTAATGAGAATTGCTATTTTGTCAGAGGTGCAGTACTTCATATGAATGATAAAAGTTCTAGAGCAGTATTGGAAGAAAAGCATTTTCGCAGTGCCTGGTTGACTTTTCTTTCTCACCCCTCCACTATTTTGTTACTGTGCACAAAACTGCTAAAATTTTTGTCGACATAACAACAATTTTTGAATTTCAAAGTAATTCATTGTATGTGGAAAATTTAGATGCTTCTGAGAATGTGATGAGGTGTTATATGATTGAAAGTTTCACATAGACCAGATATTGTTCTTAGTCAAAATAATTCAAGACGTATGTTTAATGAAAGTGACTGTGTATTGAGGTCACGAACAAAAGTAGTGCATGAAAGTAGGCAACTGAAACATGTAAACTTGAACAGGCTGAAGTGACAAGAAAGGACAGAGGGTGTGAGGAGCTTCTAATTGAGGTTTCATGGTAAGTTCAGTATGAAAACCACTTGAAAGGCTTAATTGAAAGACTGGAAGAGAGTCACAGGCTGAGGGATTGATACCGTAGATAGCAGAGCAAAAGTGCAGTTGTGTTCTTCAGTAGTTTTGAATCAACATCCAGTGCTTTGCACTTCAGATCAATTACAGGGCCATATTTAAACCTGCCCCACACACAATGAACTACCTGGAGAAGATATACATTATCCCCAACAGCATGAGATCTTGTCTTACGTAGAACGTTTAAGAGGGACCTTTTGAATGCCTTTTGGAAATCCAAATACACTACATCTACTGGTTCCTTTTATTCACCCTGCTTGATACATCTGCAAAGAATTCTAATCTGTCAAACATGATTTCCCTTTCAAAAATTATTTAGACTCAGCTTGATTATATTCCGATTTTCGAAAAATCCTGCGACTACTTATTTAATAATGACAGATGTGATGCACTATCAATTATGACAAGACGAGAGTAGAGAGTAATCGAGGCTTTATTACACAGAGATGTGTGGCCTCCTACAGCTGCTGTCGAAATGGCTGCAGTTTGGAGAGCACACACATTTATACTCCGCCTACTGGACGGAACCAGCAGGCAGGGATTAGTGCTGGTGGCGAGTCAGGCGTCGGCTCGGTCGTCGGCGACTCCGGGAGCTTGTCGACATCCTCTTCATCCCCGGGTGGGACCAAGGGGAGGATGGATTGTCCTGGAGCGGGGGCTGTGGTGGGGTGCACTGGGGGAAGGGCGGGTGGCGCCGGGCCCGGGGGGGGGGACCCAGCTGGTGCCAGGTCCCTGAGGGAGACTGTGTCTTGGTGGCCGTCAGGATACGCTACGTAGGTGTACTGCGGGTTTGCGTGGAGTAGCTGTACCCTCTCAACCAACGGGTCCGCCTTGTGGAGCTGCACGTGCTTGCGGAGGAGAACGGGCCCTGGAGTTGCCAGCCACGTTGGGAGCGAAACCCCGGAGGTGGACTTCCTGGGGAAGGCAAAGAGACATTCATAGGGGGTTTCGTTAGTCGCCGTGCACAGGAGCGACCGAATGGAGCGAAGTGCGTTGGTGAGGACCTCCTGCCAGCGGGAGGCTGGGAGATTTCTGGACCGTAGGGCCAGCTGGACGGCGTTCCAGACCGTCCCATTCTCCTGCTCCACCTGCCTGTTTCCCCGGGGGTTGTAGCTAGTCGTCCTGCTCGAGACAATGCCCCTGTTGAGCAGGTACTGGCGCAGCTCATTGCTCATAAATGAGGTGAAAAGAATGCCATGGGCCTGCCTGCCTGGTTGAGGGTGGCGGCCAGAGCGACGCTCTCGACTTGGAAGGGGAGCGTCTCGTTGATCGCGTGCATTGCGCCCTTGGCGATGTCAGCCTTGATACGTTTGAAGGCCTGGTGAGCCTCTGCCGTCAGTGGGAAACCAGTGGAGTGGATGGGTGGGCGGGCCTTGACCGCATAGTTAGGGACCCACTGGGCGTAGTACGAAAAGAACCCCAGGCAACGTTTGAGGGCCTTGGGGCAGTGGGGAAGGGGGAGATCCATGAGGGGGTGCATGCGATCAGGGCCGGGCTCTATAACTCCGTTCTGAACCACATAGCCGAGGGTAGCTAATCGGTTAGTGCAGAACACACACTTATTGTTGTTGTAGGTTAGGTTGAGGAGTTTGGCGGTGTGGAGAAATTTGGAAAGTTTAGCGTTGTGGTCCTGCTGGTCGTGGCCGCAGATGGTGACATTATCCAGGTACGGAAAAGTGACCCGCAGTCCGTACCGGTCAACCATTCAGTCCATCTCCCGTTGGAAGACCGAGACCCCGTTAGTGACGCCGAAGGGAACCCTAAGGAAATGGTAAAGGCGGCCGTCCGCTTCAAACGCGGTGTACGGGCGGTCCGCCTTGTGAATGGGGAGCTGGTGGTAGGCAGATTTCAGGTCCACCGTCGAGAAGACCCGGTACTGTGCAAACTGATTGACCATATCAGATATGCGTGGAAAGGGGTACGCGTCGAGCTGCGTGTACCGATTGATGGTGTGACTGTAGTCAACGACCATCCTGTTTTTCTCCCCCGTTTTCACCACTACCACTTGGGCTCTCCAAGGGCTGTTGCTGGCCTCAATGATACCTTCCCACAGCAGCCGCTGGACCTCAGACCTGATGAAGGTCCTGTCCTGGGCGCTGTACCATCTGCTCCTGGTGGCGACGGGTTTGCAATCCGGGGTGAGGTTTGCAAACAGAGAGGGCGGGTCGACCTTAAGCGTCCTGAGGCGGCATACAGTAAGGGGTGGTAGGGGCCCACCAAATTTCAGGATTAGGCTTTGGAGGTTGCACTGGAAGTTCAGGCTGGGTAGCAAGGCAGCGCAGAGGTTGGGGAGGATGTAGAGCCGGAAGCTGCTGAACTCTACGCCCTGGATGGTGAGGGTGGCGATGCAGTACCCCCGGATCACCACGGAGTGGGATCCGGAGGCCAGGGAGATTCTTTGGTTAATGGGGTGTACTGCGAGGGAGCAGCGTCTTACCGTATTGGGGGTGGATGAAGTTCTCAGTGCTCCCGGAGTCCAGAAGGCTAGATATCTCATGCCTGTCGACCTTCACCTTTGTCGATGCGGTCACGAGGTTGTGCGATCGGGACTGGTCGATCGTGACGGAGGCGAGACGCGGCTGGTCGTCGGCGGTTGCAGGCGATGAGCGGCCCGATGAGGTGCCCGACGGGCAGAGGTCATGAGGTGGGGAAGATGGCGGTGCCCACGGGCCGCACATGTCCTGAGGCAGGCAAGATGGTGGCGCCCTCAGTCCACGCCGTGTCCTGGGGCAGGCAAGATGGCGGCGCCCACGGGCCACATGTGTTGTGAGGGGAGCAAGATGGCGGCGCCCACGGGCCGCACGTGGTCTGAGGCGAGGAAGATGGCAGCGCCCACTGGGGGGTGCAGGGACAATAGCGGCGATTGAGCGGGCCTGGCACACTGCAGTGAAATGTCCTTTCTTGCCGCAGGCATTGCAGAGCGCGCTCCGCGCCGGGCAGTACTGCCAGGGGTGTTTTGTCTGTCCGCAGAAGTAACACTTGGGTCCCCCGGGGTTGGTTGGTTGCCATACGGCGCAGGCGTGGGGTTGGCTGTGGGCGGTCGCTGATGGGGTCCACGATGGGGTGGCCGCTGGCGGGGTCCACGATGCCCAGGAGGGGTGGGCCTTGCAGTCGGGGGCATACACCTGCATGTTGCGTGAGGCGACTGTGAGCAAGAGCGCTAGTTTCTTGGTCACTGTGAGGTCCAGCGTAGCCCCTTCTAAGAGGCGCTGGCGGATGTAGGCCGACCCTATGCCCGTAACAAACGCGTCTCTCATTAGCAGGTTAGAATGTTCAGCGGTCGAAACGGCCTGGCAATCACAGTCTCTCACCAGGGCGAGCAGGGCACACCAGAAATCTTCCACAGATTCACCGGGAAGTTGGTGCCGCGTGGACAGGAGGTGCCTGGCGTAGATCTTGTTGGTCTGCTGAGCGTAGTTCTCCTTCAGTAGTGCCATGTCCTCTGTGTAGGTAGGCGCGTCCTGGGTGAGGGGAAAGAAATCGGAGCTCAACCGCGTGTACAGAATCTGGAGCTACTGTGCTTCTGGGATTGGGTCTGTCACAGATCTGATGAATGCTTCAAAGCAAGCTAGCCAATGTGCAAAGTCCTTTTTGACGTTGTCTGCTTGAGGATGCAGCTGCAGGCGATCCGGCTTGATGTGAAGATCCACCTTTGTAAAATCTCTGTGTAATAAATTGATGCACTATCAATTACGACGAGATGAGAGTAGAGAGTAATCAAGGCTTTATTACACAGAGATGTGTGGCCTCCTACAACTGCTGCCGAAATGGCTGCAGTTCGGAGAGCACACACATTTATACTCCGTCTACTGGGCAGAGCCAGCAGGCAGAGATCTACCCCCGTACCTGTAGTACAGGGGTCTTACCGTAATACCCTCGTATGCAGTGTAGTATATACAATATAATACAACAGTGGTGACTACCACAAGATGTTAGGCAACTGGCCTATAATTTACCAATTTTTGACCCGGATGTCTGCCATGACAGAGAGCCTCTCCGTCGCAGCAAACATGGCGATGAGCTCAGAAATTCTAAGTGTTGCCTCTGAACATGGTACTTCCTATTTCCTGGGGGCGGGACTGGAGTGGATTCAGGGTCATGGATCGGTGGTTTACAGAGGCAGCTGGCCATTTACATCATCACTTCCCTCCACGGAACTGGGACCTAGGCAGGCCAGAAGTGTGTAAACCATCGTATGCAAATTAGACCAGGCAGGAACAGGTCTGAAACTGGTGGATTTTTTTTGATAACCAAGGCACCCCCCCCCCCCCCCCCACCCCCCCCACCTTGGAGATGTAGGAAACAGTCCCAGTACACCTTTTGGAGAGGTAAGGGGAAAAGGTGGTGCGGGGGGGGGGGGGGGGGTATGGGTTGGCATGAATTGCCACTAAGTTGGGATGAGGGCTATAAGGTGACATGGGAATGTAGGGATCATAGATGATACGAGGGGCCATGAGGTGGTTGGAGAGACATAGGTTGGCACAAAGTGTATGAAAGGGCCATTCGGGGTTGATGGGGGTACGGGCTAGCATAGGTTGGCATGGTGAGGCAGAGGGAGCATTTGCTGGGTGGGGTGTTAAGAGATGGGAGTTGATGGACTGTTTTCTGTTTTAATCTTTTTTTATTTCATTCAACCAAGTGCTGGCACTTACTCAAAATCCATGCCAATTATTTTGTTTCCGATTATCAATTCCCCATTGTGATCTTCTGATCTGTACTTTAGCTACACTCTTTCTTTTTATAAACTTATAGAAGTTCTTACTATTGTCTTATATTTTGCTAGTTTTCTCTCAAACCAGACTGATTCCTGGGTGCAAAGCGATGGCTGAATCATGCCCTGTCTCTTTACCATTTTTCCCTACTCTGATCCTATTTGTTGGTGCACCCTAATGTCTCATCCGGCAAAGCCATCCGGAATGCCAAGAGAGAATATCAAACCAAGCTAGAGTCACAGACAGACTCTCGGCGGTTGTGGCAAGGACTAAACAACATAACGGGCTACAAAGCGAAGCCGAACAGTATCTCTGGTAGTAGCGCAACCCTCCCCGATGAACTCAATGCATTCTATGCTCGGTTCGAGCAGGTAACCAACAATCCGCTGCCGAGTGCCCCAGCAGCCCATAATTCACCCATACCCACCATCACAGCTTCCGAAGTCAGATTGGCCTTCCTGAAAGTGAACCCTCGGAAGGCGACGGGCCCAGATGGGATCCCTGGTCGTGCACTCAGAGCCTGCGCGGACCAGCTGGCAGAGGTATTCACGGTCATCTTTAACCTGTCCCTACTCCACTCCGAGGTCTCCACCTGCTTCAAGAAGACCACCATCATACCGGTACCAAAGAAGAACCAATGAAGTGCTTCGAGAGGTTGATCATGAAGCGCATCTCCTCCATACTCCCAGAAAGCATTGATCCACTGCAATTCGCATACCGCTGCAACCGGTCCACATCAGACACCATTTCCCTGGCCCTATACTCATCCCTAGGGCATCTCGACAACAAGGACTCCTACATTAGACTCCTATTTATTGACTACAGCTCCGCCTTCAACACCATAATCCCAGCCAAGCTCATATCAAAGCTCCAAAACCTAGGACTTGGCTCCCCACTCTGCAACTGGATCCTCGATTTTCTGACCAACAGACCACAATCAGTAAGAATGAACAACAACACCTCCTCCACAATAGTCCTCAACACCGGCGCCCCGCAAGGCTGCGTACTTAGCCCCCTACTCTACTCCCTGTACACACAGGACTGCGTGGCAAAACTTGGTTCCAACTCCATCTGCAAGTTTGCTGACGATACGACCATAGTGGGCCGGATCTCGAATAACGATGAGTCCGAATACAGGAGGGAGATAGAGAACCTAGTGGAGTGGTGTAGCGACAACAATCTCTCCCTCAATGCCAGCAAAACTAAAAAGCTGGTAATTGACTTCAGGAAGCAAAGTACTGTACACACCCCTGTCAGCATCAACGGGGCCGAGGTGGAGATGGTTAGAAGTTTCAAATTCCTTGGGGTGCACATCTCCAAAAATCTGTCCTGGTCCACCCACGTCGACGCTACCACCAAGAAAGCACAACAGACCCTATACTTCCTCAGGAAACTAAGGAAATTTGGCATGTCCACATTGACTCTTACCAACTTTTACAGATGCACCATAGAAAGCATCCTATCAGGCTGCATCACAGCCTGGTATGGCAACTGCTCGGCCCAGGACCGCAAGAAACTTCAGAGAGTCGTGAACACCATCCAGTCCATCACACGAACCTGCCTCCCATCCATTGACTCCATCTACACCTCCCGCTGCCTGGGGAAAACGGGCAGTATAATCAAAGATCCCTCCCACCCGGCTTACTCACTCTTCCAATTTCTTCCATCGGGCAGGAGATACAGAAGTCTGAGAACACGCATGAAGAGACTTAAAAACAGCTTCTTCCCCACTGTCACCAGACTCCTAAATGACCCTCTTATGGACGGATTTCATTAACACTACACCCTGTATGCTTCATCCGATGCCAGTGCTTATGCAGTTACATTGTATATGTTGTGTTGCCCTATTATGTATTTTCTTTTATTCCCTTTTCTTCTCATGTACTTAATGATCTGTTGAGCTGCTCGCAGAAAAATACTTTTCACTGCACCTCGGTACACGTGACAATAAACAAATCCAATCCAATCCAATCCAATCCATCCTGTCATTACTCATATTGCTGTCCTGCAATATTACCTTTTATTCCCAAACTGTGTCCCTTTGTTCTAGTCCCCCCTACGAGTGGAAACATTGTCCCAGTATCCACCCTATCAGTCCCCTCAGGGTCTTACATGTTTCAATAAGATTACCTTTCATTCTTCTAAACTCCAATGGGTATAGATGCAACCTGTTCAACAGGGCTGTTAAAAGTGTGCTGGCTGCTGAAACATGACCCAATATTTAAGTGAGATGCTGTACAATAGATTGTCTGATTGGTTTACCATAAGGAGTGCATGGACAAAGACATTTTTAGGGGTCCTAGACGAGGGGCAACTCACAATATAATGCTTTGTACGAAATACGGATGTTTTAGATTTAATTTGTTTTGAACTTTTGGTTGTACATATCAGCACAATTTTTCTTTTGAAGAACATTAAGGGAATCAGTTCATTGTATATCAGCTGTATTTAATTATGTATGTGGAGGCAATGAACTAGTCATTCACTTTTGTTCCTAAAAAAAGGAACAGGGGCAAAATTCTCCGGTATCGGCGCAATGTCCGCCGACTGGCGCCCAAAATGGCGCAAATCAGTCGGGCATCGCGCCGCCCCAAAGGTGCGGAATGCTCCGCATCTTTGGGGGCCGAGCCCCAACCTTAAGGGGCTACGCCCGCGCCGGATGAATTTCCGCCCCGCCAGCTGGCGGGAAAGGCCTTTGGTGCCCCCCGCCAGCTGGCGCGGAAATGACATCTCCGGGCGACGCATGCGCGGGAGCATTAGCGGCCGCTGACGGCATTCCCGTGCATGCGCAGTGGAGGGAGTCTCTTCCGCCTCCGCCATGGTGGAGACCGTGGCGAAGGCAGAAGGGAAAGAGTGCCCCCACGGCACAGGCCCGCCTGCGGATCGGTGGGCCCTGATCGCAGGCCAGGGCACCGTGGGGGCACCCCCCGGGGCCAGATCGCCCTGCGCCCCCCCCCCAGGACCCCGGAGCCCGCCCGCGCCGCCTTGTCCCGCCGGTAAGGTAGGTGGTTTAATCTACACCGGCGGGACAGGCATTTCAGCGGCGGGACTTCGGCCCATCCGGGTCGGAGAATCACGGGTGGGGGGGGGGGGGGCCGCCAACCGGCCCGATTCCCGCCCCCGCCGAATATCTGGTGCCGGAGAGTTCGGCAACCGGCGGGGGCGGGATTCACGCCAGCCCCCGGCGATTCTCCGACCAATCTCGCCCCAGATTACAACTGTGATTGTTGTGTTTGGAAGTGTATATTTGCAATGTGTATCTCTGTAAATAAGTGTAAAGGTGCGTGTAGACTGCTTCCAGTTCTATTCTTTACCACATGGCGTTTTGGAATAGAACAAATAAGATTAGAATGAAGGTGAGTACTCGCCATTCAGATTCGGACGTAAGGTACTTGGAAAGAGAGTGATGAGAGCAGCTGCAATGTGTGTTGATCTGATCATTGCTGTCATGAAGAATGCAGGGAAAGATGGCTTGCCAATTATAAAAGTGTTATTCCAGGGAGAGGGTAGGGGCTCTTAAGGATAAATAGGGTCATCTGTTGAGAAAGGCACGAATGTTAGGGAAATTGGGGAAATAATAAGTGATGTCTTGAATAGTGTACATATTACAGAGATGGAGGTGCTGAAGGTATTAAAGCGCATCGAGATAGACAAATTCCCGGGACCTGATGAAATGAATCCCAGGACGTGTGGGAGGCTAGGGAGGAAATTGCCTGCCCCCTAGCTGAGATATTTAAATCATCGACAGCCACAGGAAAGGTGCCTGAAGATTAGAGGGTAGCAAATGTTGTGCCCTTGTTTAAGAAGGACTGTAGGGATAAGCCTGGGAACTACCGACCGGTGAGTCTTACTTCTGTAGTGGGTAAATTGTTCGAAGGTATTCTGAGGGACAGGATCTACAGGCATTTAGACAGGCAAGGGTTAATTAGGGAAAGTCAGCATGGCTTTGTAAGGGGTAAGTCATGTCTCACAAATTTGATTGAGTTTTTTTGAAGGGGTAATCAAGAAGGTAGATGAGGGCAGTGCAGTCGACGTTGTCTACATGGATTTTAGCAAGGCCTTTGACAAGGTATCGCATGGTAGATTGTTGCAAAAGGTTAAATCTCATGGAATCCAGGGCGAGGTAGCCAATTGGACACAAAATTGGCTTGGCGACCGAAGCCAAAGGGTGGTTATGGAGGGTGTGTTTTTCAAACTGGAGGCCTGTGACCAGCGGTGTGCCTCAGGGATCGGTGCTGGGTCCATTGTTATTTGGGATATATATTAATCATTTGGATGAGAATGTAGCAGGCATGGTTAGTAAGTTTGCAGATGACACCAAGATTGGTGGCATAGTGGATAGTGAAGAAGGTTATATAAGATTGCAACAGGATCTTGACCAATTGGGCCAGTGGGCTGATGAATGGCAGATGGAGTTTAATTTGGATAAATGTGAGGTGATGCATTTTGGGAGATCAACTCAGGGCAGGACTATTCAGTTAATGGTAGGGAGTGGGTAGCACAGTGGGTAGCACTGTTGCTTCACAGCTCCAGGGTCCCATGTTCGATTCCTGGCTTGGGTCACTGTCTGTGTGGAGTCTGCACTTTCTTTCTGTTTCTGCGTGGGTTTCCTCCGGGTGTTCCGGTTTCCACCCGCAAGTCCCGAAAGACGTGCTGTTAGGTAATTTGGACATTCTGAATTCTCACTCTGTGTACCCGAACAGACGCCGGAATGTGGCGACTGGGGACTTTTCACAGTAACTTCAGTGCAGTGTTAATGTAAGCCTACTTGTGACAATAATAAAGATTATTATTAAAGAAACTTCTTGCTAATTTGCTCTGTATCTGATCGTTACCTTACTGCCTTTGCATGAATAAAAATCCTGGTTTGGACAGGTCACCAACTGTTCTGCAGATTCCTTGCTAGACAATGAACACCGAACACAACAAATATTATTCATTAGATGCCCTTGCACACTTGCTCCCTAGATGAGCTCTATGTTTATTTTTCTTATCTGCTGTGGTGCATTTCCCATTCCTAGATCTAGGAACTTGGAAAAACTGCAACAAATCCAATGCCCATTTCCTCTCTGCCAGTTTATTTCTGTTTTGCTCAATTCATAATTCTCACTACATACTTCTCACTTCACTTCCTTTTTACTATTTGGTGACCTACAGAATACCTCTAAATCATATGATCAATTCCTTCTATCATTTATTCCTTTATCTCAATATGAATTCTGTTCCGGTCTCTTTATTCATTATGTCTTTTTCTTGATAGTGCCATTATCCTGTTTCTGATAACCCACCTCTTCTTCCTTTCCATCTTTTTCTGGATACATTGCATCCTGCAATATTTAATTACCAATCTCCCAGGGAATCCGAGGCCCCCAGCTGCATGCCCTTTGGGCAGGTTGGTGCCCTGTCACTGCCGGTGCTACCTGGGCACCCTGGCAGTGGCATCCTGGGTGCCAGCCTGGCACTGCCAAGGTGCTGAGGTAGCATTGCAGCTGGCAGAAGCACTGCCAGGTTGGTAATGCCAAGGTGCCAAGCTGACATTTTCTGTGAAAGCCGATCATACCGAGGGTTCCCTGCATGGATTTTGGTGGTGGTGGGGGGGGGGGGGGGTGGGAGCAGACGGATGCGGGGTGAGGAGACCCTCCCATAGTGCATTTGGGCTTGGGGGGGCGTTGGTCAGGGATTGTTTTGGGGGCATCGGAGATCGGGACGACATTTAAAAATAGAATCCTGATCTCTCGCTACAGCGGTGGACTTCTGGCGAGCGGAGCTCCCCAGTATAGAAACCATGGCTAAAGTAGGCTGCAGCCTAACAATAAGTATCATAGAACATGCAAAAATCCTGTGTGAACAAAGACTTCAAAGCAACACACTTCTACTTCTGATAGTAGTACTACCATAGTCTCCTTTGAGAAACTAATTTTGAAAAGAAAATCAAAACAATGTTCATTTTAAATCTTTAACACATTTCTGATGCTGGACATTCAAAATTGCATTTGTAAGTACTTTAAATCTATCTGTAAGTACTTCAAAACTTTCCAAATATTTTGGGATACAGATTGATTTTGGATTAGAAAAATGGAAAGCTGCAACTTTTCTCGGGTGTAGTGGCACAGCTCATTGAACTGTTGATGTCTGCAGCCAATAACAAATGGGGGCGGGGGGGGGGGCTGCGGGTTTAACCTTCCACACAGAAGAGAGAAGAAAGATTTGGGAGGGTCAGTGGCATCTGCAAACTGAGGTTTTTGTGTACCTCATTCTGGCTGATATCTAATGATATTTCTGGAGGCCTCATGTCTGTCGAACTGGCCACAGAAAATGTGGAGAATGTAAGGCTGGAGGTGGGGGGTGCGGGAGAGAGAATAAAAGAGCCATTTTGTATCCTGAGGGATATTAAAACCTGGAAAAAAATCTTTTAAATGGCTAACTGAGGTAGACAAGATGAGGTGATGATTAACTCAGAACTATGTTGATTCCTGGGATGGAACTAAAAGGAATAATCAATTAACCTTTTCTCAAGCCCTTGCTGACAGGAAACATTTTGTAAACATACATGACAGCTACACTTCAACTCTCTGGTAGTTTTCTTTATAAATGATAGTCACAGCTCTAGTGGCTGGAAGAATTTATAGAAGCCCATAGATTAATCTACTGCCCAATGCAGGCAGAACTGAGCTTGTCTGGCTAACCTTCAGTCAGGACGGAGTTCATAGGCCACTGAGTCACATCGCCCAGCCCAAACGGAGCTGTGCAGAATTTGCACCTTTATCAAAAGTAGGCACGTTTTAATTTGTAAGTGACTTTTTCAGATTCCCACCACTAACCATGAAAATTAAACCATTAGTAAAGCATTAATGCTAATCAAATAAACTTGGTTGCCTTAACTATTGCATTTCATTAGAAAACATTTCACAGGCAGTACAGAGAATGTTGTTGATACATGTGACTAACGTACAAAGAAAGTCTTGTGGTGTGGGGGGTGAAATTGCTTTTGGGAAGGAGTGCAAGGAAGGCAATTGCAAATTGACATCTGTTATACAGTTTACCAGATTTCCTTTCCTCTGATTTCAGTATTCTCAAATAAAGAGGGTTTCCGAAAGCAGGCATAATACACTAACAAGCTCAGCAAAGGCCAGAGCTGGCTAAGAATGAAAAAGTATAATCCATGCTCTCATATGCCACAAAACCTTGCATACCGGAAACCATTTTGGTTATATTTTGTTAAAATCCAAATTCATGCTTACTTTCACAGAATTTAATTCCTGCAGCAGATCTTCGCCCTCATCTCATCAGAATACTTAATTTTTCTGTTTTTCTGCTGTTGTAGTTAATCTAGACCCACTTGCTGCCATGGCCAATATTTTGTTCCTCAAACAACATCACCAAGAAACATGATGATCTTGTCAGTTGTTTTTGGGAACTTGATGTGCGTAAATTGGCTGCTGTGCTACTCTACGTTATAAGTGGCTACACTTTGGTGGAGCAAAGACTGGAAGCCTGGTGGAGCAAATACTGGATGCCTGGTGGAGCAAATACTGGATGCCTGGTGGAGCAAAGACTGGACCTGGACTCCTGGTGGAGCAAAGACTGGAAGCTTGGTGGAGCAAATACTGGACGCCTGGTGGAGCAAATACTGGACGCCTGGTGGAGCAAAGACTGGACTCCTGGTGGAGCAAAGACTGGAAGCCCGGTGGAGCAAAGACTGGAAGCCCTGGTGGAGCAAAGACTGGAAGCCCTGGTGGAGCAAAGACTGGAAGCCTGGAAGAACAAAGAAAAGTACAGCACAGGAACAGGCCCTTCGGCCCTCCAAGCCTGCGCGAGCATGCTGCCCTTCTGAACTAAAATCTTCTATACTTCCTGGGTCCGTATCCCTCTATTCCCATCCTATGCATTTGTCAAGATGCCCCTTGACCGTCAGTATCGCCCCTGCTTCCACTACCTCCTCCGGCAGCGGGTTCCAGGCACCCACTACCCTCTGTGTAAAAAACTTGCCTCGTCCATCTCCTCTAAACGTTGCCCCTTGCACCTTAAACCTATGCCCCCTTGTAATTGACCCCTCTACCCTGGGAAAAAGTCTCTGACTATCCACTCTGACTGTGCCCCTCATAATTTTGTAGACCTCTATCAGGTCGCCCCTCAACCTCCTTTGTTCCAGTGAGAACAAACCAAGTCTATTCAACCTCTTCTCATAGCTAATGCCCTCCATGTCAGGCAACATCCTGGTAAATCTCTTCTGCACCCTCTCTAAAGCCTCCACATCCTTCTGATAGTGTGGCGACCAGAATTGAACACTGTACCCCAAGCGTAGCCTAATTAAGGTTCTATACAGCTGCAACATGGCTTGCCAATTTTTATACTCAATGCCCTGGCCAATGAAGGCAAGCATGCCGTATGCCTTCTTGGCTATCTTCTCCACCTGTGTTGCGCCTTTCAGTGACCTGTGGACCTGTACACCAAGATCTCTCTGACTGTCAATACTCTTGAGGGTTCTACCATTCACTGTTTATTCCCTACTTGCATTAGACCTTTCAAACTGCATTACCTCACATTTGTCCGGATTAAACTCCATCTGCCATCTTGCCGCCGAAGCCTCCAAACAAACTAAATCCTGCTGTATCCTCTGGCAGTCCTCATCGCTATCCGCAATTCCACCAACCTTTGTGTCGTCCGCAAACTTACTAATCAGACTCGTTACATTTTCCTCCGGTATATCGGCGGGGGGGGTGGGGTGGGGGTGGGGGTGGGGGTGGGGGTGGGGGTGGGTGGGGGTGGGGTTGGGGGGTTGGGGGGGTGCGGGGTGCCCCATGACCAGGCTGATCACATGGAACGTGAGATGGTTGAATGGGCAGTCAAGACGGCTCGCATGTTCATGCATTTGAAGAGGCTGAAGGTGGACATGGCAATGCTACAGGAGACATACCTGAGGGTAGTGGATCAGACTCGGCTGAGGAAGGGTTCAGTTGGGCAGGTATTCCATTCGGGGCTAGACTCTAAAACTAGCGGGGGTGCGCTCCTGATTACTAAGCGGGTTTCATTTGAGGTAGGGAACTCAGGGGGTAGCTATGTTATGGTAAGTGGGAAGTTGGAGGATATGCCGGTGGTTTTAGTGAATATTTATGCACCAAACTGGGATGACGCAGAGTTCATGAGGCGGGTGTTGGGAAAGATTCCGGACCTGGACTTGCTTAGGTTGGTCATGGGAGGGGACTTTAATACAGTCATTGATCTGAGGTAAAATCGGTCGAGTTCAAGGACAGGGAGGGTGCCAGCTGCAACGAAGGAGCTAAAGGGGATTATGGAACAGATGGGAGGGGTAGATCCGTGGAGGTTTGGACGGCGAAGAACGAGGGAGTTTTCATTTTTCTCCCTTGTTCACAAACTGTACTCCCAGATTGATGTTTTCATTTTGAATAAAGCTTTGCTGGTGGAGGTGGTAGATGCCATGTATTTGGCGATTGTTGTGTCAGACCATGCCCCACACTGGGTGGATTTAGGGGCGAGCAAGGAGGGGGGTCAGCAGCCGCAATGGAGATTGGATGCAGGATGTTAGCGGATGAGGGGGTGTGCGGGCGGGTGACGGAGACCATTCGGAATTATTTGCAGATAAATGATAAATGATACGGGGGAAGTTTTGGCAGCAACGATGCAGGAAGCGCTGAAGGCGGTGGTGAGGGGGGAGCTAATTTCAATACGGGCTCATAGGGAGAAGGTGGAGTGGGCAGAGATGGATAGGCTGACTACGGAGGTACTCCAGGTGGATAGAAGGTATTCTGATGCCCCTGAGGCGGGGCTGTTGAAGGAGCGGCAGAAGCTGCAGATGGAGTTTGGGCTGAAGACCACAGAGAAGGCTGTGGGCCAGTTGAGGAAAGCGAGGGGAGCGATATATGAGTATGGTGAGAAGGCTAGCAGGATGTTAGCACACTAGCTTAGAAAAAGGTAGTCGGCCAGGGAGATAGGAAGAGTGATGGACAGAGGGGGAAACACGGGGCGGGATTCTCCGATATCGGCGCGATGTCCGCCGACCGGCGGCAAAAACGGCGCAAATCAGTCTGGCATCGCGCCGCCCCAAAGGTGCGGAAGTCTCCGCATCTTGAGCGGCCGAGCCCTCACCTTGAGGGGCTAGGCCCTCGCTGGACTGATTTCCGCCCCGCCAGCTGGCGGGAAAGGCCTTTGGTGCCCCGCCAGCTGGCGCAAAACTGACTTTGCCGGGCGGCGCATCCGCGGGAGCGTCAGCGGCCGCTCACGGCATCCCCGCGCATGCGCAGTGGAGGGAGTCTCTTCTGCCTCCGCCATGGTGGAGACCATGGCGAAGACGGAAGGAAAAGAGTGCCCCCACGGCACAGGCCCGCCTGCAGATTGGTGGGCCCCGATCGCGGGCCAGGCCACCGTGGGGGCACCCCCCCGGGGCCAGATCGCCCCGCGCCCCCCCCAGGACCCCGGAGCCCGCCCGCGCCGCTGTGTCCCGCCATCCCAAAGGTGGTTCAATCCACGCCGGCGCGGAGCGGTTCCCGCCCCCGCCGAATCTCCGGTGGCGGGGTCGGAGAATCGCGCCCCCCGCCTTGGACCCAGCGGTGGTGAATGGGATGTTCAAGGAATTTTATAGTCGGCTGGACAAGTCGGAGCCCCCAGCTGGAGTGGAGGGGATGAGGTAGTTTTTGGAAGGGTTGAAGTTTCTGAAGGTGGAGGAAGGCTTGGTGGAGAGGTTGGGAACCCCGATCGGGATTGTGGAAGTACTAGAGGGATTGGAGGCCATGCAGTCGTGTAAGGCCCCAGGACCGGACGGGAACCTAGTAGAATTTTATAAGACGTTTTCTGGGATGGTGGGCCCGCTGCTGGTGAGGGCATTTAATGAGGCAAGGGAGCGGGGTGTCCTTCCCCCAACAATGTCACAGGCCTCGATTTCATTGATCCTGAAGCGGGAGAAGGACCCAGAGCAATGTGGGTCATACAGACCAATCTCCCGACTAAATGTCGATGCCAAATTGCGGGCCAAAATTCTAGCCTTGAGGATAGAGGATTGTGTTCCGGGGGTGATAGGGGAAGACCAGATGGGGTTTGTCAAAGGTAGTCAGCTAACGGCCAATGTTAGAAGGCTCCTAAATGTGATCATGATGCCCTCCGAGGGGGCGGGGGGGGGGGGGAGGCAGAGGTGGTGGTCACTATGGATGCGGAGAAGGCCTTCGACCGGGTGGAATGGAATTATTTGTCGGAGATCCTGGGACGGTTTGGGTTCGGGCAGGGCTTCATTGACTGGGTTTGGTTGCTGTACCAGGCACCGGTGGTGAGTGTGCAGATGAACAGGGCGAGTTTGGACTATTTAGACTGCACCTGGGGACGAGGCAAGGATGTCCCCTCTCCCCACTGTTGTTTGCCTTGGCTAATTAACCATTGACGATGGCGCTGAGAGCGTCAAAGGACTGGAAGGGGTTAGTCCGGGGGTGGGGAG
Source organism: Scyliorhinus torazame (assembly GCF_047496885.1). Classification (NCBI taxonomy): domain Eukaryota; kingdom Metazoa; phylum Chordata; class Chondrichthyes; order Carcharhiniformes; family Scyliorhinidae; genus Scyliorhinus; species Scyliorhinus torazame. The sequence goes on along the minus strand of NC_092712.1, from coordinate 138,672,402 downwards.
GTGGGGGGGTGGAACGCAGGGTCTCGTTATACACAGACGACCTACTCCTGTATATTTCGGACCCATTAGGGGGGATAGGGGGGATTATGCGGACCTTATGGGAATTTGGCCGGTTCTCGGGGTACAAATTGAATATGGGCAAGAGCGAGGTTTTTGCGATCCAGGTTGGGGGCAGGAGAGGAGACTAGGGGAGTTGTCGTTTAAAGTGGTGGGAGGGAGTTTTTTTTACTTGGGAATTCAGCTGGCACGGGGATGGGAGCAGCTACATAAACTAAATCTGGGCCGATTAGTGGAACAAATGAAGGAAGACTTCTGGAGGTGGGACATGCTCCCGTTGTCACTGGCGGGGAGGGTACAGACCGTAAAGATGACGGTTCTCCCGAGATTTTTGTTTGTTTTCCAGTGCCTCCCTATTTTTATACCAAAGGCCTTTTTTAAGCAGGTGAATAGGGTGATATCTGGGTTTGTGTGGGCGGGTAAATGCCCCGCGAGTAAAGAAAGTACTGTTGGAGCAGGGCCGAGGGTGGGAGGGAGGGAGGGCTGGCTCTGCCGAACTTTAGGAACTACTACTGGGCGGCAAATATAGCCATGATTAGGAAGTGAGGAGTAGGGGAGGGGTCAGTGTGGCAGCATGTGGAGGCGGCCTCATGTAAGGGCACGAGTTTGGGGGCATTGGTAATGGCTCCTCGGCCGTTCTCGCCAGCCCGGTACTCCACAAGCCCAGTGGCAGTGGTGGCCCTTAGAGTTTGGGGGCAGTGGTGGAAGCATAAGGGAGTAGAGGGAGCGTCGGTATGGGCTCCAATTTGGGGCAATCACCGCTTTGTCCCAGGGAAGATGGATGGGCGGTTTCAAAGGTGGCAGAGAGCAGGGATTGAGAGGCTGGGGGATGTATTTATTGATGGGAGCTTTCCCTGTTTGGAGGACCTGGAAGTGGAGTTTGGATTGCCGGGGGGGAATGAGTTTTGTTATCTGTAGGTGAGGGACTTTGTGCGAAGGCAGGTTTCGACCTTTCCGCTTCTACCACCACAGGGGATACAAGACAGGGTAGTTCTAGAACAGGAGTGGGGGAGGGGAAGGTATCGGAAATCTATAAAGAACTTATGGAGTGGGAGGAAACCCAGATAGGTGAGACAAAATGTAAATGGGAAGATGAGTTGGGAAAGGAGTTAGAGGCGGGTCTGTGGGAGGATGTTCTGAGCAGAGTCAACACATCCTCACCATGTGCCAGGCTCAGCCTGTTCAAGGTGGTTCACCGGGCACACATGACGGTTGCCCAGATGAGCAGGTTTTTTGGGGTGGAGGACAGGTGTGTGCGGTGTGCAGGAGGACCCGCAAATCATGTCCACATGTTTTGGGCATGCCTGAAGCTTAAGGGATTCTGGCAGGGATTTGCTGATGTCATGCTAAAAATGAGGGTGCCACCGAGTCCAGTGGTGGCGATCTTTGGAGTGTCGGAAGACCCGGGAGTCCAGGGGGTGAGGGAGGCTGACGTTTTGACCCTTGCCTCCTTGGTAGCCCGGAGACGGATCTCATTAGCATGGAGGGACTTGAAGC